>NW_024871113.1:640000-1362500 GCF_019054845.1 Dipodomys spectabilis | reverse complement strand
ATCTCCTAGACTTTTCTGCTCTGGCTGGCTTCAAACTGAGATCCTCAGATCTCAGCCTGCTAAATAGCGAGGATTACAGATTTGAGCCAGCAGCAGAATTGATGATGTCTGTGTGTGTGTGTGTGTGTGTGTGTGTGTGTGTGTGTGTATGTATGTGTGTGCCAGTCTTGCGGGGCCTAACTCAGGGCCTGGGTGATGTCCCTGAGCTTTCTTGTTCAAAGCTGGTTCTTTACCACTTGAGCCACAACTCCACTCTCAGATTTTTGCTGGTTAATTGGAAATAAAAGTCTCACATACTTTCAGATCTCAGCCTCCTGAGTAGCTAGAATTACAGAAGTGAGCAATGATGTCTATTTTAAAGATATAAGTATGGAATTAAAAAGACATTGACATTTGTAACAAATTTTTCTTAGTTTGGCAACCTTGCAAAAAAAAAAACACTCACAAATACTTAAGAGCTTCAAGGTTGGGATAACTTAGTAAATGCTGATGCATCACCTACTTGTTAAGAATTGATAGAATTCAGAAGATCTCCCCTCTCACAAACCATTCAGTCTGTCTTAGCCCAAAGTCATTGAACTGTGGCTTGTCTGGGTGTACCATGTAGACTAATTACCTGATTTGTTTATGGGCAACAATTCACTGCTTTCGGAATAACCATCTATCTTCCTCAGATTTCTTCGTACATTTTATATGAAGGTTGTGTGTGTGTGTGTGTGTTCTTGCAGTACTGGAGATTGAACTTGGGGCCTGGGCCTTATCCCTTAGGTTTTTCATTCAAGGCTAGCACTCTACCACTTGAGTAACACTTTCACTTTTGGCTTTTTGGTGTTTAGTTGGTGATAAGAGTTCATTTATTTTCCTGCCCTCGCTGGATTCAAACCCTGTTACTCGGCTCTCAGCCTCTAGGATAGCTAGAATTATAGGTGTGAGCCAGGCACTGGTGGCTCACGCCTGTAATCCTAGCTACTCAGGAGACTGAGAGCTGAGGATTGCAGTTCAAAGCCAGCCCAGGCAGGAAAGTCCATGAGTCTCTTATCTCCAATTAATCACCAGAAAAGCAGAAGTGGCAACATGGCTCAAGTGGTAGAGTGCTCGCCTTGAACTGAAGAGCTAAGAGACAATGCCTACGCCCAGGTTCAAACCCCATGATGAACATTCACCCCCCCCCCCCAAAAAAAAAGATACTAGCACTGGCTATAGAAAGGCTTTTCAATGTAGTTTTCTTTCTCTTTTTTTGTTGCTATTGTTTTGTTTAATTTTCTTTTTGAGAGAAGGTCTTACTATGTATGTCCCCAGATGGGCCTCAAATTCATGATCTGCCTTAACTCAACCTCCAGAGTGCAAGGATCACAGGGGTCGGCCACCGTGACCAGCCTCCTCATTTTTTCCATCGATATTATTTATGATATTAAAGCGCAATTTCCTCTTGGCTTACTTAAGATCTTGTTCTAAACATGTATATTTTTAAAAATGTATTTTTAGTGATCGATGTTTTATTTATTTATTATTGTGGAAATACTTTACAGAGGGGTTACAATTACATGGGCAAGATAATGAGTACATTTCTTATCAAGCATTGTAGCCTCCTCCTTTGTTTCCCCTTCCCTTCCCATCTTCCCTCCAGGACCACACTAAAGCTACCAGCACGACTATGTTTATTGCAGCCTTATTTACCATAGCTAAGATATGGAACCAACCCAGATGTCCCTCAGTAGATGAATGGATCAAGAAAATGTGGTATAGATACACAATGGAATTCTATGCCTCCATCAGAAAGAATGACATTGCCCCATTTGTTAGGAAATGGAAAGACTTGTATTTGTTTTTGAGCCTCAGTCCATCAGACCTCAGGAAGTCAGTAGGGCTGTATTTGTCCTCATGTGATAGTTGGTGTGTCAGAGTGCAATAGGGACATCCTACAGGGAGAGATTGGGAAACCCAGAGGTGGGATGATGTCACCTGAGAATGGGAGTCTCCTGAGTAGAGGCTTCTAGCAGCTGACTGGGAAGCTGTGTCACCCAGTGGGCAGGGGCCTGGACTACCTGGATAAGAAGTCCTGGCTTGTGATTTTGGCTCTCACTTCCTTCACATGAAGCTCTAGACAAGCTAATTTTTTTTTTGTTTGTTTTTTGGGGTCCAGTCATGGGGCCTGAACTCTGGGCTTGGGCGCTGTCCCTCAGCTCTTCAGCTCAAGGCTAGCGCTCTACCACTTGAACTACAGCGCCACTTCTGGCTTTTTTCTTTTTGCTTATGTGGTGCTGAGGAATCCAACCCAGGGCCTCTGGCATGCAAGGCATGCGCTCTACCACTGAGCCACCTTCCCAGCCCCTGGACAAACTAATTTTGACACACTTGTTTCCTCATCTGTAAAGTCAAGTCAATCATGCCATAGACCTTAGAGGGTGGTTACTAAATTTATAATATAGCAAATATTTTCTGTGTGCTTCAGCGTGTAGGCCTTACTCCCATTGGAATTTGCAGTCTCATTGAGACCTGGCTTATAAAACACCACTGACTTGACTGAGCAGGGAAAAAAAAAAGTGTTATTTTGATAGTACATATTAAGATGTTATCATTTAAACATGTTATTCCTGTTCTGTCAGGCAAGTTCCCACTGCTGAACATAATTGGCTGCGGAACCCCCTCACCCCAAGCACAAAGCTGAAGGAGGAAGTTAGAGTTGATCATTGCAGTCTAACTTCTCCAAGCTCATTTCAGTATGTTTATCAGCCAATGTTTCCTCCTCCTCGAACCCTGAAATTTAAAAAGAAAGACTGAACTCAGAGTTTCAGTGGACTGTTTACAAGAGAAATAAAAATAAGAATGGAAGGCCTGAAATTCCACTTTTACTAGCAGAATCTTACTGATTCTAATCTAGCCAAGAGCCAAAGCCCACAAACCTGTAGGCTCTGAGATAAAAAGTTTACTAGCTAAAGCTAATTTGGTTCATTGTTGTTAAGATGATTACTTTTTTTGTTTTGTGGCCAAAAATTAAAGTGAATTCTAGCTTTTGGTTGGTTATTTATTAACTCTTGGCCTGTAGGATGGCAGTTTTTTTTTTTCCTGGATCTGAATTTTCATAAGATTTTAGAAAACTCTTGCTTTTACTTCTGGGGTCCGCTGGTGCCTGTAATCCTATCTACTCAGGAGGCTGAGATCTGAGGATTGCAGTTCAAAGCCAGCCCAATCAGGAAAGTCCCTGAGACTCTTATCTTCAATTAATCAGCAAAAAGCCAGAAGTGGAGCTGTGGCTTGAGTGATAGAGCACCAGCTTTGAGTGAAAAAGCTAAAGGAGTGAGCCTGAATATCACATATACACACACAAAATGAAAGTTATAAAATATAGACTATAAAAAATCATATACCCACTGCATAGATGAAAAATATAGAAAAAATTTTAATTCTCCTCAAAATGTCACTACATGAAGTTAACCATCACTGGTCTTTCATATACTGTTCTTTATCCTTTGCCAGTGTGTCTGTCTTCAGTGTAAAGTTTTGAGGATTGAACTACATCCTGGCTAACCACTGGTTAGCCAATCTCCTTTTATGATGATGCTAAGAGGCGGACTGCCCTGAAAGCAAGTGTTCATCATCCACACTCACTTTGCTTTTCTGTAGGGTAGGCAATTCGTCCATAATCTGTTTCACTCTTCTTCCTCTTCTTTCAAACACCAGACAGTGCAGGGATTGGGGCTTTCATCTACGTGGTCAAAGGCAGGACTCTTAGTAGCAAAGTAGGGTACCACTTATGAGAATGTAGGTCAGACATTATAGAGAGAGGTTTGCCTGCATTTTGTTTGACTCTTAGTGATATCAGCAAACATTGTCATTATTTAACATGTGCCTGACAGAGGTTCAGAGAGACTTGCCAAAGATTTAATTAATTAGTACTTAACAAAAATCAGAGTTTCAGCATAGATATTTTTCCTCCATCCTGGGCTTGAACTCTGGGCCTGAACTCTGTCCCTGAGCTTCTTTTGCTCAAGGCTAGAAGTCTCCCTCTTGAGCCACAGTGCTACTTTCAGCTTTTTTGGAGTAGTTTATTCAAGATAAGGGTCTTATGGACTTTCCTGCCCTGGCTTGCTTTGAACATCGATCCTCAGATCTCAGCTTCCTGGGCAGCTAGGATTATAGGCGTGAGCCACTGGTGCCCAGCTTCAGCATAGATCTTATGCTACAGCTTTTTGTTGTTGTTGTTTTTACTCCCCAAATACAGCAATATTTTGGAGGTTAATTTGGCTAGTTAGTTTCAGCAAATCAATAGATCCTTTTTTTCTTGATGTGGTACTGAAGCTGTGAATTTAGGGCTTTGTGCTTGCTATGCGGGCATTGTACTGCTTGAGTTGTACCTTGGCACTGTTTGCTTTTTTTTTTTTTTACTAGGGTCTTGCACTTTTCCATGGCAGACCAGGTCCACAATCCTCCTATTTTGCTTCCTGAGTAGCTAGGATCACAAGCACAAGTCACTACAACCAGGTTTAGGTGGGGAAATCACACATATCTTTTTTCAGGAGCTGGCCTCAAACCTCTGAAGGAGCTAAGATTATAGGTGTGATTCATCCCTTCCAGTTCAAAGGGACCTTCATACACGTGTTATTTTATTTATTTTGAGTGCCACTCACCCACTGTTCTGCATCTTTTCTGTGTTTTTTTTAAAACAATATGCCACCTTGCAGTTCTTTGTCTATGAAGATACTTCATTGCATCATGTCATTTTAATATCTGGTGAGAAATTTATTTATTTTGAGTGCCACTCACCCACTGTTCTGCATCTTTTCTGTGTTTTTTTTTAAAACAATATGCCACCTTGCAGTTCTTTGTCTATGAAGATACTTCATTGCATCATGTCATTTTAATATCTGGTGAGAAATTTTCTTTTGCCCAGTATTTGTCATAATTCTTAGGTGCAATTAGTAGAATTTCTTCTGGCTGAGTTACATGGAAGAGATATTTCTGAGAGTCCATCAAGAGGTTCAAAAAAAATCTCAAAGACAATCAGAGAAGCAGTTTCAGAAGATCAACAGACAGGAACATTACCCCTAGAAGCTGCTACATAGCCTTAGTTGGCCTTGCTGCTCAGTGATCCCCATTAAGTCGCTGAATATCAGCAGGTTGTTTTTCCCTTGATTTAGTCACGTTCACCCAAGAGAAATTATACAATCTTCTGCCTCTCATGTTCTGGAAGTCCTGTGGAGATTGGCAGTGAAGGCAATAGAGTTGAAGGTCTTTTTTTTCTTTTTAATTTTTTATTGTTATTATAAAGGTGATGCACAGAGGGGTTACAGTTATGTAAGTCAGGTAAAGAATACAGTTCATTTTGAACAATGTGTACTTCTTTATTCTCTAGTACTGGGGTTTGAACTCAGGACTCCATTTCCTGATTTTTTTTGGTGATTAATTGGAGATACGTATCTCATGGACTTTCTTTCCTAGGCTGGCTTTGAACCACAATCCTCCTGAATAGCTAGGATTGGAGGCATGACCCACTGCTGCTGGCCAGAATTTTGTTTGTTATTTTATTTGCTCTTTTCTCCTGTCCATTTTCTTCTTTCCTGTTTTTTTCCTCCTACTTCCTATTTCCCTAACTCTTTTTTAAAAATTATCTTGTCAAAGTGATATACAGAAAGGTTACAGTTATATAAGTAAGGCAGTGATTACATTTCTTGTCTAAATTGTTACCTCATGCCTCATTTTTCTCCCTCTCCTCTAATCTCCCTCCCCCAAGCTATACAGATCATTTCCAACATATTGTCTTGTGAGTATCGCTGTTGCATAGATTTCCCCCTTTGTCCTTTGTCTCTCATGATTTTGTTGTTCCCCTTCTCTTCCCTAATTCAGATAAATATATATACAATATCCAGGGCACCAAAATTGAATACAGTGACAACAGGGGATAGACCGTAAAGGGGGGGGGGTGGGAAACAAAAGAAAAAAGAAGTCACATAGTACATTGAGAACACAACAAAAAAGGAAAACCATGTGTCCATGTCTTGTCCCTTATTCTTTTGGATTCCCTTAGTAGAGTCTTAGCAGTGGTGATGATAAATATGTTATTAAATATACCATGTTTATCTTGAAGTGCAGCTTAGTAATTATTTTCTTCTCGTGGATCTTGCCTTTGATATTACATCTAAAAAGTTGCTGCCGTACAAAAGGTTGTCTAGCTTTCCTCCGGTGTAGAAGTGTAGTTGTTATTCCTCCTCCTCCTCCTCCTCCTCCTCTTCCTCCTCCTCCTCCTCTTCTTCTGCATTTTACATTTAGGTCTACAGTTAAATCTGAATTCATGTTTATGATGGGTGTGAGGTCTGTGCCTGCATCCATCGTGTGTGGATGAATGTCCACTTATTCTAATACCATTTACTGAAAATATTATATCAGCTCCGATATATTGTCTTTGCTTTTTTTTTGGTCATAGAACAGTTGAGTGCTTATTTATTTACCATACAATTTTTGAAATCCTTAAGTAGTTACACAAAAGGGATTTTTTGCCAAATATATGAATATTTATTTTTAAAATTTTTTTATTGTAAAGATACTGTACAGAGGGCTTACAGTCACATGAGTAAGGTAACGAGTACATTTCCTATCGAGTATTGTTTCTCCCTCCTTTGTTTTTCCCCTATCATCTCTTCCTTCCCCACCTCCTCAACTCCTCCCCCACCCCCAGAAATTGTAAAGTTCGTTTTCAACATAGTGTCTTGTACATCTCTTTGTTACAATGGGTCAACCTGTATCCTTGTTTCAGCATTTTGTTATTTCCCTTCACCTCAAATTAGAAAAATGTATATAAAAAAGATGCAGGGCACTGACAACAAATACAGTGACAACAGGGGTTATCCATAGGGGGAAGAACATTCAAAAGAAACAAAAAAAAATCACATAATACTTTAAAAACAACAGCAACAAAGAAAAAAATCTCTTGTGTCCCTATCTTGGGGTTCATTTCACTTAGCATCATCTTATATGACCATATGTACATAACTTTTGACCTTTTCTGCTTGTCTGGTAGGATTATCCTAGATGTATACTAGTTATTGCAAATAAGGGAAAACATGGGACCTATATTTCTTTGGGTCTGGCTTACTTCACTTAATATAATTTTTTCCAAGTCTTTCTATTTCCTAACAAAAGAGGCAATGTCATTTTTTTCTGACTGAAGCATAGAATTCCATTGTATATAGATACCACATTTTCTTGATCCATTCATCTACTGAGGGGCATCTGGGTTGGTTCCATATAGCTTAGAATAATGCTGCAATGAACATAGTTGTGCTGGTAGCTTTAGTATGGCCTTGTTTGTGATCATTTAGGTAAATGCCCAAAAGTGGGATTGCTGGGTCATAGGGGAGCTCTATGTGGAGTCTTTTGAGGAACCTCCATACTGCTTTCCAAAGTGGTTGAACAAGTTACACTCCCACCAACAATGCAGTAAGGTTTCCTTACGAAAGGGTTTTTATGTCAGTTTCTGAGTATAATGCATGGTGACCAGTGTCATCACCCCTTCCATTGTTCTCGCCCACATTATCCCGGTCCCACCTGTCTCTCCAAGTTTCCAATTTCTATTTTCACATACATATATTTTCCCCACAGTGAGCATCCCCTTCTCGTTTATTTCAACTTGATCCAAAACATTTGTTTTTAATCAAGAAGATAAGTTCGTTATGCCTGGGTAATCATGATTGCTATTATTTGTGGTTAAGAAGTAGAAGATACTTTTATAACTCTGACAGGTAGGTCAGTGGTTAAAATAATACTTCCTATTTAGTACAAAAATTTAAAACCCAACAAATAAGCTCAGCAATCCAACAACAAAGAGTCCTTCTAGCTGAAGTCTGTGGGAAGAATGAGGTGAGTGTGAGGGAACAGAGGGTGGAAAAAGGTATCGGCTCAGAGAAATGAGGAACAGACTCCAACCCACTCTAATGAAGGCCACTGAGATTTTCAGCAACTCCAAAGCATCACTTTTAAAGCAACTGATTTAGGCTGGGCCAGGTGACTCAGGCCTGTAATACTACTCAGAAGCCTGAGATCTAAGGATCATCATGCTAAGCCAGCCTGGGCAGAAAAATCTGTGAGATTCTTGTTTCCAATAAATTATCAAAAAGATGTTAGTGTAGCTGGGCGCTGATGGCTCATGTCTGTAATCCTAGCTTCTCAGGAGGCTGAGATCTGAGGATCAAGGTTCAAAGCCAGCCCGGGCAGGAAAGGCTGTGAGACTTTTATCTCCAAATAACCACCAGAAAACTGGAAGTGGTACTGTAGCTCAAGTGGTAGAGTGCTAGCTTTGAGCTGAAGAGCTGAGGGACAGCATCCAGGCCCAGAGTTCAAGTCCCATGACCGACAAAAAGAAAAAGAAAAAAAAAAAAGATGGAAGTGCGGTTGTGACTCCATTGGTAGAACCCTAGCCCTTGAGCAAAACAAGCTCAGGGACAGTGCATACTGCCCCAGGACTGGCAGTATGTAAGGTTTAGTAAGTAAATGTTTAATAAATGTTTGATAAAGACAAATCTCTGTTGTTCTTTTTTTTTTTTTTTGCCAGTTCAGTACTATAACTTGAGTCCTATGTCTTTCAGAAGGTCTCTTGTTGAATAAATGAGCTGATCAGCTGAATGAATAAATACTTACAAACAAACTGAACAAAATTTCATAGCTGTTATGTTGAATGAGATATTAAATTCTAACTATAATAGGATATTGAGAGTGGGAGAAAGTATCAACAAATGAATTGTGATTTACCGTTTACAAATGAAAAATTTATATACATAGAACTCTTTCCTATTTATAATAATGAAATGGTGTTAGGACAGAATACACACACACACACACACACACACGTTTTCCCTAAATCAATACCGTTTGCCTCTTGTAGCTAAACATTCTCCACTCCTTTTATGAATAAACATTTTTCCACTTTCAAAGGAAATCTATGCACCAAAATATTCTACTCACTTTGTAATTCATCCACCCATGTCTGTCCAAAGTATAGGCACATTATATCAGATAAATGAATCAGATCTCATGACCTAGAATGGACAAGGAGGTTCATGCCTATCGTCCTAGCTACTCAGGTGAGCAAACTCTGGAAGAGGCCAGAAAGTTAGCTAACCAACCTCTAAAAAACTAGCAAACAACTGGCCTAGAGTCTCAGCTGACACCAACCTAGCAAACCCAGACTCCCTGGGTTCAAGTCCCAGGAGTAGAGAAGGTTTTCTGGTAATCAGAAATAAAATAATAAATTAATAATATAAAATAAGAGAATAATAAATATAAAATAATCAGAAATAAAAGCCTCATGAATTCTTCTACCTAGGCTGACTTCAGAGAGCAATCCTTAGATCTCAGCTTCTTGAGTAACTAGGATTAAAGGTGTGAGCTACCAGTGCCTGGATAAAATCTACTGTTTCAAATGTGAGTCTCTTCTTAAAAATGAAGACATAAAAACTGCACAGAAACATCTGAAATGATATTTGATCATATGTCTGAGTATCATGGCTCAGACAAATTAGCATAATCCATCCCACTATTTTCTCTTCTTTCACCAAAGGCTCCCTAGCATCTTCTCCTGGTTAGCATATTAAAAAGTGAATTTGAGCCAGTTGCCAGGGGCTCATGCCAGTAATCCTAGCTGCTCAGGAGGCTGAGATCTGAGGATTACAGTTTGAAGCTAGCCCAGGCAGGAAAATCCATGAGACTTTTACCTCTAATTAACTACCAAAAAGCCAATAGTGGAGCTGGGAAGGTGGCTCAGCGGTAGAGTGCTTGCTTTGCATGCATGAGGCCCTGGGTTCCATTCCTCAGCTCCACATAAGCAGAAAAAGCTGGAAGTGGCACTGTGGCTCAAGTGGTAGAGTGCTAGCTTTGAACACAACAGCTCAGGGACAGCCTGAGTTCAAGCCCCAGAACTGGCATGCGCATGTGTGTGCACACACACGTGTACACACACACACACACACACACACACACACAGAAATCAGATTGATTTTTGGAAACATGAAACTCATCATAATGAAGTGTATTGGGTTTTGTGCTCTTACTATCAGGGGGACATTGGCATGGGTTAATTTCTGCTACCAGGAATGGGAGGTACACTGTACATCAGTGTTTTGGAGGGCTGCTCTTTAGTGTCTGTAGCTCTTTCATTGGATGAAAACTCACAAAGAATGGCTGGCAAGTGTCCTTTCTATAGTAAGAACAAGAGAGAAAGAAAATATGTGTGTGCTCAGAGGGAAAATTTATTATTTTACAGTATTTATGGCATAATGTAAGAATGTAACGTAAGATTATTCAATGTACGAGTGTTCAAGTACCTTCTAGAGTATGGTTTTGTAGGGGATAACAGAATTTTGCATTAGTTCACACCAGAAACTCCTCCCACATTGAGTTCTATGTCTAGTTCTGGTTAAGAGACACAAGTTTCTCTCTAAAACTTAATTCCAAAGTACTAATTCTGTTGGGTAATAAATATCAAATACAACCACAAACAAGGGCAATAATCCCTTTCAAGCCACACACACACACACACACACACACACACACACACACACACACACACACATGCACGCACGCGCACACACACATGCACGCACGCACACACACAATGCTTAGCAGATAGGTAACACTTTTGACTGAAGATACATTTAATCAAAGTTTAAATATCACTGTCCAATTTTCAGTGCATGAAATAGCCACCTTTAGTTTATAAAATAACACATGGTATGAAACCAATCATCTGAGGCTTTGTGGCATTTCTTGTTGCTGACATGCTCATCTCTAGCCAAGACTAAGAGAATGACAAATAATAGATCTCTGAGAGGTGGAGAGCAAATGAGGGGCCTAACATAAAGGTTTTGGTCTACTGAGTGAGCACAGAAGCTGGCACTGAGTTATTTTTTAGAGTGGTGCTTGGATTTGAACTCAAGGCTTTCTGTTTGCTAGGAAGGTACTCCACTGCACATCCAGCCCTCTTTTGCTCTAGTTATTTTTGAGATAGGATCTTAATTTTTTTTCCCAGACTGAACTGGCCTGTGATCCTACTTATGCTTCCCATGTAGCTGGGATGATAGGTGCACAAAATCACGCCCCACTTTTTCTTTAAGATAGGTTTTTGTTAACTTTTTTGCATAGGCTGGCCTCAAATATGAATCCTCCCAATCTCCACTTCCTGAATAGTTAGGGTTACAGGCATGAAGCACCGCAAAGCTTGCTTGGTCCTCTGTTGTTTCTTTTAGCAGTGAGAAGAATGAGTGATCATGAAAATGAGTGTGCTTTGTTCTGTTTCTTATGACTTTCTCAGTGGCTAGGGATTTGGAGCTGCTTTTATTTGTAACAGGGAAGAATTCAAAGCTGTACAGTTTATAAGAAAAATAAATACTGATGGCTCTAAAGAGATGAAGAGAATAGTTTAACTAAGGCCATGTAGATTTGATCACTTAGGCAAGAATATGGAAGTTTCTTGGTTCATTCCATGGGTGAAACTTGGAAAACAGAATTACTCATTGTAGTCACAACTGCAAAATGGTTCCAATGCCAGAGGTATAGCTTTTTTTTTTTTTTAAGTGAAATTAACTTTTGTACAATTATTTTATTCCTTCGTTGTCCTGCTCTGGGTCATGAAAGATTAGACCATTGGAAGGCCTCTCCAGGTCTCCTGGTAGCTACCCTGAACCAATGCCATAAACAAATGGCTTGTTACCGTACTTGCTCAATGGGTTATGAACAATCCACTAGACAAGCTCGAATGCTAGCCAACATCCTCCATCTCTTATCTCTATATAGATAACTGCTCTATCTCCAACCTTCTCACATGCTACAGAAAGACAAGGTTTCTTAGTTTCAAAGTACAGGCTTTGAGGAAATATAAAGAAATGGCATTGATAAGATTAGTGGCTTACTCACCTGAGATGCTTTCATAGGTGCAAATTCCTTGTCTCCCAGAGCAATTGCCTCCAGATGCTGGATCCCAGGAAGGAGGCTGGGGTGTGGGAGACTGCTGCCCTGGAGCAGAGTTCCCGACATGGATATACCTGTTCTACATCACTGAGATGTTAATGTGTTGTCCTCAACAATACAAGGATAATAACATAGCAGTAGCAAAAGCTTTGTGGTGTTACTATGAGCCAGGTACAAATATCTCATGTAGGTTAACTCACTGAATCTTTTTAACAAAGTAGGGACCTTATGCCAACTTTTTACATTCGGAAGCTGGAATAGAAAGCCTGCTGCTGGTTGCTTCTGCCTGTGATTCTAGCTACTCAGGAGATTAAGACCCATGGCTCATGATTCAATGCCAGCCCATGCAGAAAAGTTTGTGAGAATCCTATCTTCAATTAACCAGCAAAAACTAGAAGTGGAGCTATGGTTCAAGTGGTAGAGTGCAAGCCTTGAGCAGAAAAGGCCACGTAAGAGCCTGAGGATCTGAGTTCAAGCTATGGGACTGGTGCAAAACAAAAACAAAAACAAAACACCCAGACTATTTTAATTGGAGATTAGAGACTCTCAGATTTGTCTTCCAGATCTGGTTCCAAACTTCTATGATCAAATCACAGCCTCCTGAGTAGCTAGGATCATAAGTGTGAACGTCTGGCTCCTGGCATGTTTTTACCTTCTGACTTATCCTGTGACTACTCTGCCCAGCTCTGGAATTCATTACCACTGCTTCTAGCTAGGCGTTGGCTGTGGCACATAGGAGAACTGAAACCTCAGACAGAAGACAGTGGGCCTCTTTGTGACTTAAGTAAAGAAAGCTGGGTTAACAAAGCAACAACCTAGCAAAAAGGTTTGTTATTGCAAGAGAAAAACAGGCCTGAGACCTAAATAGTCCTGTGCCAGAACAGTCCAGTGGCTTGAAGCTGGTCCTCTGGAGTCAGATGATCTGGGTTGCAGCTGCTACTGGCTTAGCTGTATATCCTTAGGCCAAAGACTTAATATCTTCACATGTAAAATGAGATTAGCAGTGGCACTATTAGCACAAGTAGCATAAAGGTTACATTAAATTACCAGTATATGTGCTGAGAAAAACCTATAGCACACAGTAATAGTCAATGTATTTGTTATTATCCATGATATTCACGGGATTCTGTTGTCTTTCTTTTTTGTTTCAAGTGAATGAAAAAAATGTCAACACGACTGTTTTCAAACTGAGAACTGTTTCCTAGTTGTGGGAAGCTAAGGAGAAGAAGAATCAAATCGCTGGCCATGTCAGGAAGACAAAAAAGAGTCACCAGAAAGGAGTAACAATCTTATTTTTCTAGTTTGCCATCTAGGGATAGGTTTAATTCTTGAGACTCCGTGTGAACAGAAACAAACAAACAAACAGCATTTGGAGATGGAATGTTTATTTACAGGCCAGATAGGTAACTGCATTGAATTCTTAAATTGGGTTACTGAATGCTGTTCAGAAAACAACAGAGAATGTCTCAGAAAACAATGATGAGAATGTCCACTAGAGGGAGCAATTATAACAAATTAAGTGATGATCCTTTTAAAAATACACACACATCAGAGCGCATTGACAATGAATGTTTCCTTGACATGAAAATTAATGTTTTATTGTGTGCTTTCATACATAATATAAATATGACAACCTACTTTCAAAAGGTAAATAGTGTAATTTGGAGAGAACAAATATGTATGAACTTTTGGAAACTGCTCCTGAGTCTCATTCTGTCTTGGCTAAAAGGATTTCATAGGAATTCTAACAACTAAATAATCTGTGAGGGTATATGGATGAGTAAAGCTTATCAAACACACTAAGTAGTAAAACTAAAATAAACCATTCTAAATAGTTGACAACATTCTCTAGAGGCCAGGAGAAGGTAAAATAAAGACAAATAAAATGTAAAATAACCTTAGTATAATCACAGTTTCTTTAATTGGCTCTATCTATATCATTCTTAACATCCAGAATCAGAGAACTACTTATTTATTTATTTAGTCAGTCGTGGGGCTTGAACTCTGGGCCTGGGTGCTGTCTCTGAGCTCTTCAAAACCGTGCTGGTTTTGAACCATAATCCTCAGATCTCAGCCTCCTGAGTAGCTAGGATTACAGGTGTAAGCCACCAGCACCCAGTTTGGGTTCTTTTGGAGAAAAAGAGCACAATTTCTTGAATAGATTAAGTAGGTACACCGGAGAAACAGAGGGGTTGGTTTGTGATTGAAAACCAAGTCAGTGCAAAGGATATGAGATTTAAGAAGACTTTGAACTCACAACTGAAAACACATCACTTGTTGAATATATTTGTAATCAACCAGTCCACATCATACCTCTACATTTTATCTTTGTTTGAGAAAATGCTTTTTAATATTTGGATGATTCCTTCAACTCCATTCCAACTGAATCAGGTATAAACCATACAATTTTGTTTTCATGAAAATTGATTTAATGACATAGACCACAACACAAAGAAGCTTTTAGTCATTTTTCTTGTAAAGCCCCAAATTATCTTAAATTTACTCACTCATTCTTTGTAAAAATGATGTGCCTATTTATGGGATCTCATTCTATCTTGGCCAAAAGGATTTCATAGAAATGAACTAACTACATATAGAAAGACATTTATGGGACACTTGTGGAAAGATGAATTCTGAAGAACATTTCATAGGATTAATGAATGACTCTCACAGTACGTGTGCGAATGATAATATGATTATTAAAAACAAGTGTCTTTTAGTCATACATGCTGTAGGGATGATGCTTACCATCATCGAAAGTCTTGCATTTGTTTCAAAATGAGTGCTTGGGGAGAGAGGTGTTATGCTGAGTTCTGCTGCAAGCTGAGATCTGAATGTGTGAGAGAAAGGCTATTGTCTAGACTCTTTAATTTTTTATAGATTTGAAATCTTTTATAATAAAAAGTTAAAAACAAATCACAGCCCTCCCCCCTAAACTCCCAAACCCGTCATTTTTTAATAACTTTGAACTTAACATGGACCTAAGAAGGTATCTTTTATAAGAGAAATGTGCAGTTCCAAGTCTTTTTCTTGATGATTGGGTCTGAATGTGTTAATCAATGATGGCCGGTCATAGCTCCTGACCTGAGGAAAATGCTGAACTGGGATTTTTAAACCATAAAAATGTGCCCATATTAATAGTTTCATCTTTTGCATAATATTTAAATCAATTCATTGATTTCCAGTTGCCTAATACTCCTATTTCAGTAACAAAATAAACGATACATAGTTCAGTGATGTTGAATCCATTTGGGTTCATTTGTGCTCAAAGGCAGAAGCCAATTAAGAACTACCTCTTTGTCTATGTCTAAGGACAGGGTATCAGTCTACCTGCAAGGCTTGGATTTTTCCCCTCCTTCCTTCCTACCTTCTCACCCTCCCTCCTTCCCTCCTTCTGATCTCCTCTCCTCTGCTCTCCTCTCTTCCACTCTCTTCTGATCTGCCCACTTCTGCTCCCCTCTGCTCCCCTCTCCTTTTCTGTGTAGTTGCTAGTAGTACTCATGAAAAGAGAAGCTAACAGCAACACATGCTGATGTCTTGGTCCTTTGTACATTTGTATATTCGGAATTAACACTATAGTTAGAATGTATGAACAGTTCATAAACATCTCCACTAAAAACTTCAAAACAAGCTGGGTATGGGTGGCTCACACCTGTAATCCTAGCTACTCAAGAGGCTGAGACCTGAGGATTATGGTTCAAAGCCAGCCTGTTAGACTCTTAGCTCCAATTAACCACCAGAAAACGGGAAGTGGTGCTGAGGCTCAAGTGGTAGAGCACTGGCCTTGAGCTAAAGAGCGCAGGGACAGTGCCCAGGCCTAGAGTTCAAGACCCATCACTGACAAAAAACAAAAACAAAAAGAAAAACAATAAAACCCTTCAAAACATCCCCTTAACCAAGAATTGAGTTCACACTCCCATTCGCCTTTGTTATTTTTGCTTCTCTTAGAGCAAAACTCTCCAAGAATCATCTATGTTTGTCTCCACTTCCTTTCCGCACATTCTTCTCTGGAGTTGTTTCTTTCTTGCTTTGACTTGACTGACTGGCCATATTCCACATGGTAAACCATGTGACCCCTGGTGCATAGTTTACTTTGTATCATGACAACCTCCGGGCTTTCCTTCTACTTCATTGTCATCTGGTTTCAGCCTGTTTTTGTGGAATCTGCTTTATATTCTGGATTTTTCAAACATCTCTTTTTGTCCATGAAATCCTTCCCTCCTGTCCTAGGCTTATCAACTTGGTTCTCTAAGATGCTCATTGTCTTAAATCAACTCTAAAGACTATGCAAATACAATGGATCTCAGATGGACATCCAGTCCAAACTTCTTTCCCAGGAACCTCAGACTCTTTATTAAACTACCCTTTGTTATTTGAATGTCAGAGAAGCACCACAAGATAAACACATCCAAAACGGAGCTGCTCAGAAAATGAGCACTCACCCTCCAAACACATTTCCCTGCAGTCCATCTTATCTAAGGGAGCAAACACTCTAGAAATCCACTCATTCAGGCCAAATTCTTAAAACCTTCTTCTCTTCTTAGAACATACATGCAATCCTTGCTCAAATCCTATTATTTCTACCATCACAACATGCCCGTAGCTGTCTACACTCCACCATCGTCATCTGTCTCTTACCTCATGTTTCTTATTTGTCTTTGGTGATCGAGAGCATCTTTTCCATAAAGCAGTCAGAATGATTCTTAACTGGGGCCATGCCTTCTCTGCTCAAAGTCCTCCCATGGGGAGGGGAGAAGCCCACAGATCCTGCCCACTTCCTCCCACCACAATCCGTTACTAATTTTCTGTCACTTACCCACCACTCCTTTCACTGTGGCTTGTCTAGTGGGCACCCTTGGCTTTTTTATTTTAAGTAAGTGTTTTTATTGTGAAAATACTGAACCTTTGGCTTTGTCCTGACTGTGGTCTCTGCCTTGTGCCAGGTGGTAGAGCACTTGCCCCATCCACAGGTGATCAATTTGAGAAGGTGGACATCAGGGTTTGACCCTTGACTTTTTTGTTTCAGGCAACACTGCCTACTGTACTGTCTCCCCTTTGGCTCCATTTTTGGACAGGTCTGATGTAGTATCCACTTGTGCTAAGCGACCTCAGTCCGTATTTCTCTGTGCCCTTCCAGGCTCTGGCTGGCAGGGCCTCTTCTATTCTTATAAGTCTCTGCGTTGTCTCCTCATCGTCTCCAGGACTTCTAACCTCTTCCTTACTAGTGTAGTTCATTTTCACTATTGAATTTACAAAATTCAGAATTACTGCTTTTCAGGCAGGTTTGTTTCCTAGATGGATCCTGATTGGTCCACGAATAAAATGACTGAGTAATAATTGGGTACTCATTAGGAGAGAATGCCAAAGTTGCAGGAGAAATGAAATGCAAAGAATAAGATGAAGGCATGAAGACCAATGGGAGATGATGCACTAACATAAATAAGAAATGACTTGAGATTGGATCTAGGCAGTGGACAGGTTCAACATGGAGGAAGTTAATTTGAGAGAGAACAAAGAAGGTGCAAGCTACAATAGCTAGTGGCTGATGACTGTGGGGGGAGAGCTAGACTGACATCCCTGTTTCTAATGAGACTGTTCCCACAGTGGTGATGACTGGAGGATGTGGGCATGCGGGCAAATGGGAGGTGGTGCATTCCATTGGCCAGCTTGATGAGCCTGTGGCCTCAACTATTGGACAGCTGGTGTGGAGCTCAAGATGCTGGAGAGGGACATGAGGAAAGCATCAAAAGCTTGCTGGTGGGGAAAACCACACAGGTGGCAGAGCTCATGTGAGGGAAAACACTATAGGAAAAAGATAAATAGACACGAACAGAAAGAATAGATGGGAAGAAAGGCTTTAGGAGGACCACAGAATTCTTCAGCAGCCAATTTTCAGATCTGCAAGAATCTACACTCTCTCTCTTTCTTTCTCCTTCCCTCCCTCCCTCCCTTCCTTCCTTCCTTGCTTCCTTGCTTCCTTGCTTCCTTGCTTCCTTCCTTCCTCCCTTCCTCCCTTCCTTCCTTCCTTCTTCCCTGCCTCCCTCCCTCCCTCCCTCCCTCCCTTCCTTCCTTCCTTCCTTCCTTCCTTCCTTCCTTCCTTCCTTCCTTCCTTCCTTCCTTCCTTCCTTCCTTCCTTCCTTCCTTCCTTCCTTCCTTTCCCCAGTCCTGGGGCTTGAACTCAGGGCCTAGACACTGTCCCTGAGCCTTTTTGCTCAAGGCTAATGCTCTACAACTTGAGCTATAGCCTCCTTTCTGTATTTTTGATGGCTAATTAGAGTTAAGAGTCTCCTGGGCCTTCCTGCCCAAGGTAGCTTCCTACTGCAATTCTCAGATCTCAGCCTCCTGAGTGGATGGAATTACATGCATGAGCCACTGATAGTAGGCTAGTCTGCTATTCTTTCTTGGGCTGATCACCAAGCGTCTGCTTACATCTGGTCCATGGTAACTGGTGAGAAGGGACAGTGGGGAAAAACCTGCTTGAATAAAGGAAATTGATGAGAAGGAAGTAGCAAGGTGCAGCACACAGGCATGTCATCAAAGCATTTAACACTTGGAGTTGCTGCTTTATCAATGTCTCCACGTTCATTGAGAAGTTCAGTAATTATTGTTAAAGTTCAGTTTTCCTAAATACTAGTTAATATTACCAGATTTTAAGTTACTATTTAGCACAAAGAAATGGCTAAGGGAGAAAGGAAAAAGATAGAGGGTGAATAATTTCAACATACATTGCAATTATATCTGAAAACATCATAAAGGACTTCAATGAAAACTGTAGTCAGTAGAGGGTGGGAACGGAGAAAGAGAACTAGACTGTTGAGTTTGGGCTAACAAGGAAGATGATAGAGAATGATTGAAATCAATAGTTTATATCTATAAAAATAGAACAGTGAAGGAAGCTGAGATCTGAGGATTATGGTTCAAAGCCAGCTCAGGCAAGAAAGTTTATGAGACTCTTATCTCCAATTACAACCAGAAAACCAGAAGTGGAGCTGTGGCTCAAGTGGTAGAGCACTAGCCTTGAACAAAAGAGCTCAGGCACACTACTCAAGCCTTGCGCTCAAGCCCCATGACTGACAAAAAAATTAAAAACTAGAACAATGAAACTAAAAATAGAACAATGAAATCTGTTTAAATTGTCTTGGGAAGAGAGTTAGGAGGAAGGTATAGTGATAGCAGGAGTGGTAGTATTGAATGGAGTATATATATATATATATATATATATATATATACACACACATATATACATCTATATATCATATCTATAGCTATACATATTATGTACATATATTTTTGGGGTGTCCAGGTCCAGGGCTTGAACTCAGGGCCTGAGCACTATCCATGAGTTTTCTTTTGCTAAAGGCTAGCACTGTACCACTTAGAATCACAATCCTACTTCTGACTTTTTTGGTAGTTTAGTGGAGATAAGAGTTTCACAGACTTTCCTGCCTGGGCCGGCTTCAAACCACGATCCTCAGATCTTAACCTCCTGAGTAGCCAGGATTACATGCATGCCATGCGCCACCAGCACCCAACTGATTGAAATATATTTTAAACACGTGTAGAAATGTAACAAGGAGGGCTGGGATGTAGCTCAGTGGCAAAGTGCTTGCTTAGCAAGTGCAACGTCCTGGGTTTGATCCCCAGTACCAAAAAAAGAAAAGACAAAAAAAATACAGTTAAAAAAAAAAAGAAATGTAACAAGGAACCTCTTTACCCTGAAACTGATGTAAGGTCATAAACATGCTAAAAAGAAAAAAAAAAAGATAGGACTCCAAATTGGCAAAATCAGAAAACAAATTGGAGAAAGGGAGGGTGGACCAGGCCTTTAGAGCAGGCTAGGACTTAGCCAACCCTAAAAGAGAGCAAGCAACTCCATTTTTGCAGAAGAGAAACTGAAGGAAAGCGGAGTTGAGAGTGAACAGGACATAGAGAATTCAAATGAATTCAAATTAGCATTAGAACACAATGACAGCTTGGATAACTGTTATGAGGAGGAGTGTGACTTTTCCATAGGACTTCAAAGGATGCACATAGAGTATTAGTTCTACCAGAGATACACTGATGATGTCTTCTGCCGTAGGTGGTAGTGAGTTTTTGTTAGGTATTCAAGTTAGATGTTTGAGGGACAAAGAATGCTATGGTGTGTGTTGTGGCCATACTAATATTGTCCAATCTGTTCTTCAGGGTCTTTACTAATGAGTGAAGAAATCCATGTAATGAGTTATATTTGTTCTTCAGGGCTGACATATAACAAGGTGCCACAAATTGGATGTTTTAAAAGTGGAAATGTATTGTGTGTCTCACAGGTGTGGAGACTACAAGTCTGTTTGCCTGGGAACACTGTGAGAAAATAATTTGTTCTAGGCCAGTCTCCTTGGCTTTCAGGAGCTATCTTCTCCCTGTGTGTCTTCACATACTCAGAAGCGATGAATGGCAGATTCTTGGTTTCAGTGAGGAATTCAGGGGTAGATGCACAGGATTTTGGTGTGTGTGTGTGTGTGTGTGTGTGTGTGTGTGTGTGTGTGTGTGTGTGTGTGTGTGTGTGTGTGTGTTGGTGTTGGGGCTTGAACTCAGGGCCAGGACACCGTCACTGAGCTTTTGTGCTCAAGGCTAGTTCTCCATCACTTGACCAATAGTTCTACTTTTGGTGGTTTTGGTGGTTAATTGGAGATAAGAGTCTCATGGACTTTTCTGCCTGGGCTGGCTTCAAACTCCAGTCCTCAGATCTCAGCCTCCTGAGTAGCTAGGATTGCAGGTATGGGCCACCAGAGTCTGGCTGCACAAACTTTTTAGCAGAGATTCATTCGAGCACATTAGATTTTATTAAAACAGAAGTGAATACAAAGATATAATATGTACTCAGAGGAAACTGAGGACAGGCAGCTGGACCAAGCAGTCTAATGTACGATGATTATTCTGACCTTAGGTACTTTTCTGGATAGGGTTTAATGGTTATGCTAAACATGTGTGTACAGCTGTGTTTTCCAAGGAAAGGGAGAGCATTTCCAAGAACAAGGAAGTGGGGAACTATAATGAGATATAAATGAGGCCTCTAGAAAACATAGACAATTAAGAAAGTCCTTGTTGGGGTCATTGCTGGGGACGATTGACTGTCATGGTCACTTGCTACTCTAAGACAATGCTGGTGCAAGGTGTTTTGCAAAGTGTACCCAGATGCAGTGCTGTGCCCAATATCTGGTGCCTTTTGTTACTGTTTTTCTCGTCCTAAGATCCTTTCTCTTATCAACATCCTCCTCCTCCTCCTGTGCATATCTCTGCATCCAAATTCTATTTACAAGGACCGCAGCCTTACTAGATTGTGACCAACCCTGATGAGCTCTTTGTAAGTTGATTGTGCAGAGACGCAATCTCTAAATAAGGTCACCTCCGAAAGACTTCATTAGGACCTCAGCAGAAGAACTTGGAGTGAGGACACCACACAACCTGTATCATATGACTTCACCAGAGTGAAAGCATGAGATAGGATAGGAAAGGAAATAGGAGAGGATGCCATCTCTATTCATGCATGTGTGTGGGGTCTGGGTGGCCATGTGAAAATTCACAGCCACCATTTCTAGAGCTGAGAAAAGACATTGATTTTAAATCAATGTCCCCTCCCATTCAGAAATGAAGAAGTGACACTCGCTCAAGAGCCCTCAGCTCAGTGTGTACAAGATGAGCAACAGACTTATCTTGGCTGTTCATGGCTGCGATTCTCCATTGTCAGTGCTCATGCAGAGATCCCTGACCCATGCTACCGCATATCTGTACCGCCTGCTTTCTTTTCCTGTGTGTTGTGTACATTTGCTTTTATTAAATTTTATTCCATTGGCTTAGAAATCTCTTTGTGGATTCCCCCCCCCACACACACACACAATGCTTTTCTCTTACTTAAAATTCCATTTGGAGAACTAATTTATTCTCAGCCTAACTTTATGACATTAAACTCAGTTACATGATATGAACTATATCTCATCTTTGTTAAGGGGAGATATTAGTTATAAAAAATATAGCTGTGTAGAAGCAGATCATGTTTCAAGTAATTGTGGCATTCGTCAGGGCTAAAAATATAAATCACATCACCCTCTGCTCGGAGACTCCAGTAAGTGCTCTAGGTGAAATTCCTAGTGATCATTCTTTACTCTTTGATAGAGGAGGTAGAACTGGTCTTGGCTGGATATACTTCATGCCTGAATAATGCTCATTCCATTCAAAATTTAATCAAATTTGTGACTTGGCATCTGCAGTCATTTGGGTGACTGTATTTTTATGCATTTGAATCAATAGCTAGGGAAATATGTCTTCTTATATAATTGGCAGTTTCTTCTAACTGTGGAAAGGGGCAGCCATTGGCAATTGGGGAGTGCTACTTTGCTAGCCAGGAGTCGGAAGGCACATCATGATGAAGCATATGGAACAGATACTGGAGACAAAGCTGTTCTAGTGGGCTGGGGAGATGGCTCAGTGGTAGAGCGCTTGCCTTGCATGCCTGAGGCCCTGGGTTCGATTCCTCAGCACCACATAAGCAAAAAAGAAAAAAGCCAGAGGTGGCACTGTGGCTCAAGTGGTAGAGCGCTAGCCTTGAGCTGAAGAGCTGAGGGACAGTGCCCAGGCCCAGAGTTCAGGCCCCACTACCGGACCCAAAAAAAAAAAAAATGCTGTTCTAGTCATACAGTATGGACAAGTCTGTAACTTTTTAGTTATTTAAAAAATGACTTTATACATTGTAACCAGTGTTGTATAGAAACACAGTACACAAGGTCTCTCTTCTGCAAATAAAACTTTAAAGATCTTAAGGATGTTATGATGAGATGTGCCAGTTAAGTACGAAGATGAAGGCAGAGCAAGTATGATGCAGAATTGGTATTTTATGATTCATCTCTTTTCCTGTTAATTGAATCTTAATTAGGAGTCAGAATTTGCACTCAAGAGACTATTATAAATGTCACCATATTAAGATCTTTAGGCATTTTTCCTGAATAGTAAGTATAAATGTAACTCTATCACCAACAATTCTGAATGGAGTGTATAAGTTTGGTCTTAAAATGATTAGAATATAATAAAATTAGGAAATAGGAAAGAATTTTAATTAATAGAGGGACTAGTCCTTGCTATTGGCTACTTCCAAAAAGAAATCTCTAAGAAGGACAAATTAAAAGGATCACATTTTCCACAAAGCCTCTGTATTAGGCTGATTTCTTTTATACTACAATGGCATACTGGAGGCAGTCTCACTTTATAAGAAAAGAAGTTCATTGTGGCTGACTATTTTGGAAATAGTCCTCTCTCCCTCTGCTTATAAAGTTATCAGGATTCGATCTCAGGTACATCACCCCAATGACCTTATCTAATCCTAACCACAACCCCAAACCCCCACCTGTGGACACCATAATTAAGTTTATACTCACTTTTAGGGAGTGTGAGGCTAGAACCATAATTTGGACTTATGGCCTTGAGCTTGCTTGGCTTGCTTGCTCAGCTGGCACTCTACCAATTGAGCCACGTCTCTAGCCTAGCTCTTCGCTAGTTTTTCTGGAGATGGAGTCTTGTGGACTTTCCTGCCAGAGGTAGCCTTAAACCTCAATCCTTCCAAATGCAGCCTTATGAGTAGGTAGGATTACAGGCCTCAGTTACTGGCATTTTGCTTCCACTTTCTTAATACTATCCACATATGACTTTAGCGAGTAAGCTCCTCTGTGAGTTTGGAAATGTCAGTAAGGAGTAAACCATATTCCAATCACAGCACCCTAAGATATGACAAGGTTGATGTGGATAAGAATCAAGTAATAGACCAATAACAGAAAGGAAGAGAAGCCTGTTTACTTCCACAATACCATTCACATTAGTCCCCATCCAAGAATCCCCAGGGAGTCTAGGTTCCAGTCCAGAGAGTGATGACTTGGAAGAAGTGCTAATCATAATCATCCAATCTTGAAAAAGTTCAGGCAGTCAACTGGATAATTCCCCACTGCTATTCAGTAATCCCTTCACTCAACTCTTCTGAACCCATTCACAGATTTATCTCTAATTCTTTCTTCAATTATCTTCCTCTTTCACATTGTCAACTCTTCCCTCACTCTTTCCCCATTTACAGTTACAGTACTCCTTCTGCTTCCTTCCCAAACACAAGCATTTCTTTTAAAATATTTTTAATTATTATTATAAAAGAGATATACAGAGGGTTACAGTTACATAAGTCAGGTAGTGAGTACATTTGTTTTCGGACAATGTCATCCCTTCCCTTGCTCCCTCCCATCCCATCCACAAGTCGTATAGTTCAACATAGCGTCCAGTGAATGCCACTGCTGCACTTTTTTACCCTTTGTCCCTCCATTTCTGTACCTCCTCTTGTAGTCCTTCTCTATAGCTAATCTTACCTCCATTCCTTCATCCTGAAGGAATGTTTGACCTTTCCATCTACTTTCAACCTTCTGGATTTTTTTTTTAATATTTTCTCTTTTTCATTTTCTTCCTTTTAACTTTCTTATCTAAAAAATGCACAAGATGCATTAAATTCCGAGACTCCTTTGTACAACTACATAAAATAATAAAATATAAATATATATAATTTAATACAATAAATAATAAAAAATATAAGAATATCTGGTCCGGACTGGTCAGATACACAAAAGCTACCCAAAAGTGGAAAGGCACAGTTCAGATCAGACTCTATCTCATCTGCACCTTTCTCTCTGACCTGAATTCTATTCCTGAAGAAAATCCTTACACACACACACACACACACACACACACTTATACACACACACACACTTATACACACACACACACACACACACACATACACTCACACTCACACAAAGTTCTTACTGAGTAGACCACTGGTCTGGTGCTTGCCAGTCACTCTGCCCGGCATTGCTAGCTATTTTCTTATGTGTAAGAGCTATTTGTAGGCGCCTTTAAGAAGGGACCTTTTGGTACTTCTTTATACTTCTCAGTGCTTAGCTAATTTGAGATCAAGATGATAGTCTACATCTTAAAAGAAAAGGGAGACTCAATGTGCTTGATTATGTGGAGTAAGCAAAGTTAAACAAAAGCAACAATAACAACAGTAAAAACCTGGTTGCGGTGACAATACTAGCATAATTAAAGCAGAGGTGGGTTTGTGGTATAGTGTTTAAATAATAATGCCAGGAACCTCCTGCAGCTCTTTGTACAGAAGAGGCCAGGAGTCCTTTCTCAGAACAGGGCATTCTTTGTTCCCCTTTCTCCACTGTTGCATACCCCAGGGGTTAAGTTTACTGACCTCTCTTTTTTGGCAGCTGACACTACCTATCCAGTTTCTTAGAACTAGATCCTCTCCAAGGTTGGGAGGTGGTCCATGTTACATCCATAGTATTTGAAGCTGCTGACAAAGGATAAATTCCAAAATAAAGTTATAACGATGCTAAATAATTTGGGGCTTTTGCATATGCATAGTTATTACAGGATAATTATAGAGCTTGTTAAAAGTATTAATGCAGACCCTATAAAATATATGTAGTCTCCATAATGGCTATGTGGACACAGAACTAAAATGGAATGATGATTGTGTTTTCTTTCTGTTGGTCAGTGTGTGTGGTTGTCTGTAAGTACGTGCATAGAGTAGAGCCTCCTTATTTGGGGGGTTCATTCTAAGATTTGAAGACATGAACAGTATTGAATTATATATAAATATATATATATAGTATTTTTCCTGTACCTACATAGTGTGACAGTTTCATTTATAAATTAGGTACAAGAAGAGATCAACAATAACTAATCAGAAAGAGAACAATTACACCAATATACTGTAACAAAAGTAATATGAGTTTGGTCTCTCTCAAAATACCTGATTGCTCTGTAGTCGCCTTTCTCGTGATAAAATGAGATGGTCTGGGTGATGACATGAGATGCATGGCATAAACCTGTGAGCATGTTAGCTCTGATGACTTGATGACAGGACTATGTGAATATATGCACACAGTGCATATATGTCATCACCAAGGATGTTACCAAGTAACGAATGGGAAGCTAGCATATATGGTGGGAATACACTGCACAGGACAGAATAGGATAGCATGAGATTTCATCATGCTACTCAGAATAGCAGTTAAGCTAGGCACCAGTGGCTCATACTTATAATCCTAGCTACTCAGGAGGCTGAGATCTAAGGATTGCAGTTCAAAGCCAGCCTGGGTATGACAGTCCATGAGATCTCCAACAAACTACACACAAATAAAACAGAAGTGGCACTCTGGCTCAAGTGATACAATGCTAGATTTGAGCAGCCAAAGAAGCTCAAGGATAGCACCCAGGCCCAGAGTTCAAGTCCCAGGACTGGCAAAAAAAAAAAAAAAAAATAGCATGCAATTGAAAACTTATGAATTTTTTATTTCTGGAATTTTCTATGTAATATTCAAAACCACAGAGAGCAAAACCATAGATAAGGGGGGAAGGAGGGGAACAATTGTACCCCTTCTTGGAGTCACATTCCAAAGTCTAACTTTGGGGCCTTTGGTGGGTAAAAGCTTTAGGCCAAATCTTCCTCATGGGGCCTGCTGTCTCTCCAATGTACACTTCCAGACAGACACACACTCACCAGGTGAGATGCCCAGCCACGACATAAGCTCAAGACCTTCTCCAGGGGCAGGAAGTCACCCAGGCACCACTACATTTTTGTTATCCAGATATGGAAGAACATAGAACTGCTGTGCTTAGAGAAGCAAGTGTGCTTATGTAATTAGCTCTGGGAATCTTTACAAAGGTTTTTTGTTCCTTGTTTTTTGCACATACTTCCTGACTCCTGGAGCTGCGTGGCCTTACAAGCTCTGTGATTATGTTCTCTGCATCTATGAGTTTCAAGTAAAAGCTTACCAGAGCTACGACATTATTCTTTTAAAAATGTGTTACTGTGTCATTATTAAGGCCTGGACAGTTTCCCTTAATTGTTTTGGCTCAAGCCTGGTCCTCTACCACTGGAGCCACACCTCCACGTCTTGCTTTTTGCTAGTTAAATGGAGATAAGAGTCTCATGGATTTTCCTGCCCCAGTTCACATCTATCTCTGTCTCCTGAGATGGCTATGAGGTAAGAAGCTGCTCAATTCATTTTACCTTGACTTACAGGAGGCAAAGACATATTTGGTTCTGTCTGTTCAGGGACTTAGAAACCTTCTTTCAAGAAGAATAACCTACAAGCTGGGCACTAGTGGCTCATGTCTGTAATCCTGGCTACTCAGGAGGCTGAGATGTGAGGATCATGGTTCAAAGCCAGCCCTGGCAGGAAAGTCCATGAGACTCCTATCTTCAACAAACCACCAGAAAACCAGAAGTGGCACTGTGGTTCAAGCGGTAGAGTACTCGCCTTGAGCTGAAGACCTTAGGAACAGCTCCCAGGCCCAGAATTCAAGCCCCATGAAAGGAAGGAGGAGGAGGAGGAGTGGGGGGGGGGGAGGAGGAGGGGAGGGGGAGGAGAAGGAGGGGGGAAGGAGGAGGAGGAGGAGGAGGAGGAGGAGGAGGAGGAGGAGGAGGAGGAGGAGGAGGAGGAGGAGGAGGAGGAGGAGGAGGAGGAGGAGGAGGAGGAGGAGGAGGAGGAGGAGGAGGAGGAGGAGGAGGAGGAGGAGGAGGAGGAGGAGGAGGAGGAGGAGGAGGAGGAGGAGGAGGAGGAGGAGAAGCAGCAGCAGCAGCAGCAGCAGCAGCTACAAAGTCTGACTCCAGTGCAATATGGGTCATAAATTACTATTAACTTATTAGGATTTCAAGATTCTTATTTAATATTCTGCTGTAATGATTGTTAAACTGGGCCTGTGTCTGTATGACTGAGTGTGTTAGTTCTGGAACTTGAACTCAGGACCTGAGTGCTGTCCTTTAGCTCTTTCTGCTCAAAGCTGGTACTTTACCATTTAAGCCACACCTCCATTTTCAGCATTTTGCTGGTTTACTGGAAATAAGAGACTTTTGGATTTGTCTTTCTGGGCTGGCTTCAAACCTAGATTCTCTGAAAGGGGTCAGCAACCTGAGTAGATAAGATCACAGACATGAGCATGAGCCATTGGCACCCAGTTGGAAAAGTTAAATTTTGAACTAGACAGAAACCCCAGTGTCTTTCTACCTTGCTCTATACCCTTAATATATAGAAATTCTTCCATTTGCTATGTAAAATAGCTTACAAGATACATTTATATAAGAATGAATGTGATATTCAAGCATTCTTGTGCAAAATGCCTCGGGGAATAGCACATGTGACCTAGCACTCCTGCTCAGAATTTTAATGATTAAACTATTATAGTTAATAGTGTCTCATTGGCTTGCATTTTTGTGATTTTACAAGAAAATGTCCATTTCCACATATCCATTAAATATCTGATTCAATTTCTTGGCTTGAGATAATGTCTTACAGCTATATCACCAGCAAACCAGTATCTGCTTGGGACAAATATAAGACTAAATGTGATTAACCTATTGAGTATTTTTAATTACCTTTTACTATTCTTTAGATATAGTGTATTTTTTGAGGAAGCAGAAGCCAAATTGGAGTACTTTGAGATTACAGAGCTTTATGGAGCAGGCGTATGGACTTTGAAATATTCATTACAATTGGCAGGGATTCTGCTGTGCAGAATCTTGCAACAACATCTCAATTTTCTTGCTCGAGTGAATGTCATAATGAGCACATTTACAGGGTAAGTGATGGAGGAGAGTGAACAATTTTAAATCTTTATAGCGTTTTTATGTCCTGTCATCCTTTTTGGTAATCCAATCTTGATGAAGAGGTAGAATTAACACCCAGTAGGACATCATTTTTTGGCTGGGATCTTCTGCATAGCTTTTCTTTGTCATTAGGAAAGAAGAGAAATGATTTATGGGCTTTGTGGTTGTAGAATAATTTTAAAAATTAAAATTAAATTCAGCTTTGTTATTTTCTTACAAGCCAATGGTTCCTGGTTTATAACAGGAAACTAGAAGGAGCAATAATGATTTATATGGCACCATTTCTTCATATTATCTTAGTGTATTTTTTTTTGTGCTGGTCCTGGGGCTTGAACTCAGGGCCTGGGCTCTGTCCTTGAGCTTCTTTTGCTCAAGGTTAGCACCCTCCCACTGGCTATTTTTAGTAGCTTTATTGATAATAAGAATTTCACAATGTCAAATAGATATTCTACTGGGAAGTAAATTAAAATATCCACCCATAAGGGTTTATAAACACATAGTATATTATAAAATAAATTGTACAGAGTTTGTAGGTAGTCAGAACTAAACCATGGGATAGGCCTGTACTTTTTATGAAAATGTTTCTAGAATTCAAAAAGAAACCCCAACTCATTTTTATGTATGAAAATGTCTGATAGAATTACAACTATAAATAGTGAAGATCATGTACACATTGCATAATTATGTCTGAAAAAGATATTTAACCAAGGAAAAACATAGGCATAGGAGCTGGAAGCGTTCCTGCCTGTTGGTTTATGTTAGAGTAGCTATGGTGTTCTTCAAGTCGATGTTGCCTCTGTCTGATTAGCAAGTGTCTGAGATGTATTGGCTAATGCTTTGTGAAGAATCTATTTTTAAATATAATCATATTTTAAATGTGGATTTTCTAATAAGTAGGTCTGGTGTCCATAACCCAAAATGTTCTTAATCACAACCTATGCTTATTTTGAAACTAAGTAGTGATTCACTGATTTATGATCTGATAGTTCTTCAATTATGTTATTTCAGTTACCATCACACACTGTTTTGATAATGTATGGACACATTCTTTTTTACTGATGCTTGGTCACACTGGATGATTGTATATCCTTACCATACTTGATATCTAATATACTTGGAAATAATCCTGTTACATTCCAAATAAATTCTGTCAAAATTGAAAAAAAAAAGAATTTCATGGACTTTCCTGTCCAGCTGACTTGGAACTATGATCCTCAGATCTCAGCCTCCTCAGTAGCGAGGATTACAGCAGTGTCACTGGCTCCCAGGTTTAATATGGCAGTCATCTCTGTGCATTTGTTCCTTTACTCCTGGTAGTTTACTACTTCTGGTCCCAGCGAGTTTCATTAGCTAAGCACAGTAGTATGTCCTACTCCTGTGGAACCTCTCACACCTTTTGGAGCAGTTATACCTAGGTTTTTAGCACTTGGGGTTTTTTTTGGGGGGTGCAATCCTTTTTTTAAATGTTATTTTATTGTAAAGATTCTGTACAGAGGGGTTATAGTCACATGAGTAAGGCAACGAGTACACTTCCTGTGGAGCATTGTTACTCCTTTCCTTGTTATTCTCTTGCTATCCTTCCCTCCCCCACCTCCCTCACTCCTCCCCCGCCCCTGCAAAGTTGTAAGGTTCATTTCTAATATACTGTCTTGGGTTTATCATCGTTGCAATGGGTCATCCTGTGCCCTTGTCTTGGTGTTTTGTTATTCCCCTTCCCTTCTCCAAACTAGACAAATGTATACCCTGCATCTTGTGTAAGATGCAGGGTACCAGCATCAGGTACAGTGACAACAGGGGATATACTATAGGGGGAAGAACATGCAGAGGAAACAGAAAAGATCACAAAGTACATTTAAAAAAACAACACAAAAAGACCTCTTGTGTCCATATCTTGTGGTTCATTTCACTTAGCATCATCTTATATGGTCATATGTACATGGCTTTTAAGCTTTTCTGCTCATCTGATAAGATTATCCTAGATGTATACTAATTATTGCAACTGAGGGAAACCATGGGACCTATATTTCTTTGGGTCCTTTTTTTTTTTTTTTTTTGCACATTTACGGAACCTATATTTCCTATGTCATGAAATCTCTCAATTTAGAGGTTCTTAATATTTAGACTATGCCGTTATCACCACAATATCTATTTTTAGAATATTTCCCACACCCATAGAAGACCCCTTTTCTAGCCTTTAGCAGTTACTCTTCATGCTGCCCCTCATCCCCTCCCATGCCCTATCCCCACTCATTTCTTTTGTGTCTCTATGGATTTACCTGCTCTAGACATCTCACATCAATGGAATCACATGATGTAAAGCCTTTGGGGGCTGGCTTCTTCACTGGGCATGATGTTGCCAAGTTTCAACCTTTCGCTAGTATATGTAAGTACCTCATTCTTTTTTATTTCTGAGTAATATTCCATTGTGTGGCTAGGACACAATTTATTTATTCACTTGTCACTTGATGAACATTTGTCTTGCCTCAACTTTACAGTGGTTATGAATAATTCTGCTGCCTTGAACACTAGTGTAAATAGTTTTACTTTTTGCTATTGTTGTTGGTGGTGGTCGTGGGTTTGAACTCAGGGTCTGAGTGCTGTCCCTGAGCTTTTGCGTTCAAGGCTAGTGCGTTACCATTTCAAGCCACAGAGCCACTTCTGGTTTTCTGGTGGTTAATTGCAGATAGGAGTCTCACAGACTTTCCTGGCTTTGAACTAGGATCCTCAGATCTTAGGCTCCTGAGTAGCTAAGATTGCTGGCATGAGCCACCAGTGCCTGGTTTTGTTTTTGTTTTTGTTTTTTAAGAGTGAGAAAAATCAGATTTAGAATGCTAGAATTGAAGCCTGCTGATTCCTATACAGTGTTATTTCAGGTTGCTATATTCTGGACATCTTTAAAATGCAAATTATTTTTGCTCTCTACTATTGTTTTGTAGTTCCTGTCGGCACTGTTGTTTGTTTTTGTTTTTGAGACAAAGTCTCGCCATAGGTCCCGGGCTGACCTCAACTCACTGTGTAGGCTGGGATTAGCTCAGTGGCAGGATATACAGTTAGTGTGACCTGGGTCAGATCCCCAGCACCAATAGATAAATAAGTAAGTAAACAAATAAACAAATATATAAAATTTTAGTGCTATATTTATTTGGGGACTTGATTTGCTATCAATTATGTTGGGACACATTCTTATTTCTTTTTTTCTCATGTTATTTTGAATACCTTTGTAATTGCTCATATCTCTTCAATACAAAGTGTACATTGACAGTCATGGCATCCTGGTAATAAGTATCTATGATCCTTTTAAATAATAAATAATTGTGAAGAAATTCTGTCCAATCAAAAACCAGAACCTAAATGAGCCATGATCACACATGGTTTGCTTTACTCCAAGTACAGATATTGGATCTAGCCCTCAGGTAATGACCTCTAGAAAAACAAATCCTCTGGATGCCAAACCCAGCAGCTAATTCACAATTTGCTTACATGTGTTCCTCTTTAGGGATAGCCTCCTTACTGATGCCCTAGTTTTAGCCCAATTGAATGGTCATATCTGATATGTTACCTTTTGTGTTCATATTCAAATTCACAGCATATGAACATTGACAGGCCCCAGAGAAATGATCAAATCAACTTTCTCATTACTCATTTTTGTGTGTGTCAGTTGTGGGTCTTGAACTCAGCGCCTGGGCATTGTCCCTGAACTCTTCTGCTTGAGATTAGTGCTCTACCATGTTGAGCCACAGTTCTACATCTGGTTTTCTGGTAGCTAATTGGAGATGGTGGCTTATGCCTGATCCTAGCTACACAGGAGGTGGAGATCTGAGGATCCGGGTTCAAACAAAGCCAGCCTCAGCAGGAAAGCCCATGAGACTTCTATCTCCAGTTAACGACCAAAATACTAGAAGTTGAGCTGTGGCTCAAAGTGGTTGAGTGCTAGCCTTAAGTAAAAGAGCTCAGTGACAGTGCCCAGACCCTGAGTTCAAGCCCCATGAACAAAAAAAGTAAATAAAAGTTTCACAGACATTCCTGTCCTGGCTGGCTTTGAACCATAATCCTCAGATCTCAGCCTCCTGATAAGCTAGGATTACAGGCATGGCCCACCAGTGACTGGCTAAGGAAAAGGTTTTAACAGTAAAATGAAATAGGTTACCAATGCTGCCAGAGAGAAATTAGAGCAGTGATAGATATATAACTGCTCTGTCCAATGTGGCAGCTACCAGCTACGTGTGGCTGTTGAATATTTAAAATGTATTATGTGACTAAATTTTTTTTAAATTTTAATCAATTGTACATTCAATCCTAGATAACTGATAGTTACTTGATAATATAGCTTAGGATTTGTTGGCTAGGTTGTATGCAATGGAGATTTTTGGGATATATGTAGAATCACACCATTTAATTTTTGTTTTCCTCTCTCTGTTCTAGACTGATAGCACAGGAGATGGCAAGGATGTACTGTGGTGCATGATTGACTTTTGGCATCAACTTTTGGACCTTCAGCTTCTTTATCATTAAAAATGACATTAGTGTCTCTCAAAGGCTTGGGGGAGGGGTTAAATGAGATACTACATGCACAATGCTTTGTATCTTAATATACATGGAAATATCTTAAAATAAACCCTGTCTTCTAAAACAGTGATTCTCAGTAGGAGAATTTAGCAGATCTGCAGGTGTTTTCCCCTTGTCAGGTAGGGCCCAGGGAGTCTACATATCCTGCAATGCATGGGACATAATTTGCTTCATTCAAGATTTATCTAGTATTTCTAAAAAGAACCATACATACATGAACGCCCATGGAGCTCACATTTGAATCTCCATAATCAGCCTACAAGTACAGCTGTTGCATCTTTGGTGATCCTGTGAGCAGCTCTGTCTGATAATTTCATTGTCTTCAATGCAGGTAGCTCTTGTGTACTTCCATATAGAATTCTACATTATCATAACTCACTTTTCTAGTATTTCTTATTTATGTAATTGTGAAGGCTCTCTCCTGATTTATTTGTTCTACCAAGGTAGAGCTAGTTCTGCTGGGTTTGAAGACCACTGCTTTACACTGGTATGGTCTTTCTGATCATCAGTTACCATGAACTTTTAACTCTACCAATGTATTTTCCATTAGGGTGAAAATCACAAACAATGACTTCTTATAATACATGAGCCGTCTCTGTCCTACATGAACGCAGCATTTCTATAGCAAAGAGTAAAAGTAGCTAGACCCTACAGCCAACTTTGAAAGCCTAGAAGTGTCAAAGAATTGTCTTTAATGTTCTGGTCCAGATATGGGCAACTTATTCTCTCTATGCTTTCCTGAGCAGCTCCTGGACCGCTTTAGAACATTTGAACTCAACCTTCCTAATAACACAGGGAAATGCAAAGTGAGAAAGCAAGTGTGGAGAAACTAGACTAGATTCATGCCATGCACTCATCCTCAGCTGGAGGTTCCTCATGGGATTTTGTTCTTTCCAGAACAAGTTTGGCCTCCACACTCTGTTTTGAATTGTTAACCTCTACCACCCAAAGCACCTTGGTAAATTCAAGGTTCAGATAAAAAAAATGTGTATAGGGGGAAAGACTTGTGATCAACTCATTCTCTCTTTCGTGCGTCCTCCTCAGGGACTAGCTGATGTGTTGAGTTGGTGATGGTCACTTCCTTTGGGTAAACTCACCTTTGAATACAACTGCTACAACATGACCTCTAGGAGGAGGCAGCTCCGGGAAGAGCTAATACACCAAGCATCCCTTCAAGAGACTGACTTGTTAGCATGGCTTGTTCACGTGCCAGTTTTAAATAGAGTAATTCATTTACTGAAGATCACAGGCCCTGAGTTCAAGCCCCATAGCCAACAACAACAAAAAAGAAGAAGAAAAGAAAAAGAAAAAGAAAAGTGGAAAACAGGGCTGGAGGCGTGGCCACAGAGGAAGTCTGGGCTGGGAATGTAGCTCAGTGATACAATTGACCTGCATGTACCAGGCCTTGGATTCCATCTCCAGGACTAGAAACATAGAACAAAACAAAAGACTAAGTATACAAAGTAACAATATAAGGTGAGATTATTTTCACACTTGAATATTTGATTTATATATCAACTAAAGCCTAATTTATTTTCATGCTAACTAGGAGAAATTAAAGAAATTAAAGTCTTATTTGAATTGTGTGTGTGTGTGTGTGTGTGTGTGTGCGTGCTAGTATAGGGACTTTAAAATCAGGTACTGTCCCTGAGCATTTCAGTCAAGGATGGTGCTCTACCACTAGAGCCAGAGCTCTACTTCTGGCTTTTTGGTGGTTTAATTGGAGATGAAAGTATCACAGACTTTTCTGCCCAGGCTGTCTTCAAACCACCATACTCAGGTTTTGGCCTCATGAGTATCTAGGGTTACAATTGTGAGCCAGTGGCTTCTATCTGAATAATTAACAAAAAAAAAAACCAATCTGCTCCAAAAATATTTTCAGTATATTTCTTGTCTAAGAAGACGAATTATTATATTTTTCTGGAATGAAACTTTCAAAGATCCATTTTGTATTTACTCATCAATGTGTAATATTTGAACTGCATTCACATATTGCTTTGTTCTGGTGCTAAAGATTGAATGCAGGGTCTTCAGTAGCATACTACTCTAGTACTTTGCCACTATATTACATCATCAGCCCATGCTTTCTCAGGTTCTTGAAAGTTTCCACATTATCTGTGAGACAGTATAATATGGCAATTTAAAACACAGACCTTGGGCTGACTGAAACTGCAAGACAGGTAAATACCAGTGTTCTCACTTTGCAGAGTGTGATCTGGAGCACATTTCTTAATTGTGCTTTAATTTCATTCCTTATAAATCGGCACTGTTACTACCTAATTCACAGTTGTTCAATTAGTACTAGAAAATATTTAGAATAGTACACACTTAGCGGTATATATTATTCTTGTATCACAAGATTCTGAAGACCAAAGGCCTGAGTATCTGAGTAAGGATTAATGTCAGCTGCAGGATCAGGGCTCAACCCTTGTGAGTGGAGTAATCTCCATGCAAGGTTGGTTGTTTGTTAGGTGAGCCCAACCCGGGTCTTCTGACATTTGTCCAAAGTTCTTTTCATCAGCAGCTACATCTAGGAAATCCCAAATTCTTCAGATCTTCCCTTGCTTCAGTAGACTAACAAGGTTATTTTAAAAATAAGCTTAAGGAGCACTGGATGTAGGTCTCAAATGACCAGCACTTGCCTAGTATAAGCTCAAGGCCTTGAGTTCAAATTTCAGTACCCACCGCCCCCCAACATAGGCTTAAGGATGTAACATCTACTACCATATGATTTCAACTATTAAATCAAAGCATAAAGACCAAATAAAAGGCAGAAATCAAAATCTAAATGTTTGCCACTGCCGGTGGGATTATTAGGCAACTCTTTGTTCATAGTTTTCCTTTTCTTTAAAAAAAATAATAATAATCCTCTCGATTCCAATTTTCTACCCTGAGAAAAATTCTTGATAATATGAAAAGAAAAGGTGAAAGCCACACTGATTCCCAATAAAACCTGAGATTTATCGGATCACAATAGAGTCTCCTATTGGAGTCAACCATGGTTTATAAGCAAGAAAGTTTCATTCTAGAAAGATTTTTGTCATCTGAACTACACCAAGAACTGCCAGATCAATACTTCACGTTATGAATTTGGAAGTTCTGATTAAAATTAAGCAAGGGATTAAATTTAAATTAAGCAGAGACAGAAGGTCATGTGTTTTCTTGTGGGATCAAATAACACAAAAGTTCCACAAAGCCTACTGCCTCAATGAGAAAACAAGTTGTCATGAATGCTAACAAATATTTTTCCACAAGGGGGCGATAGCTGCTCAGAGTTTCATTAAGAGTCTGAAGGCCTGCAAGTCCAACTACCAGGTAAAGTAACAAAGTAACTCTAAGAGCTGCATATGAAGAGACTGGCAAAAGATCTAACACCTACATCCCCCATTTTGCATCAGCAACTTGTGCAGAATATAAAGATAAACTAGTTTATTGCCTGGTTTAAAAAAATAAGTCCAACATAAGCTTTTCAAAGCTGTTCAATCTGGTACTCTTACTTTACTTATTATTTATTATTATTATTATTATTAGCAGATCCTGGGGCTTGAACTCTGGGGCTGGGAGCTGTCCCTGGGCTCTTTTTTTGCTCAAGGCTAGCTCTGTACTACTTGAGCCATAGCATCACTTTTTCTGTGACTAATAGGAGGGTGAGAGTCTCACAGAGTTTCTTGCTTGGGTTGACTTTGAACTGCCATCCTCTGATCTCAGCCTCCCGAGTAGCTAGGATTCCAGGCATAAGATACCAGCTCCTGGTTCAATCTTTTAAATTGAATGTGTTCAGCTGGACTGACATTAGATTAATTCTGGAAACCAATAGGCAGTCCTAGAAACACAGAAAATTCCCTGGGTTCCCATATTTCAGAATAGGCTTCAAAACAACTGAGTCCCTTGGAAGCAAATAGGTCTGGGGAAGGAATGAGGGGGGATCACCTAGGATGGGAAGTAATTTTCATTGTCAAGGGACCAGAGATTCGATTTGCATTCAGAGATAGAAGGTCAAGGTGTTTTCCTGCATGTATTCAAAACTAAAGTCTGGTTGTGGCATTGCAAATCTTTCTGGAACTTCAGTTTTTCCCATCTTCTTAGACCTGGCAGAGTCTTCCCTCCATAACCACCAGAACCTACCAGAACCCACCAGAACCCACCATAGCCCCAGAGGCAGCTCCTGCACTTCTGTGCAATTGTACTGCAGGGGGGCTCAGCAGCTTGTTGCTTACATCCTGACATGAGGTTTCCAACCCTCCAAAGGAAGACTGCAAAGGCATTAGCCCTACCCGCACCCAGTACCCCACTGTGCATCTGCTGACCCTTTTCTACCTCAGCCTGTCCAAGTCTTTGGCTTAATCTTAAGCGAACAAAAGTACCATCAAAGTCCAGTTCCCAGCCCAGGGAATTTATAGAAAGCAAAGAGGAAACACAACAAATACATTTCCTTTTCAGTCTCTGCTGAGATTAGCTGGGTCCAAACTTGCAACCATCTTCTTTCTTCCCTGAGCATTTATATAGCCAGCATTTATAAAACGGGTTGTGCAACCCCTTTTATTAATCATGAAAAGCCTAGCTGTCCTCTCCATTCTGCCCAAACAGTTCCCCCTCATTGGGCGAAGTGAAATTTTTGAAGGCATCTTGACAACTTAAGCAAACATATTTTACAGAGATTTTTAACTTGTAAACCACACACAGATCTTTTATTCTTTCCCCTCTTCTCACACGTATAGAAATCTGACTTCCCACAGCTCCATCTGAGTATCCTAACATCGGACAGGAATATATTTGAAGCAGAAGCGCTATCATCCTTTCCCGATCACCGAATGCTGCCTTTGCATTTGTATTCCTTTGGTGCGTTATCCTGAATGTAATGGCTGCTTCTTTGACTTAGAACAGAAGTAGCAAAAATACCCTTGTAGGGTCTGTTTCAAGGATTACAGCGAGGGTGGGGAGGTCAAGTGGATGGGGTAAGCCACAGAACTAAGAAACGGGGGCAGGGAGGGAACAGGGAACACTAACCCCCAAACAGAGGTTTGGGGTGAGGCTCCAAATCCACAGCGGGTACATGGCCTTTCTCACCCCTACCCTTTGGGCTCTTTTGCAAACTCAGAAATTGCCAGCTTTCGTTTATTTATCATTAAAATGCAAATCATTTGCTTTAAGGCACAGTAAATATATATGTGGAGACAGAGAGAGAGAGAGAGAGAGAGAGAGAGAGAGAGAGAGAGAGAGTTGCTTCCACCTGTCAAAGTCGGACTTTATTAGGTGGAGGACAGGAGGGGGTGAGGTCTCCGGGGAGAACAAGTCCTGACTGCCCAGAGCATTTAAAAGCAGTTTGTTGCAGTGAGTTAGCCCGCTCCACCCGAATCAGGCCTCCTCCCATCTGGGCATCAGTTTGCTCCGGACACGTCTCCAAGGTGGTTTTAACGCTTGCCCATTGGAGTCCAGGGCTAAGCAACTCCTCCTAGCCAGTGTTAGGACTGTCAGGACGCTCGCTCGACCTCTCCACAGGCAGACAGACGCTGCGGATCCAGGACCACCAGCAACCTGGACAGAAGCGCGCGCCTTCTTTCAGCCCCGTACGACCGGGGTTTGGAATACACGCAGCCCGGCCGGAGGATTCAGGCATTCGGATTCACCTCGGAAGGATCCAGGTACACAGACTCCATTCAGAATGTTGTATTGCTGTTATTAAGAACAATGTTATTTTAACTCTACAGTCTGTAAAAAACCAAGGCGATCTTTTACCCCAAGCTGTGTGAAGCAGATGTCAGTTAACCTGAAGAGAATTGAGTTTAAAATACTCTTAGTCTCTCTCTCTCTCTCTCTCTCTCTCTCTCTCTCTCTCACACACACACACACACACACACACCTTTTTTTCTTTTTCCTTTTGAGTCCATTATCACCAAGTTCGCAAATCAGAAGAAAAGGGGAGTTGTCGTTTTGTGAAACTGACATTGTGGGGTTTCACTAGCTTCTCCTGCATAGTATTGTGTTTTCCGGACTAGAATATAGGATAAGAGGCCAGAGTTCAAGCTCTAGGCTCAGGATCCAGGTAAAAGGCTGTGTGCCACCGGGGAAGTGGTGAGAAGCTTCCTTTGTAAATAAGCAAGTTGGCATAGAAACGCCAGCTCCTGGGCCAGAGCTGAGCGCACTGGCCACCTCCCCAGTAGCCTCCACCGGGGAGTAGGGCCAAGTGCTAGGGACCTGCCCCATTAGGGATTCCCCGGGGCATAAATGCAGTATGTGCCCACATCAGCTTCCCCGTGAGGCTAAAGTCTGGTCCTGACACCTTAGCATAATTCACATTGATGAAAAGCTTCGCCTTCCTGCAGGTCAGATCCTAAAGTCTATGAAATGGATTTAACCAAGTCTCTTAAGTTAATAAAGATAAGTAGGGAAGAAAGAGGACCAAGTAGCATCCCTTCTAGCGTAGACGTGGTAAGGGGGGGAACTTTCCTTCCCCACTAAATCTCAAATGCAACTTCAAGCTGGCACCTTAAAATCTACAGCTTTGCAAATGGAGATTGTTGAAGGGGAGGAAGAAGTCTCGTTTTTCCTGCTGAGACCAATTAGAAAAAAAAAAAAAAAAAACTCCATGCACCTTTGGCGCTGTTCAAGTTTCATTCTCCATTTACTGCATTTATTTCTGTTTCCTCCCAATTCCATGTCGAGTTCATGGCCTCATTTAAATAGCTGTTCTGCACACCGCCGGTGATGTTGTACATTAGTTTAACAACCCAAATTCTTACAATTGTCCAGGAAGTTTTTCTTCTTGGGTACACAGTTCATGCCTGCCAGGAACTTTAAGACGGACTGTAGAGACTGAGAGGGCTCTTGAGCACTAGACATCCTGTCACTAGAGCCTAGAATCAAAGGGCATCGCTGCAAAAATCCTGATGCGAAGAGCAGGGCCCGGGGTTCAAAGAGGGTTTTCTAACCTTACCGTCCCCAGGCCGTACCTACCCAGATACTTCTATAAGTAAAGTCTCCGCTTGAAGTTTGGTGATTCTGTCCCCATGTAAATCTAACAACAACAACAAGAATAATAATAACAGAGGAAAATTAACTCACAGCTCTTATGTCTGAACGTAACGTGAGAGATAAATATCCCTATTGGGCTGAATCGGTTCTTATCAGATTCAATAAATCTATAAATGATAACGATCGCGGGGAAAGCCAGAAAGCAAAGAGGGAAAGATGGAAACGGGCGATCCTTTGGTCTACAAGAGGATTAAAGACATCTATAGGCTTAAGAAGCAACAAATTAATTTACACCACCCTAGAAGAGCCCAGATGGCCTTTAATTAATCCCTTCAAAAGAAGGAGCCAGGCTGGGGCTGCGCCGGCTGCCAGCTCCATTAGCTCCGTCTTGCCGGGGTCCAGACTCGGTTCGGGGTGAGGCGCCGGAGACTGGAGGGGAAGGGGGCCGAATGACGCGAGCTGGCGGGGGCAAGGGCAGGGAAGAACATGAACTGCTTTTCCATAAAAGGTCTCAGTTTTCCTTATTCTTCTCTTTAAAAAGTAATACCCGCTTCGTCGGTGCCCCCCTCCCTGCTCCATTTGATTTAATACAATTAATCTTGGCGGCCCCGGGCCCCCCGCGCAGAACCGCTCCTGGGCAGGCCCCGCCCCTCCCGGCTCCGCCCACCAGATGGGGGGGGGGAGGAAAGTGGGGGAACTAGGCAGGCGCGGCCTCAGAACTTGTTAGTCTCCGCCAATCAGAGAACGTGGCGCTCCCAAGCGGGCGTACCCCAGAGCCCGGAGGCTGTGCGCTATTGGAGAGGGTGGTGCAGCCCCTGGCCTGCGCCCCACTCCTCGGCACCGCCCTTCTCCACCGCCCCGGAGTGACGTCCCTCAAAGTTCTCATTTTGATCCCCCCCCACTTTCCCCCTCCCTGGCGTCCCCCCCAGCTAAAGAGCGGTAGAGAGTGATGCAAATGTTTTATTACCTTTGAGAGCTTCATCCGAACTGTCAGGCCTGGAGGGAGGAAGAGAGTGGAAGCGCCCGGGAGTGAGGGTCAGTTGTGAACGCAGGACGCTTGGAGAGCAAGCCGGTGAAGCCACGAAGAAAATGCACCCGCGGAGAGAGAAAGGCGGGGAGTGAGAGGAAGAGCGGGCGCCGGGCGGGGCAGGGGGCTTCGGGCCCGCGCGCACCGGGGGCCGGACGATCGCGGCTGCAGGCGAGTCGGCCGACTTTTCACACTTAAGTCTTTGTGTTTCTGTTTGTTTTGTTTTGTTTTTTTTTTCTCCCCTCCCTCTTTTCAATATCGCAACTCTAGCGCCCGGCGACCCGGCTGGAAAGGCCGACTAGCAGAGCTTCGGGGGTGGTGGTGGCATTGCCCTTTTTGGCTGCCCCGGGCAGCCCCGGCGAAGGAAACCCGCCCGAGGCGAGATCACCCCGCGGGCTGGATGCGCTCCGTCCCCGCCTGCGGCGGGCCCCGAGTGCGAATCCACCGCGCCGCCGACCGAGCGGAGCGTCCGCGCGCGGTTAGGGGAGCGGTGGCGGCGGACCCCAGCGTCCTTTGAACTTTCTCCCCCTCCCCAACAAGCGAGCCAGCCCCCCACCCTCTTCCATCCAAGTGGAGACTCGGTGACTCTTAACTTTGTTACAAACTGTCGGGGACCGGCCGGGGGTGGCTTGCTTGCGTCTTGCCCTGGCGGGAGGAAGAAAGAAGATGAGAAGTAGCGGACTTTGAGGCTTGAAGAAGACGACTTAGGGATTGAATCCAAGACTCTGGGAGCGCAAAGATCGCTGAACCCCCTTTTGGACACCCGATTGTTTCCACCACCCTCCGCGTCTCGCGTGGCGGGTTCGGACTTGTCGGCTGCGCAGCTCGGACTGCAACCGTGGGCGCCAGCGTTCTGGGCACAGTTGGCAGGTCGCCCCCGAGTGCCCCCAGAGACACCTCCATTGCGCCCTAAGCGCTCGCGGCTTCCCTACCCCGGCGCGGGGAACGGGCCGGCGCCGTCGCTGCGCGGCTGCGGGCTCCGGCCTGGCCGTGGGATGTTAGCGGTGGGGGCGATGGAGGGCACCCGGCAGAGCGCTTTCCTGCTCAGCAGCCCGCCCCTGGCCGCCCTGCACAGCATGGCCGAGATGAAGACCCCTCTGTACCCCGCCGCGTACCCCCCGCTGCCTGCGGGGCCCCCTTCCTCCTCCTCCTCCTCTTCCTCGTCCTCATCGCCCTCCCCGCCTTTGGGTGCCCACAATCCAGGTGGCCTGAAGCCCCCGGCCGCGGGGGGACTGTCGTCCCTGGGCAGCCCCCCGCAACAGCTCTCGGCCGCCACCCCGCACGGCATCAACGACATCCTGAGCCGGCCCTCCATGCCCGTGGCTTCGGGGGCCGCCCTGCCTTCCGCCTCGCCCTCCGGCTCCTCTTCCTCTTCTTCCTCGTCCGCCTCTGCCTCCTCGGCCTCGGCTGCCGCTGCCGCCGCCGCAGCCGCAGCAGCGGCCGCTGCCTCTTCGCCAGCTGGGCTGCTGGCTGGCCTGCCCCGCTTCAGCAGCCTGAGCCCTCCGCCGCCGCCGCCGGGGCTCTACTTTAGCCCCAGCGCCGCCGCTGTGGCCGCGGTGGGCAGGTACCCCAAACCACTGGCCGAGCTGCCGGGCCGGACGCCCATCTTCTGGCCGGGAGTGATGCAGAGCCCACCCTGGAGGGACGCGCGCCTGGCCTGTACCCCTCGTGAGTACCGATCGCCCCTGACCCGGTCCCTGACCACTGTGTTCGTTCTGCCTGCTCCGGGTCGGTTCCACCTCTTGCCTGCCCCATTAGTTTGGCAGGTAACAGAAACATACACTCTCGCCTGGCCCAGGGCGTCTAGCCAGTGCTCCACGCCTTCCTGAGCTCTGGTGGCTTCACCCAAGCTCCTTACTCTCCCCCAAATTTGGACATGTCTGGGCCAACCCTGCACAACCCAGCGTAGTGTCTTTCCCGTGAGATCCCCCCCCCCCCCCATCCCCCGATGCTTCCCAAACGGCCCAGCCAGGACCCCAGAGGAGGGAAAGGCCTCCAAGGCCCTACCCGAAATCCCCGCTCTTCCAGCTCCTTCCGGACGGCCACAGCCCCACTGTGCTACCGCCAGGTTGAGCCCTGCCTTTCTGCAAATCGGTGCTTCCTTAGAGTATCACGGCGGCGGTCGCCGGCCAGAGTAAGTGCGTGCTTTTGCGCGCAGATCTCCGGTCGGATTGTCCCCGCCTGTGCCACGCCTGCCCGACCAGGCGCTTACTGAAGACAGGCAAGAGGTTCCTCGAGCCAGGCGATGCCTGGGGGCTTGAGGCCGCCCTTCATGCTGGGCCAGCACTTTCCCACATCCCTCCACCCTATCTTGGGCAGGTGAGGTCTCCGCACACTTACTACTTTACTTCCTAACACGGAGTGAGCGGAACAACGCAGCGACAAACCCCAGGCTAGGGAAACTTAACATCCCACAAGTATCTTGCCTGAGATCGGGAGTGGCCCCAAGCTCTCGGGAGTTTTCCGGGGAGTAGGCCAATCGATCTGCAGAGGCTGCCACCCCCCAGGTGGCATTCAGGACCCGACCTGAGTTCCCCTGTCCAAGCTCTACTTTGCTGCTGGCTAGATCTGAAAAGTATCCCCAAGTCTCAGAACCTGTTTTCGTGAGGTTGAACGTAGTAAGTGTACAAGTCGCGGGAGCCAAGTGAGAAGCTCCCTTGGGAAGCCCCAGGACGTGAGCGGAGGGGCCGCTGGGGTGTCAGGGAGACACTATTGTATCTTTCTGGTAGCTGTGTAGGGGTCGCCAACAAAGACAGTGCCTCCTCCCCTTTCCCCCCTCCAGCCGCCAGTGGCGTTAGACTCTGGGGCGATTTAAAGTTATTGTGTGCAAAAAACAAGGCGCCTTTGTTGCCTGGACGCAGGTTAGGGAATGTTGGAAGTAAAGCAAAGTAAAACAAAACTGTTGATTTCCTAATGAAAAAAAGCCCAAGGCAGTCGCGCACCCAAAGGAGAGACACTGGCTTTTTTCCTGTCGGTGAACTCCTCAAAGTAACCCGGCTTGGATTCTGCCCAGCTAACTCCAGCAAGTAGGTTCTGTAGCTCTTTGGCCTTGATGTTGAGTAGAAGGTAATTACAGTTTCTCCACCCACCCAGCTTAAAAATAATCCCCCCAAAACAAACAAACAAAAGCAAAAAAAACCAATAAACATGTTGGGTTTAAAACAGTGAAATACTGAAACACTGGGCTCCAAGAGCCACACCGCGTCGGGACCAAGCTTTCTTTTCTCATCAGAACATTGTGTGTGTGTGTGTGTGTGTGTGTGTGTGTGTGTGTGTGTGTGTGTGTGTGTGTTTCATTTTGCTTCCTCCCACCCCCGTGGAGCCACTTGTAGCCAATTATTTCCACTCTTCTCTCCTTTATCGCTTCTCGCAGATCAAGGATCCATTTTGTTGGACAAAGACGGGAAGAGAAAACACACGAGACCCACGTTCTCGGGCCAACAGATCTTTGCGCTAGAGAAGACTTTCGAGCAAACGAAATACTTGGCTGGGCCCGAGAGAGCTCGCTTGGCCTATTCGCTGGGGATGACAGAGAGTCAGGTCAAGGTGAGTGGACCAGGGAACCCCGAGGGACGGGCCAGGTGGTAAGGAGAGCGAGTCCAGCCCTACACCCCCAACTCAGTAAATTGCCGTGAAGGGGCGGCGCTCAGAGGAACCGGGAGAGACAGTGAGGGGAGAGAGGAGAGTTGCGGTTTACAAAGGCACTGGGTGTCTTGCGAGAGAGCACCAATGACGAACAAAAGGATCCAAGCCCCCCCGCCTTTGAAATTAGGTTTATCTAGATAGCAGCTTGTGTTAGGGGAAGTCATCATTATAAGAGAATAAAAGCATTCCCGAAATATCAGCTCAGTGAATACATCAGGCCAGTGTAGAGGGCTTCTATTTATTCTGTGAAGATACCTTAGTTTTGGCTTCCATAATGTAGATAATCATTTTTATTGCTTCTAATTCGCAGATTAAAAAAAATACAATCACCGGATCTACCAATTAGCTTGGATAAAACTGTTCTTTTCTTTTTCTTTTGAATAGTCATTTTCCAAACGAGAAATTAAGATTATTATAGGATTGAATTCTGTTCAAAACAAGTTTGTCATCAACAGATTTAAGATAGTTTATAACAAGTTGTAATTAAAACGTCACTTTGCTGGTAATTGAGTTGTACAGTGCATTTCTAGGAAACCAAATTTTAGAAATCCTTCCCTGAAAATTAAGAGACTGAACTAGCTGAGTACATTCAGTCTGATAGCTTCCTTTTCAGAATTTTCAGTATTTTCAGAAATCTCTTTTGTTTCTCCTTTTTGTTTTCAGTTCGTTTTATTTGTTTCTTTGGAGGTGAACGTTCTCATTAGCTCTACTGGTGCTCTCTAAATTGAGTAGGAATAATATTAACCATGTCTTCTGGCTAGAGAGTATTTCCCTCTGGACAACATATAAAATACATTTTAGGAGTTATTTTTTTAAATGTGGCCATTAGAGTGCCATCACATTTAAAATTATTTTTGCAGTGGGCTGGTACAGAGACTACCAATGTGACCTGGAGGATCTTTATTTGACACAGTAAATATCCCTGTATGCAAGAAAGTGACTTAGTATAGCTATAAAAAAAATTACGTTCTTAACAATTCTGATTCTGTAGATAAATACATAACAGATGAGAAGCATAAAAATTAATTCAATATCTATGGAAAACTGGTTGCTTCTCACTTTAAGTTAAAATATGTGTCAAATATGAATAGGCTTAATATATTTGTATATAAAATGAATAACTTGGGCAGGAACAATATTAAAATGTATTAGAAAGTATGGACATGATAAAAAATGGTGTAACTGGAAAATTTTTCTCTTTTGTCACAATTAATTACAACTTTACTTTTTTAATGAAAAATATTAAGACCTGGGGGGGAAAAAAGAGGAAGAGCACCAAATGACTGTGATGATTTTAACTCAAGTATTAAATACTTTCATATGAGTGTGTGGAGGTTTGTATTTTAGCTGGAAACTACATTATGCATGCAAGGTTGTGAGGACTGAGGGAATTTACATATGATGCTTGTGTAGGTTCAAGCCAGAAATGAGTCTAACAATCACAAGTCCAAAAGTGAAAAAGAAAAGTGACTAGGGAAAATGCGGTGTCTTTTCCTCCTGATCACCTTAAGGCAATTCCTTAATCCAGGAAAGTTAAAGTTCCGTGGGGGGGGGGGGGGGAGGAACTTTATGAAGAGGAAAACCTTTTCTACTTTCTAACGAGAAAGCTTTTTTTTTTTTTTTTAGGGAAAACTCATTTTTAAGTTTCCCAAAACTCATTTTTAAGTTTCCCCAAACGGCGCGCTGCTTTTTTAAAATATATATATATATATATATATATAAATAACTTTTCTGAGGAGTCACTTGGTGATAACTTCCATCCACTTGTGTTCCTATCACTATGGTAACGGCAGTCCATGTGTTAGTACCGGTGACTTGGACAAACCTGTAGCGAGGGAGCCTGACTTTGAAGGCCCAAATAGGGGAGATCTGGCTGGCCATGCGGGACCCACGGGCGGAGGCGGGGGGACCTCCAGACCTGGGTTTGAACGTCAGGCTTCGATCTCCCGACCTTAAATTCCCTTATACCCCCCCCCCACACCCCCGTCCCTCCACCCCTACCCTCCTCTGGTCTGCTTCTGCAGGTCTGGTTCCAGAACCGCCGGACCAAATGGAGAAAGAAGCACGCGGCCGAGATGGCCACGGCCAAGAAGAAGCAAGACTCGGAGACCGAGCGGCTCAAGGGGACCTCGGAAAACGAGGAGGAGGACGACGACTACAACAAGCCCCTGGATCCCAACTCGGACGACGAGAAGATCACGCAGCTGCTAAAGAAACACAAGTCCAGCGGCGGCGGCGGCGGCGGCGGCGGCCTCCTGCTGCACGCGTCCGAGACCGAGGGCTCGTCCTGAGCGCGCGCCCCGCCGGCGAACGCCGCCCCAAGTATTTTCTGAGATGTACATATCTATTTTTCTAAGCGAGACGTCGAGGCCGGGGGGAGCGCAGGGGAGAGAGAGACTGCGGGCTGAGGAAAGGCAAAACCAGCCCACGGAGCGCGCTGCCCTGCGGGGGACCCCAGCCCCTTTGGGGACCCCTTCCCCCCCACATCCACCCACCCCCCTCCCCGCCGCAGGCGCCCAGTCTGCTCCCCCTTACCCTACCCTCTGCTCTCCCGCTTTTGCCCCAGCGAGTGGCCGGTCGTGGAGAGGTGTTTTGAGGGCACAGGGGACCTCCGGGCCACCCACGGGATGACTGTGCCCATTCCCACACACTGCTGTGCCGACTAAAGTAACCTGTTGAAGGCTCTGTGTAAATAAATCGTGAGTCACACTGACTAGAAGTTACTTTATTGTGAATATTTAAAAATGTAAAACGCCTTTTGTTTTCTTAACTTGGTATAAGAAGTTGGACGTCCTGCCTTCTCGTTGGAGAGCTACTTACTCATAGATCGCACTCCCTGGTTCTTTTAAACTTAGAAAAGAATGTTCTCATTCTCCCCCCCTCCCCGCTTTCCTCTTCCGGCTCCGTCCCTCACCCCCACTCCACCCCCCCCCTCCACACCTGCACCGGGCCCCGCCCTCGGGACTCGACGCTGGAGACGTGGGAACCCCGGGGGGGCCTCACGCCTGTCTCTCTGTTCTCCGCTGAAATTGCACAGTCGTTTGTTGGTATTTATTAGTGATTTAAAGAAAAGTATTGGGGAGGGAGGGGCTACAATAGCTCGTATTTAATTTAACTCCTTTCTGATTAAATAAAAATGCGTGCTAAAAGTAAACGGTGGGAATTGTTACAACCGCTCTGGGTCAGAACATGAAAGAAATCCATTTAGTTGCTGTAATTGAATTTGAAAGTGTTTTGTATCATAAAAATACTATAGAATATGTACATTGTTTTCTTTTTTTAAAAAAAACCGCTAATAACCGGCGATATATTAGCCTCTTTAACGTTTATTAATTTATATGAGGAATTCGGTTTGTAAAGAGAAGGAAATCCCTTGGCAAGACCAGTTAAATGTAATGCACTTTCTGTTTCAAAGGAGAAATCAAATTAAAACAAAAACAAAAAAACAAAGCAAAACAGTTTGAAGATGTTTGTTGCCTTGAACGAAAGGGTGAAGATCATTGGATCTCATCAGAGATCTGAAATAATAAAAGTCAAAACTACAAAAAAATATATAATCTCTGTTTCTTGAGCAAAATAGCTCTAAGCCCTGCTTTTGCTATGGGGTATCATCATCATGATCATCATGAACATCATCATCATCATCATCATCATCATCATTGTTATTATTGTTGTTGGAAGTATAAGATTATTCTCCTGGATTTGGAAGATAGAAGAAAAAACAACCCTACTCACAGTGCTTGAAGACTTGGCTAGCAGGCTGTTCCTGATGTCTGTGTTGTCTAATTTTTTCCTGATGGCTTTTTCCTGGCAAAGAAATCCCTGGGGAGTTTGGGAAGTTCTCATTTTCATACAACCAAGATAGCCTCCCCCAACCTTTTCGATTAGCTGGGAGAGGCTGTGGAGCTCCGTCCGCAGCAATACAGCTGTTTTGAGGATAACATTTTCCCACACCCCCCACACCCCCGACTCCCACCTCCCGGTTGCCTGTTAGGACTGCAAAAATTTGTGGCAAGACAGGTTTTGCCAAACATTACAATGAAAAGTGAGGTTAAAGAAAGCTGTTTTTTCACAGATGTGAAAGTCCTGAGAAGCATTGTTATAGTTTCAGGCAATAGGCAAAAGGTATTTGGGAATCCCACAGTGAGGAGGTGAAGGTTATTATCACTATGTTGGGGTCCTTTTGTTTTTAGATACTAAGGTACAGGCTCAGGGAAATAGCAGTTATCTCTTATCTCTGCAGTGCTGCAAGTTAATGAGCTTGTGTTCAAAGAGAGAAAAATCAATAGAATTCAGTAGACTCTTCAGGCTCATGTGCTGTAGAGAGTGGGTCTGTTTTGTTTCCTCAAAAACAAAACATTTTCCACAAGTTCCACAAAATGAAATTGCTGAAGGGGATTATTGTAGAATAGATTCTTGATGGTACAGTGTATGGAAAGAAGGATGAAAATCTGTTCTTTCTTTTCTCCAGTTTACAAAGTCCCTAAGTATTTTCCCAAGTTTTCTGAATTGCTATTTTCTTAGTAAAACTAATTATACAATGAGAATAAGCCTTCCTGCCTTCCTTCCATCCTTCCTTCTTTTTGTCTTTCATCCTCCCCTCCCTTTTTCTGTCTTCTTCTCTTTGCCCCTCTCTCCTCCCTTTTCTTTGTTTTTAATCTTTCCTTTTTTTTTTTTTTTGAAGTGTCTCAAGGTAGGGAAAACAAGCTTATTCTGCATGTGCACTTCATTGCCACATATAAACCCTTTTTTTTTACTTTGTCATTCTTCACTTTTACCCACTGCTTTTATACCTTAAAAAAACAAGAAATTTTAATTCTTTCTTCCTAAGGTAAAAGAACAAAACCCCACAACATACTTAGAAACATTGCTCTTGAAAAACAACAAAGCAATAGCTGAACTATTCAGAAAGAACTAGGGAATCAAGTTGAGGCTTCTTTTCAGGAAGTAAATAGGTGGCCATTGATGGTTTGAAGTGTGTGGAAGTGATCTCCCAGAACTCTTTCCCTGTAACTTTGAGCATAGAGGAGGGTGAGAACCAATGGTTTGGACTCCACTACATAGAAGAACCAACCCATTGGAGGGCAGACCCTCAGCTGGTTTACCAGGCAGGCTTTGAGATTGCCCCGTGCTGGAGTCCACTCTCTCTCTCCCTCCCTCTCTCTCTCCCTCCCTCTCTCTCTCCCTCCCTCTCTCTCTCCCTCCTTCTCACTCTCCCTCCCTCTCTCTCTCCCTCCCTCTCTCTCTCTCTCTCTCTCTCTCTCTCTCTCTCTCTCTCTCTCTCTGTCTCTCTCTCTCTCTCTCTCTCCAGCTGACTGCAGCAGTGACTTGAGATTTCCAGTTAATTTACTTCCATCCAAGACTCCAGCTGGCCACCAGTTGCAACTGGCCCCCATAAAACTAGAGTAAAGGAGAAAGGGGTAAAGAGGCAGCTCCCTAGTTTGTCTTAGTTGGATTGATTCTGTTGTTTGCATGTGCAGAAGAGGAAAAAAAGAGGCAGATTTATTTTATTTTATTTTATTCTTTACTAAGAGCTAGCATAAGAGGAGGGGCTGCGGAAATACTTTCCAGTTCAGCCAGCAGTGGAGGGTAAGAGTCATTTTTCCATCTTGGCTCAAATGTGTTATGGCATTAACTTCCATAAGCATCTGATTAAGGCTGGCCAACTGGCCATTACAGTTAAAGGGGTTGTGACAAAACAAGTCACAGCAAGTGACTTGACAGATCGCTGCTTTTGTAACCGCTTACAGGCAACAAAGTGTCAACAGCTGAGGAGAAACAAGGTTTTGTGTGTGGTGAGAGGGAGGCTTGAACAGCCTTTGGACTTTTGTTGTGTGTAGGTTCTCTTCCTAAAAAGGAAAAGTCCAGAAGGCTGCTTGAGGGATTTGGGTGGCAGTGGAAAGGAAGGGGCCGTGGATGTGTCGCTCAGACAGATGTCCCCCACTACATTCAAGGCTCCTGCTCAGATCTCTACCCAAGCTCAGTTCTCCTATTTTCTCTTTTGCTTCACCTTCAGGATTCTGTAACTCAAAGTTCTACATGCCTGCCTTTCAGAAGTTGTGGCATAATGAGCAATTTCCTAGTACGTGATTGCTTTAATCCACTTTTCTTACAGAGAGGCAAAAGGAAGGTGGAAAAACAACATTCATTTTATGGAGTTTTCTTATCCTTTAATGGGCTACTCTGGATGTCAGCATTTCATGGAAATACCATGCTACTGACAATGCATTTCAAACCTTCTAGGGTATCTGATATAAAACTGACTATGTTATTAAGTCAGCATCAACTTTTAAGCTGGTGATTGGAGGACACACACACACACACACACACACACACACACACTGGTAAAATTCCACTTGGGAACTCCTAGCACTGAATAGCTTAAAGAGACAGTGGCTCCTTTGTTAATCATTGACAATAAGATTGTGTAATAACAACAGAGGTAAGTGGTAGATTTCATCTAGAAACTATTTTAGGCTAAATTAAACATTTTTCTATATTAAGTTCCCTTCCTCTTACCTTCCAGAGACATTCAAAAGCTCTCCTCTCCCATCACAACTTTTTTTAAAAGCCATTCTTTAGTATACTTCTCTTTTTCTTTTTAGACAAGAATGTATATTTTGTTTTGTAGCATCTCTATGGCTACCTTAAAAGATAACTGTATTTTCCCTAATGTAACCCTCTTCTTCCCTCCCTCCCTTTCTTTCTACCTCTTTCCCTTTCTCCCTTCCTTTTATGGGTGGAGGACTTGCTAGGTAGCCCAGTCTGGTCTTACGTTTGTGAGCTTTCTGTCTCAGCCTTCTGAATTCTGGGATTAGAGGTGTGAATCACCATGCCCACCCAGTCCTTCTGAAGAAAACATAGGCCTTAATTCCCTCATTTAGAAGCTTGCCTGGTGAGTGGTCATGGTATGTGCAAGTTGGCAAGGGAATATGGAGTATTTTTCTGAAATGTGGCCTTCAGCATTCCATCAATTGGCTTAGTCATTCTACAAACTGGATTTGCCTGGGTTTGCACTCTCATCTTTCCCTTCTGCTCAACATTAGTCACAGATGAAACACATAGTGGTACATCATTTGTTCAGATACATTAAAGTAGACATTGAATAAAACACTCACTCAAAACTTTGGAAAGAAGAGCACAATGTCCTCAGAGTGTTTGCTATCTAGCCAGAATTCTGAAGTAGGACCTCATCCATATCTTCTCTGCCCATAAACTTTGAATAAGGGTTAATTTGCATAAGGATAAATTCAAAGGTATAGTTTCCTCATCACAGAGAGTCTTTTGCTGTGCAATTTAAATAATTATAGATGATTTTTACAGAGGAACCCTACACCCTCTTTAATATTTTTTTGCCTCTCTCTGGGGATAACCAAAAGAAGTAGTAAGGCATAATTAATAATTCTGTATATTTGGCAGATAGAGCAAAATCTGGAAGTCAGCCATTATTCAAAGTCCTTTTATTTCTGTAATCGTTTTTTGGGGATAATATGTGCAAAAGAAATTCTTCATTGTCAATAAACAGGGGCAAATGTGCTCACAATAACCACAGAAAATTAAGACTGCTGAAAATCTATTAACTTAATTTTTTTCCTACGGTATAATCATCTTCAAAGGCCCTTGGCAAATTTGAAGGCCTCTCATCTGAGTCCTGTGTATGGCTCAATGGTTTGTAGTCATTTCTGAAGTCATCATTGTCAGTCCTGTCCTTTGTACTTGATTCTGCTCAGCTACTGAAAACAAATTGGCAACCTTTCTTATCCAGGGGAGTGGCCTTCTTTTCTCCCTGTATTACTTATTTGATCTGTAAGGGCTTGTCAAGTTTTCTCTCACAATCAAGTGGTCTCAGTGAGAAGGTCTGAAAACTCTTCCAGCTTTGCTTTGCCATAATCAAGAATTATGTAGGCCAGGCACTAGTGGCTCATACCTGTAATCCTGGCTACTCAGGAGGCTGATATCTGAGGATTGCAATTTGAAGCCAGCCTAGGCAGAAAAGTCCATGAAACTCTTATCTCCAATTAATGCCTCCAAAGCCAGAAGTGCTTATATGGTTCAAGTGGTAGAACGCAGCCTGGAGCAAAAACCTAAGGGACACCACCTAGACCCTGAGTTAAAGCTCCAGTACACACACACACACACACACACACACACACACCAGGGGGGAGGGAGGGAGGGAGAGAGAGAAGGAGAGAGAGGGAGGGAGGGAGGGAGGGACAGCTGTATAGAAATTGAGAGATTGAGAGGAGGACTGTGGTCTGAATCACAGCTCTATCCTTGACCATGTGATCTTGGTTCAGAGTTGACCTCTGTGCCTCAACATTGTCCTTTATAAAGCAAGGATGAAAATAGCTGTTGGGAGGATGAAATAAATAAAGTTCTTAGGATGGTGCCTGGCACACAGTGAGCTGTAGAAGTCTTAACCACCATCATCAATAACAGTAGTCCTGGCTACAGAAAGGATCTGTCCTAGGGCGCCTTTTAGACCTGCTGTCTTGAGCAACCAAGGCAGTCATAAAAGAGAAAAATGGAAAAAAAAGAAGTTATTTTTCTTTATGTGAAACTTAAAGCCTCACTAGCCGAGGAGGTTTTATTTTCTTAAGTATTTCTGAACATTCCTTTTTATGCATGAAATCTAATCATCATCTTCCTAAATATGATTTTACTTAGTGTTTTGCTGTCCATGAAAAGTGAAGCTTGTCTGGCACCAGTGGCTCATGCCTTTAACCCTAACTACTCAGGAGGCTGAGATCTGAAGATCATCATCCAAAGGCACAGGAACAGAAAAGTCACTCAGACACTTATCTACAATTAACCACCAAACACCAGAAGTGGAACTGTTGTTCAAGTGATAGAGTACTAGCTATAAAAAGCTCAGGGATGCCAGAAGCTGGTGGCTCACGCCTGTAACCCTAGCTACTCAGGAGGCTGAGCTCTGAGAATCATGGTTCAAAGCCAGGCTAGGTAGGAAAGTCCTTGGTCTCTTATCTCTAATTAGCCACCAGAAAACCAGAAACGGAGCTGTGGCTAAAAGTGGTAGAGGAATAGCCTTGAGCAAAAGTGCTCAGGGACAGCACCCAGGCCCCTGAGTGCAATCCCTAGGACCAACAAAAAACAGAACAAAACAAAACAAAAAAAAACAAATAAATAAAAAATTGAAAAAGCTCAGGGACAGTGCCTACTTCTTGAGTTCAAGTTCTAGGACTGGTACACACACACACACACACACACACACACACACACTAAGTTTTTTCTTCTTGCTTCTGCTTAGATTGTTCAATCTGGAGGGAAGTCAGATGCTTATTCTTTTTTTTTACTCAGAGGGTCTTATGAAGCAGTCCACTTGGCCAAGAGCTGAGGCCTCTGCCCAATTTGCCTAATTTGCAAAGAGTGTAGGTAATATCTAGGAGCATATCTTCTACCCATTCTCCTCCCAGAAGGTCTTTGCAGGACTATTGGCTAGTATGGGGACAGCATCTTAATGTGTGAGACTCCAAGACAGAATCACTCAGCCGAGTTCTCCAGGATTCCTGACCCACAGAAACTGCAGGAGATAATAAAAGGTTTATTGTTTCAAGCCATTAACCTGGCAAGTAATTTGTCACTTAGTGAAGATAACTAAGTATCTAACAGAGTTATCTTTGTTCTCAGGAGGAAAAGTAGTGTATTAAAGGTAAAGACTCTTGAGGAAAGCCACTTCCGTGACTACTTAAGTTATCGGAAAATGCCACCAGAATGACCCTATAGGGTGTCAAGGGATGCCCTGGTGCTGGTTAACTGTAGCCAAGCCAGAGGGCCAGAGCCCTAGTGCCGACTTTTAGTTCTTGCCAACATCTTGACCCCCAGGCAAGCCATTTCACTTTAACAACCTATTTCTTCTCCCACAAAACCATCTTGATTATACTGACTGACTCACAAAGGTTGTAAAACTCAAGTGGCAAAAGTGACACCTAAATGCTGAAGTTGATGATTATATTCCATAGTATAGGTGTGAAGTTGCTTTGATATGTCACAACCAATCTTTCTCCTGAAGCAGGCTCATGCCATGGAAAACAGCTGATGAGGCTTCCTAGGCCAGCACTATTTTTCTCCTCACAAAGCACAGCCAGCGACACACTCCTTCTGCCTACTTAGAAGCTGGGAGATCTTTAACACACACACACACACACACACACACACGAATGGAGAGAAGGGATCTTGCATTTTATGTTCAGGCTGAGTATTTGGAATTTGCTCTTGGCATTTCCTGTGACAACTGTGGCTGTGACTTTATTTCTGAGAAGTGAAGAAGACAGGTGTAAAAGCGAAGGTGATCAGTGCTGAAGCTGCTGTGGACTCCTGGGTTGGAGGATGAGAGGCAGCAAACTCTTAGAAGAGCAGAAGACTGACCCCTCTTATACCAGGGAGCCATCTCTTAACCAGGCAAGATGCTGTAGAGTGTAAGCCCAGGCATTATTGGCCAATTGAAGTTGGTGGGCAGAAGGCCTTTTTTCTTTGTCCATCTACAAACTTTTTGCACACCCCCTGCCAATATAACTGAAGCAGAGAGAAGTCCAGAAGCCAGAAAAAACATACAAAGTAGCAAATGCACTTGAAGACTTGGGCTTTCCTGGATTAGGAGCATTCCTAGTGTCTGTGTTGCTATTCAGAGAAACATGACTCTGAGAAACATGAACTCAGCACATTGTCATGAACTTCCATTAGAGAGAAAGTAAGGCAGAGGCGATGTCTTCAGGGACCCTTGCTTTCAGCACACTTAGGCGACTGCCAGGCAGCCACAGTCTCTCTACCTGGAAGGACTATGACAATAATCAGGTGGACACTTGCCTTTTAAACTGTATAGTGCTATATGGTTTCTTCATTGCTTGGAGATAAACCTGGAAGGCTAGAATAGGTGACAACATATTAGACAGAGCTTTCGGAAAACTGAAACCTAGAACAGCCCATCTGCAAGGGCATATGTTTGCATGTGCTTTGTTAATGCTATGTAGTTTGTAGTCATTGCACAGTGCCTGGCATAATGGGTACTCAGGATATTTCTTCTTCATGAGTGTGTGTGACAAGCAACATCACATCCATTTTCTTGAAGGTTTTAGAAAAAGTATAGAACTACATGACCAAAGCAGTTCATATACCTTCTTAAAAACTGAAACCCATAAAAAAGTGTTTAAGAATGGGGGAGAGGAGACAAGAAGGAGCAATGGGGTGAATTGGATCAAAGTAAATTGTATGTGTGTATGGAAATACCTTTAACACAACCCTCTCCGTCCTCCCCTTCTAGAAAGAGAGAATGAGTTTTCAGGTTTTTAGGCATCTTTTCTATATCTTACAAAATGTACGCACCTGACAAATTTATGTAAAAAATACATAGGCATGGCTTAAGTAAAAAAAAAAACCCAAAAAACAAAGGAGCTCAATATAAGGATTTCCTTTGGGTGAAACTGAAGATCAAATGAGGATATTTTAATACATTTATTTATGCACTTTTTTTTTTGCTCAGGGATAGCACTCTACCGCTTGAGCCACAGCTCCACTTCCTGCATTTTGGGTTCTAAGCTGAAGAGAAGACTTTTATGGGGCACAGCAGTGGAAAGACAAAGGGTGAACAAGTGCAGCAGTGGTACTCACTGCTGAGTTGGCTGAAAATGAACTATACAACTTGTGGGTGGGGATGGGAGGGAAAAACTGGGAGGGAGGGAGAGAAGGAGTGACACTGTCCAAATAGAAATGTACTCTGTACCTGACATGTAACTGTAACCCCTCTGCATATCACCTTTATAATAACAATAACAATGAGACATTAAAAAATTAGTCTCATGGGTTTTCCTTCCTCTTTGGTTTTGAGCCTTGATCCTCATATCTCAGAGTAGCTAGGATTGTAGGCATAAGCTCCCTGCACCCAGCCCCCAGAGTTTTTTTTTATTGATATCAATTCATTGAAAATATAGTTACTTTAAAATATAAACTTTCAGCAAAATCACTGTGTAATGTATAGTACTCTTCGCAAGGCACTTGCACTGTAATCATTCATTAAGAAACAAATCAGAACAAGAACGATATACTGGCTACTTATAATGCCCATTACAGTGGAGATTCATGGCTTCCACTGAGTCCACCAGAGGATCTACAATGCCTTAGATTTCCAGCAATGTTTTCTTTGGGACATAGATTTGGGTTAATATAAATAAATATAAGAGGTGGAGGTATGATGCAAGTGATAGAGCTCTAGCCTTGAGTGAAAAAGCCAAGTGAGAGCATAAGGACATGAGTTCAAGTCCCAGTACTGATACATACACAAATATTAAGATTCTGTTGTGTTTTAACTATGGATTCCTACTTCACAGGATTCTCATTCTCTAAGTAAGATTGGGAGCATCTGGGAACACCCTCCATATCTGCATCACACTGTTTTCAGTGCCTGAGAAGTCTGATTCAGGGACCAATGTGGGCAACTGATTTTTGAAGTATGTGTTAGGTGTGGGGGTTGGGCTGGCACAGATCCTGAGGAAGATGGGGAGAGTCTTGGTGGGAGGCTGAAGTCAGCTTCCATCTAATCTGTTGGCCAAGGTTGCACCTAAGTTCTTCCTTCCTTCCTTCTTTCCTTCCTTCCTTCCTTCCTTTCTTCCTTCCTTCCTTCCTTCCTTCTTTCCCTTTCTTTTTTGTCAGTCATGGGGCCTGAACTCTGGGCCTGGGCGCTGTCCCTCAGCTCTTCAGCTCAAGGCTAGTGCTCTACCACTTGAGGCACAGCACCACTTCCTGCCTTTTCTGCTTATGTGGTGCTGAGGAATGGAACCCAGAGCCTCATGCAAGCAAGGCAAGCACTCAACCACTGAACCATCTTCCCAGCCCCCTAAGTTATTTCTTTTAATCCATTTTTCTCTTCAACCAGGGGCTTCCCTACTGAGCTACATGCTCTTCCACTTGTAAAGGCATCATCTTTCAATCCTCTGCACTATATTTTCTGCAGTGAGAACTTAAGGCAATAGCCACCCCCACTGTGAAGGATAGCCTAGAAAAAGCACAGCAAGTATTGTCAGCCTTAGTCCCTTGAAATTCCAGGGAGATCCCCTGCCCTAACTCCTATACAGACCACACTAGGGGTGGTCTTCTACGCTCACAGACACAGCTTGATCTAGACTGTCTTATTTAGCTTGGTCTTATTCAGCTGGATAGAAAGCTAGCTTCTTTTAAGAAGCTCTTTCTCAGATTCTGCCTCTCACCAGGTATTCACACAAACAAGCCTCCCTTGAAATAGTACACCCTCTTTCCTGAATAATAGTGGAGAGGGAAATTCGTTTTCGCTGGACTGAAAAGGGTTGCGTCTGACGCAGAGAGACCTCCGGGCCCAGGGCACCTGTTCTAGGAGAACAGCTATTTGCTGTCCCTGAGGAGGTCTGGGCGGCTCTGTGGAGGATCTGGTGGTTGGATTTCCTTCTTGGGTGATCCGAGGGTTGCGGTCCTTGGATGTTCACTGGATGCTTGCCATCTAAGTTAGTTTCCTTAGGGAGACCTTTAAGCCAAGAGGGTGCCACGCCCTAGGATGTCTTCATTGTCCTTTGTCTACGCAGGAAGAGACTGCAGCCATCCCCAAAGGAACCGAGGTTGCAGATTCTCCAACTTTCCCAAAGGTTCTTCTAGGTGCAGAAGCGCGATTGTGGTCTTGGCTCTTGCTTTATAGGATGTGCTTGGCATATTTCCTCCTTTGCAACCCTTCTATCTAGATAATGTGGACTGAGGACGCAGTCACTGAACGAGTTCTTAGGGAACTCGTTTATGCACACTATTAAACTCTGAGAAGCATTCCAGTGTTTTGGGGAGCGAAAGATCGGAGAATTCGGAAGTGTCAGATTCAGGGTTTCCTTCTCTGTTCCCTCCTCTTCTGTCTCTTGGCATGTTTCCTAATGAACTATACTTAGGATCTGAGAAACATCCGGGTAAAGACGTGACAGGCAAATGTGGGCTCCCAGACCGCTGGGACGCTGGGCGAGTGCTGCAGGTGTGAGGCGTGGTTCCACCTGCCCCACGGATCAGATCCGAGCACAGCACCTGTCCTCAGAACCATTCAGTGCGCTCCTTTTCCCAGGACCAGAGTGCTCAAGAGCAGCCTTGGCGAGGCTCTGGCAGTCCTTAGTACCCTCTTTCCTGGCAGTGCTCTCCGTGAAGCACCGGATGGAGGAGCTTTGTGGAGAGGTAATTTGGGGGTGCACCTTTCCTCATCTTCTTAGCTTTAGCCCGAGTTTAGGGGACCCAGCCTTCGCCTCAGATGCCATGTGCACCGCCTGGAGGTAGGGTACACGTCTCAGGTACCACTAAGGTGCCCACCGCGGCCGTCCCCCCCCCCCCCCCCGCCCTGCCTCATGCTGGGCTGGAACTGTAACGCCAGCATGCCTTGGCGTGGTGGCTATTTTCCCAGTAGGCCCCTGCTGGAGTTCGAACCTACAACATAGGTGGTTGGCCACGCATCCTAGGGAAAGGCTGAGTGCTTGGAGATCGTGGAACAACAGCATATAGACAAGGGACACCGGAGCACCGGGGGCAGTGTGGGGCACGGTTGGGCCCTCTTCTCTGCTCCCTCTGTGCGGGTTTCCTGAGAGTAATTTTCAGCCTTTTCTCCTCGCTTGGTTGTATACTGAGATTGTAAAAAGCAGCTACAAAGATACTGGACGTGGTATCTCTCTCTCTCTCTCTCTCTCTCTCTCTCTCTCTCTCTCTCTCTCTCTCTACCTATCCATCGATCCATCCATCTAAAATGCTGTAAGGGATGTCTTCAGGGCAGTATACGTACGTGTCCTCATGATCACACACCTTAATTTACTTGTCCCTTGCCCATTCCACTCCCCCACCTTCCGCAGCTCCCACCAGGTATGTTCTAGAACCGTTACAGGTTGCCAGCGCCGTCCACCAGCTGTCCGGAACATCAGTTACAAATCTCCCGCGAGGAACAAAAACATCTGTTCCGGAAGAGGCTGGGAAGCCAGGGCGGAGGGTGGCGCGCGCCGTGAGGACGCACCACGCCCGGGCGCGGCGCCCTCGGGGAGACGATCCCCACCGCTCACAACAGACATCCCGGGCGCAGGTAGCCCCTTGTTCGGAAGGGCACGCAGAGATCGCCCGAAAAGCGCCTGGCCCAGGCTCTCTGGGGGGCGCCACGCCCTGCTCCACCCGCCCGCCACCTTTGTTGTCTCCTGCACCCATACTCTTCTAGGCTTCTGGTGGGGGATTTCCCGACTCCACGCTCCATTTTCCACGGCAGAGGTAAAGATTTGAGGGTGCACCGCGCCCACAGTGCGTGGGTCAAGGTCGCGCGCGCGAGCGCGCTGCTCTCTGGCACGCAGCCGGCTTCCCCGCTTTGATAACCCGCAAGCGGGGTGGGGGGACATTTCCACAGCGCCCCAAAGACAGAGGGAGGGGAAGCAGGGTCGCCTTCGTTAAGGATAAATTGTCTGTTGCTTATTTATGTTCTGCGAGGTCGTAGGTATACGTGGTGAAAATAAATGAACGCAGAAAGATGCACACGCAAGCAAGCCTCTGCTGAATGTACCCCGAAGTACCTAGGGACCGTGCTGAATCTCAGCACCCACAGACCTGGGCGGACCGTGTCCCCGGATTTCTCCGCATCCGCTGGCAGTTTCTCTTTTTCTTTATCTCGCCTCTTCTCCTGCCTCTTCCCCCCTCCCTACCCCGTGTTGTTAATACTGGGGGGGCTTGAACTCAGAATCTGTGCACTGTCCTTCTTCCCCCCCTCCCCTCCCCCAGTCAAGGCCAGCGCTCTACCACTTGAGCCACAGCTCCACTGTCGACTCTTTTGGTCATTAATTGGAGATGAGAGTCTCTTGTATGTTCCTGCCCAGGCTGGCTTTGAACCTCAGACCTCAGCCTCCTGAATAGCTAGTATTATAGACATGAACCACCAATGCCCGGCTTTTCGCTGATAATTTCTTTTCTATACTACTACTACTATTTATTATTATTATTATTAATTTTTTAATGGTCATGGGGCTTGACCTCAGGGCTTGGGCGCTGTCCCTGAGTTTTTCTGCTCAAAGCTAATGCTCTACCACTCGAGCCACAGCTCCACTTCAAGGCTTTTTTTTTTGGTGTTTAATTGGAGACGAGAGTCTCACAGACATTTCCTCCTGGGCTTGCTTCGAACTGCTACCCTCAGATCTCAAACTCCGGAGTAGCCAGGATCATGAGCATGAGCTGCCAGCAAACTGCCGGCTTTCCGTTGGTAATTTCTAAATCGGTTTGTCCTCGCTGCTGGTCAGCAGTTTGTCTCACAGTTCCGGCCTTTCTTGCCCAGTTCTAAGCGATCACAGCCAGCACTCAGTGACTTTCAATGAGAGGACGCCTGCATCAAACGATCATTATTGACTACCTTGATGTCTAATGTGGGCGAGGGTATATGGAAGGGGGCTCATTTTTCTTTTCAATTCTCGATTCCATCCACAGTTAACGTTATTGCTGGTTAATAAAAATGTAGCTTCAGATCGTAATATGGGGACCGTGCGGGTTCCAATAAATGTCACGAGAGAGACGTAGGACAGAAAAGTACCCTGCGCCTGAGCATAGGACTGTATTGCGCGCAGGTTTGGCTACGGATGCACTAAAATAACCTGTTAACACGCACCAAAGTGCATCCCCATAATAACGTCCTCAATCATTTATTAAAAGTCGTGTCAAGCGGGCCCGTATAATTCATCTCTATGCAAATACATCAATGTCAAGCCATTAGTGTATTGCTCAGGTTTTTATTAAAGTGCATTCTTTTTAATTCAGCCCCGTAAAATACGAGCCCCATTGCTCAAGAATTATAGCAACTATTAGAGTAACATATGGGTAACATGCACTCAGAAAATAAAAACCAACAGATAAAGTGGCAGGGTCATAGCGTAGGAGCAAACACTTAACAAAATGGTAGTGGGGTAATAGATTCCCCCCACCCCCACCCCCACCTCCAGCTTTCGGGCAAGAGAGTGTCACCAGCACCAGCACCTGGGAAAAGTCAGTCCCAGGTTCGTTTTTCCTGTCCCAGCCCTGATCCAGCTTCCAGACTCGGCCCGCAAGCCGTTTCCATGCACCTAAGTCACCACCGAGGAGGATTCTGATTTTCTGAGAGCAAAATAGTGAGATTTCACTGGTTACCGCCCACACCTCCACCACGTCTCTCCTCGACACACTCTTCCAGCCCCAAGTCTGGCGGTAAGATCACCGGAGCTCCGCCCCACCCCAATTCTTTACTACGACGGAGCTTCCTTCCAGGCTTGGTGGGAAGGCGGAGGAGTGAAGTAGGCCCAGGAGGCCCCTGGCTTGCTGGCAGATCTCCGTCTAATGCACAGAATCCGAAGACAGCTGTCCAATGGAATCAGTCCGTGGCCGATAAGTAAGGCTGCGGGGCTAGGGGCAAGCTTGTGCCCTCTGCCTGCCCTCCTCACTTTGAGCTCAGAGGGGCCCAAGTTTCTATGGTCAGAACACATAGCTGAAATTTTCCTAGAGAAAGCCAGATGGGTGTGGGGGTTGGGTGGTGCCCTGTAGTCTCGCAGATGCTGCTGCCCAGGGCTTGAGGTGAGTGGGGAAGGAGGAAGGAAGGGAAAGAAGGAGGGAAGAAGGGAAAGAGGGAGAAAGAGGGAGCTGACAAACTCACTAGAGAATTTCGACCAGTATAAAATTCAGGTTTTTTGTTTTCAATTGCCATTAGAACAATCAATTTTTAGAGGCCTAAACATAAACCCAAATTCAAAACACAACAGAGCTTACACAGGAAAACAGAAAAGTAGGAAAACTCCTAAGAACAATCCTCCAGATTTAATGAGAGAGGCGCCCACATCCTCATCACCCCAGCATGGTAATTGAGCAGATCTATTAACTTGTTACACTAGATTTGTTTAAAGAGACTATTACACAGTCATTTAATCAATTTGTTACACTGGAGGTCCTGACTTATGAGACATTTGCCTTATGATTCCTTAATGACTGAATTAATTTGTTTTAATAAAACCAACATTGTGTACAAGTACATTTCTAGAAATGTAATTTTGGAGACAGAACAGTCCAATGCTTCATCTGATTAGGTCCTTTCTATGGTTTATCAAAGTCTGTAATTTCTGACATAGCTGCTTGTATGGAGTATTTTTCTTTTTTATAGCGCCATTAATTTAATATGGATCATTAGTTCTTTATACACATGCATGTTCTGACAAATGTACCCAATGAATAATGCAGCTAATGTGCTCAGGCCCAAATGCATCACATCATAAACAGAGACTTCTACAAAAATAACAATAATGAAATAAAACACCACCTGCAAGTCACCATGGCCATCTTCAGCATAGCATTCGGAGTTGTATTTAAGTCTTGTTTTGCAAAGCAAGACATGGATGCCAGGATTATATCAGCTTAACCAACTGGGTCCAACTGCATAGTGAACACAAATAGATTTATAGTGAATTAAGATTGTCTTGAGAGCAGGAAAATTGGTCTTGCTCTTGATGGAAACTGACGTGTGTGGAATAAAATGTAAATAAACAGAAAGGCCCAAAGAAAAAAAAGGACTTGATGTTATTGATTATGTAAAATAATTAGGACATTACAAATGATAATGCTCTGCAAATAATTGGCATTTATGGTTTTTGTAGGAAGAAATGGTTTAGGCTTTGAAACACCAATTGAAGAATGGGACATGATCTGGGACAATCGAAAATTAATAATGGAGTGATCAGAATGTTCAGCTTGTAACCAATAACTGATATAAATGACAACGGAATGAGCCTGCTGTGGAGGTAAACATTTGAACTTAGAGGAATATGAGGTGGACTGAGGCTGTAAGTGATCACTAGAGGCATAAAGTGGTGCTGCATAATGTGGGTAGCTATATACAGAAGCCAAATATTGACTAAATAGCTTAACAATTATTATAGGGAAGCGGGAGATGCTGGATATATTTTCAATAAGGAGCTGCCTTATAAATCTTTCTTAACAATATTGGACAGGCAGGCATTTGAACCTGATTTTATTTTGAATAAAGACTTCAGACTGTGCACCTATTAACAGCATCCCTGAATGTTTCTGTGCCTTCCTTTTACTGTCCTATCCAGACAGAAATGAACGTGTAAGTTGATGAATGGAATGGCTAAATATAAAGATATGGCTACTTTTTCTACCTCAGAAATAATTAGGACTCTTACCAGTGACCCTCCCTTAGTTTAGAATGATGCAAATAGAAGAAATCTTGCTATATTAATAATCTGAAAAAACAAAACCCAACTCACCAAGATTTCAATAAAGGGCACACAAAATCAGATGGATTGCTATTTGCTGGTTTTGGTTAAAACACTGCAGTATTATTTATGGTTAGGGTTCTGTTTTGCAACTAATCTTCTAAATGTGAATCTGTTGCCATAACCAAGTTATTCACCTTAAAGTTTGTGGGTAATAAGAAATTTTTTACTAGAATTTTGATTTTTGAAGCATAAGCATTTGTAAAACAAGAAAGAGTTTTTGAAATCATACAGTCCCTCAGTTGTGACATTTTCACAAGCTACATTTATCTTTTCCATTTCACTGTAGCTCAGTGATTTCTTTGCCTGACACTGGAAGGTTTATGATGATAAATCGGTGTTGTTTAATTAGATTCATCTTTACTTCATTTTAATGTTAGTTGGAAATGTATTTCTTTAGTTTATAAAAATGAATAATTTAATCTTTTCCTAGTATAAAATAAGTGATGTGAGACCCTCAAACCAAAGTGCGAGTCTTTTTGGATTTTTAAAAAAATTTATTCTGAACTCCTTAGAAAATACCTTGCCTTCTTGCTCAGACAAATGAATTTCCTGCAATTCTTCCCATTTGTAAGCAGCTAATGCAAAATGTATTTGCTATTTATTACAAAGTAAATGAATTTGACCTTTTGCTCATTTCACCAGATGCTATTTCTGACCATCTCCAAAAAGCCTGTTTAAAGTCAACAACATTAAGTATTTGGGGTCACAAGACCAATTCAAGGTCATTTTAATACTGGCAAAAGGTTAATTAGATCACTGCATTAAAACAGGAATAGACTTTTACTCAACTTCATCTAAATAAGCACAGACAAGCTTACATTATCTTTCAAAGTTTCCTTAGAGATTCTAGCTCATTTCTCAGACTGGTAAAAGTAGCTCTTGGTGCATATAAGTTCTCAGTTTTCTATAGGAAAGTTTGTTATTTATTCTAAGCCCATTCTAGACCACATGCTATGTAGCATAGTTCAGTCTCATTTTACTCATTGCTCTACAGAGTAAGAGTTGTTATGTTCCCATTTTACAGACAAGGCTACTAAGTGAGGCTCAGAGAGGGGTCCAAGATGAACAGTGCCTTGGATGGGGATGCAAACTCAGGTGCTCCACAAACCACACTCCTTATCCTGTAATCTTAATTGCCATCTGTTGTCTTTTAGAAAGTTTAAAACATGTGTATAAGAATAGTGTGACAATAGTGACATTTCATACCTAAACTACAAGTGTAAGAACCAAGTATTAAATATGATAACTTAGTGTTTAATGAAAACTGTCCTCTAAAATATATGACAGCAAATAGAACTGAATGAATAGTCTACCTGATCTTCATAACTAAATTGGAAAATTCTTTTTGGCAACTGAAAGGTGTGAACAGTTTCTCTCAGTTCCTGGATAAAGTAATGTGTTAAATAATTTCTATGGCTCCAGAATGAAATAGTTTGTGTTCTCCAAAGTACAGTTTGTGTATGTGTGAGAGACTCATTCCTAGAGAGTAGATTCCTTCCCAGAAAATAGACTAGGTTAGCAAAAGTGGGTGCCTAATAGGGTAATTCCCCATGTGATTTTGGAATTGTTAAAAATCTTCAGGTAAGAATTCTACTTTATTGTTATTTTTCCTAACTGGACTCTGGTGGCTCATGCCTGTAATCCTAGCTACTCTAGAGGATTCCATCTGAGGATCAAGGTTCAAAGCCAGCCTGAGGAAACAAATTCAAGACAATCTTATCACCAATTGACCAGCAAAAACAAATAAAAACAAACGAAACAAGGCAGAAGTGAAGCTGTGGCTTAGGCAGAGAGCAAGCTTTGAGCACAAGTCCTGTCAGAGTTCAGAATAAGATTCTAAATTGTTTTATCTCTTTCCCCTTCATTCTTTGCTTTCTCTCACTGACTTTCCTTCTTTCTTCCTCCCTCCTGCCCTTTCTTTTTCTGTACTGGGGAATAGAACTCAGTTTCTTGCTTATGCTAGGCAACCACTACCACTGAGCTATTCTTCCAGCCTCTTAAAAAACAATTCTTTCTGAATGATAAACTTAATGTAATGCATATATTCATCACTCATATTCAACATAGGACTTAATTCTCTTGAATAAAATGTTAGCCTAAAATATCCTGTGATATATATATATATAATATAAAAAATATATATAATATATATTTTATATATAAAAAATATTTTTTATATATATATAAAATATATAGTCTCTCAACTACTACGAAGAGTAAAGATTTCAACTCCAAACATCTTGGCCACAAGGCAGTAAATTCTAAGTTCTGTCTGTTGAAATTCGATTTAAAATGGTCTTTTCAGCTCTGAGTCACTTGGTAGACAGGTGCTTCAGCTGTGAGATATGAATAGAAAGTAGAACTTGCTGCCAAGAGCAGCCATCCTTCCTAAGTTTACTTCTGGTTCCACTTTGGGACTTTGGGGTCCAGGCTTGTTCTTTTGCTTTTCCTCTAGGGTTCTCATCAGGCCACATCCCACCTTCTAATATTAGACCATAGTGAGGCTCCAGATGAAGTGAAAATGGCACTTCTTTCACAATATGTCTTAGGGCACAACTCAGTTGAGTAAGAGAATATGCTTTGTGTCTGGCTCTCAGTCATTATTTGCTAATGGTTGTTTATCGTTAATGGCAGTGCTGTAATAATAACAGTGGTAACAATGAGCCTAATCAACTTCAACTCCTACAAGTGACTGGTGAATTCTGAAGTGTCTTGCTTTGAGTACAGTAGAATAGTTGACATTTTATTTTTGGTACTCCACAGAAGCAAGAGTCAGTTTGAAGATTCGTTCCCCCCCCCCCCCCCCACTCCTTTTATAGGGTGGCAATAAACACAGCTGTATCTCATTAAATTTAACGAGACTTCATAAAATAACCATTACATTCTGAAGGTAATGAAAGAATAGCTTTGATGGTTAGTAAATAAACTACAAGGTCAGTATCATCACATTCTAGCTAGGGCTGTATGGGAATCAGGTACAGAGGCTTTTTTTTTTCTTTTTCCCCAAGCCAGGGTGTCCCTGGCTTTTTTGTAAGAAAGCCTATGGGACAACAATCTTCATTTTGGTCAGGTTGTTATTAACTGTGCTTTCCTGGTAAGATGTGATTAAATTGATTGGCTTAAAATCCTCCTAAAGGATTTTACGTATATTATGTCACTGGTATTGCATTTGGATACTATTGTGGTAGGTTAGACTAAATAATTTATCTTATAAACATAGAGGTAGAGCAGATTGAATAGAGTATGCAAATTTATGTAAATAACCCTACAAATTTAGACTCTTCTGATCCAAGAGCACTGGTACTTTATAAACTGGGTAGTAGCATTGTAAATCAGGAGTTATTAACCTGTGGTCCACCCCTCTTCCCCAGTAGAGTTCTGAATTTATGTGCACAAATGCACGCATGTATATTTTCCTAGAGAAAGAATCCACAGCTTTCATGAGATTCTCCAAGGAATTCACTACAAGGAGAGTCTAGGAACCACAGCATGTTGTGGTTAAATAGTTTGGCTAAGTGACATAGCATTTGTATTCTGCTTTTCAGAAAGTGTTACTTCATGAGAATGAAAATTTACTACTTATTTTATAATCTAACTGGCACTAAAAATTCTAAATATTTTAATTTCCTTTGCAGGTACAAACTTAAAAATATTTTCTTTTCTATACTTAAATTTTGCTGCCTTGTTTTACTTCTACACATCAATCTTTTGCTGTCAATTTTTGTGATTTTTAACTTTCATTCTTTTTCTTTTTTTTCTTTTTCTTTGAGCAGGATCTCACTTCACTGTACACCTCAAACTAACCTTGAACTTCCTATCCGTATGCCTCCCTGTCCCTAGTGTTGGTTATAGGTGGGTGCCACAGTACCTGTCTTTGTTTCTTAAAGTCACTTTGATACTAAGACACTGACAATTTTGGTCAAATAAAGTAAGTCTGAAAAGAGATTAATGTGATATAGATAATTGTTTTAGCTTCTGTTCTTCCCTCCCTCCCTCCCTCCCTCCCTCCCTCCCTCCCTCCCTCCCTTCCTTCCTTCCTTCCTTCCTCCCTTCCTTCCTTCCTTCCTTCCTTCCTTCCTCCTTCCTTCCTTCCTTCTTCCCTGCCTCTTGCCTTTTTCTTTGTTTTTGAGAGATGATATTACTATATGGCCCAAGCTGACTTTGATTTACTATCTTTCTGCTTCAGCCTCAGGGCTAAAAAGTCACCAACTCAGCCCACCTTAATGTCATTTATTTAGATGATAGGCCTCCTATCAATGTTATAGCAATTCAAACATTTCAGATTGGCAAATGCAGTGTTCTCATCCTTAGATTACCCTGTGAGAAAAGTAGAAAAGGCAAAGATAGTTGTATAGCTACACAAAATGTGTTCTAAAGAAATGTGGTGGCTCTCACTTGTAATCCCAACTACTCAGGAGGCTGAGATCTGAGGATCTTGATTCACATTTAGGCTGGGCAGGAAAAAAAAGGCTGGGAGTAGAGCTGTAGCTCAAGTGATAGAGCACAAACTTTGAGCAGAAAAGCACAAAGACAGTGTCCATACCCTGAACTCAAATCCCTCCAGGACTAGCACACACACAAAAATAAAAAGCAAAAAGGAAAGAAATGTAGAACTGTGTTTGTGGTTCCAGAGACTGGGTCTTCAGAGGCAAAGCAAAGGATACTCACAGAATTTCAGAGCAGAAAGGGGCCTTTGATGGTGTTATGCCAAACATTACCTAAAACAAAAAGAAAATATATTGAACTAGAACTCATCTCCTAACATCTCTCCTGAATTAGTGAGTATAAACTCACAATGCTGAAGGTAATTTCCTCTTTGGTAATTTCCTTTCTTATCTATCTATCTATCTATCTATATCTATCTATCTATCTATCTATCTATCTATCTATCTATCTATCTATCTATCTATCTATCTATCTATCTATCTATCATTTATTTGTAAATATATACACACATGTCCAAAGACCCCGCCTCTGGAACCATAAACGCAGCTCCATGTTTCTTTGGATCTTTCCCTCTGTTGTGCTTTTGTCACAGAGGTAACCGAGGGATCTAAGAATGCTAGTGCTTCTGCTGCTTTTGCCCATCTGAATGCTTAAATTGTTATAACATTGATCCTGGGGGCCTATAACCTAAACAAAAGACATTAGAAGGTGGGCTGGCTTGTTGGTTTTAACACATATCTATATAATGAATTACTTTCTCAAATCCTAACAAACTGAGGTTTGCATTAGTGCCTTGAGTTTGCCTGACTCACCACTTTAGTTGCATCTCCAGCCCTGCTTTTTTTTTTTTTTTTTTAATTACTTTATTGTCATTATAGAGGTGGTGTACAGAGGGGTTACTTTTACATGAGTCAGATAATAAGTACATTTCCTTTCATACCATGTCATCTGTTCCCTCACTCTCTCCCATTCCCTCCCTCCCATCTCCACCCGCGAGTTATATAGCTCACTTACATCAATGTCCAGTGCACTCCACTGCTGCACTTTTTCATTTTATCCTTGAATTCTGTGCCCTCCCCCCACTCTCCTGCAGATACACACATGAATACATTGTTTATAAGGTAAAGAATCACCAGAATCTTAAGGTAAAGAATCATCAGAAAAGGGAAAAAATACAAAAAGTCTTTTGCTTATGTATCTTAGGGTTTGTTTCAGTATTATAAATATGAAGAGGCACTTAGGCATTGTACCTTTGTGATTCTCTTCTACAACCATCCTGTTTTGGTCTCACTGTGTAAGTATCTAGAATCCATTGTAATTTGTCATCCCCAGTGAGTTTTAGATCTAACTTCCACATACGCTGTTTGTCTCTCTGACCTTAGCTTACCTTGTTTACCATGATTTGTTCTAGTTCCATTTCCCTGCAAATGATATCGTTTTATTCTTTCTAATGGCTGTGTGAAATTTCATTGTGTATAGGTACCACATTTTTTGGATCCATTCACCTATTGTGGGGCATCTGGTCTGTTTCCATATCTTGGCTATTGTGAATAGTTCAGCAAAGAACATGGATGTGCAGGTGTCCTTATCATATCCTGGCTCATGGTGCTCAGGGTAGATGCCTAGAAGTGGTGTGGCTAGGTTGTAGGGGAGGTCAATGGTTAGTTTTTTTTTTTTTTGGTCGGTGGCGGGGCTTGAACTCTGGGCCTGGGCACGAACTCTGGGCCTGGGCACTGTCCCTCAGCTCTTCAGTTCAAGGCGAGCACTCTACCACTTGAGCTACAGCGCCACTTCCGGTTTTCCGGTGGTTTATTGGAGATAGGAGTCTCACGGTGTCTCCTGCCCGGGCTGGCTTTGAACCGCGATCCTCAGATCTCAGCCTCCTGAGTAGCTAGGATTACAGGCGTGAGCCGCCAGCGCCCAGCTTGGTTAGTTTTTTTTTGAGGAACCTTCAGACTGCTTTCCAGAGTGGTTGTATTAGGTTACATTTCTACCAGTAGCGCATTAGGGCTCCTTCCCTCCCTCCCTCATGTGGCCTGAACTCAAGGCCTGGGTGCTGTCCCTCAGCTCTTCAGCTCCAGGCTAGCACTCTACCACTTGAGCCACAGTGCCACTTCTGGCTTTTTCTGCTTATATGGTGCTGAGGAATTGAACCCAGGGCCTCATGCATGCAATGCAAGCACTCTACCACTGAGCTACCTTCCCAGGCCCTCACCAGCATTTGTTGTTGCTCGAATTCAAAATGTTGGCCAATCTAACTGGGGTGAGATGGAATGTCAGAGCTGTTTGCATTTCCCTTATCAGCCCTGCATTTTTGCTTGCTATTTTAAAGAGGAAGTCTTGTGGCTATTCTTCCTGCACTGGGTTTGCACTGGGATCCTCATATCTCAGCTTCCTGAGTAGCTAGGCTGATAGGCATGGGCCTCTGGGGCCTAGCTAACAAACTTCTTTATAAACAAAGTCTTGTTCCTGTGACACTATTTAACTATTCTCAGAAGCCATTCTGGGTCAAGTACTCAAAGTTTCACTAGAGTGGGTCAAAATATTTTGTGTTTTGTTGACAATGACAAATTGATTGGACACATGAGAAGAATAGAAGGTGCATATTACATGGTTTTATAATTTCATGTTGAATATCCTAAATGAATCCTAGCTTCATACTAATAGGTAGATGGTATTACATGGGCTAGTATACAGGAAACTATTTACCGGCTGCATTTTACCTAACAAACATCAGGTTATTATTAATCTGAAGAAACATTTCTTCTTTCTTGGTTGAATGACTTAAAAGAAGCCTTAGTATCTTTTCTTACAATGTGCCAATGACACAGACTAAGGGAGACAGCAGCATCCTCTGTCTACAGAAGCAGCAGCATCCTCATCCCTGAGGAATTGGTGCCCCTCTGGGTTACCATTTGTAATGAGCTCTTCCACTTGGGAACTGGAGGCAGAGCATGGGATCCCCTATTGCAGGAGGTGGGGACCAGATAAACCATCCAACTCTGCACTGTTGGGTATTATTTAGAGACAAAGTTAGGTTTCCTCTATATGGCTTAGGCCTGCTTCATGAAGCCATTGAAGACTTCAATCTTTCGGTCTCTATATAGCTCCCTACTTATTTTTTTCATATATATATATATATATATTTATTGTAAGGATACTGTATAGAGGAGTTAAGTTACATGAGTAAGGTAATGAGTACATTTCCTATTAAGCATTGTTACCACCTCCTTTCCCCCCCCCCCCACTATCCCTTCCCTTCCCACCTCCCTAACTCCTCCTTCTCCCCACCCCAAAGCTGTAAAGTTTGTTTTCAACATAGTGTCTCATTGTTACAATGGGTCAACCTGTATCCTTATTTCAGCTTTTTGTTATTCTCCTTCCTCTCCTCAAATTAGAAAAATATATATACAAGATGCAGGGCTGGGAAGGTGACTCAGTGGTAGAGCACTTGCCTTGCATGCATGAGGCCCTGAGTTTGATTCCCCAGCACCACATAAGCAAAAAAAAAAAAAAAAAAAATGATGCAGGGCACCGGCATCAAATACAGTGACAACAGGAGTAATACCATGTGGAGAAAAACATACAAGAGAAATAAAATCACATAGTACATTATAAGTACATTAAAAACAACACCAACAAAGATAAAACCTCTTGTGTCCCTATCTTGGGGTTCACTTCACTTAGCATCATCTTATATGGTCATATGTACATAGCTTTTGACCTTTTCTGCTTGTCCTAGACATAGTTATTGCAAATAAGGGAAACCATGGGACCTATGTTTCTTTGGGCCTGGCTTACTTCACAATATAATTTTTTTTTTTTTTTTGGTCCAGTTGTGGGGCCTGAACTCTGGGCCTGGGCGCTGTCCCTCAGCTCTTCAGCTCAAGGCTAGTGCTCTACCACTTGAGCCACAGTGCCACTTCCGGCTTTTTTTCTTTTTGCTTATGTGGTGCTGAGGAATCGAACCCAGGGCCTCAGGCATGCAAGGCAAGCGCTCTACCACTGAGCCAACTTCCCAGCCCACAATATAATTTTTTTTTGTCTTTCCATTTCCTAACAAATGGGGCGGTGTCATTCTTTCTGATGGAGGAATAGAATTCCATTATGTCTATCTTATCTGTCTATCTATCAATCAATCTATCTATCTATCTATCTATCTATCTATCTATCTATCTATCTATCTATCTATCTATCTCACATATTCTTTATCCATTCATCTATGGGGGGGCATCTGGGTTGGTTCCATATCTTAGCTATGGTGAATAATGCTTTGATAAACATAGTAGTGCTGGTAGCTTTAGTATGGCCTTGTTTGTGATTGTTTGGGTAGATGCTCAAAAGTGGGATTGCTAGCTCCCTACTTATTGAAGAGACTATTCCCATAAAACAAGGCATGTGTAGACTTTTCTTCTTTTGTTTAGTTCTTTGAGACAGGGTTTTGCTCTGTAAATCAGTCTTGCCTGGAACTTGCTTGTGGAGCCTGATTTGGCCTTGAATTAGGCAATTTCCTGCTTCAGCCTCCTAAGTGCTGTATTACAAGTATGAGCCACCACACTCTGTTCATATACTTTTAAATTGGCTTTCATCCATGGGGCTGTCCCAGAATGCTGAGAAATAATTTGACTGTTAACGTTAAAACTTGGATGCTAAAGGTAAAAAAGATTTTTCTGAGTCCTCCTCTCTTCAGACCTCTAAAAATATATCTTAATGATAAAAGAGTGTTAAATGCTTCTAAAGAATACTTTTGCCATTTCATTAAAAAAATGACTTATGCCTGTGATCCTAGTTAGTCATGAGGCTGAGATCTGAGGATTGTAGTTTGAAGCTGGCTCAGGTAGAATAGTACCCATGAGACTCTTATTTCCAATGAACCACTCAAAAACCAGAAGTAGTGCTGTGGTTTAAGTGGTAGGGGTCTAGCCTTGAGCATAAAGAGGCTCAGGGACAATATCCAAGCCCTGAGTTCAAGCCCCACAACTGACAGAAAAAAAGATTCACTTAGTATTTCCATTTCTATTGTTTATCTGTTTTTCTCTCTTGGAAAGTAGCTATAGAGGTGTGAGCTCATTCACAAAATTAGACTCACCATAACCTAAGTCACCAGAAAGAGAAAATGATGGAAGATCTTAATACTGAACTATTGCATGTGTATGTGCTTCAAAGTATTACTTACATATAAAATAATTAACATTATTTTATTGTAGCACGGTTGTAATTTTTTTTGCATTATAAATATCACGGATCCAATTTTTTTCTACTACCACAGCAGTTTCTGAAGACATGTAAACCCATAGTGTTATTACTCTCTAATCTAGTTGAGGTGATGAAATAGAGCCAAAACTCTCATTGCAATTTCATTAGCATATTCATGAGTCGTACTTTTGCAGTGTTGCAGAAACAACACAAATTGGTTTGTGGATTGTGAACTCCCCCTTCTTCTCCTCTCCAGAAGCATGGACTGGGTATTAGCAAATCAAGTTGGCCCACAAACTTCTGAGCACTAAATTGCACAAGGTTTTTGTTTTTTTTTTCCCTCTGTCTGTGATTTCTGTATTTTATGATTCTTTCTTTAATCGAATGCCATATGAGTAGACATAACTAATATAAGAATGAGAGCTTGAATGAAAAAATTAAGTTCTGGAAATGTCAAACTGTCTTGTCATAAGACAACAATGGTTTGTTGCCATTTGTTTTTTTTTTTTTTTTGTAGTTGTTCCTCTTTTTTCTCCTTCCCTCCCTCCTTCTCTTTTGCCTCCTTCTCTCTTTCCTACCTTCTTTTTCTTTCTTTTCTTTTTCTTCACATCTCTCCTTTCCTCTTTCTTCCTCCTTTCCTCCCCTCCACTCTCTTCCCCTCCATCTTTGGTACTGGAATTTGAGCTAGGACTTGTGACTCTAACATTTAAGCCACATCTCCATACCTTGCTTTTTGCTTGTTTTGGGGATAGAGTCTAATCAATTTTTCTGATAGGACTGACCTTGGACCTCATTCTTCTGGAATGGTTTACACATCGTATTCCTTTCCTCATTGACACGTAGCTAGACCACATTTTCCAGCTTTTCTCTCATTTGGTTGTGACCTATACTGAGTTTAAACTGAGAGAATGTACATGGAAGCCAGGGACATTATTCTATACCTGCCCCAGAAATATATACTGGGATGTAACGCTCTCCCTCTTGCTCCACCTACTGGCTGCTTATTGACCTTTGGGGTGACTGACAAGCAGCAGTGGTCTGTCCCTGCATGGCTGGCTGGCTGGCTGGCTGGCTGTGTGATTTCTGGTTGTCTACTTCTCTATGAAGGAGAAATAAACATCCTCTGTGATAATCTTGTGAAAGTTCAGGTTTCATGTGTCAAAGTAGTTGCATTGTCTAACTGATTCAATAACATCTTTATTCTCCAGATTTTATGGTGTTTAAGAAATGTGATTGCTATTTGTTAAAGTTTGACTTGACATGAGAAATAGAATGTTGAGCTTTAAAACATGATTCTTTTTTTTGCCAGCCCTGGGGTTTGAACTCTGGGCCTGGGTTCTGATCCATGAGCTTCTTTTGCTGAAGGTTAGTGCTCTAGCACTTGAGCTCGAGCCACAGATTCACTTTTGGCTTTTTCTGAGTAGGTTTTTATCAAAGATAAGAGTCCCATGGACTTTCCTGCCTGAGCTGGCTTAGAACTGTGATCCTCAGATCTCAGCTTCCTGAGTAATTAGTATTATTTTACTATGGTTCTATTTTTTCTATCTTTATTGCACCCATTTTTACAAGTTACTTGCCACAAAAGAATATTATAGAATTAAACAAACATAGTTCTTCATCCTCATATAGTAACTTATTTATTCAGGGACAACTTGTGAACATGTGCAACCTTGTAATCTTAGTAAGGTCTCCTTTTATTTAACCAGAAAGCCAGAAAAGACAACTTTACTTGGCACCCAACTTATTTCAGAAGTTAAACACTGTGAATATGAATAATTTTTGTAGCTGATGTAGCACTTTTGACTTTTTCAAATAGCTTAGACATAATGTATACTTGAAAGGATGCTTGCTTAGTTGCTTTGAAAGAAAGATTTAGATAGACTTTTCTGATGAATAAGCTTGCATGCTAAATGAAAAAAAAAATCTGTATCACAGTTTAAAAAAGTCACACTGTTACACACATTGAAAAATTCATCTTACTTTTAACCTGGATGGGCAGTTAAGGAAAGTTACTCAAGGTGACCGATTATGTTTTTCTCTAGTACTACGTTTGATTTATGGGTTATATATTGCTATGGTACTTTCAAAAATATGAAGTAATTTGACTTCTGGGAGGAGACTCTAAGAAAAAAATTCTTATTCATGAATTGATTAACAAAAATTATTATTGAAATCTGGGTGTGGGCAGCTCATGGCTGTAATCCTAACTACTCAGAAGGCAGAGGTCTGGGGATTGTGGTTTGAAGCCAGCTAGGATAAGAAAACCCATGAGATTATTATCTCTCATTATTAACTAACCAAAAAAAAAAAAAAAGGCTGGAAGTGTGTGGCTCAAGTAATAGAGTGTCATCCTTGAGAAAAAAAAAACTCAAGGACAGCACCCTGGCCTTGGGTTCAAGCCCCAGGGACAAAACAAGTATTATTGAAAATTTATTACTCCAGGGGTTGGTACTAACGTACAAAAGAGAGGTAAAACGGATCCTTTTCTAGTTTATTTGAGAGGCTTAATGTGCATAAATTAGAATGAAGCTTAAATGTTATAGGGTTTATTTGATACCCTTCATTCCAGTGAAGACCCCACACTGTATTTAGAGTTCTGAGCTGGTTTTAACATTCAAGTATGAGGTAGCCCATGCTTCTCTACATTTGAATTATAAATGTGTTTCATTTAATTTTTCCACAGAAAGATTGACGTAGACATACATTGTTCACATAATATAATGCAATGTAACTGATTTAATTAGAGCCTGTTTTCTTGGCTTGCAAACCTCTTTACACTGGAGGGATTGCTTTTTCCATGAGAGAAAACTATCAGTAGATAACACAATTTAAGAGACAGCAGCAGAATGCATGCCTTTAGCTCTCTTTCAGTCTTCAATCCATTGCTCAATTTAAGTATGGAAATACTTCTTGTCAAAGACTCCTTGACACATGAATTTTACAACAAAATATCAGCACACCCATGGCTTGGATTTCTAGCTCATTTATTGTACACTACACAGCTAATCCAATCGACTGCTGAAATCTGGTTTGAGCAGTGATGCTGGCCCTGGTACAGTGTTTTTCTTTAAGAGGGATAGTTGGCTAAAATCTTTATTTTCCTCCCTTGGGAAGAGCAAATGTAGATGGGACCTATCTTACATGATAAAAATAATGGTGCTGAGTCCATAGTGTGGAAGGATTAGGTTTGCAGAGCTGAGAAATTTTCATTGCTTTTGGGATCAGCAAAAGGCCTTCCAGACCTTTAGGGAAGAACCTGGCATTAGAAATCAGTGAAATTAGTAAGGAAATGTCTGTAAAGTTTCTGGGAAATAGACCTTTAAGAGGGAGGAATTATTTTACTTGACTCTGTTGCATTGTTCCCAGCTAAATTAAAATGGAGGCAAAACAGGCTGCTAGTAGCTCACATCTGTTCTCTTAGCTAATCAGAAAGCTGAGACCTGAAGAACTGAGATTTTAAGGCACCCCCAAAGCTTGTAAGACTGTCTTCTCAGTTAGCCAGCAAAATGCTGGATTAGAAGTATGGTCAAATGGTAGAGTGGCAACTGTGAGCAAGAAAGCCAAGTCGGTGGCTCATACCTGTAATTCTAGCTACTCAGGAGGCTGAGATCTGAGCATCACTGTTCAAAGCCAGCCCGGGCAGGAAAGTCAGTGAGACTCTTATCTCCAGTAAACCACTAGAAAACCGTAAGTGGCACCATGGCTCACGTGGTCAAGCACTAGCCTTGAGCTGAAGGGCTGAGGGACAGTGCCCAGGCCCAGAGTTCAAGCCCCATGACCGACCAAAAAAAATAAAATAAAATAAAGCCAAGTGAGAGTTAAGTTCAAGCCATTACTGCACCAATTCAAGCATCTCCCACCAGCAACAAACAAAACAAAACAAAAACATGGAGGAGAAAAGGACAGACATAGTAGTTTATGCCTGTAATCCTAGCTACTCAGAGTTGGAGATAGGAGGGTTATGGTTCAAGACCAGCTTGGGCAAAACATTTGGAAGACCCTATCTTAACCAATAAACCAGGAGTGTTGGTTGTCTCTGTGGTTCCAGTTTCACAAAAGGTTGTATGCAGGAAAACTGCAGTTTAAGATTAGTCCTTGGAAAGAATAATTCCCTGCCTAAAAAATACCTAAAAAGAAAAAAAAGGAAGGAACTAGGGGTATGGCTCATGTGCTAGAGCACCTGCTTAACAACTATGAGTCCCTGAGTTCAAACTCTAGTACTGACAAAAAAAAAAAAGGAAAAGGAAAAAGATATGTTTACAATCTGTGTTAAAATAATGAAAAATGAAAAGTAAAAGGATCACTTTCTTCTTTTTCTTTATATAATTTAAAGATTTTAAGGATTAATGTATACTTAGTACATGAAATACTTTCACTCCTTAGAGATAATCGTTATACACTGGTTAACATACAGCCTATTAGGCTCTCTTCCTTCATATTTAGACACAAATTATGAGTAAATTGTCATTTTGAACACACATTCTATTGTCAGCTTAAAAAATAAACAGCAAAAAAAAAAAAAAATAAACAGCAATACTATGGCAGTTTTTCTTTGTTGATGCACTATAGTGTATTGTGTGGGCAGAATTTACTTTGCTCAAGCTTTTTCCATGTTGAGGTCAAGATTCAAATCCTAGATTCCTGACTCCAAAGCCTGTGCACTTCATCACTAAGCTAGCTGCTTCCCTGGTTACCTTCCAGGAAGATGCCAGGAGTACATACAGCCACTTCTGCATGCTCCCTTGGTATTTACAGGTACTTTCATTTCATACTTCATATTAAATTGCAGGTTTTGCTAATTTTTTTCTCCTATGTAAGGCTTTTTTTGGGGGAGGGGGAAGTAATAAAATGAGAAATAGAAAAACAAAAATTATAGTTTACATTTTAAAGTTTTCATTGAAAATACAGTGACACAAGCAACCTGATTGTAGGTATAAGTATAGTTTACTCAATAAAATTTAATCTGTTAATACAAGCAAATAGGTCAGTAGAGAGGGATGCTGGTGGCTCATGCCTGTAATCCGAGCTACTCAGGAGACTGAGATCTGAGGATCAAGGTTTGAAGCTAGCCTGGGCAGGAAAGTCCCTGAGACTCTTATCTCCAAGTAATCATGAAAGAACCAGAAGTAGAGCTGTGGCTCAAATGGTAAAGTGTTAGCCTTGCGCACAAAAGCTCATCATCCTCGGTCCTGATTTCTTTTCTTTCTTTTTTTTTTGTTGGTCATGGGGCTTGAACTCTGGGGCCTGGGCACTGTCCCTCAGCTCTCAGCTCAAGGCAAGTGCTCTACCACTTGAGCCACAGCGCCACTTCTGGTTTTCTGCGTGGTTTATTAGAGATAAGAGTCTCACGGACTTTCCTGCCTGTGCTGGCTTTGAACAGGGATTCTCAGATCTCAGCCTCCTGAGTAGCTAGGATTACAGAACCACTGACACCTGGTTCAGGCCCTGATTTCAAGTCCCAGGGCCTGAACAAAAAGAACAAAAAAACAAGAAGAAAGAAAAAGTGTTCAGAAGATTAGACAATACAACTTCATTCTCTGAGCAGCTTACTGTTTTTGCTTTTGTGTTTTCTTTGTGAGCCTTAAACTCAGGGCCTGGCCACTGTCCCTGAGCTCTTCAACTCAAGGCTAGTGCTCTACTACTTTGAGCCACAGCTCTACTTCCTGGTTTCTGGTGGTGAATGGGTGAGGCGAGTCTCACAGACTTTCCTGCCTTGGCTGGCTTTGAACTCCGATCTTCAGATCTCAGCCTCCTGAGTAGCTAGGATTTCAGGTGTGAGCCACCAGTGCCTAGCTGATTGCTGGTTTAAAAGGACTAGGGATTGACCTCAGGGCCTTGGGTCCAGGGTATGTGCTCAACACCTACTTAAGCTATGACCCCAGTCCCAGGTTCTTATTTTGAATGGCTATCCATGCCTGGACACATCTCTCAGATGGATTCTAAATCTTGAAGAGAAGGCTCATGTTTTAAATATTTCTGTGCAGTGCTATTCTGGACACCACTAGGTACATCCTCTATAAATTACATCTCAGCTTATCTCAAAATGTACAAAAATTATCCATGTCCTCACTGCTTCCTGCAGCCCTCTGAGCCTGGCTCCTCTTTTGAAAGGAGGCCTTTCCATGGGCACTCTCTTTCTTCCTTTGCTCTATAAAACACTTTCCAATTTCAATTGGTACTCGGGTGTCCTAGGGTTTGATTAATGAGTCTGCATCAAGCTGTCCATTCCATTTAAAATGATAATAACTTTGATTGTGTCCCCTGTACCCTTTGTCACTGATACTCAGCAGCCTCACTTTAAAAAAAAGTTTAAGCTCAGACTACAGCACTAACCACCAATTCATTATGACTGAGGGCTTTCTTTTGTGTGCTGTGGGGATCGTAATTTATAATTTGGTATAAAAGTAACATACTGCTTCTTAATTTTATTTACTGTGCCTTTGGAGTTGATGCTTAATATTTTTATATTCTTGACTGTAGCAGAACCCTGGGAGAAGCGTGTAATGACTTAGGCCTCCATTTTCTGGGTAGTGACACTGAGCTTTCTTATAAGCTAACTATTGTGTAGTAGTAATAATAATAATCTATATTATCATTATTATGAGCCTTACTGGGTTTGAACTCAAAGCCTCACACTTGCTAGCCAGATGATCTGCCACTTGAGTTAATCTGCCATCCCTTTTTGTGTTGTTTATTTGCGCTGGTGCTGGGACTTAAACTCAAGGCCTAGACACTATCTCTGAGCTTATTCACTCAAAGCTGGTGCTCTACCTCTTAAACAATACCTTTACTTCTGGCTTTTTGATGGTTAATGGGAGATAAGATTTTCATGGATTTTTCTGCCCTGATAGGTTTTGAGCCATGATCCTCATAGCTAGGATTACAAGTGTGAGCTACCAGTATTGGTTATTTTATATCTTATTGTGTGCCTTGACCAGTCTGGACTTCAATCCTCTATTTGTTTTCTTTTGTCATTGGGATGGTAGGTGTATGCCATTGCACCCAGCCATTGGTTGACACGGAGTCTTGTGAACAATTTTTGCCCAGTTTGGCCCTGATCTCTGCCTCTCATTTAGCTAGAATTACAAGCTTGAGTAACCATGCTTAATTAGCATTTTATACATTTATAATTATTAAGTGATCTTTTATATCTCTACTTATCCTTTTTGTTCTGAAGTCTGTTTTAGATGACATTAATATTGTACCCCAAGTTTGTGTGTGTGTGTGTGTGTGGTGTGTGTGTGTGTGTGTGTGTGTGTGTGTGTGTGTGTGTGTGTGTGTATAACTGAGGGTTTAATTCATAGTTTGTGCTTGTTAGGCAGATGCTTTACAAACTGAGTCATGTCTCAAGCCCTTTTTGTTATTTTTTCAGATTAAGTCTCACACATTTTGCCTGGGCTGGCCTCAAACCTTGATCCTCCTTTCCCTGCCTCCCAGTGATTTACACACATGAGCTACCAGGCCTGGCCTGGACTTCTAGCCTTCTTACATATAGTGTTTGCATGGCATTTGTCTTTATATCCTGCTTTTAACCTGTGTCTATATTTCATTTTATTTTAGTTTTTAATTTAATTTAATTTTCAAGGTGATATACAGAGGTTACAGTTGCAAACATAAGGAAATGAGTCCATTTCTTGTTGAACATTGTTACCTCCTCCCTCATTTTTCTCCCACTTTCCCTCCCCTGTGTCTATATTTTAACTTAAGTTTTTTAGACAGTATGAAGTTTGGTCTTGTTCTTAAAAAATTCATTCTGAAAGATTAGCTTTTTATTAGGATATTCAGTGCATTCACTAAAAATGTTAATAGCATTATTCATATGATTAGATTTATGTCTACTGTTTATTATTATTATTGTTGTTGTTTTGTTGTTGGCAGTGGTGGTGGTGGTGGTGGTGTTCTTTGCTGACTATGGGCCTTGAACAGCCTGGGTGCTGTTTCTGAGCCTTTTTGTGCTCCAGGCCAGCATTCTACCACTGAGCCACAGCACCGCTTCGGGGTTTTGAGTTGGTTAATTGGAGAAGAATCTCACAGGGGACTTTCCTGACTGTGCTGGCTTTGAGTTGTGAGTTTTAGATCTCAGCCTCCGGAGTAGCGAGGATTATACACGTGAGCCACCAGCGCCTGGCTATTTTATTATTTTTATTACACTCACTCTTTTGTATTCTTTCATCTTTGCTGTCTGCTTTTGAAGTTTAACTCTATTTTTAGAAGAGATTTCTCTCTGGATTCTTACTGGCATGCTTTTTCACTATGTTTTAGTGGGTTCTGTGGGGTTATATGATACATTCTTAACTTTCCATTCTACTTAGAATTATTGTATTCATTCTCATAAAATGTAGAAACTTATGTTTTACAGTATCCTTTACCTATTGAGGGACTTATGTCCAGAGACCCCTGTGATAGGTGAAAATCTGCAAAGCAGCAGCGTTATATAGTTGTCCACTGCTCTATCATGGCTCACTTATAGCTACTTTGAACTGTGACATAGTGAGAGACAACTGCATTTTCCTTCCTTCCTTCCTTCCTTCCTTCCTTCCTTCCTTCCTTCCTTCCTTCCTTCCTTCCTTCCTTCCTTCCTCCCTCCCTCCCTCCCTCCCTCCCTCCCTCCCTCCCTCTCTTCCTTCATTTCTTTCTTCCTTCCCTCCCTCCTTCCATCCCTCTTTCCATCCCTCCTTCCTTCCTTCCTTTCCTTATTTGTTGGTCATGAGGCTTGAACTCAGGGCCTGGGTGCTGTCCCTGAGCTTTTTCACTAAAGGCAAGCACTCTACCACTTTAAGCCACTGCTCCACTTCCGGTTTTCTGGTGGTCAATTGGAGATAAGAGTCTCACTGACTTTCCTGCCTAGGCTGGCTTTGAACCTCATGTGATCTCAGCCTCCTGAGTAACTAGGAGGACAGATGTGAGCCACCAGTGCCCAGCTGAAACTTTTTAGAACCAGCATCTAGCCAAGTTGAAAAATGTTTTTGTTTTTCTGATGAGATGTGTTACTTTGCAATTCATTATAGACATTTCTCTTCTTGGAGATAGTTATAACATTACTTTAAAATCTTTACTGATCTCACTAAGAATTGTAAGTGTCTGGAACATCTTCAGATTGTTTTCTTTTGAAAATGCATCATATTTTAAAGTCTTCTCTGCCCCTCCTCCTTTTTTGGCTGGTGGCTCACACTTGTAATCTTAGCTACTCAGGAGGCTGAGATATATAGATCATGATTCAAAACTAGTCCAAGCAGAAAAATCCATGAAACTCTTTATCTTCAACCAACCACCAAAAACTGTAAACAGAGGAGTTGTTCAAATGGTAGAGCACCAACCTTGAGCAAAAAAGCCAAGAGAGCATGAGCCCTAAGTTCAAGCTCCATTATGGATACTCTAAATAATTAAAGGCAATACAGTTTTTGTATGCTGAATAATTTTGAGAGTCTTTTTCCCTATTATAAATGATGTGTTGTAGAGATTCCAGATTTAGTTATGGTCTTCTAGAGAGGAATTTTCTCAATTACTTAACTTTGTTGAACTTACTCTTCAATTTCTATTTTCCTCTTGGTGAGTAGCAATGCAAACTTCCATGTAAGGACTTACCTGGGTTTCTGGGAACCTACCTAACCCATGCATTATATCTGATGCAAGGTTGGCCAGAGGTTGGTAATGTTTCCACTGAAACTTGGAACTTGGGGCCCATGAAGAACTCATACTTCTGTGAAATATCCCTCATCAACTTCCAGCAGTTGTGATTATCATGAGTTTTGTGTTCTATTCCTTTGGGCCATCATGCCTGGAATTTTTCCTGAGTTTAGGTAGTCCTGTAGAGTGAATACTAGGTGAGTCTTCAAATGAAACCCCTTATTTGTTTGTTTTTTTTTAAAGAGTAGACATTCCATGACAATTCCTCCTCTCCTTTGACTCATTTCTGCTTGTGTCCACTTTTGTTTACCTTTCACTACCTTCAAAGAGTTGTGTTAAAATATTTTGTGTATAATTTTTTTCTTTTTAATTTAAATTTTATTGTAAAGGTGATGTACAAAGGGGTTACAGTTACATAAGTCAGGTAATGAGTACATTTCTTTGAACAGTGTTTATGTATAATTCATAGACACTATTCATAGAGGATTGTCCATCTAGGGAGTAAATACTTACCTGGCTTTTGAAGACTTATTTGCACACAGATGTTAAAAGTAGCTATAGTAGTGGAAGGTAGATCAGGTGGTTTCCAACGTGTGTTCATTTTTACTGTATTTTCAGTGGGGAGGGGACCAAAGGACATCTAGCTTGAGAAGGGTGACAGCCAACCTTAAATTATTTTGCAATGTAAGATCTTTGTATCTATGGACTGAGGACAATTGCTCGTTATTCATACTGATTTATATCAGGCAGTGCAGTGAACATACAATTAATAGTTGACTTCGTTGGCAGCCAGCTGTTAGGACCATAATTTATTGTAAGAATGGTTTGGTCCAGGGATGAACAAGAATTATACTGGGAACTGTATTTTTTAGCATTTTAAAGGTCAAACTCAACTCTTATTAATTTAGTCAGAGGCTAGTCTCATTTAAAAAAGAAGGTTTTTTTTTTTTTTTTTTGATGACACAGAGTTTCTCAGAAGCTAATGTGAGGCTAAGCCTAAAGAAAGAATCTTTCTTCCTCTGATTTAAAATTGCCTTTGATATGAATAGCAAATGAAAGTCACAATTAGATTGGGTGCAAAAAAGCTGAAGATACTCTTGAAAAAGTGTCAGAGTCTCAGAGGCAGGAGTCAGAAGATAGCACTCATTTGGTGGTAATCTTAAAAAATACTTTTTGCTTCTAGAAATGAGTACTTAAGACTACATCAAAAAGATGATTACAGCATAGGTGTAGGCAAACTTCAGAATTATAAGTAGAAGCTGGGAATCCTGAAGCATGCCTATTATCCCAGCATGCAGGTGATTCAGGCAGGACAATTGAACATTTCAGGCCAGATTAGACCATGTAGTAAGTTCCAGGCTAGGAACAAGCAAGCAAACCAACAAGCCCCGCCTTCCCTTTCCAAGCAAAAACAACAATGAGGAAAACCTCCAACCATAGAAAACCAAACCCAAACAAAGCCCCTCAAAATCACAGAGTTTTCTTCCCATCTTGTGGCCATGTTGACCTTTAAAAAAGCAGTGATGTTGTATGCTTTCTATGCTTCAAGTCGCTGTAATGAGTGCTATACCTGCATGGTCTCCCTCAGCTGCTACTACAATTCTATAACATATTCTTTTCACCCATTTGTTTTAGATGGAGAAGACTGAGGCTCAAGGAAGGCAGATCAGATAGCTTGGGATGGAAGACCATGAACTAGAGTCTAGGCAAACTCTTTCTCTCTTTCTCCAAAGTTCTTTACTGAGACTTCGTGTACCAGGTATGGTCTTTTTCTGCCTTTTAGGCATCTTAAGATCCAAGCATAAAACTGAGGGTAAAATCTTAAGCCAGATGACTTGGGTTCAAGTTCAGTTTTCCCATTTCTTGGCTCTTTGAGCTCCAATGCTTGGTTTCCTTAGTGATAAAGTGAGTATTTTAACAATAATATATTCTACCAATTTTTAAACTTAAGATTAAGTGAGGTAATACATGCAAAGTGCTTACTAATATCTTTAGCACATAGTGAATTCTTAGTAAGTTTGGGTCATGCTTATTATTAAAATCATAAAGAAGAACAGCAGAGATGCTGTCTCAAATTAAATCCTTTCCAAGCCAGGATTAGATAGCAGTTATAGTGAAATCTCACTCATAATATTTGGTCTATTATTATACAAAAGTGAATATTATTCTTGCTAGGACAATTGAGCATCAAAAAAAAAAAAAAAAAAACCAACCAAAAACAAACCTATTGTACAAAACAGGGATTCATGAGACCACACTGATAGAAATAAATGGAGAGAAAGTATGACACTCTTCATCAAGGTAGAATGCCAACTGATACAGAGTAGAGCAGAGGGAATAATGAAGTTAGACAAATGAAGTCTGGCAAATACCATGGTAAATGGATTATCATAAAAATCATCAACAAAATTAGTTGCTAAAAGTTTATGAAAACAGGATATTTACATAGTTCTAAAGTATCTCTACAGGGCTGGGAAGGTGGCTCAGTGGTAGAGTGTTTGCCTTGCATGCATGAGGCCCTGGGTTCCATTCCTCAGCACCACAGAGACAGAAAAAAGCTGGAGGTGGCACTGTGGCTCAAGTGATAGAGCGCAAGCCTTGAGCTAAAGAGCTCAGGGACAGTGCCTAGGCCCAGAGTTCAGGCACCATGACCAACAAAAAAAGTAAAAAATAAAAAAAAAATAAAGTATCTCTACAAAATGTTTTTAATTGCAAAGGAAGCATAGTAATTTTATGGTGGAGAAACTAAATGATTAAAGTTGATATCACCCTAATGGGTCCAGACCAGTAGCATGTGCTATCTGTGCCTTAGTATGAGTCACAGATAGAACACAACTCCCCTCTGTATAACCTTAATTTAGTTGTGAGAGAAGACCAGACAAAGCCAATTGGAGAAAGTTTCTTCAAACAATTTGCTAGCCCTTTTTAGGATGATCAAAGTTAGAGAGTCATGGTACACACTTGGCTGAAGTTAGCAAGACTCTTAACTCAAAAACAAAATTGAAATTTGTCCAAGTGTGAGGCCCTAGGTTCTACTCCAGTACCATAAAAATGAAGGAAGAGGTTGGGTGCTGGTGGCTCAGGAGGCTGAGATGTGAGGATCATGGTTCAAACACAGGCCCAGAAGGAAAGTCTCTGAGACTCTTAGCTCCAATAAACTACCAAAAAGCTGGATCTGTAGCTCAGGTGTTAGAATGCTAGTCTCAAGCACAAAAGGACAGGCACAGTTTCACAAAAGTTTAAGGAGTGAGGGTGCATGTGTGTGCATGTGCGTGCGCGCAGACAGACAGACACAGACACAGACACAGACACACAGACACACAGACACAGACATAGACACACACACACACACACACACACACACACACACACACACACACACACACACACACACACACACACACCCTGAAAGGAAAAGATCAAGATAATAAAAGAAAAATAGAAACAGAGAAATTATCTCAGAACAAATGAAGTTAAAGACATATACAACTAAATAGAATGTGTGATCTGGATCAAATATAGTTTTCCTAGAAAGTGTTTTTGGGACAACCGGTGAAATATGGATGGATTCTGTAGATTACATTGTATTGTATCAATATTAGTTTCTAGATTTTGATCACTGATTATAAGAGTATGTCTTTGACCTTAGGAAATGTCCAATTAAGTATTATTAAATAGTAAAAAGAGTTCATGTTTGAAATTTGGTCTTAAATGGTTCAGGAAAGTTCTATCTCTCTTGTTCAACCTCTCTGTGTTACACAACTGAAGAGAAAATGATAAATCAAATGTGGTAACATATTTATAATAGGTGAATCAGAGTAAACTGTGTATGTAAGACTTTTGCATTATTCCTGAACATCATTTGTAAGCTCAATATTATTTAAAATACTTGAAAAATTACTTGTATAAGACAGTTCTATTGGCTAGCAAAACCAGATTAGCAGAGTAAAAATTTGTAATTACCCCTTTCAATATCGCCTGTTTTGGTAGATCTTATTTTCATGATTTCCATTTTAAACCAACTAATAATTTATAATTAGTCTCAATTCAGCATATTTCAGATCATTAATTAATTAATTTTTAAAAGCCATATTAGGGTTTTGAACTCAGGACCTCACACTTGCTAGGTAGGGACTTTACCAGTATCTCCACACCCCAGTTTTTTCTGTTTTTGTTTTTGCTTTTTTTTCCCTTTTGGTTGTACTTGGGATTGAACTCAGGGCCATGCTAGGCAGGAAGTCCTCTACCCCTTGAGCTACACCTCCAATGCATTTCTTATATTGTGATTATTTTGCAGTGTACTATGTAACATATGGGCAAATTCATTTTCTTAAAATATTTTTATTGTCATTATAAAGGTGATGTACAAAGAAGTTACAGTTACGTAAGTCAAGTAAGGAGTATATTTCTTTTTGGGCATTGTCACTCTTTCCCTCGTTCTCTCCCAGTTTTTCCTTCCCATTCCCACCCACAAGTTGTATAGTTCATTTTTAACATAGTGTCTAGTGAATACCACTGCTGCATTTGTTTATCCTTTGTCTCTCCATTTCTGTGTCCCCCTTACCCTCCCTAAGACAGGTAAACAAATAAAACAAAAAGAAAAGAAAACAGAAACAACAATGAGGGGAAAAAAACCCCTCTCTTTCCATTTCCTGGAGTTCATTTTGATATGTATTATTTTATCTGATCAGAGGCACCTAGGCATTGTGCTTTTGTTTTTCTCTCCTAAGAATTTGGTCTCACTGTGTATGAATGCCTAGAGTCCTGTACATTCATTTTCTTTTTTTTCTTTTTTTTTGGGTGTGGTCATGGGGCCTGAATTCTGGGGGCCTGGGTGCTGCCCTCAGCTCTTCAGCTCAAGGCTAGTGCTCTACCACTTGAGCCACAGCGCCACTCACTTCCAGTTTTTTTCTTTTTGCTTATGTGGTGCTGAGGAATCGAACCCAGGGCCTCAGGCACGCAAATCAAGCGTTCTACCACTGAGCCACCTTCCCAGCCCTGTACATTCATTGAAAGTTGAAGGCTACTTTGGTTGTGTCGGACCTTTAAAAAATTATATACTTGTGGTAGGTTGATATGTTCTAGTTTTTTTCCAGTATGCCCACGTGTTTTGCCAAGTGCCTCTTCCAAGAAGATATTAAGGTACTTCTCAATTTTTGACTTTGATCTTGATCATGTGACTTGGTTTTGGTCAGTCAGTGGGAGATTAGCAAATGTTACACAAATAGATGAAATGCAGTATGATTTGAAGTCAAGGATATTCTGAGAGAAGCTTTAGAGATGCATGTTCTTTTCTGTAAAGAAACAGCTTCTACAGCAAGATCTTGGATTCTAAGATTAAAATTATTTTGAATATCTCTTCTTGAATCTTTCCAAAATATTTCTATAAAGTTTCTGAAATATGAAAAATTAATTCTGTGAATAAGCCAAATTACCTTTTTGTCTTTTGTGATTCTTTTGTGCTACTGGGGTTTGAACTCAGGTGTTTCTAAGACCTGGATCAGGGGAGGTTGATTTGGGGGATTATTTTGTTTGGGTTGAGTGAAATAAATGCGTTGAGGTTCAGAATAACTTCCATGTGGAGTTCAGTTCTTCCCTGCAGTTTCCCGGCAGGAAAGTCTTCCCAGGATGCACCTAGTCCTGGAGGCAGGGATGTGCTTTGTGATAAGAAGGTGCTATGCCAGTGGTCATGTTATAATCCTACGGCCCTTGCCTGTAGAAATATGTGGCCAGTGGAGAAAGAATGATTGAAATATTCAGACCAGAACCACCAGCTCTGAAAATTCTTCCACTCATCACACACACAAAGATTCTAAATGGAGAATTTTTTTTTTTTCCAATAGTGCCTAATCCAACTAGATGTACTTGCTTGGCAAAACACAAAACAAAAAACAAAAACAAAAAACACATCCAATAATACAGTGCTTAATCATAAACTCATCATCATCTTTTATTATGTATTTTAAATAGGAGTGGTGTAAAATAGCATATCTCAGAATTCCTGTGTTCGGCTGGCATGATGATGAGCACAACTACAAACAGCAACAAGCCCCAGTCTGAGTAGCATGTTTTATGCGGCTCCATTGATTGGATCATGACTTAGCATATGTCATGCATCTTGTTCCAACCAAGTCTGTCAGTTTCACATTAAGTGGCACAACAAATTGCCACCAGTAAAATTGTTTGATACTTTCTAGATATTGTCTCAATAAAAATATGCGTCATTTTAAACAGAGGTACATTTTATTAGTGTAATTCGTAGACATATTATACATCAGGTTGCTGTGTATCTTGTTTCTGTCATGTTTTCCAGCTATTGTTAGTGTGTAGGCAATACTAACGTGTGTGTGTGTGTGTGTGTGTGTGTGTGTGTGTGTGTGTGTGAATCTGTTTATATCTAGTTGTTTGACTGAACTGTCCTACTGATTTATCTATTCAGCTAATTTTCTGAGGATTTGTAAGTATTCATACCATTATTATTTGCAAGTGGCAATAATTTTTACTTCCTCTTTCCACACTTTAAGTATGACATTGATTCCTGTTTTACAAATATTCAATTATTTGTAGACAAAATTTTTATGACAAGGTGAAACACGATTAAAATGTAAGAGTCCTAGAATTAAAAAAAATTGCCAATATTTTCATAGTAAATATTCATTTTTGTTTTGTGTTTCACCTCACTTCTTTTTCTCAACCTAGGTGACGATAATTTTCTTTAGAGTGTTGGATAAAAGAGAAGAGGCCGCGGGCTGGGATGTAGCTCAGTGGCAAAGTGCTTGCCTAGCAAGTGCAACGTCCTGGGTTTGATCCCCAGTACCAAAAAAGAAAAGACAAAAAAAAAAAAAAAGAAAAAAGAGAAGAGGCCTGAGATCAAACTCATTTGGGGAGAATCAGAGTTGACAACACCTTTTTTTCCCTCAGTCTTTTTCCTTTCTTCTCTCTTTCCCTCCATTCTTTCCTCCCATCTTCCTTCTTTCCCTCCTTCCCTGCTTTTTCTTTTTTGCAGTACTGTTGGCTCAAATCAGGGTCTTGGTCATGGTTGGCAAGTCTCTGCCATTGAGCTATATCCCTAGCTAGAAAGTATATTTAAATACTAAATGTGTTAGAAATAAATATTAAGTCCCAGAAGCTGCTCCCATATTCTTTTATCTGTGGTAAAGTAAAATAAAAGCAATTCAGGCAATTTAAGAAATGTTTAACAAAGTGATTTCTAAAAATTTCATTTAACTATCAACAGTATATCAAGTTGTGTACAATGTTGTCATGTAAGTAATATGGACAATATGTTAATGTGTAGCATTAATATAACAGTATAGTTAACAGACATATATTAATGTAAATATATAATATTAGGAAAAAAATATTTTTTACCAGTTCTTGATTTTGAATAGGTCTTTGCAATTTGCTCAGCTTATTCACTTGGCTGGTGTTATACCAGTTAATCTAGGAAAACTTGGCATTTTGCTGGTTAAGTGGAGATGGAATTTTTCAAACTTAGCTGCTTACCTGGCTTTTACTGTCCATCCTTTAGGTCTCAGACTCCTGAAGGACTACGAGTGTGATCCACTCAGAGTTGGATTTTTTTTTGAGGGGGGGGTCTGGTCGTGGGACCTGAACTCTGGGCCTGGGCGCTGTCCCTCAGCTCTTCAACTCAAGGCTAGCGCTCTACCACTTGAGCCACAGCGCCACTTCCGGCTTTTTTCTTATGCGGTGATGAGGAATCGAACCCAGGGCCTCAGGCATGCAAGGCAAGCGCTCTACCACTGAGCCACCTTCCCAACCCCTTTTGTTTGTTTTTTGAGGCAAAGTCTTGCTCAAGCCTAGCCCAGGCTGACTTCAAACTTGCAATTCTTCTGCCTGTGCTTGTCAAGTGGTGGGATTATAGGAATACACCATGTACCCTGTGATTGACTCATTTAAGAAATATTCTATAAAGCTCTTCTGTGCATGTCCTGGACATCTCTTTTGTCCATTTTCTTAATTTGTTTTACTTTATTTGTACTTGCTTGTATGAATTCCTTGTTCTGGGTAGCATACTCACAGGGGAACATATATATGAAGCATGTACTTTTTTCTATATATCTTTTATTGCTCACTTCATTTTGTTATCTTTGTTGCTTTGCTATCAATTAAATTTTCTTAAACCTACCATCTTTAAAAAAATCATTATATTTATTGGTTTATTTTAAAGAAGGATTTTATTTTGAACAAGTAATTTGTAAAACTCTGTAAGGAGAAACACTAACGTGCTTTAGGACAGTATTTGAAATTACTCCATATTTAGGAACAGAGTAGTTTTTCTTTATCTTTTTAATAATGAATACCATTATTTTATTTTGGGTTTCATAAAGTACATAAAAAAGGCTTTCGTCAGCTTAATATTATCACAAAACCTTGCTCAGATTTTTTTTAGTTGTGTTTTTTTTTGCCAGACCTGGGGCTTGAACTCAAGACCTGAGCACTGTCCCTGGGCTTCTTTTCACTCAAGGCTAGCACTCTACCACTTGAGCCACAGCAATACTTCTGGCCTTTTCTGTTTATGTGGTGCTGAGGAATTAAACCTAGGGTTTCATGCATGCTAGCCAAGCACTCTAACACTAAGCCACATTCCCGGCCCCTTTTCTAGTATTTTTATGGCTTCATTTTTTACATTTCAATAGTTGTCTCAGTCTGGACAGTATATTACAGGACAAGGATCTGTTTCTTTTGTTTCCCTCTGTATTTATAGAGCTTATGTGACAAATGATGTGTGAATGAGTTTGGTAGAAAATCAAATGAAATTCACTTTTGGAAAATGAACTTTATGAAAATCTGAAAGGTTTAGGGAAATTATGTCATCATGGTTTTGCAAGGAACTTTGAACCCAACACAAAATCTAGGCTTTATGAGTACAATGGCACACACTACTGGTAGTTGGGAAAGGAGAAACCTTTTCATCATGAACACCTTTACTTTGCCAATCAAGGACTGTGTACAGCTTCTGATATCTTAGGGTTTCCTGATCTCAGTGCCAGAGACTAATTTTGTTTATTTCTGAATTACTTGTGTAAATTGTATGGGTTAATCTCTGCTTTGAAACCAGTACTCCAATGCTTATTTTCAAAATGTCTTGCCTGTTCTTGGATATAAACCATCTATTGATTTAAAATGTCAATGTACAGAAAGAAACATAGGGCAAAAGCTTAAGTCTAACTCTTATCCATTAGTCCAATATCTTGGTGATCTGACTAGGCTCTTTTCCTTCTTCAGAAATTTCCCTTCAGTACTTTAGGCATATTTGTGTCTTCTGAGCAGAAGAAAAGGAAGTCTACTTTCTAGGGAAAGGTGTTTTGTTTTTCTTCAAACAACTTTGGAACTGATGATATTACTCCAAGATGGAAGTGTAGGTGTCATGGTTGATGTTTTCTATGCCATCGGTACTGAAGTTGGGAAACTGAGACCTGACCCTGGACTCTGCGGCTATAGGTAGACCACTTTCTTTTCTTCTTTCTAGGAACTGCATAAGAATCTCCATTTTTTCCCCCCTTTTGTAATAGTTTCAATAGCTTTTATTTCTCCCCCCTTTGTCATGGATTTGATAATTTTTATTTCCGTAACTTTTAGCAAAGGGGGACCTTACAGTATTCCCCATGTTCAAGTGTGCGTGGTTCTCAGAAGAACCCTGCTCACTTTTAGGAGGTAAAGTGTATTTGGATTATGTGGAGGGAAGAGGAAATTGCCACTTATATATACATGTGAAGCAAGAGTAAATATAAGCATTCTGTTCAAAGCGTTGAAGGATCGACAGTATATTAAAGATGCTGTTCACAAGTGCCCACTTTGTTCAGAATTCTGCCTCCCACTTCTCTCATCTAGTGCTTCTCTACAACACTGTAGGATCCCTGAAGGTGTTAGCAAGCGAATCGCTAGCTATTGTGCAGACATATGGAGAGCTCTGGAGAGAAAGGGAATGGAATCACCAAAGTAAGCTGATTGTAATCAATATTTTGTAATGAATGCGGGGACATGTTCCTCCATTCTCTTCATATTGATGGGGGATCATGCTTAGCACATGGGGAGATGGATGAACCTTTTTACTTGGTTCTCTTGGAGATGTCATAGCTATTTCTAATTTCTAGTTATGCCCTTGGCCTTATAAAGCAATATATCCTTGTGGGCTTTACTGTGAAGTGACAGAACAAAGTGGCAGCAAAATTCCTCACTTTGCTAGACAGCATGAGCCACTTTCTCCTGGCAGTAACTAAGAAGCATATTCTAGATCTCTCCATTTCTGCACACTTCTTATCTTGTACCTAATCAACTTTTACCAGCTCTCCTTCCCCACGCCCCTGGAATCCACTGACTTTTTTCTTTTCTGCAGCCATTTCCAAGTCCAAAACTCCATCATTTGTTACCTGGACATTGCCTTAACTTTCTATTTCATCTTCCAGATTCCACATTCATTCCCTTAAAATTCATTCTGTACCCAGCCACTATTGAGAATGAGCTTTTCAAAATATAAAAATTCTAAAGTACTGGTGCCTCCTGCCTGACTACTTAGGAGGCTGAGATCTGTGGATCATTGTTAGAAGCTAGCCTGAGCAGGCAAGTCTGTAAGACTTCTAATGTCCAATTCACTAGCAAAAAGCCAGAAGTTAGGTATTGCTCAAGGGGTAGAGTATCAGCCTTGAGCAAAAAAGCTAAGGGACAGTGTCCAGGCCTTAAGTGCAAACCCTATGTCAGCCTGCCCGCTGACATATACACTTTTACGGATTTTCTTTCTCTTTAAGGGAAACCACATAATATGAAATGGCTTCTGGGATTTGGATGGTCTGGCTCTGGTCTCCTCTATAATTTTGTTTTATTTCATCTTTTGCCTTTCTTATCCCATCCCAGACATATTGGCCTTTTCTCTGGTCTTAGGAGCCCCCAAACCCTTTTGGGCCATGGGGGTTTCCTGTGTGCCACTCCCTCAGCCTGCACAGCTCTTCTCCAACTCTGAGTGTGTTAGTTTCTCACACTTCACTTTCAGCAAACACAATGGCTACTCACAGAGGGCCTCCTTTTTTTTTCCCTCCTTTTTTCTGGTCTTTCAATGTAAACTGGCATCCCCTAGGGACTGTCTCCTCACCTTGGTTTCTTCATAGCTGCTATTGTGACTTACAACCACATTAAAACTTTTTATTTTTATTTTTGGTTAAGACCTTTCTGGATGTGTAAATTCAGGAGACGAGAAAGCAGTCGGTTTCACTCATGGTGCTGTCCGCAGTGCTGAGCAAACTTCTAATAAAAGCTCATGAAACCAGTGAATACAAGTATGTTCTCTTTTACCAGTGAAATCTGTCAAATGGGCAGGAGAAAGCAACAATAAGACTCTTAGCTAGAACTGGTGAGGAAGCAGTGGAAAGAGTTAGAGAAAGACTGAGAAGATCTTGCACTTTACTCTTGGCTTTTGTCACTAGTAGGTTTTGCAAACTTTGTCTGTACTTTCTACAGCTGCAAAATAGTTTCTGGGGAGTCTTCCAGCTCTGATATTCATATTTTGTTTGAGAGAGGGTCTTATGTGGCAGGCTGATCTTCAACTTTTAATCTTTCCACATTAGTCTTCTAAGTGCTGGGATTACAGGGCTCTTATTGTTCCCAGCTTCATACAGTTTTCTTAGATCCTTGGGGGAAAGATCTATGTATAATATTAGCTGCTTCTATACTTTTGAAAAGTAGATACCATTAGAATTTGGTGGTATCCACTCCATATCCTTTGGATGAGGTCCCTTTTCATGAATTAAGAGGTATACTATCAAGGATAGGATTAGGGATTTCTGGATATTATTTTTACCCTTAGTTCTTTAGCGATTTGGAAAAAGGGAAGTTAACTCAAGTGTCCTGAGCAATTGTTAATAATATTATTTTGTACTAGTACTAGGGTTTGAACTCAGGGACTCTTAGCTTTTTCTCTCAAAGCTAGTGCTTTAACTCCTGAGACACACCTCTACATCTAACTTTTTGGTGGTTAATTGGTGATAAAAGTCTCACTTACTTTTCTGACTGAGATAGCTCCAAATGGTATCTCAGATCTCAGTCTCCGTAGCTAGAATTACAGGTGTGAGTTACAGGAGCCCAGCGGGAGTTAATACATTCTAAATGGAATGGAAGGAGTTCCTAGAAGTGTAGCTATCTTTTTCTCTGGATTTCTAAGTGCACAGCTGGAAGATTTTGAACAAAAATTTAAAGATGATACTCCTTAAAAGAAATAGCCATTTTATTTGCATAATGTCCAATTCAAATATAAAGAAGACATATTCTCTTCCAGCATTCTTGGAAGAGTCACAGTTTCTGTAACAAATTCAGTGAAAAAAATTGAAATCTACTATCAAAATATTCTGAGAACATTTCTAGTAGTGGCATCAGAATAAGATTTTAGTAGTGCTTCCAATTTCCTGGATTACAAATTCCAGAAGTTAATCAACTCTTTGAAAATAAACAAAACTGGTGGTAAGTAATTCTGTATACTCTTGTGGTAACGTTGCCTAATTAGATATTGTATAGTGACTTTATGATGATTGACAAGATATTGGTATACTATATAAACTTGTGCCCCAAATTTGAGTTGCTTATTATCTGCTGATGTCTCTCAATGCTTCCCCTGAACCAATACATTCTTAGGTTACTAACATGAGCATTAATATTCACTGTAATATTAATTAGAGCTATCTTAAATCTCAAAGTAGGCTGTAGTCTGAAGATCAGGTCTTAGCATCACTAATCACTTTAGTATGTTGCTCTCTACATTATGGAAGAAGATATCGAGGCAAAGAGGAGGGACATGACTTTGTCCCTGACCCATAGAATATAGAATTTAGAAGAGCCTTGAGTAGCAGGGTCAACCTACTAGATATTAGACATCACACATTGCACAACCATGCAGCAAGGAGCCAATCATTTCACTATGGCAGGACACTGATTTAGATTTGTGCTCTTTTTGTTTAGTAAGAGGGAAAAAAGCCAAGTGGAAACAAATTTGTACAAGAATCTAGTAGGATAATGGAAGGAAGAGCTGGAAGGGATGAAAAGATCCAGGAAACAAAAGTGTCCTGCTTCAATAGCCATTATTGCTATTCTTTTCATGCCAGTGCTGGGTCTTGATCTCAGTGCTTGGGTGCAGTCCCTTAGCTTTTTCACTTAAGGTTGGTGCTCTACCACTTGAGCCACAGCTCGACTTCTGTTTTTTGGGGGGTGCTTAATTGGAAATAAGAATCTCATGGATCTTCTTGTCCAGGGCGGCTTCAAACCATGATCCTCAGATCTCAGCTTCATGAATAGTTAGGATTACATTACTGGTGTGAGCCACTGGCACCCAGCTAAACAGCCATTATTAATTGTAGAGACAGGAGGTACACAAAGAGTTGTTAAAGAAGTAGAAAATGTAAGTTAGGTTTGGAGTTTGAGATCTCTGGGTTATTCTTACCTGTACCTACACTTCAAATGCACATGTACCCTTCTGCGCCATCTAGGGGTCTCTTCAGATTCCTTAGTCATTTGTACATGTTTTTGTCTTCTTCACAAGTACACACACACACACACACACACTCACACACCTGGGGCTAGGTTTATCATAATGTAGATACCAATGCATATTGAGCTATAGACAAGAAAGAAGTCCTCCAGTAGGTCCAGGGCTAAAATAACTTGTTAGTCTCTGTGAGATAATAAAGAGATCAGAAAACTTAATTTAAGAAAAAAAAATTATTTGGGGGGCTAGGAATGTGGCTTAGTGGTAGAGTGCTTGCCTTGCATGCATGAAGCCCCGAGTTCGATTCTTCAGTACCACATAAACAGAAAAAGCCTGAAGTGGGGCTGTGGCTCAAGTGGTAGAGTGCTAGCCTTGAGCAAAAGAAGCCAGGGACAGTGCCTGGAGTTCAAGCTCCAGGACTGGCAAAAAAAAAGAAAAAAAGAGAAAAAAACTTTTGTTTGCCAAACTATTTTGTGGCTGTAAGTGTGTATATGCAATCACAGAAAACAACACATGTTGGTAAGGATGTGAAGACACTGAAACCCCTGTTTACTACCAGTGAAAGTGTAACATGATGCAGCCCTATAGGAAGAAGTCATATCATGCCTTAAAAACTTGACTCACACCTGTAATTCTAGCTACTCAGGAAGTTGAGACTGAGGGTTATTGTTTGAAGCCAGACTGGGCAGAAAAGTCTGTGAAACTCTGAACTAATAACCACAAAAAAGCTAGAAATGGAGCTTTGGCTTGAGTGAAAAAGCTAAGGGACAGTGTTCAGGCTTCGAGTTCAAGCAAGCCCCAGTATTGGTGTGCATGCACTCACACACACACACACACACACACACACACACACAGAGAAAGTAGGAACTATAAGCTGCTGATGTGAGAGGGTTGCTAACTGATCCTTTTCTTCTTTACAGGTTCTGCATCTCCACAAACTAAACTAGGATGACAAGGGACCATGTACTTGTGAGAGGGGTTTTGATAAGGCGCAGGGAGAGGACGGACCTACATTTGAGAACTGATATTAGTTCATTTTTGTGTCCGAAGAGCCATCTTACTCTAGGCATCCAATTGTCATTCATATTATGGTACAAATGCCTCCCTTGTGTACTGAAAATTGATCTGGACACGGAAGCCAGCATGGCATTCATCACCCTTGCTTTGACAAATCTACCTTTATGCTATCGTGAGAGAGAATGGAGATTTTTCTTGTCTTTTGTTTCTTTGTTTCTTTTTTCCCCCTCTTTCATTTGCCAACAAAAGAGTTGTCAAAATTAATGTTTATAATAATTTAACGGATTATTTACTTATTAGATATTAATCATTCTGCTGTGCCTAGGGTCCATGCTGGCGCTTGGGTGCTAGAACAGTGATTCTGATCTCAATTAGATTATGTCTCTCTCCTTTACCTCCCCATAAATCATTCCGGCAAACTGAAATTAACAGCTACTGGAGCGCATTAATAATCTGCCTCACACATTGGAAAATGCATTAGCCGGAACCCTCCCATCGCTCTGACTTTAAGCACATCATTTTGTTTATGAAATATAAACATTTCATGGAAGAGCTCTCCCACATTTCTCTGGGCCTGTGACAGCTAAAATGATTGCACACAATTGCCAGTCAGTCATGCGCCCAAGTAAAGTTTGTTTAAAGTCATGGTTCTGTGACTGCCCCATTTTCTCAGGCATTTAAAAACCTACATTTAAAAATAAAATCTCCCGTGGCCATGAACATAAGAATACTACCATAAAAATGGTACCTCACTTCTTTGCATAGTTTACAAAGTGCTTTCATTTTTAAGGTGCCTGTGAAATACCCCGATGTTATTATTATTTGCATGTGACTGACTTCTCCCCCCCACCTCCCCCTTGTAGGGAAACTAAGGCTGAGAGGTGTTTTGATAAAGGTCATACAAGTGGTGGAAGACTGAAACTAGGATCTGACTGTAAGTCTCTTGTTTTTGTCGATGCTCTACATTCTGCATAGTAAACCACACTCTCCAAATATCTGTGTTCAGTCTCTTTCTGTAGGTTAAGTGTATAATGCATCTTGCAAGGGAGAGAAGCATCTTGCTTTTATTCTACCAGAGCAGAGAGCAAAACCAAGAACAGTTAGAGGTGAATGGGTTATTTTTATTAATTGCTCTTAACTCATCATATCAATTACACTGTATTGTGCAGCTTCGTGATGATGTACAAATTAAAGGGCAAATTAAAGGCAGATTTGACACATCATCAACATCAATTTGAGTCCTCGATCGGGAGCCTGTCTGGATGAAACAAGCACTCAAATACTCTCTTTCCTCCAACAGCAAAGACTATGGTTTTTATTTATTTTGATAGCAGGAAAAGCCAATGACAGCAAAGCTGATCCATTGTTGGGGGACTGCCCCAGCAATCTCACCACAAAGTTAAACTGATTACTACTCTTTAGTATCTAAAATCATCAGAAATAAGGACTGCACTTTCTTTTGATGCAATTGTGGCAGGTAAACAATAGCTGCAGTTACTAAAGGCAAGCAACAAAACATTAAGGTATTGGGGCTTTAAAAAGATTGATCAACAATCTGAGCTTCAGATAATAAGTGCTTTTACTTCTTTAAATTTGTTTGATTTAAAAAATTACCTTTAAGGAGTTGTACAAAGGGGTTCTGATTCAACATGTCAGTTTGTAAGTACAATGCATCTTGATAAGTGCCATTTCTAAATATATGCTTTTAATGTTCCATCATTATTATTTCTTATTGTTTTTGTAATCACGACTGGCTTCCCAAGAGTCACTTTCTGGCTGTAGTTCATCTCTCCACACTTTAGCTTATTTATCTAGAACGTAAGGATGAAAATATATACTCGAACTATTTCTAAATTATAGTGATGGTCACACTAGGAAATGCAGAAGTGTAATATAACTGGAAAAATTATTCAGAATTACATATTCTTTAAATCAATTCTTTAGAATTGTGCATTTAAAAATCAGTTTTATTGAGGTCAAGTAGTTGAAAACTGCTTGGTATATGTTACAAGGTATACATTTTCTCCCTAAAGAGCTTAGAGAGCTGGAAAAACCTGTACTCTTTTCATTGTGCTAGTTTGATTGATTACTGACCCATGCTACAACCCTTTTGCCCTTTTTCTATTCTTTCCAAAGACTTACCCACTCATTTAGCTGTTGAAGATAAGAAAAGAGGTATCTTTTGTTTGGCTTTTACCTCTACAGTTTCATGAGCATATGTTAAGAGCTAGACAGAAATTATATACACACATATATACACCTATATAGGCATATTTATACATACATACATATATGTCCATTTCTATGTATGTACATATATATGTGATTAAGACTGGATATTACCTGAAAAACAGAAAATCATCCATCTTAGACCATATGAACTTTGAGATTAGACTGGTGTCACTATGATTGTAGCACCTAGCACAAGTGTTTGGCCTGCGTAGGTATGCAATGAGTATTTGCTTTCTGTCACCTATTTCAACCATAATTCCTTCCCACAAAACGTGTGTGTGTGTGTGTGTGTGTGTGTGTGTGTGTGTGTGCGCGCATGTGTATGTGTGTGTGTACTGGAGCTTGAACGCAGCCTGGGTGTTGCCTCTAAGCTTTTACCCTCATGGTTGCCACCTCTTTAACTTGGACCACAGTCCTCACTTCTGGCTTTTTGGTGGTTAATTGGAGATAAAAATCCCACTGATTTACCAATCACCCACCTATCCTGCCTGTCTATATCCAAACTAAACCTTGTATAGTAGCTTCATTCACAAGTCTTGATTAATAATGCCATTGTTTCAAAAATCTCTGCTTTGAAAAAAAGTTGAATTTGTTACAATAATGATTTTTAAATTACTGTGCAAAAGCCTTTGTCTTATGTATTGTAACTATATCTGGTAAATATATATTTTACAATTATATTTGTGTATTATTTAATCAAGGGAAAGAAATACTGTATAATACTGTGAGAGTCATGCTGAATTAGGCTTTATATTTTTCAGTGGTCCTAATTAAATTTGACTAAAGTCCTTGTGCTAGAAAACACATTTTGTAGTGTGTGGAATATTCTGTGTCTTTCAGTGAAACTATAATGGTACATTCTGTGAATATGTATTAAACATTGCTCTGATTGCAATTATTTTCTTTTTGTGCCAATGGACCCTGCTTCCTCCCCCCCACCAAATTTCTCTATTGTAGTTTTCCAGGTCTTTAGCCACAGGGTATTTAAGGTCTTCCAGCCAATATTAATTTGGAAGTAAATAATTGCTTTTAGAATGATGCATGAATCTAAGTAATTTTTGCACAATCTATGCTACTCTTCAAGCCATTTTTAATGAGTGCAATATAATAAAGCAATAATTGAATTGGTAATATATTTGTCATTTCTGTTAAAAGCTATTTCCTCAGCCCAGCAATAGTAAAGGGTCATTTGGCAAGCATGCATTAAGTATGCATGATACATACCATATTGCACAGTATCACCAAGTATTTTTTGGAAAAGTAGCTTCTATGCATGTGTAATAACCAATTTTAAAATGTCAAAGTTGCAACCATTTTAAAAAAGAAATTCATATTTTGTAATAAATGCCATTTCAGATAACCAAGCTATTTGAAAGCTTCACAAGAGTTAAAAAAATAAAATAGAGGAAAGAATCCAGATCCCTATAAGCTGGACTTGTTTATTTTTGCATTTCCATACCTTGCTAATGACCAAACCAAACTTCTCAGAAACCTGAGATCAAAATTGTGCTTTGAGCTGACACCTGGTGATTGTTGCTTCTCTTTGAGGGAAATCTTCAGTTTAGTTATAAATCCCTGACAATCAGCTTTTGTAATAGAAATCCTGGGAGGCATTTGCTGTTTTAAAAGCCAAATCTAGGACTGCTTTAAAAGTATGTATGTATTGGGCTGGGAAGGTGGCTCATTGGCAGAGTGCTTGCATGCATGAGGCCCTGGATTTGATTTCTCAGCACCACATAAGCAGAAAAAGCCGGAAGTGGTGTTCTGGCTCAAGTGGTAGAGTGCTACCTTGAACTGAAGAGCTCAGGGACAGCACCCAGGCCCAGACTTCAGGCCCCACAACCAGCAAAAAAAAAAAAAAAAGAAAAAAAGTATAAAAAAGTATGTATTGCACCAGGTACTGGTGGCTCACACTTGTAATCCTAGCCATTCAGGAGGCTGAGATCTGAGGATTGTGGTTGGAAGCCAGCCTGGGCAGGAAAGTCCATGAACTCTTATCTCCAATTAATCATTACAAAGCTAGAAGTGGAGCTGTGGCTTGATTGGTAGAGTATTAGCTTTGAGCTAGGACAAAAGCTTAGGAAGAATGCTCAGGCTCTGAGTTCAAACTCTATGACTAGTGCACATGCATGTACGTGTGCATGTGCACACACGTATTGCTAGCACACATATATAAGTATGCATTGAAAATCATAAATATACATATATAACACATATCAGGAGACTATATTTTTCTTAAAGGTGATAAGACATGATAATGCTAATAAAATTAGCTTCATACACTATACATTGAACAAATTTTACTTAATTCTCTCTGGCATTCTCTTTAAACCTACTCACTATCAGAGAGGAAACAAGTAATATGCTTTTGTGTTGCTCTGGAATAAAATTCAACAGTCTGGTTATTTTCCCCCTGCTTTCCCAGATTGTTTTTGTTTTATACAACACTTCGTTGGAAAGCTAGAAATATCTGTGCAGACCAGAACAGAACCCATCTCTATTTTTTAAAAACTCAACAATAATGAATAATGAATGAAATCTTATGTCATTTGTAGTAGTGTACATTCAGTGCAAACACACACAATCCAGTTCATATAAGGGACTGATTTATACATACTACATGTGAAGAGAAAACAACACAATGACAGGGGCTATTGACTGGCTGTGGAAAGGCAACTTTACATGGGAAGAGGATTTGACTTTTAAATAGATCACTTTTTATGACTTATCCCTGTTTGCATTTGTCTTCTGATTATACTTAGTCTTGTAGGAAAAGATTCACTATATTTTGCAAAAGAATTAAAGAGCTACTTGAGAAGTACTTCTTCTTCTTCTTCCTCTTCTTTTTCTTTTCTTTCTTTTCCTTTTTTTAAAAATCAAGATGAGCAATAGAAAAAAACACACAAAACAACCCTGTTAATTCTTTTTTTTTTTGGTCGGTCATGGGGTTTGAACTCTGGGCCTAGGCGCTGTCCCTCAGCTCTTCAGTTCAAGGCGAGCGCTCTACCACTTGAGCTACAGTGCCACTTCCAACCCTGTTAATTCTTATTTCTGGTGCATCCCTTGTCTGTTGCAGGAGAGTCAATAAATCTTTGCTCCCCAAATGAACAGCAAAGGGGAAAAAAATAATGTTAGGAGTACCTACAACTTGTCAAATCAAATGTTAGTGAATCATGCCTTTGGAGGAAATGGTTTGTTGGAGAATTCCGCCCCCCTATCTTTTCTGTCCTTCTTACTGCAAGAGGTTGCAGGATGCTAGTTCTCACTGTCATGTTGCTCATAAACACTATCCTCTTTCCCTTTGTCTCCAAGCCTATAGACAGGCAATGCTTGGGGATTATTGACAAATGACTTCTTGGAAGAGTTAGGGCTAGATGCTTGACTATGCATACCATAGTATATTGGCTATGTGTCAATATATTAGATGCAGCGAGGGTCTTGTGCCTATAGAAAACAGTGCCATGATAGTAATGATCATTTTTTGTGTTTTCATTAATTTATGAGTGTTATCTTCACTAATTAAAGAACAAACTCAATGACTTTAAATAATCAAGGTATGAGGGTTTTTTTTGAAATTCAATTTTCTCCTTGCCTTGTAATGCAGACATCCTATTTTCTTTTTTTCTTTCTTTTTTCTCATAAAGAAAGAGAAATCAGATGGTGAATGATGGATGAATCTTAAATGGTTGGTGTCCAGTTTGAAAAAGCACCTAGAAGTACGGCTGATTCAGTACATCCATACGGATCTTTATTATTACTTAGCATTCATGCAGCATTTGTTTTTTTTTTTTTTTACAAAGGATTTCACACTTTTTAAAAATAAGCTATTCTTTATACCAATCTTGAGAGACAGCTACATTTTCCTCAATATGTGATGGGGAAAACTTGGCACAAGGGATGTTGAGCCCTTGACTCTAGATCCCTGCAGCCCTCAGCTCTGCAGCAGGAAGAGACTATTCGAAGCATAGTATACTGGCCAGTGCTGATTTTCAAAGCTGAATTTACTTCTAAAGGACATTTAACTTTTACTGAGGGACATTTTCAGGGGAGAAAGGTGGGTAAGGTGGGTATTGCGTTATAAAATATTGATTCCTTGGATGATTTGGGGACTTTAGACAATTGATGTGATACAGGGTGAGTGGTGGGTAAGGTGGGTATTGTGTTATAAAATATTGATTCCTTGGAAGATTTGGGGACTTTAGACAATTGATATGATACAGGATGAGTTAGAATTCTGGGAGCCATCTAACTGAAATATGTTTGGAAGGGCATCATCCTTCTCTTCCCTGCTCTTCTCTCTGCTTCCTGCCATTTCTATTACGTTACCCCGTGGTCTGAGCCAATTTTTACGTCCTCATTTCTAAAATGTTGCTGTGATGTTCTGTCTGAGACAGAATTTGGTAGATTGGTTACTGTACAAAAAGGGATCTATCTAATTATATTAGTGAGAGTTTCTGTTTTGGGATTAGTCTAAGTTTTTAAGTTTTCTTTATTTAGCACCTCTGGTTCAAAATAGCCTTGAAGAAACCCTATTTACTATAGATTTGTACAGAATAAAACTCTCCCAATAACTTAGGCATATGACTTCTATTTCAATTGCCTACATGGCTGAGGTAAAATCACCACTGGAAGTTCTATATTCATTGTTTTGGAAGTGAGGTGACTTAGTGAAGAGGCAAAGAGTATTCCCTTTGGCATTGTGGAATAAAGAATAAAATCTGGATATGAAGCAAGCATGTGATAATATGGCTTATGATACATGTATTGCTTTTCTGTCTATACATTCAGGATAACATTTATCAAGTAGCCATTGATCAGTACTTACTTTTCCTTCTCCCAACTCCTACCATAACAGGAAGCATTTGAGAAATGACCTACAATTTATGATGCTTTATCAATGTTTTTACTCACTATGGAAGAAAGTGTGAGGAACATATTTCATGATGAAGTGGGTTTCTAGTTAACAGGACAAAATGAAAGCAAAGTCATAGATCAGTGTAATATGTCAAGCATGGGAAGGATTCAATTTATTGTAAATAATACCCAAGTTGAAAAAGAAATACAGCAACCTAAATGAGTTTATCCTATATGTGAAGAAAGGAAAATTACAAGCAAGATGTAATAGGCTCCATTTTTTCTTTGACAGAAATTCATATTGTTTGTGCTTATTCCTTCTGGTTGATCAAAAGGACCCTATCTATCTTTGGGATCTTAGAAAGGTAAACAAACATATTAGACTTAAGCACAGCAAAGTTGTAAGAACTGGCACCTTTGAATTTATGACATTCTGCTCCTGATGTATGCAGGTACATCAGGGAACATTCTAACATTTTTATCAAGAATTTATTTTAGTGGAATTGCATAAAACTGCAGAGCTTCTGTGTGGCAAAGGACATAGCTAGCAAGATCAATAGAAAGCCCACGGATTGGAAGATCTTCACTAGCCATACAACAGACAAGGGTCTCATATCTAAAATGTACCTGGAACTCAAAAAATTAAATCCCCCAATAACAAATCCTCAAAGAAGCAACTGTCAGATAAATACATGGGCTAAAGACTTAAAGAGAAACTTCTCTGAAGAGGAAATAAGAATGGCCAATAGACACATGAAGAAAAGCTCAACTTCTCTAGCCATAAAAGAAATGCAAATGCAAATCAACATTGAGATACCACCTCACCCCAGTTAGAATGGCTATAATCAAGAAATCTAATAACAACAGATGCTGGAGGGGATGTGGACAGAAGGGAACCCTACTGCATTGCTGGTGGGAGTGTAAACTTGTTCAACCACTTTGGAAAGTAGTATGGAGATTCCTCAAAAGACTCCACATAGAGCTCCCCTATGACCCAGCAATCCCACTTTTAGGCATTTACCTGAATGATCACAAACAAGGCCATACTAAAGCTACCAGCACAACTATGTTTATCGCAGCATTATTCACTATAGCTAAGATATGGAACCAACCCAGATTTCCCTCAGTAGATGAATGGATCAAGAAAATGTGGTATCTATCTATCTATCTATCTATCTATCTATCTATCTATCTATCTATCTATCTATCTATCTACACACACACACACACACACACACACACACACACACACACATACATACACAATGGAATTCTATGTCTCCATCAAAAAGAAAATGGAAAGACTTGGAAAAAAAAAAATTATGGTAAGTGAAGCAAGCCAGGCCCAAAGAAACATAGGTCCCATGGTTTCCATTATTTGCAATAACTAGTATATGTCTAGGACAAGCAGAAAAGCTCAAAAGCTATGTACATATGACAATATAAAGATGATGTTAAGTGAAATGAACCCCAAGATAGGGACAAGTGGTTTTTTCTTTCTTGCTATTGTTTTTTTTAACGTATTTATAATGTACTATGTGATTTTTTCTTTTGTGTGTTCTTCCCCCATGGTATAATTCCTGTTTTCACTGTATTTGATATTGGTGCCCTGTCTCTTGTATATGTATTTTTTCTAATTTGGGGAGGGGAGGGTAAATAACAAAATTCTGAAATAAGGATACAGGTTGACCTATTGTAACAATGAGATGTACAAGACGCTATGCTAAAAATGAACTTTACAACTTCAGGGGTGGGGGAGGGAGTAGTTGGGGTGGTGGAGAGGGAAGGGATGGTAGGAGAAAAATAAAAGAGGAGGTAACAATGCTCATAGGAAATGTACTCATTACCTTATTCATGTAACTGTAACCCCTCTGTACAGTATTTTTACAATTAAAAACATATATAGAAAAGAATTTATTTTAGTTAAAAATAGACTTAAAAAAATAAAGGTACAGGTCCCACCCTCCTCCCCCCCAAAAAATAGAGAGACTTGGAGAAGAGAGAGAAAAAACACTTCCTGCTCCTTATACAGAAATGGGTGTTAAAGACTCCAATGTACAATTGTGTGTGTGTGTGTGTATGTGTGTGTGTGTATGCATGTGCTAATTTTGGGGCTTGAGCATGTGTGTGTATGCATGTGCTAATTTTGGGGTTTGAGCTCAGAGTCTGGGCACTGTCCTTGAGCTTTTTTGCTCAAGGCTAGTGCTTTATCACTTGAGCCACAGTTGTACTTCTGTGCTTTTTGGTGGTTAATTGGAGAGAAGAGTCTCATGGACTTTCCTGCCTGGGCTGGCTTTGAACCATGATCCTTAGCCTCCTGAGTAACTAGGATTATAGGCATGAGTCATCAGCACCAAGCTCCCCTGTACAATATTTGAACATACTTACAATAAAAAATAATTTGTAGTTTGCCTGAATTTAGAAAATAATTAAGTATCCTTGTATCCTGTATGGTATATGTTGAAATTTCAGAAGCACTGAATTATTGGATGTTCTAAGTATTCTGAGCTAGTGCAAAGCTTTGACCCTACCTCAAAGCATTTTGGGTAATGAAGGTTGGCAAGAGGTTGGTTGCTGAGGCTTAGAACACTTAGACATGCCGTGTAAACGACTCAGATGTACCAACATAGGTCAACACATTTTGTTACAACCTATTTTACAAGGAGTTTCTCACAGGAAAAAATATCAGCTTTAGGAATCTGTTACCAGTGCACACTTCATTATCTTTTTAAAAGCTTGTTACTTTGTGAGGTGAGGAGAGGTCAGGCACTTCTTATATGGATATTTTTCTTTAAAAAAAAACATCTCTAATAGCTGGGCATCGGTGGCTTATGCCTATAACCTAGCTACTTAGGAGGTTGAGATTTGAAAGTTAAGGTTTGAAGCCAACCCAGGCAGAAAAGTCCATGAGATTTGTACCTTCCATTAACCAGCAAAAATTTGGAAGTGTGGCTCAAGTGATAGAGCACCAGCATAGAGCAAAAAAAAAAAAAAGCCAAATAAGAGTATAAGGCCCTGAGTTCAAGCCCTATAGGTATACAAATCTGTAATATACTTTCTGAATTTGGCACTACTTAACATAACTTCTTTAGTTCTTTCTGTTTGGAAGGGAAATTAATGACTTGGCAATTTCAGGCTGTGCTTTTGTAAGAAGAGTTTTATGGAATTGGTCATATAAGTACTAATCTCTTGCAATTGTGTTAACTGGTCACTTATCTAATTATCCAGAGAATCTTTTGGACCAAAAGGTGTTTAGAATTATGGAAAAATGGTGCCTTGGGTTAACTTGTGCCCATGAGATATGTTTCTTCTTCGGTGGGCCACTGAAATGCACAGGTATAGAAATGGGAGCATCTATTTGAGCCACATATGCATGCATATGCTTAGAAGCACACAGCACAAGCCCACAGAAGGGCCCATAAGTTTGCTCTATGGCGGATTCAAGAACATTCTTTCTTCTAACCTCATTTCACTACAGCTGCTTTGTAGTTGAAGTTAAAGGGCCTTCATTGATTTTTAACTGGCTGGAGCATATTTCTAATTTACATCTCCTGAGTTTACAATTCATTGCAAAGACACCCAGATAAAGTGGAAGCAAACAGAGCCTGCTGGAAAAACCCTCAGCATTAATAATACACTGTTTACCTTAATGAAAGCATTATCAGCACGAGGAGGCCCAGACTCTTGTTATTTCTAAACACGAGTAATAGGAAGCTTGGACGAATAATTGTCGTTCCCTGTTCTGTCTGAACCTTTCCAAAATAATTTCAATTCTATTGACTTTTTTGGCCTTTTAACCAAGCCATCAACTCTCTAGACAGCCACGCCTCTTTTTTTTTTTTTTTTTAAAGAAATCCATAGTTTGTGGAAGCCCGAACAGTCCATGATATTTTATAAACCTTGCTATACTATATACTAGTCTTTTGCATAGCCAAGAGAACTAAAATGTCTAAGTCCTAATTGCCTTGATTTTCACATTGAAGAACAAGGTACAGAAAGATTATAAATAACTTCAAAGCAGAGAGTCTTCTGAGAAAAGAACACTCTTCATATGTTCATCTGTAGTTATTAATTGTAAGTGTTGGGTGGCTTTAACTAGATAACTAGGTGTAGGACTGCTCTTTCCTTGGAGATTTGTGAGATATTATGAGAGCTCATTTATAGTTTATATCCTTAGCATTTTAATTTGATGTAGAGAAACTGAGATCTTCTCTCAGGGTTGACTAAGTACTTCACGTTTCTTAGATGATATGCCATTATGAGAAGTTTGCACAGAAACTTTGATGCAATAAGTACCACTTACTTATGTTCAAGTCTTTCTGGGTTTGGTCCAAGGAGTTTTAGCACCTAGACAACCAATCATTATTCAGTTAAAAAAATCAAAATTTGATCATTTATTCATAGAAAGGTAGATGTGAATTTCAGACTAGAATGGGTATATATCATACTAATTACAGAATTACACTCTTAGCACAGTGCTCATCCATAGTCTCTAGCTCTTGAGCTAAAGCTTGTAGCTAACATGGTAGATGTGTTATGAGTGATGGTCAGATTAGATACTGAAGCTGGGAACAGAGGGGATGCATGAACCTGCTTGAAGAGAGGGCACTTGAGACCCAGACCTGCTGGAATTTTCTGCAGTATACTAATCTTGCAGTTAGGGATAGTTTAAGTGGGAGATATATGTGTTGGCGGCAGAGGACTTTTACAGATTGCTGGTAAAACAAGAAGGGTTAATCGCTGAGTTGCAGAGAAGGTCACTCACTATAAGCTGAGTCTTCTGAACTCTGCTATGTTTATTGTCAAAGGAAGAGACCTGGGTATATTAGACACCTTTCTGGGGAAAATGACAGGCCAGATTAGATGGGCTTGAGAGACAGATAGGACTAGATCTAGGGAGATAGAGAAGGCACGCTGTGTGCTGCCCCCGCTAGATTTATTTTAGCTCTTATAAATAAAAACATGAGTAGAGCCTCTCCACAGAATTATTTACAGAAGAATTTGAAGCCAGGGGCCCTTCCCAAGTGAAGCACTGCATGCTAAAGTTTATGATGCTGAATGACTTTGGCTACTGTGGCCCCAATTTGGACAAATCTGCCATTAACACCAGTGTGGCAGTTATGTTACTGGGGGTGACAGATTGTGAGGTAGAGAGAGTAATTCAGACTATTACCCAGGTGAAGCATGAAAGCTCAGTGATATATGAAGACCACTTAAATTCATTGTATCTTGTACATCACATCTTTGATAGATTATAGCTGTGGCATTAAAATGGAAATGGTTTCTCTGAGGCCTGACAGGGGCTGGAGTGACCTATGACCTCCCTCTGAGGAATGTGACTGACCGAATTATCAGTTAAGAGAAAAATCTACGGGGAATAGACTCACAGCGGTGGTGAATTCCCTATGCAATACATACATATGTATATAATATGTATATATGTATATATATACATATACTCTCTCTCTCTCACACACACACACACATTTATGTATGTGTATTGGTTTGGTGGAAATCCTCAGTACTCAAATCTTGTTTCTGCTTTCTTTTCTTCACCCTCCCCTAGGGTGCCCTTTCCCCACCAAGCCTAACTTCCTCAGCTCAGCTTATGTATTGGCAGAGCCTCTAATATTGATTGAAAAATTGTTATTAGAGATAGTAGGCCTCCTGCACACTGCCTGCTGATTTAATTTGGAAAACATTTAATTTTATGAAGCGGTAAATGATGGTGCCACGCTCCCCTGTGCTAGGGAGCAGCTGGCTCTTTACCTACTCACCCGCCCAAGTCCCAGGCGTCCTCTTGGCAATCATGTGCTCCCTTCCCCTTTGCTTAACAAGTTATTTCAATTTCTAAACGAAGGCTGAACAAGAGAAAGACAACATGCAAATTGAGATGGGAGCCGCCATTCACACGTGAAAAAGTTCCCCTGGAATTCCCTCAACTCAGCCCACCCCCTCCTCTGCATCTGTCAGGAAAAAAACAGAGCCCTTGTTCTCCTCAGATTGTTTTCACCAATGACCTGACACCACCATCTATAATTAATTACATCATTTACATTAGACTATTGACTAAACAAATACATAAATCATAGGCAGAGTCAATAGGTGCAGACATATTTAATCATGTTCTAAATAATGATTACTGCTCCCATAATGCAATAATTATTTTCAGCAGCTGACTTGAATTAATCTTCTGTCAGTGTGCCATCTGAGAGAGAGAGAGAGAGAGAGAGAGAGAGAGAGAGAGAGAGAGAGAGAGAGAGAGAGAGAGAGGAAGATGAAGAAGGCAGCCCCAATGAGGGAGGAGCTGCTTTTTTTTCTTTTTTTTTTTGTTTCTCTTCTTCCAGTCTTCCTGCAGGCTCTTTTAGACTTCCTTTCCTGTATTATGACCCCTATCTACATCTCTTTGTCTTTCCATCCACTTTTCTTTTTCCTCTGACTTTTCCCCCTATCCTTTCTTTATTCTTTTTTTCTTTTGCCAGTCCTGGGGCTTGAACTCAGGGCCTGGTTTCTGTCTCTGAACTTCTTTGCTCAAGGCTGATACTCTACCACTGGAGCCACAGCTCTACTCTCTCTCTGTCACTCTGTCTCTCTGGTAGTTTAGTGTAAATAAGAGTCTCATGGACTCTCCTGCCCAGGATGGCTTCAAACTATGATCCTCAGATCTTAGCCTCTTGAGTGACTAGGATTACTGCAGCCATGAACCACCAGTGCCCGGTTCCCCTTATTTTTGTCTGTGTCTCATGATCCATCTTTCTGTCCCCCATCTAGTTTTCTCTTTATTTCTCAACAAAGAATTCCTCTTCAAAGTGTCTCTGGCTATGCCTATCTTTATAGTCTCCACCATGTACCCCCTCCCAGTTGGGTCTCCAGTATAATCTCCACGGACAGTTTGGGCTGCTTAAATGTTCGAGTCACAGACAAGTAGATTTCTAATCACTTACCCAGACTGGATTTTCTTTCCCTTGTTTCTGACATTTTTTCCTAAATCATTTTCCACTTTGGATTGACAAAATTGATTAAAGAGGTGGGATAGTTATAATGCAGAAGTACTCTACAAAGCAATACTCCTAATTTTTAAACCAATGTCGTCTTTTTCATCAGAGAGAAGAACATAAATCAGTATTTATATCTGGATGTGCTTCTTTAAGAGAAAACTTAGAAATGGAATTTTCTGTCTGAAGCACTTTACCTGTGACTGGCTACATCTTGCTGCTAGTGGGTTCTGTGGAAATCAAGTAATGGCGCCTGCTCTAGTTCACATTTGGCTGTCTAGGATTCAGGCCAATTATTAGGAAGTGACAGCTGACAGAAAAACATCATGCTTCAGTTTATTTAAGTAGTTTGAAGGACTGATTCTAAAACATGGTGTTAAGGCTAAATGCAGAATAACATTCTATACACTATCCTGTCCTTAGCATCAGCTCGCGGTTTCTTTGTAAGTTTATAGACAAATGGCACACAAGAGGAAGGAAATTTCATTTTGGGTCAAACTTGTCATAGCTTCTCAGAGTTAATTTTAATGTCATCTCTTGAAAGCTTTTCTGTAATAATCTTTTAAATTAACATTGTCTTCAGGAATCTGTGGCCCCAAAATAAAATGAAATGAAAAACTGGCTCATATATTTATGAAACAGTGGATACATTTCCTATTTTTATCATTCAAAAGGGTTGTTGTCCTGTGTATTTACATAGGATGGCTCACTGGATGTGCCTGGTTAGCTAGCTTTTCCATCCTGTTAAACACTGTTCATATACATGTGCTATTTCAAAGGCTATGCAATATGACTGTGACTGGAATTTATTCTGACAGACAGCCATCTAACTAAAGGAAGATTGCATTGCCAGGGCATATATAGAGCCACAGGTAATAGAATATTCATTAATTCAAAAAAAACATTTTACTGAGTGCTTACTTGTGCCAGGTACTGAACTAGGTACTACTGATTATCTAGAACATCATCAATCTATAGCTGTTATGAAAGCATCCTTTCTAATTAATTCCTGCTTACATTGAAGGCAAGTGGTGATAAGCAAGCAGAATTATTTGAAGAACAGTACACTATACCTTTGTAACTATTATATGCCTGCTAGGATGGACTTTTTTTGGTTCCCAAATAAGTCAGATATGTTCTAAAGAGTTTGAAAGGGTATAAAGTTAATGTGCAAGGTGGAAAATATATGGAAAGGAAAGTTAAGAACTTGGCCTTTTCTCATTTACCTGTTTCTTCCCTAATGAAAAAGTCAAAGAAGGTCAGTAGTTAGGTAAAAAGGATATAGTGTGTGTGTGTGTGTGTGTGTGTGTGTATGTATGTGTGTGTGTGTGTGTGTGTGTGTGTGTGTGTATTTGTCTGTCTTTCTCTGTGTGAAAGAGAGTGAGACAGAGAGAAAGATGGAGAGAGTTTATTTTTTGTTGCTAGAGACCAAACTCAGGGCCTTGAATATACTGGGTGAGCATTTCCCACTGACCAATACCTCTAGTTTATAGTAATAATGAAACAAATAATCTACTTTTCTTGAACCATGATTCAGTATGGAAGTTTTGCCTCTAAGAGATCCAGCACCCCCAAGTGGAAGCATTATTTTAAAAATTCTCCAGATGATAAGTGAGAGGGTATATATGATTTAACACAGAAGTGTCTTTAATATTGCTTGATTAATGGAGGTCAACAATATCTTAGTGAAAACGAATACTTGTAAAGCAAGATTATTTTCTTATGTGAAAAATAGGGAGAAATTTACTTTATAAGAAGAACACCATATTTGTGGAACTACAATACTGTTGGCAATAGACTTTGTACAGACTAAGTTCATATTAAATAAGCATGATGCTATTTCTAGAGAATTGTCAGGAGTAGCCTTATTGGCTAACTGTAATGAAGGGATTGATGGTTTTAACAAACTCTGATATGGCTTTGCTTTACTCCAAAGATAGTTTTTTTTTCCACACATGAATCCCAAAGTTAGTGAGTTAAGTCTTTGATTAATCACTAGACTCACTCATTGAGGAACTATGCTTATTCTCTCTGATACAGAACATTCTAGAAGAAAAGGCAAATGTGCAAATTTTCAAGATTTTTTTGTTAATTTCATCTGTTATATTATCTTTATTTATTTGATTAATTTATCTATTTATTTGTCTGGTGCTGTTCCTGGGACTTGAACTCAGTGCCTGGGTGCTGTCTCTGAGGATTTTTTCCTCTCAAGGCTAGTGCGCTACCACTTCTGGCTTTTTTTGGTGGTTAATTGGAGATAATAGTCTCACAGACTTTCCTGCCCAGGTTGGCTTCAAACCATGATCCTCAGATCTCAGCCTCCTGAGTAATAAGGATTGAAGATTTGAGCCACCAGTGCTTGGAAATTTCATTTTTCATATTATTACCTTCAAATAACTGTACAGTTTAACATTTCCATTTTTGTGAGGATGATGCATACTGAACAGTCCTTCTTCCCATCATTTTCCCCCACCTCCAACCTTCCCATCTTAGCACATTTCTTAGCTCAATTTTCACATAATCACTCAGAGTATTATGACTATATTTGCCCATCATTCATTTCTCCATTTGCCCACTCCCTTTCCGTTTAGCCCCCACTGCCCTTCCCAGTAAGGACATGTTTCACCCTCTGGAAATTCATTTTGTTGCTCTCAAAACAGATAATTATTATAGTTATGAAATGCAATATACTGTAAGTCCAGTAATTGTTTGTTCCTGACATCAATGGCATTTGCCATCCCTGCAGTGAGCTGTGTGTACTTCTAAGCCACACATAAAGTGGTTGCCACAGAGAGGTGCAACCCCACATTTCTAGATTCGCATGGCAGACACTTCCTCTATTTGGTCTGAGATTCGGAGGTAAGGCATTGGCTGAAAGTAAAGTCCCCAGCTTGCTTGGAGAGGCCTATTCTTTTTTTTTGGTGGGGGGTCTGGTCATAGGGCCTGAACTCTGGGCCTGGGTGCTATCCCTCAGCTCTTCAGCTCAAGGCTACCACTTGAGCCACAGCACCACTTCTGGCTTTTTTTTTCTGCTTATGTGGTGCTGAGGAATCAAACCCAGGGCCTCATGCATGCAAGGCAAGCATTCTACCACTGAGCCACCTTCCCAGCCCAAGAGGGCCATTCTTTTTTTTTTTTTTTTAATTTAATTTTATTTTAATTGAGAACATACTGTACAGAGGGGTTACAATTACATGGGCAGGAAAATGCATACATTTCTTACCAAGCATTGCAGCCTCCTCCTTTGTTTACCCTTCACCTCCCTTCCCAGCCTCCCCCCTCCCCCCCACCCAATCATACCCCCCCTCCCCCCCCCCCCAACGACATTGTAAAGCTGGTTTTCACATGACATTTTGTACTTCTCATTGTTGCAACAGGTCCACCTGAATCCTTAAACGACTTGTTTGTCCCCATCTCCTCCACATGTTATACTGACATCAAATATAGTGAAAGCGGGGGTTACACTGTGGGGGAGGGACATACAAAGCAACAAAGAAATAATCTTATAAATGCGTTAGAAACACATGCATGAAAGAAACAAAAACATTAAAATACATATTTGAGGGTTCGTTTTCCTAACATCACATTCTCTGACTTTTTCCGCTTGACTCATACCTATACTAGATATTGCAAATAAGGGAAACCATGGGACCTATGTTTCTTTGGGCCTGGCTTACTTCACTTAATATAATTTTTTCCAAGCCTTTCCATTTCCTAACAAATGGGGCAATGTCATTCTTTCTGATGGAGGCATAGAATTCCATTGTGTATATATACCACATCTTCTTGATCCATTCATCTACTGAGGGGCATCTGGGTTGGTTCCATATCTTAGTTATGGTAAATAATGCTGCAATAAACATAGTTGTGCTGGTAGCTTTAGTGTGGCCTTGTTTGTGGTCATTTGGGTAAATGCCCAAAAGTGGGATTGCTGGGTCATTGGGGAGCTCTATATGGAGTCTTTTGAGGAACCTCCATACTGCTTTCCAAAGTGGTTGAACAAGTTTACATTCCCACCAACAATGAAGTAAGGTTCCTTTCTGTCCACATCCCCTCCAGCATCTGTTGTTGTTAGAGTTCTTGATTTTTGCTGTTCTAACTGGAGTGAGGTGATATCTCAATGTTGTTTTGATTTGCATTTCTTTTATGGCTAGGGATGTTGAACATTTCTTCATGTGTCTATTGGGCATCCTTCTTTCTTGTTCAGAGAAGCTTCTCTTTAGGTCTTTCGCCCACTTACTTATTGGGCAGTTGTTTCTTTGAGGATTTGTTGTTGGGTGGTTTAATTTTTTGAGTTCCAAGTATATTTTAGATATGAGACCCTTGTCCGTTGTATGGCTAGTAAAGATCTTCTCCCAATCCGTGGGCTTTTTATTGATCTTGCTAGCTATGTCATTTGCCCTGCAGAAGCTCTGCAACCTTATACAATCCCATTTGTCCAACCTTTCTTTGATTTGTTGTGTTTCCGGGTCTCTATTCAGAAAATTTCGGCCTGAGCCGAGGAGACCCAGGGTTTCTCCTATTCCATCCTGTAATGTTTTCAGAGTGTCTGCTTTGAGTTCAAGATCTTTAATCCATTTGGAGTTGATTCTGGTGCAGGGTGATATATAAGGATCTAGCTTTAGTTTTCTACATGTAGTTAACCAGTTTTGCCAGCACCATTTACTGAAGAGGCTGTCTGTCTTCCATTCTATTGTTTTAGCTCCCTTATCGAAGATTAGATGGCTATAGGTCTGTAGGTTCATTTCTGGGTTTTCAATTCTATTCCATTGGTCCTGAGGTCTGTTCTTATGCCAATACCAAGCTGTTTTGATTACTATGGCTTTATAGTAGAGTTTGAAATTTGGTACTGATATTCCTCCAGCAGTGTTCTTTCCGTTGAGGAGCGTTTTTGCTATTCGGGGTCTTTTATTGTTCCATATGAATTTTTGGATTGCCTCTTCTATTTCCTTGAAGAATGAGGGTGGAATTTTGATAGGTATTGCGTTGAATTTGTAGATAGCCTTGGGAAGTATTGCCATTTTCACAATGTTAATCTTTCCAATCCAGGAGCATGGGAGGTTTTGCCATTTTTTAAGTTCTGTGTTGATTTCCTTTTTCAAGATTTTAAAGTTTTCATCATAGAGGTCCTTCACTTCTTTAGTTAAGTTAATTCCTAGGTATTTTATTTTTTGTGGGGCTATTACAAATGGAGTTGCTTTCCTAATTTCAGCCACACTTTTCTCATTGTTGGCATACAGAAAAGCCATGGATTTTTGGGGGTTAATTTTATAACCTGCTACTTTGCCAAAGTTTTGAATCAGCTTGAGTAATTTGGGAGTGGAGTCTATGCGATTCTTTAAATACAAGATCATGTCGTCTGCAAAGAGGGAGAGTTTTATTTCTTCTTTCCCTATTTGGATCCCCTTTATGTCTGCATCTTGTCTTATTGCTGCAGCTAGGCATTCTAATACTAGATTGAAGAGAAGTGGAGAGAGTGGGCATCCTTGTCTTGTTCCTGAGTTAAGAGGAAATGGCTTTAGTTTTTCACCATTGAGTATAATGCTGGCTGTAGGTTTGTCATATACAGCCTTTATTGTATTGAGGAATGTTCCATGGATTCCTAATTTTTCCAAAACCTTCATCAGGAAAGGGTGTTGGATCTTGTCGAATGCTTTTTCTGCGTCTATTGAGATAACCATGTGGTTCTTATTCTTGCTCCTGTTGATGTGATGAATAATATTAATTGATTTGCGTATATTGAACCAGCTTTGCATCCCTGAAATGAATCCTGTTTGATCGTGGTGTATGATTTTTTGGATGAATTGTTGAAGTCGGTTGGCCAAAATTTTGTTGAGAAGTTTTGCATCAATGTTCATCAAAGAAATGGGTCTATAGTTCTCTTTCTTTGATGAGTCCCTGCCTGGTTTTGGGATGAGGGTGATGATGGCTTCATAGAATGTGTTCGGAAGTGAGCTTTCTCTTTCAATTTCATTGAAGAGTTGGAGGATAATTGGTGTGAGCTCTGCTTTGAAGGCCTTGTAAAATTCCGCTGTAAAACCATCTGGTCCTGGACTTTTCTTAGCTGGGAGGTCTCTTATTGAAGAGGGCCATTCTTAACTACAGAATAATCATGGATGCATCATTTCTATGTATGAGCATCTTCTTAAATGTAGGGAAGTTTTGGGGGCAGTTATAATAAACACTTTGTTTGTGACTCATCACAAGGATTTTGGAGTACTTCATCACCTACACTATCAGGGGTTTATATAAAAATGGAGGGATTTTGATTTTGGCTCCCAGTTTGAAATATTTATATAAATAAATGAAAAAAGAAGGCCCTCTTCCCACCAGGGCCTGTGTGATAACCTGGTAAATATTACATGATGAGCAAGCTATAAATAAACAATAAATATAAATAAAAATAGTAAATATAAAAATTTTTATATAAATAATAAATAAATAAAGCCTACGTTTAGCACTGAGATGGAATGGAACTAGATAGGCAATTTAATTGAGCTTGATTTTTGAGTTTAAGAAGTCTTTCAGAATCAGTAGTTCAGTAAGGATTTCAGGTTTTTATTTCCTTTTAATTTTAAATGAGTGTGTTCATAGCTCTTGGCTTTTCAGGTCAGTCAACCAAAGATACTATTACTGTAATTCCAAATAGCTGCCTGGGGAAAGTATTTGGCTTGAAGATGGGTTCAGACCAAGGGGACCAGATGTTTCCATTTTTAAAAGGATCATCCCCTGCTCAAACATTTTTTTTATCTGCTTTTAAAGAAGTCTTTTGGGAACTACACATTATCCCCCTTTCTCAGGGAGAATGTGGGAGGAAAGAATTCTTTTCTTAAATCTTGGGATTAGTCTAATGGGGAGTTGGTAATGAAATGGGTCACTGGTACAAAAATTTGTAGAAACTTTTTTTTGGGGGGGAGGGGATTTTTCTGGTGCTCTCTGTGTGTGTATTGACTCATTTATTTGCTTCTCACCAAAACAATTTGATGAAGCAGGCATCATCAAATTGTTCACTTCCCTGTTAGAAGTAGAAGACAGAAAGGATAACAGATACTCACCCAAATTATGATAGCATCCGTCTTAAGTTGCTCAAATAGGCTCCAGAACTCATACTTAGAGACTATGGTTTGTTTGATGGGTTTAGTTGGGTGTTTTTTGTTGGTTTTGTTTTTGTTTTTGGCAGCACTGGGGATCAGACCTAGGTCCTTACACGTGCTTCTGCAAGCACTCTACCACTGAGCTAGCCCTCAGAGGTGCCTTTAAAAGAGGCAAGACAGATGGTACAAGCAGGGCTGGATCCCACAAGGGAGCTAGGAGTTCAGTCACTGGTAAGCCTGAGAGAAAAGCAAGGGTAGAATTCTACTTCCCTGTCTTCTCAGTAATTCCACTCAGCCAATATCCCCCTCCCTCTCCCGCTTCTCACACATACTATTTACAGTGCACTTCCCATGTGCTCAGTGTTCTGGAGTTTGTAGTCTGCCTGTGGATCTTGGTTTAAGCAAGACATCCAGTTTCCACGTATTTATTTCAGGAAAGAATGAGTGAGGCGATGGTAGATGTGGTGCCTCTGTGTTCAGGAGGTCAAACGTTAGCTCTCTCTATTTCTTAGTTTGGTGTCTGAGGACAAATTTTCCTCTGTGTGCTGGTCTCCTTAGAAGAAGAGAAAAGAATACTGGGGATGGTGTCATGGGAAGTGAGGGGGTGGGAGAAATTTAATATTAGAATTAAGCAAACTTGAGGTTGGAGAAAGAATTATTTCTGCTGGATATACTCCCTTGTTCACTTGGGATTTTTACTAACTATTCATTTCAGTTTCAAGAGTATGCCTATTACATATGCATAGAGCTATATTTCTAGTGCTCCCTTTCCTAATCCCTCATTATTTTTTCCTTTTGAGTACTGGAGACTGAATGCAAGGTCTTTCACAGCCAGGCACCTGTTCCACTACCTGAACTATTTCCCTAGTCCTTTTGCTTTTATTTATTTATAGAATTGTTTATTAGCTTATATTAGTTATGCAGAAGATTTCATTGTTACATCTCCATGCATGTTTACTCTGTATGCCAATCAATCTTACTCTATTATGCACTTTACTGCCTTCTCCCAAATTAATTAATTAATGATTAATTAACTTAATGTGGTACTAGGGCTTTCTGCATGGTAGGTAAGTTTTATTTTGTTTCTGAGACAAGATCTATGTCTAGGCCTCAAACATTTGACTTTTTTGCCTTTGCCTATTTCAAGGTATACCTTTGTCAGTCATGGGGCTTGAACTCAGGGTCTGGGCACTGGCTCTGAGTTCTTTTGCTCAAGCCTAGTGTTCTACCACTTGAACTATAGTGCCATTTCTGGTTTTCTGGGGGTTAATTGGACATAAAAGTCCCATAGACTTTGCTTCCTGGCTGACTTTGAATCCTGATCCTCAGATCTCAGCATCCTGAGTTGCTAGGGTTACAGGCGTGAGCCACCAATGCCAAGCCTGATTGTCTTTTTATTCTTGAAAATTCATTTATAAAAAGGAATGACATTGTGTGTGTAGATTCTAATGATAAGATAATGAATATTTAGAAAGAGAACAGTTAGTTGACATGGTTCCAATAAGACAAACAACTGAACTGGCAACACTTTATTTTATTTTATTTTTTTAAAATTTATCTTATTTGTGAACATACTGTACAGAGGGGTTGCAATTACATGGGCAGGATAATGCGTACATTTCTTTTTTTTTTTTTAAATTTAATTTTATTTTATTTGAGAACATACTGTACAGAGGGGTTACAATTACATGGTCAGGATAATGCATACATTTCTTACCAAGCATTGCAGCCTCCTCCTTTGTTTACCCTTCACCTCCCTTCCCAGCCTCCCCCCTCCCCCCCACCCAACCATACCCCCCCTCCCCCCCCTCCGACATTGTAAAGCTGGTTTTGACATGACATTTTGTACTTCTCATTGTTGCAACAGGTCCACCTGAATCCTTAAACGACTTGTTTGTCCCCATCTCCTCCACATGTTATACTGACATCAAATATAGTGAAAGCAGGGGTTACACTGTGGGGGAGGGACATACAAAGCAACCAAGAAATAATCTTATAAATGCGTTAGAAACACATGCATGAAAGAAACAAAAACATTAAAATACATATTTGAGGGTTCGTTTTCCTAACATCACATTCTCTGACTTTTTCCGCTTGACTCATACCTATACTAGATATTGCAAATAAGAGAAACCATGGGACCTATGTTTCTTTGGGCCTGGCTTACTTCACTTAATATAATTTTTTCCAAGCCTTTCCATTTCCTAACAAATGGGGAAATGTCATTCTTTCTGATGGAGGCATAGAATTCCATTGTGTATATATACCACATTTTCTTGATCCATTCATCTATTGAGGGGCATCTGGGTTGGTTCCATATCTTAGCTATGGTAAATAATGCTTAATGCGTACATTTCTTACCAAGCATTGCAGCCTCCTCCTTTGTTTATCCTTCACATCCCTTCCCAGCCTCCCCCCTCCACCCCCAGTCCCAATCCCCGCCCCCCCCCACCTCCCCGCACCAACATTGTAAAGCTCGTTTTCGACATGACAACTTGTACTTCTCATTGTTGCAACAGGTCCACCTGTATCCTTAAATGACTTGTTTTTCCCCATCTCCTCCACAAGTTATACTGACATCAAATAATAGTGAAAGCAGGGGTTATACTGTGGGGGAGGGACATACAAAGCAACAAAGAAATAATCTTATAAATGCGTTAGAAACACATGCATGAAAGAAAAAAACATTAAAATACATATCTAAGGGTTCATTTTCCTAACATCACATTATCTGACCTTTTCCGCTTGACTCATACATATACTAGATATTGCAAATAAGGGAAACCATGGGGCCTATGTTTCTTTGGGCCTGGCTTACTTCGCTTAATATAATTTTTTCCAAGTCTTTCTATTTCCTAACAAATGGGGCAATGTCATTCTTTCTGATGGAGGCATAGAATTCCATTGTGTATATATACATTTTCTTGATCCATTCATCTACTGAGGGGCATCTGGGTTGGTTCCAGATCTTAGCTATGGTAAATAATGCTGCAATAAACATAGTTGTGCTGGTAGCTTTAGTGTGGTCTTGTTTGTAAACATTTGGGTAAATGCCCAAAAGTGGGATTTCTGGGTCATAGGGGAGTTCTATGTGGAGTCTTTTGAGGAACCTCCATACTGCTTTCCAAAGTGGTTGAACAAGTTTACATTCCCACCAACAATGAAGTAAGGTTCCCTTCTGTCCACATCCCCTCCAGCATCTGTTGTTGTTAGAGTTCTTGATTTTTGCCATTCTAACTGGAGTGAGGTGGTATCTCAATGTTGTTTTGATTTGCATTTCTTTTATGGCTAGGGAGGTTGAGCATTTCTTCATGTGTCTATTGGCCATCTTTCTTTCTTCTTCAGAGAAGTTTCTCTTTAAGTCTTTTGCCCACTTGTTTATTGGGCAGTTATTTCTTTGAGGATTTGTTGTTGGGGGGTTTAATTTTTTGAGTTCCAAGTATATTTTAGATATGAGACCCTTGTCCATTGTATGGCTAGTAAAGATCTTCTCCCAATCCGTGGGCTTTCTATTGATCTTGCTAGCTATGTCCTTTGCCATGCAGAAGCTCTGCAACTTTATGCAATCCCATTTGTCCAACCTTTCTTTGATTTGTTGTGTTTCTGGGTCTCTATTCAGAAAATTTCGGTCTGAGCCAAGGAGACCTAGGGTTTCTCCTATTCCATCCTGTAATGTTTTCAGAGTGTCTGCTTTGACTTCGAGGTCTTTGATCCATTTGGAGTTGATTCTGGTGCAGGGTGAAATATAAGGATCTAGCTTTAGTTTTCTACAAGTAGTTAACCAATTTCTGGCAACACTTTAAATAGAGACTCAAGAAAGATGAGCATTCACTAATGGCAAATTGAATAAATAAACTTTTCTAGAAAAAAATCCTTTTTTTTGTATTTTCTTTTGGATAATTAATATTGTTATATTTTTAAAGTTACCAGTGTTTTCTTCGGCAATATCTAAATTGTTGGTGATTCCATTCTGTGTATATTTTAGATCTCATAGATTTTGGATTTTTAATATCTAGAAGTTGGAGTTGGACTTTTTAAAAATATCTTTTAGGATATATTCCATATCTTTGGATATAGAATATAAGTATAGAGGGGCTGGGGGTTTAGCCCAGCGGAAGGGCGTCCGCCCGGTGCACGCAAGGCCCTGGGTTCGGTCCTCAGCACTGGGGGAATAAAAAAGAATATAGGGATAGAAATAGTTCTAATACCCTGTCCTATAAGTTCTAATGCCTGTGTTAGCTCTGAGTTGCTCTCAATGGATTCTTTTCCCCTCATGACTGTTGTTTTTTCCTGCTTCTTTGTGCCCGAGTCATCTCCCCCACCCCCATTTTTATTAATGCATTTTAATTGTCAAAACGAGAAGGGATGTACATAGCATAATTTTATCATATTCTGCCCTCTCTTACCCTTTCATATTCCATTTCCTCATCCCTTTTGTTATCTTTCTTGTAGTTAAAAATGAGTTTTTATGACCTTTTCATATATGCACAGAGTTGTACTATGGTCCTATTCCCAGCCCCTCAGTCTCTCTTTTCCTCTTCACACTTCTGATTGCCTCTTCCCAAATATCTCTCCATGCATGTTCATGCCCACTTTTGCTATTTATTTATTTGGCCAGTCATGGGGCTAGAACTCAGGGACTGGGTGCTGTTCCTGAACTTTGTGCTGAAGGCTACCACTTTGAGCTACAGTTCTACTTCTGGCTTTTTAAATAGTTAATTGGAGATAGGTGTCTCACGGATTTTCTTACCCAGTTTGGTTACAGATTGTTATCCTCAGATCTCAGACTCCTGAGTAGCTGAGATTACAAGTGTGACCCCCTAGCCCTTGGCCCATTTTTCTCTTTTTTACATATGATAAAGAGGTATCAGTTTCTTCCCTTTTAGTTCCATTCATTTCCTGAAATTATATAATTTGGTTCTTCTTCATGACTGAATAGTATACTGACAACCAAGGTCTATCTGTGTAATTCCTAGCTGCTATTTCTAATCTCTACAGTAAGCATTATAAAATATTAACTATCTTACTAGGATTAGGTTGAGTAATATATCATGAAATCTAAAGGCTTAAGAACAACAGAATATTATTGTTCTTTGCATAAGAGATGTTATCAGGACAGCTCAAGTTCTTTCCTTCCACTCAACTGTCCTGATATGAAGTCCAAAGTGGCTGCTGGAGCTTCCGTCATCACATCTGAGTTTCAGACATGAGAAAAAAAGAAGGGGAAGAAGAGTTAAAGTAATTTTTCCTTGAGGAACTTTCTCTTTAATCCCATACAATACTTCTGTATAAGTCTCACTGCTTAGAATTTATTTGTGTGGCTATTTCTAGATACTAGCTAAGAAACATAGTCATATTTAGTTAGTTATTTTGTCAGAATTGCTGATAAAAAGGTAGAATGGATATTGAGTGAGCACGAAATTATATCTGTACTTAGTATACAAATTAAACTAAAAGTGCACATAAACCATTTGGCACCATGTCTGGCTTATACTACTTGCTCACTAGAAGCTTTCTTTGGAGAGGCCATTCAAAACAACCCTTTTTTTTTTTTTTTTTTTTGGTCCCGTCATGGGACCTGAACTCTGGGCCTGGTTGCTGTCCCTCAGCTCTTCAGCTCAAGGCTAGCACACTACCACTTGAGCCATAGTACCACTTTCGGCTTTTTTTTTCTGCTTATGTGGTGCTCAGGAGTCGAACCCAGGGCCTCATGCATGCAAGGCAAGTGCTCTACCACTGAGCCACCTCCTCAACCCTTTTGTGAAAGTACTGTGTAAAGGCAATTAACTCTAAACTAAGCACCTCTTAGCTATAGTTGAACAAATCAGCTTCTCCAATTTCTTGTTGTGGTATAGTTGAGAATCAGTGCCACCATGCATGTGACCAATAGTATGAAAGCAAATAAGTATGTTTCCTTCACTTTGTATTGGTGAATCCTACATCTAATAGCCCTTGGGTGATCTGAAGAGTTATTAATCTTTGTTAGGAAGACGTGCAAATTGCACCTGATCAACCTGACAGAATAAGCAAATCATAAAGCCAACCAAGTAGAAATCAAACAGAAAAGAAAATGAAATTTGTTTTGGTCAAAAGGCCACTGTATTTATCCCTGGTGTGAAGTCAACAGTGGTTTATTGACTCAAGTTCCTTCATTTATACTATCGCTCTACCTATTTGCTTTAAGAGTTCAGCACTCACCAGTAAGTGGAGAAACCTGGTTTCACCTGCCCTTCTGTGCTGACCTCAGCACCATCATCATATCACCCAGCCCCATTACCTTCCTGGTCATCAGGATGACCCCCCAGTGCAAAGACACTGCTGCTCACTTGGAATTGGCCTAGCAGGAGATGGTAAACAAAGCAACAGCTCATGACAGGAGCTTCACTTCGGTCTGCCTGACTGGACAGTAGTTCCCCTTAGTGAGCCCAACGGGGGATGGATCTCACTGGAGAGTTAACTAAAAGCTGGGAGCTATGCCTACCTTTAGCTGGAAAAGTGAGGTGGGAAGGAGGTCCATTAAAAGCACAGGGACTCAACTGGAACTGGTTGCTGACACCTGTAATCCTAGCTACTCTGGGGACTGAGATGTGAGGATCGCCTGTTTGAAGTCAACCCCAGGCAGGAAAGCCCAGGAGACTCTTATCTCCAATTAACCACCAGAAAAATGGGAAGTGGAAATGTGGCTCAAAGTGGTAGAGTGCTAGCCTTGAGCAGAAAAGCTCAGGGATAGTGCTCAGGCCCTGAGTTCAAACCCCATAACTGACCAAAAAAAAAAAAAAAAAGCTAAATCCAAACAACAGACAAACACAAAGCCCCCCGGAGGTTTGACTTTCAGCAACTGACTGTGCTTTTAAATGTTGATAGCTTTAAATTACGTCTTTCTCACGTGTGCTCAACTGGACTGAACTGGACTGAAATCCACAGCAGCATTTCCCTCAGGCAGCGCCAGATAACCTTGCCCCTGTAGTTTAAAAATAACCCTGCCCTCTTCAACCTTCTTTTTTCTTTCTCTAGCGATAATGATAAAAATGATCCCAGGCTTTGGCAAGTCGGTGTAGACTTAGCAATCCATGCATTCTGACCTCTGTGACGCAAACACAAGAGTTTTGTGAACACAGCTCAGGATGCAGTTATGTTGGATGATAAGGGGCCACCTGTAGGCTTTTTCAGGCTCCCAGTGCCTTAGTAGCTGCTCTGGAGGGCGGAGGATCACCGGCATGCTGCTTCTACAAGTGCCATCATTGGCTCTTCCTGGAGTATCATTTGTTGAAGGAGTAGCATTAGGAGTCCAAAGTCCTATTTCCAGTCCTGGTTTGCCATCACATTCTGCTGATCTTAACAATTCCATTTGGTTTTGGTTATTCACTTCCTCAGTTATAAAGTGATGCAATTTGTAGCTCTCAATCTCTCTCTCTCTCTCTCTCTCTCTCTCTCTCTCTCTCTCTCTCTCTCTCTCTTTTATTTCCTTTGTTCATCCCTCCCTCCCTGCCTCCCCCTTCCTTCCTTCCTTCCTTCCTTCCTTCCTTCCTTCCTTCCTTCCTTCCTTCCTTCCTTCCTTCCTTCCTCCCTTCCTTCCTTCCTTCTTTCCTTCTTTCCTTCCTTCCTTCCTCCCTTCCTTCCTTCCTTCCTTCCTTCTTTCCTTCCTTCCTTCCTCCCTTCCTTCCTTCTTTCCTTCCTTCCTTCCTCCCTTCCTCCCTTTCTTCCTTTGATTGAACACAGGGCCTTAAGCATACCAAACACACTCTCACCACTTAGCTACTACCCAGCAATAGACCATTTTCTTTTTTTTTTTAAATTTTATTTTATTTTATTTGAGAACATAATAGACCATTTTCTAAGTTTTACTAACTTCTGCAATCAGTAGCTCTTTTCTCATGATCAACATACTAATTTTTTTAACCAAATTGGAATTTTGCCTGGTCAAATGTCCTATGATAGCTTTCTTTGTTTAGTATGTCCTTTTATTATTTCCCACATGTCTACCTGCAATGTAGGTGGTTATTCAGTGTGGCAAGAATTTTACTCAGAGTTTCTGAAGTTCCTATGTTGATCTGGGAAAAACAAGATGATATTTCTGGTTTAAAGTTGGCTACAGCTACTGGTGTGTTGTCAGCATTATACAAAATTATTGAACAGAAAGACTTTCCAATGTAGTCTCAAGAAAGGAAAAGAAAAAAAACCCCAACAAACTTATGCTTCCAAGAAGTGTGAAGCCCACAATTAAACATATGTACCCAGTTCAGTGAGGTTTGGAACTACTCAGGCTGGCTGTCCTTTCAGTCCTACTAAGAAAGCACATTCTACATGGTGCTTAGTATGAAAAGGAGATTTGGGCTTTTGGAAACCGTGCTCCTTTGGCCAACCCAAAATCAATACTAATTTGGGTTTGTATAGTTTGAGGCTAGCCCAGGAAAAGTTAGCAAGACCTTCCCTCAGAAACAAATATATACTGAAGAGCTGGAGATTGAGGTCACATGGTAGAGGGCTTGCCTCGCAAACTGGTTACCCTAGGTAGAATCCTCAATACTGCAACAATTGAATGAACAAAGGGATAAACTGTCCCTATGCAGAGGGACAGTTCAATATACATTAAGGTGTATTTAAAAATGACTCGTGAAAGTGATACTTCAGATGCATGATCTATTCCCACAACCTGAGTGATGAGTGTTCACCTGGATTAGATCCCAATGTCTTTATCTTGATGAAATTACGACTGATCAAAATTTTCTAATGAGATGGGAGCTATCTCTACATGCAAATGATTTATTTTTTGATCATGGGCACTGAACTCAGGGCCTGAGCACTGTTCCTGAGCTTTTCTGCTCAAGGCTAGTGCTCCACCACTGAGAGCCACAGCTCCAGTTTTGGTGTTCTGGTGGTTAATTGGAGATAGGAGTCTCATGGACTTCCATGCCCAAGGAGGGAACCTCCTCAGATCTCAGCCTCTTGAGTCACCAGGGCCCAACTGCTACGGAGTTCTAACACCATCATTTGTGAGGAAACATCAAGTTTCTTTGCAGCCCTCTCCCTCCAGCTCTCTCCTTTAATGGCATTCAGTGAAAGACCAAGGTGGATGAATGAGCCAGGGACAGACGATCTTGGAGCCAAGGAAAAGACAACCCAGCAGTAGGCTAGTGGGTGAGCTGGCATCATTGGAGTACCCTGCAGTATTTATGTACTTCTGGAAAGGTAAGCCAGGAAGAAATCAGGTCTGTGTTTATGGACATATGGGAGACAGGAAGAGAGCAAAATTGTCGACCTGAGGAGTCTGTGACCTGGAATGAAAAGGCATAATTGGCTAAGTAAACCCACATAATTAAATTAAATATGAATACCACTGATTGAGGATTGCAGGGAGGGAGGAGTATGTTTGCTGTTAATGACTCACAATTTATTTACACCTTAAACACCGTGTTTCCTTACTGCTCTAAAGTAGTGAAATTGCCTTCTTCCTGGTGAAATTTATTGCCATTTAAACATGCCAAAAGGCCATTCTGGCAGTCATTACAATAATCTATCATTTCTGCAACTGCTGGTATCCTGTTCTGTGGTCAAATTCAATCTGAAAAGGGTCAACAGAATTTTTCCACCAAATGCTTCCCTCTTGACTATCATCAATTTACTTTTGTCAACAAAAAGGGCATTACTACAGAATGAAATAGAAGATCCCCTTAAGACCTCTGGCAAACAGTCAGCCTATGCGTCTGTCTTTGTGCATGGGGCTCTGTTGGGCCAAATCATGCACGCACGGGATGGGAGTAGGGTGGGGGAGGAGGCTGCCACCTATCGGTATTTTTCTCCATTGACAAAAACCACCAGCACACCTAATTGTAGACTAAACTGTAGTTTCTGGTTTCCAGCAGTGAGTCTGGCCCTTTCTTGGCTGGAACTGAAGTGCTCCATAGTTAGTCACATGGCTCCCTTTTTGTATTTCCTTACCCCTCTTGTTGTTGTTGTTGTTGGAGCTTGAACTCAGGGCTTCGTCTTGTCTTGGAACATTTTTGCTCAAGGCTAGCACTCTACCTCCTTGAATCATAGCTCTACTTCTGTTTTTTTAATTTTTTTTTATTGTGAAAACACTGTACAGTGGGGTTACAATTACATGGGCAAGACAATGAGTACATTTCTTATCAAGCATTGTAGCCTCCTCCTTTGTTTCCCCTTCCCATCCCTTCCCATCCTCCAACTACCTCCCCCCCACTCTGCCCCCCCCACCAAAGTTGTAAAGTTCGTTTTTCCACATAACGACTTGTACAGCTCATTGTTGCAATGGATCCACCTGTATCCGTATTTAAACAATTTGTTTTTTCCCTTCCCCTCCACAAATTATACCAACCTCAAATACAGTGAAAGCAGAGGTTATACCATGGGGGAGGGACATACAAAGCAACAAAGAAATAATCTTATAAATGTGTTAGAAACAATCACCTGAAAGAAAAAAAAAACATCTACTTCTGTTTTTTTTTAGGAGTTAATTGGAGATAAGAGTCTCACAGACTTTCCTGCCCGGGCTGGCTTTGAACCATGATCCTCAGATCTCAGCCACCTGAGTAGCTAGGATTACAGGCATTTGCACCAGTGCCTGGCTTTTCCTTATACCTCTTTATTATCTTTGTGTGTGTGTGTGTGTGTGTGTGTGTGTGTGTGTGTGAGAGAGAGAGAGAGAGAGAGAGAGAGACAGACAGACACACACACACACACACACACACACAGAGTGTGTTCTGGGTCTTGAATTTAGGGTCTGAGCTTTTGTACTCAGAGTTAGTGCTCTACTACTTCAGCCACAGCTCTACTTCCAGTTTTTTGTTTTGGTAATTAATTGGAAGTAAGAGTCTCACAGACTTTCTGCCCAGACTATATTTTATCCTCAGATCTCAGCTTCCTAACAGGTTAGGATTACAGGCATGAGCCACTGGTGCCTGGCTTTCTTAATTATCTTCTATTTGCTGATATTGCTGATATAAACATTTGTGTTTAGCTCACAGAGTTCCAACCACTGCTCACAGCAGGAAATGCTTACTCTGTAGCATAATGAAAACAAATGTCTTTGTGGTATTAAAAGGCAAGTTTTCAGGGTTTCTTTTTTTTTTTTAGTATACAGATAATTTAATTGGAAGGTAAAGGCAAAAAATACTTAGCTCAAGGATTCAAAGTGTTTTCATAAGCAAACTTAGAAAAGAATAATGAGAGGAACTTGAACAACTTGAACCATTTCTAGAAGGTCTTTCCTTCCCTATCTTTGAGGAGTCAGTCTATTATATATTTCCTCTCCTAAGGTCAAATGTTTTCTTTTTGTAAATTGGAGGCAGTAGCGATGGTCTCTGCCTTTTAACACCGCAAGTGGGACTACCTGCCCTCCCCCTTCGGCCCATGGCGTGTTCACATACAGCTCTGTTTTCATTCCCAGAGGCTTACTGTACACCATGACAGAGTCAATGGACTTCATTGTGAAATGGTCAGATTGCGAATCAGAAAATTACATAGTATTTCCAGTGGGCACTTGGGGGTGGGTGGGTGTTATCATTTTTATTTATTTTTGGCAATGCTGGGGTTTGAACTCAGGACTTTATACTTGCTAAGCATATAGTATACACACTAGCCACACCTCAGACCCCACTTTATTGTTTTATAATAGTTAACTTCTTATTTAGCACATTACAAATAGTGAGGTTTCCCGCTGATTTGAAAAGTGTTACAATTTTTTGTTTTACTAAAACTTAAAGTTTCTGGGGCTGGGGATATGGCTTAGTGGCAAGAGTGTTTGCTTAGCATGCATGAAGCCCTGGGTTCGATTCCTCAGTACCACATAAACAGAAAAAGCCAGAAATGGTGCTGTGGCTCAAGTGGTAAAGCACTAGCCTGGAGCAAAAGAAACTCAGGGACAGTGTCCAGGCCCTGAGGTCAAGCCTCAGGACTGGCCAAAATAAATAAATACATAAAACTGAAAGTTTCTGATTATGGATAAGGACTTGAGCAAGCTGAGGATTTGTCTTTTTTGGCTTTTTTTTTCTGGTACTATTTGAGTCGCATTTCCAGCCCAGATGTTTGCTGGTTATCTTCTGTGGGATTTCTGTCTTGTAGCTTTGAACCTTGATCCTCTAGATTGCAAGCTTCTGAATAAATAGAGTTGTAGACCTGAGCCCTTGGTGCCTTTGACATTTGAACACTCATTATTCATTACATCTTATTTTTGTATACAAGTTAAATTTACTTTTGACTTTATATATTGCATGGGCAAATCCAGAAATAGAGTCTATCTAGAGATGCCTATTCCTTTTGGTTAAATTCTAGCTTGAAGTAAAAGAATTAGTTTATAAATAATCTATTTATTTGAGCAAATGAAACTTAGTAAGGCAATTTACAATAGCATTGTATATGCAATTCCTGATATTTGTGCAAATTTGGAAGTTCTCATATTTTAAAATAATACCAAAACACAGCTTTAGAGACCATATTTTTTCCTTATTGTGAAAGGATACATGAAACTAATGCTGGTGACTCACGCCTGTAATCTTAGCTACTCATGGGGCTGAGAGCTGAGCATTGTGGTTCCAAGTCAAATGGGGTAGAAAAGTCATTGTGAAACTCTTATCTCCAATTAACCACTCAAACACTGGATGTGGAGCTGTGGCTCAAATGGTAGAGTGCTAGCCTTGAACAAAAGAAGCACAAGGACAGAACCCAGGTCCAGAGAACAAGCCCCAGGACTGGCAAAAAAGAAAAAAAAAAGAAAGAAAAAAGATAAGTTTACGTAGAAAAGAAAGAAAATACAAAGAAGAAAATCATGAATAATACCACAACATAGAACTAATCTCTGTTAGTATCTAATGTACTTAATTTCATAATCTTGCATATAATATGAATATGTTATATAGGTTGTATTTGTGTTTGACTATAAACAGAAACATGAGCACGATGAGTCTTATTTAAGATGTTGATGGGACTGCTATTTATGATATCAAATGCCTGCAGGCAACATGAGAATCTGTCTGAAGGATTTAGCAGTTTGCCTATGTGGTGGAATTTTATATGGCAGTTAAAATGAGTGACTAAAATGTATACAAAAATATAGGTGAATTTCTTTGATCCAATATACTTTGGTTCAAAAATGGTAAGCCCTCCAATGATGTACAATTCTATACCCTTTCATTATTGTGAATTTCAAATAAGGGTCATAGGAATTAAGGTGTTTGTTGTTGCTAAGATAGACGTGACAGAAGGCTTGCTGCTAGATGTGGAAACCTGGAGCTCATGGCCCAAATGACTTTCATAACTCTCTTTGTTACAATTGCCATCTCTGCTTCCAGATTTTTTTTCTATATCTGAATCTTGTACTACTGATAAACTGTCCCTGAGAATTTGTTGTTGTTGTTGTTGTTGTGGGGAACTGTCCTGTACATGGTAGAATGTTAGAAGTAGTTGGGGCTAGTCCTCCACTTACTGGATTTAGTAGCCCCCCTGTTTCCCACACATTACAACACTCAAAAATGTTTCTGTCTACTCAGAAGGCTGAGATATGAGGCTCATGGTTCAAAGCCAGCCCAAGCAGAAAAATTCATGAGACCCTTATGTCCAATAAACTATACCCTTCCCCCTACCAAAGCCAGCAATAGAGCTCTGGTTCAAGTGAGAGAATGCTAGCCTTGAGCAAATGAAGCTCAGGGACAGTGCATAGGTCCTGAGTTTAAGCACTAGGAACAGCACACGCACATGCGTGCGCGCATGCGCGCGCTTGAGCTCGCGCGCACACACACACACACACACACACACACACACACACACACACACACACACACACACTGTTTCTCTCAACTACAAAATGCCTCCTGGCTGGCCAAATTGTCCTAGTTGAGAACCACTAGGAAAAGATGAGGAAAACAGGTTGTGAGTTCAGAAAGAGCATAAATGGCAAAATGGATTTTGTATTAAAACATCACTGTCTTCAAAATGTAATCAGCACTTGTGATTATCCATCCTGCCCAATACTTCAAAATTCAGTTCCACTCTTGGTTGCTGTGGGTGATGGTACAGCCCACCGAAATCATAGCACAACCCACTGCAATGGTACAGAGGTGGACTTGGCTGTTTTATTAAAAAATCCTTTGTAAAATGCAGTGACATATTTTTGTTGGCTGCTACCGAGCTCTATTCTGCACCATCCTTGATTCTCTACCCTGTGTGGAAAATTCTGGTAGGGGACCCACCCTGCTGAGTTTGCTTCATCCATCTCCTATGAGAGAAAAACAGAGCAGTCATAACAATTCAACTGGCTAGCCCAGAAGGCCTTCAGAAGAAAGGTCTGTGTAAGGACAAACTTGTAATATTTATTGTGATTATCAGCCCCCCAGGGGCCTTTTGAAGAATTCTGTCTGATTTATCAGGCAGCTGCTCCATGGATATGCATGAACTGAGACGGGAAGGCTTGGAGGCTGGGAGGGGGGAGGGGGAAAGCAGGACCAGGTTGAAGGCAGTGCTCCAGGGGTGACCTCATATTTACCCCCAGATGTTCAAACCATTTCAAAATATCATTACAGTCTTGATGTGGTGCCATTTTCTATTCTTGCTAAACTTTGGAAAGCAAGCAGGACTTAGGAATTTTAATGCTCACTTGAGCCTGTGAAAGACGTGGTCATGTTGAAAGTAGTCTGACCTTTTCATTGTTCATTGCCGATTGGTTGACTGACCATTCCTATTCTCCATTCCTACTGCTTCAGCAACTTTGTCGCCTTCCCTTCTTAGCATCAGGTAAATAACTTCACAGAGGCCCTAGCTTTTTCTACTGTATTTCATTGCCAAGATCTTACTTTAGCTTGTGAGTTATTTTTTTTTTCAAGTCAAGGACTAAATGATGAAATTAAAGGTTAGCAGGAAGATCAAAACCAATGAATGCCACTATCTAGAATTCTCTCTTTGCCAATCCAAAATATACATTTGATGATCTAGCATGTATCAGAAGCCATGGCCTTGTCTTTACATCAAATAAGACAGATAATTATAGTAACATTGAGACGTATACTCAGATTCCAACTTGTAGAATAAAAAACATAATCTCTTTCAAGTATTTTAAAAGCCTTTTGTTTGCTTTTATTAACCATAGTTTTGGGTGTACCTATTTGTTGATTAAGGAGTTTTTTTTAAGGTTCTATTTATCCAAATAATTTCCTTGATGACTAGATTTTTAAAAAATCTATCTTTGCTAGAAATTCTCTCAGAGCCAGTCTTGTCCATTAAGGCAGTCATATTTATCCTAAACACCATTGCTGAAATATATATCAGGTAATAGGAAAAGATAAAAGAATAAGGGAGGAGAAGAGGTACAATCACTGAACACATCTTCAAAAAGTTAGCATTAAACAATTGACCAAACAAACTGTTTCAACCTTGAAAATACATAAGAAAACCTGGAGATATGGGACAAAGCAAGATAAAGTTTAAGTAAACCTTTACTTGAAACAACTTTTAAAAATACTACGTTGAATCCATTTTGCTCTGCTGGCTCTATCCATTCTCACACTGTCTGTATTTCTGTGATATAGAACAAGACATTTTCTTGAAAGGAAGCTGGGATGTTGGATCCATCATGGGGATAGTGACAACCCTGTCAGATTTAACTAGACAGAAGGAGCAATCATTTCCTATGATCTTCACCACTTACAGATAAAATAATCACTAAACACATGTTAGATGACACAAAGATGTCTCTTCAGTGACACCCGCCTGAAAATGAAGAGTCGGAGCTCACCAGGCAACATGAAACACATGAACCAATATGAATTGAGGCTTTTTCTCCCCATGTTAGGCACTCCATCCTGACACTTAACAAGTCACTCATCTCTAACGGGATTAACTGAGAAATAATTGTGTGCAGCTTGCGCCCTGCAGAGCGATCTTATGCACACTTACCAAGAATCATCTTGAAGTGGGCAGAGATCTACTGGGTGCTTTATAAGCAATTAGTGCCCCCAACTAAAAGAATGAATAAGCAGGTCCATTTGCAATGACACTAAAAAATTAAGACAGAGGCAATCAATATTTTTATGCTTTAGACTGTGAGTTCTAAGAAAGCAGGAACTGAGTCTGCCTTGTTTATACTATGTCGTCAGCACTTTAAAATTTGTAGCATGAATAAATGAATGTGCATTACAACAACTTTCATGTACAATTTAATTTAGACAGAGAAATTACTGCTTGAGATAGGGATGAGAGGAGGGAATGGGGTGAAAATGAAGAAAAGGGTAACATTGACCAAGAAACATTGTATTCATAACCTGACATGGAATTGCAACCTCTTTCCCCAACTATTTAGCGATAATGACGATGATAATAATAATATAAACATCTTTTGATGGTTATATTGTGAATTTCTCTCTCTATCTAGTATAGTAGCAAATGTGTGTTATTTATTCTATTCTAGGCACCATTTATACTAGTTTAAATGTATGAACATATTTAATCCTTCAACAGTCCTATGTGATAGGCACTATTTAATACTAGGAAAGCCAAGGGCTCATGGCTCTTACCTGTAATCCTAGCTTCTCAAGAAGCTAAGATCTGAGGAACAAGGTTCAAAGACAGCCTAGGCACAAAAGTCCATTGACTCTTATCTCCAGTTAAGCAACAAAATGCTGGAAGTGGAAGTGTGACACAAGTGATAGAGCAAAAAGCCAAGCAGGATTCCAATGCTCTGAGTTCAAGTCCCAGTACTGGTGTGCGTGCGTGTGTGTGCATGTGTGTGTGTGTGTGTGTGTGTGTGTGTGTGTGTGTGTATACACGCATGCATGTGCACGCCCACATGTATCATTGACCTTATAAAATTGAAGCTTAGGGAGGGAAAGTAACTTGTCCAATCAAATGTAAGTGAAATTAGAATTTGGACCCAGGTGTCGTGAGTTTAGAGAACTTACTGAGCTTTTCTTTGAAGAGTTCAGTCATCTAAAATTAAATCTCAGGATTCTGCCATTTTATTTAGGTGCAAAGCATTCTTGAAATTCAGTCACAGCCTTTTGTTTGTTTTCATGTTTTGTTTTAGTTCTCATCTCCTTTTTTCTACCTTCTTGTCTTTCTCTACTCTGAAGTAGTAAATCTGATCATTGAAGAGAAAACAGTTTATTTCCCCCCTAGTTTCTCAATACTTTTTGTGTTGTCCATCATGGCAATAGAAGATGTATCATAGTTAGTAAAGCCCAGGAAGCTAACCTATCTTTATTATCAGGGCTTATTTTTATGTTTGGATTCCGTTTCAGTAGTCAGTCTCTTCTACTTTCCTTCATTTCTCTCTGTGTTTTAATCTATGAAATGCAGTATGACATGAGAAGATGGTATGACATAGTATAACAAGGGATGCCATAGTACTTAGTTCAAAGTAAACATCTTCTCCCTGGTAATCAAGCTATGATGTCAGAAAGTAAAGCCATAATGTCAGACAGTAAAGTCAGAAAGCATCAGACTGGATGTGTGGCTCAAATGGTAAAGCACCAACTGTGATCAAGCAAGAAAAGCTAGAAAGGCTCTAAGTTAAAGCCTCCATACCAGAACATAAACACAGACAAAAAAGGGAAAAAAACATTTGCTTTTCAATTATTTTTCTTGAAATTATATTGGAAAGCAAGGTAAGGGAGAGTGATGAGGAGACTGATTGGAATACATTGTATGTATGTAGAGAAATGTCACAATGAATTCCCTGCCTTGTGTAGTTAATAGATGCTAATAAAAATAAATTAAAAAGAATAAAAAGAATAGATAGAAACACAGGAAACCTGGGTGTAGTTTGATCTGGACAAACCCTCTGTATCTTTTTACTCCATGTGACTTTTTCTCCTGAAGTCTAAAACTGCTTTGCACACAGAAGTGGGCATCTGTTGGCCAGTCTCCATGTGATGGTCAAGTGAAGTTACTAAGTGACCCAATGGCACGTCTTCAAATTCTTTGGGTGGACTTTGAAATGTGTTGTCTTTAGGTCACTGTTTGAGATATTTGATCCAGAATTCAAAAGGGTCCCCTGGATATGTGCCCAGTCTGTGAGTTTTCACATTCCTGGAAGGAATGATCTAGTTTCTGGTGGTGTAGAAAGTAACTTGACCATTTTCTCCCAGACTCAAGAGTAAAGGCACTTGAAAAAACAAAAGGCAAATGAAGAAGACATATTCTCACAATGATATCAACTTTGGATTTGCTTAGTTTTCAATGAGATAGAAACAGTCCACCACTGCAGAGGCAAAGTCAAATGTGTTGGAGAGCCTGAAGCTTTTATACTTCAGAGAGTGCTCTTTAATAAAGAGTATAAAAATACCCCTTGAGCATATTGCTAGAGCCCCTGACAAGGCTTTGGAAGGACACCATGCAGTTGACAAAAAATCAACTGCATTTATTTCTGCAAATAAACTTCATTAGTTTTGTTTGTTTTTGTTTGTTGTTGTTAAATTCACCCAATCAAGTAAAGCCTCTAAAAGGCACTCTGCTGGGACAATTTTGTTGGAGCATATGTTAAGTAATTGCGTGAAAATATATGCTCTAGTTTTCCTTTCCTTTTTACCAGTGTGAAAGCAATTTTTCATGCCTTGGAATTATTTGAAGCCTTCAAATACCACTCTAAAAGGACCCTTGGCATGCACATTATAATTGTTGATTTATAATAATGGCTGAAACTTTAAAGCATTTACTATTAACTAGACTCTGGGATGAACACTATATATGAAGTATTTCCTACTTAGTCCTCATACTACTTCTGTGAGATATCTGCTCTATATTATTCTCATTCCATAAAGTCATTGGCTCATTCTCTACTCATCCCAGTAGATGGAAGAAATGGGATTCAAACTCAATTAGAATCCAAGTTGTTAATCACTTTGCTATGATCTTGGATGAAATGCCCTGATAGCTGCTGTATGAGCAACAAAAGAAGTCCATCTTTAAAAAAGAGGCAATTTAGATCTGAATCTTTGCCTCATTTCCTTCTTAAAATATAATTGTGCATTCATTAATAAGAGAGCTAATTCTCCCGCACTTCAGGAGTTTCAGCTGTAAAATGCAATGGTAATATCATATTCACTTGAAAGCTATGGCCCAGATCATATGCTCTAAGTGTCCTGTTCAGTTTAAACTCTGTAATTTCTCAACTAGGGTAGTAGTTCCTAAACACCTGTCTCAGTATTTGCCTGAATTCAGATCTTAAATAAATAACAGACATCCAAATGTTGTCCCAGCATTTAGGATGGAGCCAGTCATCAAACAGAAGTCTCTGGTGGAATGAGACAGTGTGGAGACTTTGAAAAACAAAGATCAGTCTGAAGAAGTTCAAAGAAAAGGAGAAAAAAAGGTATGTTCCTAGTTAAATGCACCCATGTTGAACCGAAGACTCAGAAAAGTTCTTTTCATTTTATTTTCGGTTGGACTGACTTTTAAGAAAACAATCTTGGAAGTGTTTATTTTATAACTCTAACAGCGTCCAAGAAAATGTGAATAGCCAAACTCTGAGAAAGCACAGTTGTGAATAGAACTCATTTTCAGTAAGCAGAAAGACTTTTCCTGTCTTAGACTTATATAGCCATAGTGACACTCCCCCAAAAAAGAGGACAAAAACCACTGTCAACTGGGTAGGAGCTCCTAAACTAAGAAGTTCTTAATCTGCTGTGTCTTAAACTGGGCCTTTTTGAAAACTCCTTCCCCGATTCAATATGGCAGATATAACCTTTCATTTCTATTCTTTTGCTGAGAATGTAGCCCAGATTATGATGTCATGATTTTGGGTATAGGATGTTATCTGAATCAGATCCAAATGGGCTAGAGTTGGTGTTTTCCAGCATTGATGGTGTATTTGGGACAATATTTTGCTCTTTATTTGAGCTTTGTGATATAACTTTTTTAGACATTTGCTTCTACTATGTGGATTTGTCCAATATAATATTAGTTAATGGCTATTGTGTGTGCTTGTGTGTACACATGTGTGCACATGTACATGTTATATGTGTGTACATGTGGGTGGTATTTGAAAGGTATGTATCAGAAATGGAAATTAATTAAGTGATAAGACTCTTAGTTATTTTTTGTTTTTTTTTTGAGATAGGATCTCACTGTGTAGTCCAGGCTAGCCTTGAATTTATTTTCCTACTGTCTCAGCCTCCCAAGTGCTGGGATTATAAATGTGTGCCACTATGCCTGGCATACTATTATCAGTTCTTAATACATATGTGCCCCCTGTATTTAAATAATTTACTAAAATATTGAAGACCAAATCCTATTGATGTTAATCTGTAACAAAATTTGTTTACATTTTTAATGAATTCTAGATGTATTTAAAAACATTCACTATTGATTAGATTAGACTCTTTCTTTCAGCCTGTGTTCAACTGACTAGGAAATGTAAAGATAGGGGCCAGAGGCATGGGTCAAATGGTAGAGTGCCTGCCAAGCAAGTACAAAGTCCTCAGTTCAATCCCCAATACTCTCAAACAAACAAACAAATGAATAAATAAATAGATGTATTTGTTAAAAGGGTTACAGGTTTATAATATAAAGCATAAGATAAATATTATTATTTGATGCTGGGAATTGAACCTATGCTAAACACATGCTCTTGCATTGAGATATACTTCCATCCTAAACACAAGGTGATGAAAAAAGGCTCTAGTATAAGCTGTTACCATTCATACATGTAACTGAGCAAGACTTTTGGAACTTTATGCCTGTCTCATATCCTGAAGTAATGAGCTAATATTTCTGTATAAATACAGGATGTCAGTACTGTTTTAAATTATAACTATCCCTTTTTTAACTCTAAAATCCAGAACATGTAAAGAACACAAAATGTAAGCTGAGTGTTGTTGGCTCATGCCTGTAATCTTAGCTACTCAGGAGGCTGGGATCTGAGGATCATGGTCCAAAGCCAGCCCAGGCAGGAAAGTCTGTGAGACTCTTATCTCCAATTAACCACCAGAAAACTGGAAGTGGTGCTGTGGCTCAAAGTGGTAGAGTGGTTGCCTTGAGCTGAAGGGCTCAGGGACAGCACCCAGGCCCAGAGTTCAAGCCCCAGGACTGAGTCCCCCCTGCCCCCCACGCCCAAAAAGAAAAGAACACAAAATGTGGCAAAAGTATCTTTGGAGCAAGGAAAGAAACCATATGCTTGTGCACAGTATGGTAAATGAGTGAAAATGAAAATCTGGCCAGACTGTGCACAGGTAAGTAATTATATTCATCCTGAGGACAAAAAGAGCCACCTGGAAATAACACACACACACACACACACACACACACACACACACACACCACACACACACACACACACACACACACACACACACACAAATAGGTATATTCTACAAAGATATAGATGATTTGGCCAAAATATTGAATGGAATTATGATTGAATTACATCAGGAATTGCATCAATATTTATGGCAAAATGGCTAATAGAAGGAGTCTAATGCAGTACATGAATGTTTTCCACTCGATTATTTGTCAAAGTATGTAGAACTTCCTAAAATTCCATACTTACGGACCCCTTCTCTGAAGATATTTGGCCTCAAGGTCTGAGTGGGAACTGGGCTTTTCTAGAGTTGAGAATCATTGTCCGAATTTTGTTATTGTTGTTTTCCCTCTTATTCTTTTTTTGGGGGGGAGGGTCCCGTCATGGGGCTTGAACTCTGGGCCTGGGTGCTGTCCCTCAGCTCTTCAGCTCAAGGCTAGCGCTCTACCACTTGAGCCACAGCGTCACTTCTGGCTTTTTTCTTTTTGCTTATGTGGTGCTGAGGAATCGAACCCAGGGCCTCATGCATGCAAGGCAATCGCTCCACCACTGAGCTACCTTCTCAGCCCCTTCCCTCTTATTCTTTTGGCAGTTCTGGGGTGTGAACTCAGAGCCTTGTGCTTGTTCAGTAAGTGAGGTACTTCTTGAGCCAGGCTCCCAGCCCTTTTCTGTGTCTCTGTGGTCGCTGGTGAAGGAGATTACTGTGGAAGGCAGAGGAGATGACCTTTCCTATTGGTTCTTTGGATCTTTATCAATATTGTAATGCCAGCACATTGCGTGAGTTTTCATGAGCTCCAAGGTGGCCCTTTTAGGTTCTCCAGCTCTGTGTGCTATCTGGTCAGTCTTCCTTCCTAAGCCATTAGCATCTGCTCTCTGCACTCAGGCTTCTTGACATTCCTTTCCACCCACCGATTTGGGACTGAGACTGTCACAGGCTCTATCAACCAGAAAGACTTTTTTTTTCTTTTACAAGACTGATCTCTCTCCCTCCCTCCCTCCCTTCCCCATGGCTCCCTCCCTGTTTCCCGGTTTCCCTCTCTCGCTCCCTCCCTTCCTCTTCTTCCCCTCCCTCTCCCCCACCCCCTCCTCCTCTCTCTCCTCTCTATCCTCCCCCTTCTCCTCCCATCCTCTCCTCCTCAACTTCCCCTCCTCAATCCCCTTCCTCCTTTCTATTTCTTAATGAACTCAGGGTCTGGGCGCTGTCCCCAAGCCTCTTTGTGCTTGAGGCTAGTGCTCTATCACTTGAACCTCAGTGTCACTTACATCATTTTCTGAGTAGTTTATTGGAGATAGTCTCACAGACTTTCCTGTTTGGGCTGGCTTCGAACCACAACGCTCAGATTTCAGCCTCCTGAGTAGCTAGGATTATAGGCATGAGTCACCTGAGCCAGGCTAAGACTTTCCTTCTTGAAACCATTTTAAATCTTAGCCTCCAGACTGGGTAGAAAGAAAATATGATGCCCATCATCTTCCCTCTTGGATGCAACAAATGGATAGTGATATAATGAGAACAATTTTATAGAAGTATGAAGGTGGTGAGGTGCAGCCTGGCTTCTGGAAAAGGAAGTCCGTGATAGCAGTGAGAATACCATTGCTTTGGTTTTGAGGGATGATGGGAGAAAGATGTCATTTCCCTGTTGACTGAAATAGATGGGAATGGGGCTGAGAAACAGAGGATGAACTGGTTTGGAGAGAAGAGTAAGGTTTATGTTAAACATCCAATGAATCTATGATAATATATTATGTTTATGTTTTTGTTTTGGTGCCAGTACTGGGGCTTACACTCAGGGCCTTATGCTTCTGTTTCGCTTTTGTGCTCAAGACTAGGGCTCTATCATTTGAGATGTACCTCCATGTCCAGAATTTTGTTGGTTAATTGGAGATAAGAATCTCTTGCTTTTGTCTGTCTGGTCTGGCTTTGAACTTTGACCCTAGATCTCAGACTCCTGATTGTGTGCATGCATGTGTGTAGATGTGTGTGTGTGTGTGTGTGTGTGTGTGTGTGTGTGTGTATGTGTGTGTGCTAGTACTGAGGCTTGAACTCAGGGCCTTCACACTGTCCCTTAGCTTCTTTGCTCAAGGCTGGTGCTCTGCCTCTTGAGACACACGTCTACTTCTGGCTATTTGCTGGTTAATTGGAGATAAAAGTCTCATAAACATTTCTGCCCAGGCTGGCTTTGACTTTGGTCCTCAGATCTTAGCTTCTTGAATAGATAGGATTATATACATGAGCCACTGGCACCCAGCTCCTGATATGTTTTTAAAAATAGTGGCTCATAAGGACGTTTCCCTACACAGTTTAGTAGGAAGAACCCAAATCAGGGGCGAGAACAATATGAGGTTGTGATTCTCATCCTCTTAAGTATGTGTCTTTGGGCCTTCCAGTTGGGATTTTCCTGCTGCCATTATTTCATCGAGGACAACACCAACACACCCGTGAGAACCGTGGGTAATACGCACACCCATTTCTGCTTTCCTTACATGAGAAGACATCTGGATGGCTTCAAGGACATCTCTGAATGTGGCCAGGGAACAGAGCCTGTATGCACTGCCCCTCATTTCCACCTCTTGCTTACACTGGCTGTTCTTAGATATTAAAGGCCCAGCCCAATTGCAGTCCAATTGCACTGGGCTTGTTAATAAATGACACCCAGGGACTAGTCCTGACACCATGGTTTGCCTATTCAGGCAGGGCTTCTTAGAGTAAGGCAGCACACTGCCCTCACCAGAGAACTCTGTTTATCACTTTGGAGATGCAATAAAAATAACAAATGTCCAGAGTAAACCTAATTCACTATGCTACTTAGTATTTGAAATACATAAATATGTCAAGCAAAAGACCTCTAATAGACCCTTTTATCCTGGTAATAGTGTACATATAATTTTCCTCTCATTAGTACAAAAACTACCTAGGGAACTCTGGGCCCATCCTTCATCCATTTAATCTGCATTAGCTTACTTTTACCTTGTGTTTAATCTGCTTTCCCTCAAGGTATTTTGAATAAATCAATAGGAATACATGATTGTTTAATGATTTTTAGAAGAGCTCCCTTCGACCACAGCTGCATGATTTAGAATGACTAATTCCACTTTTTACAATTGATCCTTCCCTGTGTGGACCATCCATTTCTGCCAGGCCATTGTAAGAGCATTCTACAGCAGACTGCTCCCTATTCCCGGGGCTCCTGGCGAGGCTGCTGGAGTGCTCCTTGTCAGGGCCCCTCCCTCATCACTGGCTGATAGAGTATCTTATAAAGGACCACCCTCAGCCCTTTGCTCCAGCTGCTGCTTCTGGGAAATTTTCTGACAGCTGAAATAGGTTCAATTTCAAAATTTCTTTTCCTCATTTTTTGCTGGCCATGCCATGCACACCAGAGAACTGGACTTTCTTTCAAGTATACTCGGAATTTTCTGAATATTTTGATGGAGATGATAGAGATGATATATCCAAATAGCAGCAGCAATTCCTTTTGCTGGAGGTTGTGTGTGTGTGTGTGTGTGTGTGTGTGTGTGTGTGTGTGTGTGTGTGTGTGTCACTAGAGTGTGAACTGAGGACCTGGGCATTGCCTCTTAGCTTTTTTACTCAAGGCTGCTAGCTTTTTGGTGGCTAATTTGGTGGAGAGATGAATTTTACATCATACTTTCCTGTCTGGGCTGGCTTAGATCTCAGCCTCCTGAGTAGCTAAGATTAGAGGCATGAGCCACCAGCTCTCAGCTACTTAAATCTTTTTGGGAATTTTGAATTGACCAATAGATACTATTCTCAGCTTAGGTCAGTGTCTTGATGGTTCTATATAAGGAGCGGTAGATGATGTACTTGGTAAGCCAAGATACAGTTGATTAGCAAAGAAGGATAAAGGCTAGAGAAACCCAGATGGGAGAATATGTGAGGCGCTATGGAGGGACAGAGCTCAGAGAGTGGTTGCTGCCTTCCTGTCAGTTTTCCAGTCCTTGCTTCTAGTCTACTTCCCTGATACCCGGTTGCATTCTCTCCTTGGACTCTGTTCCACTCGTTTCTTTTTTCCTTAAGCAAATTTGATGTTTCTATTACTTTAACATTGATGACAACAGAAGACAGTTGGCTGGACTTTGTATGACATGAGACTTCATTAAAGAGATCCGATTAGCTTAGTTTCCTACTCTTTCTAGATGGATGCGTATATTATTTTTTTATAGCACCTCCAGGTTCATAGATTAGATAAACAAACTTTATTCAGATTCCTTGAAGTAACGACCCCAATTAGAGTGAAAACTGAAACAGTTGATTCTACAGTTATTTGTATTGTCATTCGACAACTATATTTTAGCATGGATTTTAGTATTACATTGCAGTTTTCTCTGCTTCTTCTGCATAAGAATATGCTGATTATTCTACCTTCGTATCTGGACTAATTTCTCACATCAGCTCAATGAGGTACAGTGCACACCTGTAGGTATTCTGCTTAATGTCCTCTGTCCTCTCTCTTTCCACCTCCACTGCCTAACTATTCCCAGCCTCTGGTGCCTGGCCTCTCTGTCTGCTGGCTGGTGCCCGCAGGTTGGAGAACAGGATGAGTGAAACTCAGATTCACACAAGGCAGCCTGGCACTGGAGCCATGTGTCTAAACCACTTTGCTTTACTGCTTTTTAAAAATTCTGCAGGAAAAAGGGAAGTCAGGCCCAAAGCAAATTGTCTGCATTCTTTCTTGGCTGCTGGGACTAGGGATAATGAACTTATAAAAAGTATTTTAGAGTGTGGCTCTAAAGTCTATACTTTCTCTTTTTTCAGTGCCTGGATGCTGTCTCAGCTTTGTTCCACCCCCTCCAGACTAAGGTTCTACCACTTCAGCCACAGCTCTACTTCATGGGCTTTTCTGCCCAGGGCTGGTGTAGAACTTCAATCTTTAGACGTCAGCCTCCTGAGTCGTTAGCATTACAGGTGTGAGCCACTAGCACCTGGCTATACCTTCATTTTTGTAAGAGGAAAGTAATACTCAGAGAAAAAGGCTTGAAAGACCACAGTATTCAAAACAAACTAGGACCAGAGCAGAAAACTCATCCTGCACATTTAGGGCCATATTTTTATATTATTTTGTATATATATTTTTATTGTAAAAATATTGTACAGAGGGTTACAGTTACATGAGTAAGGTAATGAGTATGTTACCTCCTCCTTTGCTTTTCCCCTACCATCCCTTCCTTCCCCACCTCCCAATTCCTCCTTGCCCGCTCCCTCTCCCCGAAGTTGTAAAGTTTGTTTTCAACATAGTGTCTTGTACATCTCATTGTTATAATAGGTCAACCTATATCCTTATTTCCCTTTCACTTCCCAAATTAGAAAAAAATGTATATACAAAATGCAGGACTACGACATCAAATACAGTGAAAACACGGTTATACCGTGAGAGGAGAACATACAAAAAAACAAAAAAAAATCACATAGTACATTATAAATATGTTAAAAACAATAGCAAGACAGAAAAAACCACTTGTGTACCTATCTTGGGGTTCATTTTGTTAACATCATCTTATATTGTCATATGTACATAGCTTTTGAGCTTTTCTGCTTGTCCTAGACATACACTAGTTATTACAAGTAAGGGAAACCATGGGACCTATGTTTCTCTGGGCCTGGCTTACTTCACTTAAAATAATTTTTTCCAAGTCTTTTCATTTCTTAACAAATGGGGCGATGTCATTCTTTTTGATGGAGGCATAGAATTCCATTGTGTATATATACCACATTTTCTTGATCCATTCATCTACAGAGGGGCATCTGGGTTGGTTCTATATCTTAGCTATGGTAAACAATGCTGCGATAAACATAGTTGTGCTGGTAGCTTTAGTGTGGCATTGTTTGTGATCATTTGGGTAAATGCCCAAAAGTGGGATTGATGGGTCATAGGGGAGCTCTATGTGGAGTCTTTTGAGGACCCTCCATACAGCTTTCCAAAGTGGTTGAACAAGTTTACATTCCCACCAACAATGCAGTAGGGTTCCCTTTTGGACACATCCCCTCCAGCATCTGTTGTTATTAGAGTTCTTGATTATAGTCATTCTAACTGGGGTGAGGTGGAATCTCAGTGTTGTTTTGATTTGCATTTCTTTTATGACTAGAGAAGTCATGTGTCTAATGTAGGGCCACTTTTTAAAATGTCAAGGTTTACATGTTCTTTTGTGTCACTTAGATGACATTCTTCTAAAAACTATTCAGTAAGTTTATACAAAGAGGTAAGAATTTGGGGCTAGGCAATGCCAATGCTCAGGATGGTAACTGTCATGGCCAGTGAGTGAGGCCATGACAGCAGAGTGCCTGATCAAACAACTGGATAGGATTCCTTCTTGGAACTCCAATGATGAACACATGTTGGCTGCCTCAAACTACAGTCCATATATGTCTTGGATCTATGCCTGAGCAGTGTCCCTTACCTTTTCATTCAAGGCTGGCACTATACTGCTTGAACCACACCTCCACTTCTGGCTTTTTGCTGGTTATTGGAGATAAAAGTCTCACTGACTTTTCTATCTAAGCTGGCTTTGAACTGGAATCCTCAGATCTCAGCCCCCTGAGATCTGATTAGCTAGGATTATAGGGTGAGCCACTAGTACCTGGCTCACATTTATCTGCTGAGGTTGTTTCTGAATATCATGTCTTTGCTTCACCATCAGGCGAAGGATAATGTACCAGACCCTTCTTTACCCAGTTTCATTTAGCTTAACACAATTCTGTGAAGTACAGACGCACTTCCTGTAAAGTAAATTCATTATATTCAGTAAAAGAAAACACAGATGGCTGAGAAGATGTAATACTTATACAGAACCAACCAGCTGGTGGGAGTTGTGTTGGTTGATGAACCCAGATTTGCCTAGTATTGAGGTGCCATTCACGAACCCAGTAGAACAAACCTTTCTCGATGGCTTTCATAGTCTAAATAGCTGGAGGAGGTTTACGTAAGTTACTAATTAAATACGTGATACCTTATCTAAATTTATTGAGAGAAATCTGTGTAAGTGCTAAAATAAAGTTGGAGGGGGCATCATGTACTTGCAAGCACAGGTAATAGCATAGCAAGCTACAATAAAGGAAAGGGGCTTGGGGAATGTTTGCTCAGCTGGTTAGAAGAGAATCAGTAGGGAGTCTTGTTGGTGAATAGGTTTAGAAAATTTGAACCAATCAATGGGGAGGTCATAGCAGAATCTTGGGTGTTTTGTTAGTCTGGAGGAGACCACTCCATGTCTCCATTACATACTCTGTGTAATTCTAGACACATTTAATCAGGAAAGAGTTAGAAAAGCTGGATTATTCATGTCCCAGAGATGATATAGGATTTAAAATTTGTGACAAGCTGGGTACCAGTGGCTCACACCTGTAAGCTTAACCTATTTAGGAGGCTGAGATATGAGGAAGCCAGCCCAGGCAGGAAAGTCTATGAGACTTTTATCTTCAACTACCACAAAAAAATTTTAAAAAACAGAAGTGGGGCTGTGGCTCCAGTGGTAGAGCTCCAGCTGTGAGCAAAAAAGCTTAGGGATGGAATCCTGGCCCTGAGTTCAAGCAAAATTTGCCTAAGCTTTGCTTGTGGTATGTGTGCTATTGGAGTGGCCCTTGTGAGTGCTAGGCAAGCATTCTATCCTTAATCTATACTCCAGCCCTTATGCTTTTCAGTTTTTCATATAGCTTTTTGCTTTTGCCTGGAGTCAGCCTTGGACCACAATCTTCCGTGTCTGCTCCCAGAGAGCTTTTTGGGGCTTTAATCACAGTGCACAAAGCACTGGCTCAGATCAGCTGGAACTTAAGCACTGGCCATTACTGAGATAGAACAGTGTTTTCTTTTGAGGATAAAGGAACTGAATTTCTCTTGTCTCTTGCTATTTCTCCCCAGATGAGTACATTACTCCAAAGGAGGAAGATAGTCATTTGCCTCACTCTCCAGCTATAAGAAGGCTTAGCTGAAGGTCAGGTGAACAGATTTAGTCATGAATATATCTGTTATAAGCTGGTAAAATTTGTAATGACTCATCCTTAGATTAGTGGGTCAGTGCTTTTTTTTTTTTTTTTTTTTGCTTATGTGGTGCTGAGGAATCGAACCCAGGGCCTCCGACATGCAAGGCAAGCACTCTACCACTGAGCCACCTTCCCAGGTCAGTGCTTTTTTTAAAATTGTTGTTTGGTTTGTTTGATTTGTTTTAAGAATCCTTTGGAGCCAGGGTGCTATTATTTTTTTAGGATGAATGAAATGCACATTCTTGCAAAATGGAACTCTTCACACGCACCAAGTCCTGAAACAGAGTTCAAATGACTCAAGGCAGAGAAATATTATATCATTTTTTTTGAAGTACAGGGATCACACCATTAAATCTGGCTTTCCATTTTACAGTTAAATCTTGCCAGATGTTCTTTAAAGTTAATGCACAAAGTTCTGGAAGTTGAATGAGTTCTCAGAGTATGTAGAATAGAAAATTATTATTTTTAGCAACTATTTGATTATTATAATGTGCAGAATACTTATCAGAGTGACAAGCATTAGAACGTTCCAGAAGAAAGAAGATGTTAGAAGTGATCCTTTGGATATATTATGCCCTCTAAAATTATGGCATTAATACTTAATTCCTAAAACTTTACCCAGTGTAGGAATTTATGGTCTGAGAAAATCCAGTTATAAATCATCCTTTTTCTGTCTGATGGGTAGGTGTAGTCTAATTTCCTTTTCCCTCTTAGTCTTGGGGTATGAGGTTTAGTGAGTTCTATTTTTGACTTTCTGTGTGCAAATTGAGAATGTTTCCTTGGGCTTGATGTGAATATATGTAGTAAGTACATGGTATTGTTAATAGACTGTATAAAAATGTTCTTGTGAAGAGAATTATGCGCGGGTGGGCATCTATGTATACACATTTCTACATGAGATTGTTAATGGGCTGTTTTAAACCCTTACATCAACTGTTTTTTAAAATAAGCTTCTTGGGGGCATTGCTTAAAATGTTTGCATTTTGGTAGCTGATCAAAGTCTTGGAGGTTTTGTGTAAATCAATAGAGCTGGCATGACCAGTGGAGGATCTGAGGCCAAGAAGGTTTTGTTTGAAGAATGGCACTGTGCAGGACTTGCCAGCCAGACTGTGAAGAATGCACTTCTGTTTTTGCTCCCTACTGTACCTTCTTTTATCCTCTGCCTGTCCTCTAAGGACATGTGGAATTCTTCCCAGCCCCATTCTGCTTAACCTTGCTTCTGATCTTTCTATTCAGTCCTTTAAGACTCTCACACACATAAACATCTTTCTCTGACAACATGCCCATATAAACGGATTCCAAAACCCAGCCTGGTTTGCATGCAGTTAGCTTGGCTCATGTATCCTGAAGGGGGATGCCTTGAGTTGGACACATAAGACCCTTGAAGTCAAGCCAAGCAAAAGCACTGGCAACATGCCAAAACCTAAAGAGCTGAGCTCGCTACCTGAACAGTACAATGCACACATGTCTGGCTGCTGTTCTACGCCGACGCTAGTTACAGCTTGACACTTCCCAGAGCAGAGAATTGCTATCACTTACTTCGTTTGAAATGAAATTTGGGAGCTAAGTTGGTTAGGCCAGAAACATCTTAATTTTATTTTGTGTACAAAGAGAAAATCTAAAAGGAGCAATCCACCTTCTCATCAATTTTACGAGAAAATCATAGTGAAGAAACATACTGTACTGCAAAACCAACAAAAAGCTGACAAGACAATAATTTTATTAATTTTCTTAAATTGATTTTTAGAATGATCCCACCCCCTATTAAGAAAACTTTTTCTTGCTTGCACTTTGAACATTAGAGGATTTAAAGACAAAGTTCTCTAATGCAATTTTATGATGACATAAAAAAGTCAGAATGGGAACATCATTTGGATGCAGATTGTAACTTCTATGGTGGGAAAACATCACCAAAAGAGTAGTACATACTTAACAGTTCCCATGAAACAAGACACTGCTTTCTCTCAGCATACAGATTACCAAAGAACCCTCCATGAATGAAAGGGGCCCTTTCTCCTTGGAGGAATAGGATATTTCTTTGTAAGATGTATCTCTAATTCAAGATATTAAAATATGAACTACACACACATACATATACATGCCCAAGAGATCTGGTCAGTTGGCTATAGTCCTGGGCTAGAATTTTGGAAGCTATAAAGGGCAAGGAAAGTTTTGCTCTCCCCCTAATGGCGAATTTCTGTCATCTATTTGGAGTATTGTATCACATAAAAGCAATATTTTCTAGTGGTTTGTATTCTTTCACAATGGGAAGAATCTCAGTAACTCCATTTGGAGGGATGCTAACAGATTTATACCAAGAAACATGGCAATAATTGTATCTACTTCCTCGTGTTGATGTAGAAATTAAGTTAGATGAATCCAAAAGCCTTGGTGCATAATAAGAATTAATATTAATCTTTAACCTTTCTAACCTGAAAATAAGAAATATAGTGGGGCTGAGTGCCAGTGGCTCATGCCTATAATCCTAGCTACTTCGGAAGCTGAGGTATAAGGATTGCAGTTCAAAGTCATCCCAGGCAGGAAAGTCTGTGAGACTCTTATGTGCAATTAAACACCAAAAAGCCAGAAGTGTAGCTGTGATAAGGGCTAGCCTTGAGCATAAAAGCTCTAAGTTCAAGCCCCAGGACTGGTAACAATAACAATAAAAGAAATACCGTGGGAAATCTCATAATTCATCATTATTTAATTACATTCATCATCCATCACTACCCTTTGCCTCACAAAATGCTGCATATTTTTTCATGTTTACAATATTGCTTGGTGTGTAATGGCTGCAATAAAATAATTGTTGAGTTAATGACTAAGTGGTAAAAACTGATGTAATAGACATAGATTACATTAAAATTATAAATGAATATACTATGAAACCATAAATGTGTTATCCATTTCTTAGACCCATTGCAACAATGAGATGTACAAGATGTTATGTCGAAAAGCGAACTTGACAACTTTGGTGGGGTGAGGGGGGGTGGGGGGTTGGGGAGGTAGGGGTTGGGGGTGGGGGGATGGGAGGGCAGGGATGGTAAGGGGAAACAAAGGAGGAGGCAACAATGCTTGATAAGTAAAGTACTCATTTCCTTGCTCATGTAATTGTAACCCCTCTGTACGGTATTTTCACAATAGAAAAATATTCATCTTTTCTCTCCAGAACTTGGTTTTTAGAATTATTCATGTTTCTAGACTAGAAAGTTTGGGTTGTATTGGACTCTACCCTTTCCAAATCTTCCCCTTTGCCTTAAACATTTTGGATTTACACTATTGTATTTGTTTTTGGTTTATTCCTATTTGTCTAGGGCCTAAACATATAAATTACTATATTATTTTGACTTCCACTGTGGCTTTTGCTTTCATTCATTCTTTCTTTAATCTTTCCAGGTACAATCCAAATTCATGAGTTCAAGTTCATGAGTAGGTCTGAATCTAAAACTTTCTTTCTAAAGACTGTCTCTTTCCTATATATTGAAATGATTAAACTCCTTAGTTTCATGGTTAAAATTTACTATTGTGGGTATCTAGTGTATTTAGCCAATTTGATTTATTTTCATATTTACCAGAATGTTCTACAGTAGTCAAACATCAACACTTACTTGGGAGGATATCTTGTCCACATCTTCTAGGGTCCAAAAACTTCTTCCTGCTCTTTGTGTTTGGTCATGCTTTTCGTCTGAAGTCTCCTCATCCCTCTGTACTTTTCTAAATCCTGGTACTGTGCTCAAGCCCATTGTTCCAGGTACCCAGTCCACATCCATCATTCTTCCATTAAAAAAAATCTCTAGAAAACACAACAAATCAAAGAAAGTTTGGAGAAATGGGATTGCATGAAACTGCAGAGCTTCTGCATGGCAAAGAACATAGCTAGTAAGATCAATAGAAAGCCCACGGATTGGGAGAAGACCTTCACTAGCCATACAATGGACAAGGGTCTCATTTCTAAAATATACCTAGAATTCAAAAAATTAAATCCTCCAAAAATGAGTCCTCAAAGAAACAACTGTCCAATAAATAAGTGGGCTAAAGACTTACAGAGAAACTTCTCTGAAGAGGAAATAAGAATGCCCAATAGACACATGAAGAAATGCTCAACTTCTCTAGCCATAAAAGAAATGCAAATGCAAATCAACATTGAGATTTCACCTCACCCCAGTTAGAATGGCTATAATCAAGAACTCTAATAACAACAGATGCTGGAGGGGATGTGGCCAAAAGGGAATCCTACTATATTGTTGTTGAGAATGTAAACTTGTTCAACCACTTTGGAAAGTAGTATGGAGGTTTCTCAAAAGACTCCACATAGAGCTCCCTTATGACCCAGCAATTCCACTTTTGGGCATTTACCCAAATAATCACAAACAAGGCTAAAGCTACCAGCACAACTATGTTTATCTTAGCATTATTTGTCATAGCTAAGATATGGAACCAACCCAGATGCCCCTCAGTAGATGAATGGATTAAAAAAATGTGATATATATTTATACATACATATATATATGTATATATATATATGGAATTCTATGCCTTCATCAGAAAGAATGACATGGCCCCATTTGTTAGGAAATGGCAAGACTTAGAATTATATTAAGTGAAGCAAGCCAGGCCCAAAGAAACATAGGTCCCATGGTTTCCCTTACTTGCAATAACTAGTATATGTCTAGGACGAGCAGAAAAGGTCAAAGGGTATGTATATATAACCATATAAGCTGATGTTAACTGAATTGAACCCCCAAACAGAGACATAAGTGTTTTTTTCTTTTTTAAATATATTTTTATTGTAAAGATACTGTACAGAGGGTTTACAGTTACATGAGCAAGGTAATGAGTCCATTTCCTATAGAGTATTGTTACCCCTCCTTTTCTAGGGGGGGGGTTCCGGTCGTGAGGCCTAAACTCTGGGCCTGGGCGCTGTCCCTCAGCTCTTCAGCTCAAGGATAGCGCTCTACCACTTGAGCCACAGCGCCACTTCCGGCTTTTTTCTTTTTGCTTATGTGGTGCTGAGGAATCGAAACTAGGGCCTCAGGGCTGCAAGGCAAGCGCTCTACCACTGAGCCACCTTCCCAGCCCCTGTTACCCCTCCTTTGTTCTTCCCCTACCATCCCTTCCCCCCTTCCCCCCCCCCAACTCCTCCTTCCACCCCCCCCCCCCCCAAGTTGTGAAGTTTGATTTCAACATAGTGTCTTGTGCATCTCATTGTTACAATGTGTCAACGTTTCAGCATTTCGGCATTGTTTTTAATGTATTTATAATGTACTATGTGATTTTTTTTGTTTCTTTTTTATGTTCTTCTCCCATGGTCTAACCCCTGTTTTCACTGTATTTGATTCTGGTGCACTGTATCTTGTATATACACTTTTCTAATTTGGGAAGGGGAAGGAAAAAAACAAAATGCTTAAATAGGGATATAGGGTGACCCATTGTAACAATGAGATATACAAGACACTATGTTGAAAACGAACTTTACGACTTGTGTGGTGGGGGGAGGGGGAGAACTTGGGGAGGTGGGGAAGGAGGGATGGTAGGGGAAAAACAAGGGAGGAGGTAACAATGCTCGATAGGAAATGTACTCATTACCTTGCCATGTACAGTATTTTTACAATAAATAACTGATTTTAAAGAAAATCTCTGGAATTGCCATTTGGAGTTATTCTTGCATTGTTTTATCTATACTAGCTGTGCTTCTGCTAATTGTTAAGGCCACTGAGGACAAGAACTAGAGTTTTGTGTTTCCTTCAACACAAAACTAGGAGCTCGTCACACAAAGTGATATTCTTTTTTTTAAATGTTGTTGTACATCATTTATTACTAACTTGCACATTTCTTTTTGCTGTTATGGGGAGATTTATAAAATCTGGTCAGACCATAATACTTCTAGAATAACTTAGCAAATCTTTTACTTTTATTATACATCTGAATAAATTTTAGGTGTTAGCTGGAAGAAAGTGCCAAATAGTGATACCATCACACCAATGGATTCAACATAATATCAGCAAAAAATAATATACAATAAAAAATCAAAATTGAGTTTGTATAGAATATACTTTGGCAAAATACCACATTGCTCTTTTGATTGTAAAGATAACCTGTAGAAGATGTGTCCACAGAATTGATATTCTTGTTGATGAATTTAATTCAGGGACCAGTTACGATGACTGAGAAAGGGATTCTTCTACCCAATCAGATTCAAATGGCTTTTCAGGAATAAGACCTATTAGTCCAGCATGAAAGTATAGTGAAGTGGAGGGATAATGTGTCAGGAAAAAAACATTGAAAGGAGTCTTCAGGATCATGTTCTGAACCATTGCTGAAAGCTATCTCCCTGAAGCTTATTTCTAAAATGTGCTCAAGAATATAATGTGGAAAGCCTGTAATGCTGTGAACCTTCAGTTTATTTATTCATTTTGTCTAGCTTTTCAAAACTCTTACATGAAACTCTGAAAAAATAGCAACAAGTTTGAGGGTTGCAGTTTGAAGTCAGCCCAGCTAAGAAAGTCAATGAGACTCTTATTCCCATTTATATTTCCTTCAAATTTCCCAAATGTGAATGGCATTGAGATGGTTAAAAGTCAATTTGCTTAGAGGTAAATACACAGCAAGCTCATATAGCAGGCAAACTGAACTCTCTCTGACCACTTCGAGATCCTGCTGACAGATTCAATTTAACAAGCTTCAGATACTTCCGGGTTTGCTGTTTGAATCCCTATCTGCGAAATGGGTGTTGGATAATGCTCACAATACACACATAGATGCTTTTTGGCACAATGAGTTGGCATGGATGGACATCAAAGTTTATTTGCTTGTTTTTCTCTCCTGAACTGGAGGCATTTTTTTTTTACCTACTTTAAGTTGTAGATGTTTGGAGTCAGTATCAATGGGTATAAAATCGTATTGCATTAATCCTTCCGTTTAGTACTCCAGTTTTATTTTTCTTTAAAGTTTTTGTTTTTTCATTCTCTCTTTGGGTACAATACCATGACCCAACTACCTCTCCTCTTCTAAACCATCCACACCATTTCACAACTCTTCCCTCTCTACTATAAGTGTATTTTTCACTTATTCTTCACAATAGTTCTTTGAGATAGGGTTTTACGTAGGAGGAACATAAGTTCACAAGAAATTACATGGAATTTGCCAGATTCCAAAATATCTATATTTGTGCACTGTATTCTATGAGTTCAGTGCAGTGTAATGTAAAACAGAAAGACCATTAATGCATTTTAATACTTTGTAAAAAGAAAATAAATCTAAAGTCAATAAGAATATTATGGCAGCCCTAGGGGCTATAATACGCCTGCATCTTAGTGGTACCACCAAATGTTGTTCCTGAACCAGAAAACACAACTGGCAAATGTAGAAGAGTGAATACCCAACGAAGTAACTTTGGCCTATAAAAGGGCAGGAGAATGTTTATTGCAGCACTGTTCACAAAGCTAGGATATGGAAACAACCCAGATGGCCCACCAGAGATGAATGGATCCAAAAACTGTGGTATCTATACACAATGGAATATTATGCAGCCATTAGAAATGACAAAATAATGGCATTTGCAGGGAAATGGATGGAGCTAGAAGGAATCATGTTGAGCAAGGTAAGCCAAGAGCAAAGAGACAAATGGTACATGGTCTCCCTGATAAGTGGATGCTAAATCCAAAATGTTAGATGATACGACAAAATTAACAGGACTTAAGAAACAAACAACTCCCACTCATCTGGTCAAACCTCTACTAAATATCCCCATGCTGCTGATCACATGTATGGTGTATATGTGCACACCGTTATATGTTACAGACTATGATAGACAATTTGCTCCAGGAAAGTTAGAATGAACTTGTGACTTTAAATGAGCATCATTATTCCACAATACTGTGAAATTTGGAAATTATGTAATCACTTAATCACAATTAAAAAAAAAAGAACCTTGGGAAGGTAGGGAAGGAAGGGATGGTAGGGGGAAAACAATGGAGGGGGTAACAATGCTCAATAGGAAGTGTACTCATTACCTTACTCATGTAACTGTAACCCTCTGTATAGTATCTTTACAATAAAAATTTTTTTTTTTAAAAGGGCAGTAGAGAGGAAGAAGCTGGGGGGTGTTTGTTGCTCTTCTTTCTTTGCCTGCCCTAGGACACATTGCTTCCCTGTAGCTTTTCTAGGACTATCCATAATGATTAAATTACCAATGAAGCACCCTCATCTTTGAAGCTGATCCTTCATTCTTGCTTCCCTAGGATTCCTCAAATAAGTTCTATCACTAAGATCTCCTGGATGATCTAGGGATCCAGACAATAATCCCAGTATCCACTAAAAATGATTGAAATCAGACCCTAAAATATATGGTAGCCCATAAACACAATGACTTATGTCATTATTAGTTTCATTTTTACTAGTTTCTGTAATGACACTTCACTAGTATTATTGGTACTTTTCTAGTATTATTGTTATTAGTTTTTTGATATGTTGCATGCAAAAAGTCCAACTGAAATGCAATAAACAGCAAAACAAAAAAATAAAACAAATACCTTTCAAGTGCAGTATGTTCAAATAAGTCTTATTTGTATATCATTTGTGCCTATACTGTTGATTAGGAAAATAAAATACATTTGAACAATTGCTAAAATAATACCATGAGTATACCTAAGCCTTCAAATAAATTTCCAGGCAATCACTAAAGCCAGACTAACATAAAACAAAAATTCCAGAAAATTCATCACCTGTCAAAAATTTTTATCCTGTTATTAAAATGACTAAGAATGATAATAAGAATTCCTTTTATGGGATTAGATGGGGAAGACAGATCACTTTAGAAGTTAAATTTTAGGAAGTTATTATTGTTGTTCCAGTCCTTACCGATTTTTAATGAGCCACCCAGGCTCCATCAGCAGCTGCTTAACCTAAATTAACATAAATAGAATTATTAAAACATACTTTTTATTGGCAAAAGAAACTTCATTTTACTTTGGCAATTTTGGGATTTGAATTCAGGACCTTGGAATTGTTAGGCTTTATCACCTGAGCCATACCCCAGGCCCTTTTGCTTCAGTTTTTTCAGGTAAAGGCTTGTCCTTGTCCTGACTTCCCTCCCTCCCTCCCTCCCTCCCTCCCTCCCTCCCTCCCTCCCTCCCTCCCACCCTTCCTTCCTTTTTGCCAGGGTTAGCCTTACATAGTGATCCTCTTACCTCATAGCTCGGATTACAAATGTTCACTACCATGTCCAGAATAAGGAACCTCATCTTAAAAGACAGGGGAAGCAATTAACCTACCATTCTGTAGCACAGGCTGACAAAGTGCACAGGCGTAAGTAGGTCATCTTAGGCATAGCTGTAATGCCAGGTAAAAACAGATTCTGTTCCCTGCTATTGCCCAGTGGTCCTGAAAACCATTAATCCTATTAATTGTGTATCAAAAGACTGGTAGCAATTCTACAAATGAGTAAACATAGAGATAAAAGTGTAATCATACTAGTCCAACAAATTGGATTCAGGTCTTCATTGAACAATCCTGTTTCAATTCAGCAATTTTATTATCACTGTTACTGGAACAAATCACTTTATTAAACAGAAGGAGCTTTTGTGGAGAAATTTCTTCTTGTGGGCAGCATTATGAAGCTCTCCAACATAAAAACAGCACTTAAACTTGTCAGGGGATTTCTTTAGGCAATTCACTTAATGGCTTGTGACAGGTAGGGCTTGCCTATTCGAGCCTTCCATTTTGCTATGCAGCTCTATTCTTTTTTCATTCTAAGGGAAAAAAAGCCCTTTTGATGCTTTTAGTGGAATTAATATTTTCAGTAAGGAGTTTGCTGACAGAGGGTCTCTCTCTCTCTCTCTCTCTCTCTCTCTCTCTCTCTCTCTCTCTCTCTCTCTCTCACCCTCTTTCCCTGTGCTTCTGTCTTTCTCCCTCTCTGGAGAGCCATGGAGTTTGTGACAGAACAGTATGAAACAGAAAGGTTTTTAACTATGTTGGCAGAGCCAGGTCATCCCTAGAAAAATTTTCACAGAGACTCTTAAACTATGAAGCCAGCTCATCCGTTTGTTACGCTAACAAACAAAGCTACAATAATTCTCAATCGTGTCTTGCTTGTCAAGTCCCTTTTGGGAAGAAGGCCCTGGGTAGTCAAGAGCAGAGGTGGGAGCAGAGGTGGGAGCAGAGCCGGGCTCCTCAGCTACTATGAAGTTCCCTCTGCCCACAGAGGGAACAAAATATAGAAATTGAGAGAAAAGGCAGGTTAGGAATCAGGGTCTAGTTACGGAGATCACTAACCCATAGAACTTTCTGTGATGGTGAAAAATCTGCTTTCTACTTCTGCAGACTGGCAACATGTGGCTGTGACCTCTTGAAGTGATTGAGGAACTGACAATTTTATTTGATCGTAGTTGATTTTGGGTAGCTTGACTGTAGAGAGGCACACGTGGCTTGTAGCTACCACATTGAACAGCAAAGGTCTGAAATTTTAGAACTGTGGGGTAAAAGTTGAGAGGCAAAAGTTTCCTTAAAGAGAGGGTCTTTAATACGGAGTAGTAAGATGTGGCAGAATATTCAGGAGAGTGAGGGAAGGTAAAAAAGCAATCTGTGGAAAAGAGAAATTCTCCCTTGGTAACATTTGCATTTAGTTTGGGCACAGTGGCATGTGTTTGTCATACTAGCTACTTGGGAGGCAGAGAGCAGGAGGATAAGGGTCTGAGGCTATTTTGGGGAAATAAAAACCAGTTGGAGAGGGTAGTGCATCTGAATTTTAGATCTTTGAACTAAGGTTTTCAAAAGATTTAAAAAATAATGGCTCTAGGGCTGGGAAGGTGGCTTAGTGGTAGAGTGCTTGCCTTGCATGCATGAGGCCCTGGGTTTGATTCCTCAGCACCACATATGCAGAAAAAGCCAGAAGTGGCGCTGTGGCTCAAGTGGTAGAGCGCTAGCCTTGAGCTGAATCGCTGAGGGACAGCATCCAGGCCCAGAGTTCAGTCCCCACAACTGGTAAAAAAAAAAAAAAAAATGGCTCTAGATTTTGAGCTCAGGGCCTTGTTGCTTACTAGATGTGAACGCTGTTACTAGATGTGAATGCTGTCACTTGAACCACACTGCCACCAGCTCTGTTTTCCATTGATTATTTTTGTAAAGGGTCTCACTTTCTTCCTTGAGCATTTGCCTGAGCCATGATCTGCCCATCCCATAGCTCATGGGATGACAGGTGTATGTCTAGCTTCTCTCCATGGAGATGGAGTCTGGTGGGATCTTTTCATTCAGCCACAGTCCTCTTGGTATTAGCTTTCCAAGTAGCTATGATTATAGGCATGAGCTCCTGGTGTCTGCCATCTTTAGGAAACTTTTTAAGAACCATTGTTCCCAGATCACTTCACCTCTCACCTACACCTGATTATAGAAGTATTAGTTTGTATCAATACTAAGTTCACCTGATTATGTAAACTATATGGCTGGTTACTGTACCTTGTAACTTTCACTCATTCAGTTATTCAATAAGTAGTCTGGTATATATGGGTGGACAAGGAAGGGAAAGGACACTGTGGGTCATAGGACATTGTGATTTTCCATCAAATAAGTTAACTTTGAAAGACATTCAAATTATTGTTATTATTATTGTTATTGTTAGTGCCACTGCTGGGGCTTAAACTCAGGGCTTGGCTATCCCTGAGCTTTTGTGTTCAAGAGTAGCACTCTGCCACTTGAGCCACAGTTCCACTTTCAGCTTTTTTGGTAGCTAACTGGAATCTCATGAACTTTCCTGCCTGGACTGGATTCTAACCATGATCCTCAGATCTCAGCCTTCAGAGTAACTAGGATTATAGACGTGAGCCACTGGCACTCAGCTTCAAGTTTTTTTTTTTAAATCCAATTATCATTAAGTAGTAATTCAAAAGGGTTTCAATTCAATGTGTCAATTTATGAGTAGAATGCATCTTGAGTAGTGTTACCTCTCTCCTCATTGTCCTCTCTGCTCTCTCCCAGCCCCACCCATCCCCTCAAGTTATTCAAGTTACCTGGATTCCTTTTCACACATGCATATGGAATATTGTGACTTTATTCATGCAGGATTCTCCTCTCAAAAGATGTTCAAGAGAAGCTACAGTGGCAGCAAAACAGGTAGCCACTGTCAAACTTGTCCTTGTATCTTTGGCTTATTCCTGAGAGCTTATTTCCAGCTGGGTGGCTAAGGGCTGTTTTCACTACTAATCGTTCAGTATGCCTTAGAAGCAGCAGCCTATGAATCTATTGCTTAAGTGAATTAGGAAGGTCATAGCTGAAAATACCAGTCTAGGCTGAAAGTAAGATGAATCGATTCACTAGTTCATTCACTTTTCATTCATTCATTCATTCATTCACCCTCCCCATAAAAATTTATCAAGTATGTACTCTGATCCAGGCACTGACCTAATTTATGAAGGACTTTTAACTTTATGGCATTAATAACATTTTAGTTATCCTCAGAATTTTTATGGGATTTGTGCTTTGTCATGAATGCAAACCAAAATGTTTCTCCTACCTATTCTCTGCTAAAATTTCTCTAGACATGTCCCCAAAATTCTGTTTGGTTCTGTCTGGTTCTTTTTTCCCAGAAGCACTTAGGCTCACTATAGTCATGTATCCAGCAAAGGGGCAAAAAAAAATGTAAGCATTTGGCCTGATTGCAGGAGCTTTTAAATACTTCACTGTTTGGGGATTGTCATATAATTTCCAGGTTTTCATAAAGGAAATGGAATTAAAATGAAGGCCATCATTAAACTGAAACAGAATTTACTCCTTTTGTACATCATCAGCTACTAATTAATGAGAGTCTCGCAAGTCCTGAACAATCCTACGGATTTGAGGATCCTGTCAGCATGAACATTTAGAATCTATAAAAAGCCTGTTCTCTCAGGGATAGCTGGGTAGTCATCCTGGGCTTGCCAAGTCTCCGTTATTGAGGATTTATTTAAAGATACTTTAAAGCATTGCCTTCTTCACAATGAAGACTTTTCTTTGTGTAGACATTTCAGTAGACATTTAAAATCCCATCCATAATCTTTTTGAAATCTTTCCCTCACTTAAATGACTTGGCTTAGGAGCTGGTTGGCATGACAGTCTTTGATTACAGAAGGAAAAGCTGCGAGTGAAAACATTTAAATGAAATGAGCTGCCACTGAGGAACAGTGTTCTACCTTGGCCTGGGGTCTGTGTGGGGTAAGTCATGGATTTGGAGATGGGAGGGCCTGAGACCTGGGATAAAGGAAGAGTTTCAATGGCTCTAGCATTTGTCCTATATTTGGAGTAATTCCAACCACTTGGAAAGGCAGAGACTCATCCTGGGATTCTGAAATCTAACATCTCAATTTGCTCTTCCATAGTTTTCTCTGTTGGCTGCCTCATGTAATTGTTTTTATGTACATTTAGATACCTGTGAATGATTTTTACCAGACAGGTGCTTTACCAGCTTTACATTTTAACTTTTCCTTTGTTTTCTTCCCTTTGTTTTGGGATACTAAAACAAACTTCCAGAGTTATTTCTATTTGGTCTAAAATTTGACATGGAGAGCTGGAGATGTAGTTCAGTGGTAGAATACTTAGCTTCCTATATAAGACTCAGGTTCCATCCCCAGCATTGCAGGGGAGGGAAAAATAATAAAGTTGCATGTTGAAATTTTGGAGAGAAAGCCCCTTTGTGTATAAAGGAACATTGCTGACAGTCACTGAGAAGGTTTGCAGGATCCCCACCCCCCCATCTTCCCCAGGAGCTCTGAACCATCCATATCACCTAAAACCCTCCCATGTAAGATGGTTACCAGGTAAGAAACACAGGAAGGCCTGGACTTGCATATGATGGAGCATCATGGAGAACACTGTTATTTCTTTCTCAACTTCTTCACATCCATAGCCTTTTCTGTGTGCCATTACTAAGGAAAGAGGAGAGTATGAAGAGCTGTGGGGGAATAAGGGAAGTCTGGGGACTTCCAGGCTTTTAGAATGACTGGGAATGATAGGATGGGAAGGACACTGGGTAAGGATCTTTCTCCCTTGGAAGGCTGGTGTAGACAGATTGGTCTAGCAACAGAATGAGTGGAGTATAGGAACCTTCAGTGTGTAAGTGAACTGATTGGGACTAGTATTAGATAAAATAGAGAGATTGAAGAGAAAGAGTGAAAGGTGTAGTCTATATGTAGTTTTTTTTATTGCTTTATTTATTTATTATTTTGTACTTATATTGGGGGTTTGAACTGAGGACCTCATACTCTTGCTTGGTTTTTCCACTTATGGCTGGCTTTCTACTACTTGAGTCACACTTAACCGTTCTTGTTTTTATTTTCTTCTTCTTGTTAATTGAAGATAAGTGGATTTATCTCCCCAGGCTGGCATTGATCATGATCTTCAGACCTCAGCCTCCAGACTAGCTAGGATTATAGGTGTGAGCCATTGGTATCCAGCTGAGGTATATATATATATATATATATATATATATATATATATATATATATATATATATATATATATTAATTTGGAGGAGGAAGTTCCAGATAAAGGAGAGATAATCTACAAGTCATTTGCTAAGCATTCACTGTGCTCCTAATATTGTACTCAGAGTACCAGAGAGAACAGAAGCAAGGGAAGAGCTATTTTCTGCCAGGAAATGAGGCTAGCATCATGTGCCTGGAGATACTGAAACAATCCATGCCCAAGAAAATGTGAGGCAATGGTGACTGCACGCATAGCAGCAGGTGAACTGTGGGTGGAACCATGTGGGACACTTGATCTTCTTTGTGTCGATTTTTATTTCCAATTCAGCAGCAAAACACTGGAAATGGAGTTGTGGCTCACGTGGTAGAGTGAGACTTTGAGTAAAAGGCCAAACAAGCCTGTGAGGCCTGTGAGGCCCAGAGTTCATTGCCTTCTCCTGGTCCAATGTTATTCCTGAGTGCTTCCCACCCTCTGTTTCCTGTGTATGTGCTGGTGATTCACACAGTGCTCCATCATTACTAAGTGTGGGTTGGAAAGCTTTCGGTTTACCCACAGTATCTACAAAAATGCTACCAAGATTCTCCATTTGATATCAAGTATAGGCTGTGGTATTGAAAGTAAAGCATTGTCAAGATAAGCCAGGAACAAACAAATCTACCTCCCCATTCCCTCTCCCCACCCAAAAAACCCCCCTAACCCTCCAGAATCAGGTGGTATGCTGCAGCATATCTTTAAAAGTCTATACTTCTTTGGAATGCCTTAAAGAGACACCATTTGTTTAAAGGCTTCCGCCACCCTCCACAGTCCTGTGCCTGGAAAAGCTTACAGCTGGCCTAGAGATGGGAACAGAGCTCTGCCTGGTGGTCTTGTTTCACTTTCAGACGCTTGGTGGGTTTCTGGGTTTTCCTTTTGTGTGTCACATAGAGTAACCTTTCCGGAGAGTTAATATAAATCCTTTACATTCTCATTGATCATCTACATGACTGATTTGGGATTAAAAAAAAGAATTCTGAATGCAAGACTTCCAACAGCTCCATTCAGTATGGAGGCTTCCAATCCATTCTTAAACTGCTGGATTCCGAAGGCAAATCTTTCAAAGTCAAACTTGAGTCTCCTTCCCTCTGCGCAAGCAAACTGTGCTACAAAAGCAGAGGCCTTCACGGGCCCTGTTTACTTAGACTGCAAACCCTATTCAAGCCAGCAATGTCAGATTAAAGGAAGAAAGGGGAGAGAAATCAAAGCCTTAAACTGCACATAAAAGGCAATCGCTGGCAACCAATCTGTTCAACTTCCAACTATTTGCACTTTATGAATAAAGGTCATCTGTTATTGGCACCCAAATGTTAATGTTCTTATAAGGGTCTAAGCTGCTTTAACAGCTGAATAAGGGAGAGCGGCTAGAAGGCCACACCTAATCGTTGGGATCCAGCTGGAACACAGGAGGCAAGAGGTATGTGTGAGGCTGGCACCGTTTGGCACATGTTGAACGAGGAGCTGTGGGGGTGGAAGATGAAGTTACTTGTGTGTTATAACAGGAAACTCAAGGCAAAATGTCCTATTGCCTTTTCTTCCCTGACTCTTTGGTGAGCTGCAGGTTGTGTATGGCAGCCATGCCTGGCCTAGATCTTTACAACTTTATCTTATCAATGCTCTTCTTTTGATTTGTTTCTCCTTTAACAGCAAACCATCTAGAGTTTTACTAGCCCTTTCTAGAAAGTACTCTTTGGATAAAGGATGGACAATGCAGTGCCACTGCAAACCTCTGGCTGGCCCCTTGTTAGATATGCCTTTTTCCTGTCCGCTCTTCATCTATATTCACAAGCACACTGGAACTATGGATTTCTGGGTTGAATGACAGTAGATAAATAATAAACACACCACCACCACCACCAAAAACCGAATTTGGTACTGCTAATCATAAATCTTCAGGGTATAGCTTGCATATGGACATTTGATTTGTATACAGTGAATTTCTGCACAAAGGCAGAAAAATAAGTCAAATTTCAATTTACTGTATTCTCCCAATTATTCCACCCTAAGGGAGTTGACTTTTTTTTTTTTTTTTAATCTGAAGGCAAGTTCTCTTTCTTTTCCCTGTGTATGTGAAGCAAACAGACTTTATAGAATTCTCTGGCTCTGTTCCTAACTAAATGTCCCATATCCTCATAGGCCTCAGTTTTATCATCTGTGAATGACAGTCACTTAAAATCCCATTCAATTCTGCTGTCCTGTCTTAGTTGGCTTCCTCAACTATGTAGTGAGGATGCATTATTGTGAAATGAGAGGAAACAGTTTACTTGAAAAGGTCTTTCAAAAACTGAAATGTCAAACTCACTTAAGTCATAGTTTTACAAATAGGACCTCTGTGACAAATGTAGAGCAAGGTCATGTGGGTGTGGGGACAGAGTGAGGGTTAGCTCTATGTGTACAAAGCAAGCTGTTCATGTTCTCCTAATTGTCCTCTCTGAAGCCTTGGCCTAGTGGGAACATCCTTCCCCACTTCTAGCCATTTGCTAACGTACAATGCAGCTACACCAAGTGACATGACTCTCCTTCCATTTCTATTGGGTGTTTCTCTTTGTTTTTTGGCTTCACACATTCCTTGATGGATTATTATTGTGCCTGTACATTTCTGTCTCCTCTAAGAGATAGTACCTTTTTGAAGTTTAGAACTATGAATGTCTTTTATTTGGTGGGGTGTCTGGTCATGGGGCCTGAACTGTGGGCTTTGGCGCTGTCCCTCAGCTCTTCAGCTCAAGGCTAGCGCTCTACCACTGAGCCACCTTCCCAGCCCCGAACTATGAATGTCTTTACATCCATATAGTGTTGGGATATTTCAGAACATGCAATAGCTTGTCAACATCTCCTTCTACACAGAATTCAAGCAATAACTTGAGATTTCTACCTTTCAAATAAACTGACTTTTTTTTTTTTTTTTTTGGAATCTGGTCGTGGGCCTAAACTCTGGGCCTGGGCGCTGTCCTTCAGCTCTTCAGCTCAAGGCTAGCGCTCTACCACTTGAGCCACAGTGCCACTTCCGGCTTTTTTTTCCTGCTTATGTGGTGCTGAGGAATCGAACCCAGGGCCTCATGCATGCAAGGTAAGCGCTCTACCACTGAGCCACCTTTCCAGCCCCAAACTGACTCATTTTTCAATAAAAATGGAATTGGTGCATATTGACTGTATAAATGTTTGTGCTATTTCCAGATTAAATGAATACTCTCCATTGTTATTTCTTTCCCCCTGTCTTCTCTCTCTACTTTTTTTTTTTGCCAGTCCTAGAGCTTGAATTCAGGGCCTGGGCACTGTCCCTGAGCTTTATTTGCTGAAGGCTAGCACCCTACCACTTGAGCCACACCTCCATTTCCAGTTTTGTTTTTGTTTTTTTCTTTTTCTTTGCTAGTTCATTGGAGATGACTCTTTCAGATTTAGCTTTCTGGGCTTGCTTTGAACTGTGATATTCAGATCTCAGCTTCATAAGTAGCTAGGCACAGACCACCAGTGCCTGGCTTCTAACAGTCTTTAGTAAGGTTCATTCTTCATCATAGATATTACATACTTCAATGCTATTCATCACATCCAATAATTCAGATATAAAGAAATGTCACAAGTTGCAAATTAACTGATGAAAAGTAAACTTCCTTTATCCTCTTCTTGTTATTCATTTTTCCTTTTAGGATACTACTATTACTTGTTTCATGTAGTATTTTATTTTATTCTCCCAGGACCCAGTTACTAAAACCGAGTCCATATCTGGGAGTAGTTTGAATGCCAAAGGAGGACATGTTTCACAAAACAAGCAAGAACCTTTCTTAGGAGACAAAACTTTCCCAAGGTAAGCAACAGTTGCCCTAAATCAGGAATTTCAGGTTCTGGTGAGTGGAAAGATGCTGTTAAAAAAACAAAAACTGTGTCATGTTGGTCAAGACTTTTAACCTTGTTGAGCCATGATGAACAAATCTCCCATCCATATAGTTTTGATTCTTACCTAAAAAAAGAATAATTTTACAAAAGTAGAGAATTAGCATTTGAGAAAATGAATTCAATATTAGCATTTTCAATCAGGATCTTAACCTTTGAGCTGGTGAAGTGGCTTTGCCAAATCAATCTATTTAGGAAATTAAAAATGAAATTAGGCACATTTATTGCAAATTAAAGTGAAATGGAATTGAACATTTCTAACTGGCGCCAGAAGAGAAATGTCCCATTGTGATCCTTGTGCCAATAAAGGAAAACAGCCAATCTCCAGTGCTATTCTTTCCTTCTGGGGCTGTGATTCTCATTCTGCCTCCTCAGATGGGCTTTGGAGTGGGGATGAGGGGCGGGAGGAGGGAAGGTTGTTCAATTTGCAGTTCTCCAGTCCATGTTTTATGTTTGTATGTGTTGTCCTGGCAAGGAACTTACCTCACACTTAAACTAGGTAATTTGAAGACAGTTTCATGATGATCTAGCTGCTGAGCATGGTTTTTGAAAACTAAAATGGGTAATTTAGGATCCTAGAGTTAGTAGATATAATGCTGTAATTACTCACCCTTTGGCCTAAGGGGACAAGGGGAGGAGAGGTTGAAGGGTCTGGGGAAGGCAGCTTTATGAAGGCGTTTCCTGGTAAGGAAACATCTACCTCTAAGCATCTACCTCTGATCAACTTGAGCTCTACCTTCAGGATTCCCATCTGGGAAGAACAGCAGGCAGCTCTTCATGATGAGTGAGAGTAGAGATTGCTTAACCATGTAAAACTGATGTGACGATTCCAGCCTCTTTTGTAAGGGCCTTCTCTCTTCTCTGGTATCGGTGTGTTTCCTGAAGGCAGAAAGTCTAGTTTATTGGGCTCATTTCTTTGGTATATATTTAATAAAATACTTGTGGAATGCTAGGAAGGAAGGAGACCATAATTAATTGTTACCTCATCTCATAGTACTGTCTTGTCATTATTGTTTGAGGACCGCGACTACAGTTGCAAGCAATTCTCTGTGTAACTGAAGAAGCAGAAAAATCTTAGATGCGGGTTTACTTGATTCCATGATCACAAACTGAGGACATTTTGCCAGCTCCCTGAGGGTGGAGGAGAGGAGGGGTGGGGCAGGGAGGAGGGGGGAGGAGGAATTTGAAACCTTCAGCCAATCAGCTTCTGAGTTTAACTGACATCTATTACCCAGCCAATCAGCTGCTGACTTCATATGACACATAACCCAGGCAGCAGGGTGGGTTAGGTTAAGCAATGAAACTTCCGGTCAGAAGACCTATGTTCACCTTTGCATCTTATTACTACAGTTAACCCTGAGGAGATTATCCACCAGTGAAATATGCTCATGAATCCTATTATAGCATTGTTCACAAAAGTAAAAATTAAAAGCACTGATAGTAGCTCAATAGGGAATTTCTTAATTAAATTATACTACTTGCATACAACAAAATGGTAGTCTGGAAAATACAGTGAAGTTGATACTTGAAAAGACAGTCATGGTGTATTGTTGTGTGAAAAAAGCAAATTAATCCCCTCCTCAGGGCTTCATACTCTCTTTTGGCTTTTTTTTGTGTGTGTGTGTGCTTGAGACAAGTGCTCAACCATTTGAACCACAACTCCACTTCCAGTTTTTGGTGGTGCATTTAAGAGAAGAGTCTCATGGTTTTATCTGCCCTGGCTGGCTTTGAACTGGGATACTCAACTCTCAGCCTTCTGAGTAGCTAGGATTAAAGGTGTGAGCCACTAGCACTGAGTTATAAGTTTAGTCACTTCTATAACCATTTTGATCTGAGTTGTGTGAATTTGAATAAATGACCTAATCTCTCCACACCTCATTTTCCTCAACTGTAAGCTACATCTGCCTAAATTGAGGAGCAAATGCATAAATGCCCAAAACACTTGCACATCAGAACTCAACACATATTAGCCATTATTATTATTATTAACCTATATGCAAACATACATGGAATAATGCTTGTGAAATATTTTCAGTAATTTTTGTTGTTCACATGATTTACACATTTGGTATTACATTTTTTTTCAATTTTATCTAATTCTAATAAGCATAATGATTAGAAAAAGAACAGGATTACCTCATTCTTTTTCTATAGGATACTACCTCTGTATCCTTGGGAAAGCAACTGGTCACCTCTGAAGTGTATTTTTGTCAGTTATAGAGCAAGAAGAAGGATTCATTTCTTTTCTACCTGTAAAATTTTTGCTATGGATCAAATCAGTTCTTGAAATTGTATTCTTGAAAAATCGGAAAGTACTCTACAAATAGATTTTTACTATTACTACGTTTATAAATTTAATTGAAATCCTAGGAATTTTCTTCCTTCTCCCGTTAATGTTTGGCAGGAGAAAAGCAGCCTGCAGGAAACGGGCCCGAACGTTTGTTAACCTCAGTGAACAGCTGTCCTAGCCATGAACCAAGAACGAACTCCTAGCTGCCCAGTTTTTACCGGGCAAACTGTTTTCTGCCTTTGTGAGTGGAGACCCCCTGGTCTCTTCTGGGCATGTGACCCACCCCTTTCAATGTGGGTTTTGTTTGTTTCCACGCTGCTGCTGCCTTGTGCCACTGCCAAGACTGAGAGACGAGCCTATTGGCGAACCGTGGGTGACACATGGATTTGCGAGGTGAATCGCTGCGTGGGTTCATGAGGTTGAACCTGGCTTTGGGAGCCACTGGGGATGTGGTAATGTTTACCGTCGTTTCTGACGCATCATCTCCTTCCTCTTTATTAGTGAAAGATGCAGACGCCTTCGGGGAGGAGGTCCAAGTGGAGCTTGACAGCGTTCTGCGAGCACAAGGCGGGACCTGTAGTCCACTTGTGCAGATGTGAACGAGGTCTTTGTGCACCGAAGCTGTCCTGCCCGTAAACGTCCCCGCTCATCAGATCCGTGCCAATTTATTTTCCAGTGAAGACACCAGCGGTCTGGGGGTGGGGTGGCTTTAGCAGGAGAGATCAAAAAGGAAAAGGCACACTTAGCACCAACCAGATGAGCAGAGACCAAAGCTCAACGCGCGTCTCGAGGAGGGCGCCTGTAAATTTGCCCTGGGGTACACACACGTGCTGGGGCAAATATTGCTGGGCGAGATGATGGATTTTTCCTTTCTTACGATTCTGTTAAATTGAGATTGTGTGTGTGTGTGTGTGTGTGTGTGTGTGTGTGTGAGTGTGTGTGGAGCTGAGAAGGGGTCGTCGTTGAGAAATAACATGTTTTTAAGGCGAAAAAATCTATTTACTCTGGGAAAACAATGGGTAAATGTGTTCCAGCAATCCCCTCCCCATTTAGCACCACCTCCTTTCCTCCCAAGTCCCACACCAGGCTCTTGATGTACTCAGGATTTAAGGCCTGCCTGAGAATCAGAGTGGGCAGCTTTACTTTCCCCTTTCCCACTCTTTGGACGATTTCAGTCCAAGCTTATAAAAGTCATTTCCATTTTCAAAAGCAGACTTGGTTAACACACACACACACACACACACACACACACACACTTTGGATACTTTCCCTGCACCACCCACCACCCAACCCTCCCCACCCAACCCACTCCATCTTCTTGTTCGAGAAATGCAAATCTAAAGCCAATCCTATTTTATGTTAAAAAGTTGAAAAACATTTCAATGTATTCTTGTCTTGTATGACTGGCGGAGAGCCTCTAAATCCCCACCATTTACCAAATTAAACTAATTGAAAGTGCTTCCAAAAGCCACATCTGTAGGCTGACGTTTGTCCCTGCCTTTCACTTCAGGCTCGGGAAACTGTTCTCCATTCCATTGATCCCTGAATAGTCATGCCTGTCAGGAAGCCACACCAGCCATTATCATTCTAATTTTACTGCCTTTCTTGGTCCCTAATCTAATTTGCAATGATGCTTAAGCATTTCGCAAGGCCACAGCACTTTCTTCAGAATTTCAACAAGAGCATTAAACCCCCAATTTACATTAATGAAGTGCACATTTAATTAGGGGAGAGGGTAAATGGAGGGCTCTTCAGGAGCAGTTTGTGTGATATGATAGGCACTCGAAAAGCAAAGGAGATATATCTGATAAAAGACTCACCATACATCAGATGGCATTGGCGTGATCCACTTCCCTCTGCTCCCTACCTTTTTCTTCCAGCCTCATCTTCCTTCTCATTTCCACCCTTCCATCAACTTTTACCCTGCTAAAATTTGCTCCACAGCCACGACAATAAAATTATGAAGAGGAAGCCTGTCAACAAGGGAAACTCGGTGGGGCAAAGAACTATTTAAGAGGTTCCTGAGGTTTGTAGTTTCCCTGCTGCCCCCCCCCCCCCAAGGGAAGATTAACTTGTTCTTTTAAATAATGAAGAACATAGGAAACCAGCCCCAGGCTCCCTGGTTAATGAATGCATTAAGCACACAAGCTCAACAGCACTGTGCTACACAAACTTAGCTGGCCTTTGGGAATGGACTGGGTCAGGGCAGAGGCAGGATGAATTTCTGATTATCGATGTCTTGCGATAAATTCATTATCACATATGAGTTGGGATGCAATGATGTCACACAGTGGAGTTACCAGGCTCCACTGGGCCAAGGCTTTCAATTCAAAGCAAGGGTAATAGGTGTATCAATGTCCACATTCATATTTACATTCAAGCAGTACTCGTTTTCTTTCATAAGCCTTCCTGATATGATTTTTAAGTGCATGTGGCAGTCTCTTAGTCTATAGTTTATGAGGTCTCAGGGTGGGGCAAGACTTATTTTTGGAAACTTGATAATTTTCCTTCAAAGTCACCTTCTCTGTTGGTTTATTTAACAATAATATTGAAGATCATGATGGCCCTATTGGAAATATGGTGATGTATTGAGATAAGAATAAAAGCAATAACAGATTCCTATTTTATGCCCAACATTTTTGCGAAGTTTGCTATTTTGAGGCAAAAAAATAAAAGCATTTGCTCCTATGAGTATATTCTACACTTTTCTCTCCAGTAGAAGAGCTATATTATATTTTCTATTAATTTACCCATATCAGCTAGACACTGTTTTGTAGTCAAAGTACAATGCCTGTCTTCCTATCTTAAAAAAGATGACAGAGTTAGGTAGCAGCTATCCACAAGGGGTAAGGAAATGCAAAGGGAACTTACAGTGGAAGATGAGGACAAGATCACAAGTCTAAGAGAAAATATTATAATTAAACTTCCTAATTCATAGGCCACCACAGCTCCAGATCTAGGGATGGGGATTTTTTAACAGGCAATCTCAATAAATACAAAACCCACAAAGGTTAATGCTGTTGTTTTTACTCTAGAGACAACTCCTTTTTCAGTCTATTTGAACCAGACAATTAAGCTGTTTTTGCCTGGTGTCTTTGTCTCTGTTTTGTGTTTGTCATTTTTCTAAGCTGTTTTCTCCACAGTCTCTTTGTGATCACATTACGTTCTAGGAAAGTCTCAACTGGTGAATAGCATCTTTATGAGAAAGGACTAAAATGATCCCAAATGAACTGGAGAGCCTTGTAGGATGGATTACCCCCAAACAAGGACAGTTCACTATAATGATCAGGCTGTGCCCTAGAACTGGAAAAACGTCTCACAGATTGCTCCCTTCAAGTGATGAGAGAGATAACAATGTCTTCAGAGCACAGGAAAACCAGGACTCAGGTAATAACCAGCCAAGATTCTTATACTATGCATATCTTAATCCTCTGCCACTAAGTATTCCTTTATTTAAACCTAACACTCAGGTTTGTACCCTAAAGATAGCTGAAGTTGAACTAGAATAATGTCTTCGTGTAGCATTTCTTTCTCTGCCATATTTCTTTCCTAAAAAAAAAAAGGTTCCTATTACTTTCACTCTGTTTCAGTCTTGCCTGAATTTTTCTTATGCCAGATGCCATAATTAAGGTTGATTAGTTGTGCTAAATTTCTGGTTACAACAGTTCACTGGGTTTGGAAGACAGATACTATTTTCAAACACAAAGTCTGACCATAGTGCCACAGTTGGAGGTAAATAGGAGCCCTCCTCCTTTCTAAATCCATAGCCATTGGTTACCATGTCTAGATCTTCAGCATGGTACTAACAAATGGGATGGGAGGATCTAAAAGGAATTCCTACTTGTGTCTTGGACCTCAGTGAAGGAAACAAAAGATGACACTACAGAGGCAAGGATCAACAGTAGACTACCAAGAGAAAGGAGAGGAAAATGTTATTAGAAAGAAAACCAAAGTTGGCTAAATTCAGTGAGCAGAAATCCTAAGGAAGTTGAAGAAATTATGCAAAAGAATGCATACTGAAAGGACCCAGTGATAAGCAAGAAGGAACAGCTCCTGCCTATAACCCTAACTGCCCAGGTGCTAATGTGCTGGCTATTCAGAAGTGATCAGTGATCTCACCTCCACAGATTAGCGACCTCACTCCACTGGTTGTTTTGCAGTGTGAGTTCCTATGCCATGGAAGGGGAAAAAAAGACAGTTGAAGATATAAGACAAAGTGGGCTAAGAATTGGCATATGTCATTTTTGCACCAAGTTCAGAACTTGGGGTGGTACCACTGGCCTAGTTGCTTCTTGGAGCCAAGGCAGACTCCATTTGTTGTCTAGGAAAGACTACACTCAGGGACTTGATCTACAATCACAGCATTCATTCTTCATCTCAAAGGTGAAAGGGCTGCTGTATCCTGGTGGGGACTCAATGCTAATGAAACGGGTGATGGTTTTGTATTTGTGTATTTGCACTGCAGATGGACTGTAACTATTTCTCCAGTAAAAGAAACTCTGTGCCGGTTGAAGGCTTGCTCTGAGGATATAACACTGGTCACAGAGAGCTGAAGCTGACCATGGCAAAGGATTAGCAAGTCTCTCCCAAGCCTGCCAGCAAGGATTGTTACATCCTGGTCTAGAAGCTGGCTAGACCATATACCAAAGTATATGAATCTGTTAAAAAAATAATAGCTGACTTTTAGCCATGATTTCTTGCAATGTATTCAAAGCCTGTCAAAATAAGGGAGATTGATTTTCCATGTAATTACACAATTTTCCCCTATCCTCCTCTTACCCAGTTTAATTAGAAAAGGGCAGACTACAAATAGAACACAGTGCTAAGCAATTTCCTTTGGAGGGTTTGGTTAAGAATATCTAAGGCATATTTGCGCTCTCTCTAAATATACTACTTAATTGCTTGGGAGAAGTAGGAACTAGAGCTCCTCAGTAAAGAACTGTAATTGGTTCTCTTGTTGACTTGAACCTGTATAAAATAGACAAGGCAGGAGCAGGGACTGAAAAGATGGCATACTCCCAGCATATGAGCTTCATTTTTCCCCTTTTGAGTTCAGTATTATATCTAATAATGAAACATCTAGTGACTTGAATAGCAATGAAGGGAAACTGATGAAGCACATTCCATTCATATGATAAGGGTTACACAATTACTAAGAGAAGCATAGATTTCTATTTCCTGCCCACAACATAGATCTCTTTTTAGCATGGCCTGATTAACGAGAAAACCCAATGTTGAAAACAAATGGCCAGAATCTAGTCTGTTGAGAAATCAATGATCAACGTCACGTTAATAGCAAAACTGCCATCAACTTCGCCAGGTACCCTGGAGCCTGATGTAAAGTGTCATTTCCCATACTTCATAAATGGAAAAACCTGGAGGCATAGGAGTTCAGCAGTTGTTGGAGAAGAACCCAGGTGGCAGCCAAGCTCTCTGCCCTCAATGTGAAGAGAGAGACCTGAGAAATAGGATTAGTTTTAGAAGAGCATATATACTTTCCAGGGGCTTATCTGAACTATGTTTCCTCTCTGACCCTCTTTGAGTTTACCCATCATAAGTAATAGCACGACCTCTTCTTCAAGTCACTCAAAAATGCATTTGTTCTCTATAATAGAGAGAGAAGCTCCAGCCAAATTATATTCTAATGTATCAGAGCCTTGAACCCAGGGACCATTTTGCATTGCTGACTAAGTGGCTGCTGAATACATTATTAGTCCAACAAGGTTTGTGTCAGCTTTGTGAAGATGCAGAATTTCCTAGCTTCTTTCCAATAGTGTCATTTATGTTTGCAGGGAAGGCAAATAACTAGAAGAATGAAAGTGAATATCTGAATAGAGTCTATTCTTGCTGCTAAGAGTTAGGAGCTCCTTAAGGAATTATTCTTGGATTTTTGTCATGATGAAAATGTGTTTGGCTCCTGGAAAATTACCATATGCCTAGTAGGGCACTTGTTGTAAGGTATAGGAAAACCAAAGAAACTCAAGAAGATATTATTTTGTATGGGTGTCAGTACTGGGAAGAGAACTCTTGCTTGGCTTCTTCGTTCAAGGCAGGTGTACTACCACTTGAACTACATCTTCAGTTCTGGCTTTTTTCTGGTTAATTGGAGATAAGAATCGGACAGACTTTTCTGCTGGAGCTGCTTGGTTTCTAACTGAGATACTTAGATCTCAGCCTCCTGGGTAGCTAGGATTATAAGCATGAACCATAAGTGCCAGACTTAAGAAGGCAAATAAATATTTTTAAATAAGTGATTCTAAATTTCCAGGTTTCATTTTGGCTTAAAAAGTATATCAATTATCTATCAGTGATGTGGCTTTGGGCAAAAGAGATCACAATGTCTGATATTCTTTTTTTTTTTCTAGTCCTGGGGCTTGAACTCAGGGCCTGCACACTGTACCTGAGCTTTTCCTCAAGGCTAGCACTCTACCACTTCAGCCACAACACCATTTCTGTCCTTTATTGTTTATGTGGTAGTAAGGAATTGAACCCAGGGCTTCATGTACTCTACCACTAAGCTACATTGCCAGCCCCAATGTCTGATATACTAAGGCTTTATTTTTTTAATGTTTTTATTATAAAAATAGCATACAGAAGGGTTATAGTTACATGAGTAAGGTAATGAGTACATTTCCTATCAAGCATTGTTATCTCCTCCTTTGTTTATCCCTTAGCATCTCTTTCCTCCCCACCTCTCCACCTCTCCCCCCTCTCCCACAAGCTGTAAAGTTCATTTTCAACATAGTATCTTTTACATCTCATTACTAAAATGGGTCAACATCTCATTACTACAATGGGTCAACCTGTATCCTTATTTCAGCATTTTATTTCCCTTTCCCTCCTCAAATTAGAAAAATGTATATACAAGATGTAAATACATATCTTAGGGTTCATTTCCTTAACCACCTTATCTGACCTTTTCTGCTTGACTCATACATATACTAGATATTGCAAATAAGGGAAACCATGGGACCTATGTTTCTTTGGGCCTGGTTTACTTCACTTAATATAGTTTTTTTCAAGTCTTTCCATTTCCTAACAAATGGGGCGATATCATTCTTTCTGATGGAGGCATAGAATTCTATTGTGTATATATATATATATATATATATATATATACCACATTTTCTTGATCCATTCATCTACTGAGGGACATCTGGGTTGGTTCCATATCTTAGCTATGGTAAATAATGCCACAATAAACAAAGTTGTGCTAGTAGCTTTAGTATGGCCTTGTTTGTGATCATTCAGGTAAATGCCCAAAAGTGGGATTGCTGGGTCATAGGGGATCTCTATGTGGAGTCTTTTGAGGAGCCTCCATACTGCTTTCCAAAGCGGTTGAACAAGTTTACACTCTTACCAACAATGCGATAAGGTTCCCTTTTTAAGCCTTTATTTTTTTAACTTTTGTTTGTTTAATCTTTAAGTAGTTTTACAAAGGGATTAAGTTACCATGTCAGTTTATGAGTGAGATGCATCTAGATCAATATTATACTTCCATCAGTCTCTCCCATCTCTTCCAACCTCATCCTTTCAACTTAGCCTGATCTTTTTTATGTGGAAGAATTACGAAAATCATTTATCTACTTGAAGAGTCTGGACTCTTACAGGAAATGCAAGAAAAGCCCCAAATGACTTACTGATGGAAAATAGCTTCTTCCACTAGAAGTAGCTGTTGGAGGCTACCAGTAACTGAAGCCAATCATGGAGTAATAAACACAGCAGTGTAGCTAACCATTCTTTGCTAAGTCACCTATCACTGCAGCAGCTGGACCCTTGGCAGACCCTAGTACCGCCATGGCAGTGGTGTGTTGAGTGGTCCTCTAGTGGCTGCACAGGAGTAGCATTCCTTCCTGAACACCCTGTAGCATCATGGAGGACTAAAAGCAGAGGAAGGAGACATAGATTCTACTCTGCTGTTAGACAGCGGCCTTATGTAATTCCCCACCAACTTGGCAATGCCATCACTTTGGAAACTGGAGTCCCACCGGCCTAGGTCCTGGAGCAGTTTTCAAACAGGAGGAGAGATATTGGCAGGGGCAGAGACAATGTTTTGATTTTGCTCAGAGGCCCAAATGGTGGGAATGAGTATTTACATTGCCTAGTGCTGCCAAATTATCACTCTGTTCTTTTGAGCCTGCTTTGGCTGTGCAGGCTCTGCCAGTGTGAAGCTGAGCGTCAGAACTGTTTTCCCATCAAAGCTTATCCTGCTAACATTTCTCTTTACAAGTGAATATGGCCATTTGGGACTTGTATTTGCTTGCCAAGGTTAATGTCAGATTGGTGGGGAAAAATATGAGGTCTTTGCGATAACCATGAAAACACTAGAAGGTCGTCTTTTCCATGGAAAGTGCTCACTGATGACAGACCAATGGAGGAAGAATGCACATTGTATTTTCTTTTAACTTTATTTGTTGTTAATGTAAAGGTGATGTACAGAGGGGTTACAGTTACATAAGTCAGGTAAAGAATACATTTCTTTTTGGACACTGTCATACCTTCTCTAATTCTCTCACAGTTTTCCCTCCCACCCCTAGCCACAGTAGTATAGTTCATTTTTAACAGAGTGTCCAGTGAATACCACTGCTGTATATTGTATTTTCATGAGGAATGGTGGATTGACTAAAAAAAAAATAACTGGGAGGAACAGCTTAATGCGTACATCGCAAAAGCAGAGTAGTAAAAGATCAAGAGGAGGCCAGAAATTTTTATTGGATCCTTGTACTGATGTTAAGTTGACTTTGAGACAGTTCTTCACCACAGACTCCTACCAGCTCACATTGAAAGATTGTACCTGACACTGTCTGGAAAGGCCATCCTAGGTCAGATATCTGAAGTGCAAAGGTCTCTGTTCTGTCTCTTGACTCCTGTGCAGCCAATCACTTTACCTGTTCATTTACTCATACCACATGCTTGTGTGAAGGTTTGACTGGCCAGTTGCTGTATTGATAAAAGTGGTCTATACCTGCTGTCTTCAATTTTTAAAAACTTTTGAATGACTCAGGCTTTCTTTGCCTCTATAGAAAAGCTGAACTTTCTCCAAAGTCCAGTGTCTTCTTTTTTTCTCATTTTATTTTCTGTCCCCTCTGTTGTTGGTTCATTTTTCACAGCTGAACATGTCTTCATTCATGAACTTCCTTTGTCTCTCTGACTCTATCTTTGGTGCTCTTAATACCAATATTCTCTTTTAAAAGATATTGCTGCAATCTTCTCTCAGGCTCCAGAATCATCCAGTAAGCCATGAGCTGGATCTTTCCAGTTGGGTATTTCACCACATGCCCAGTCAGCAAGTTTTAAACATACATACATATCTTCTTGCTTTTGAACTAATGTCATTAAATGACTTCTGACTGTATATTTTGTTTTCCTTTAAAGCCAGATTCACACACAGTGAGGCCAAAGGAAGATATTCTTAGGAGAAGAACACAAAGGCACAATGCCTATGTACATCTGATCATATAAAGTATTTATCAAAATGAACTCCAGAAAATGGAAACATGAGGTTATTTTCTTTGTTGTTGCATTTTGTTTACTTTCATTTATCTGTCTTTGGGAAGGTAAGGGGGGACACAGAAATTCAGGACAAAGGGTGCACAAATGCAGCAATGATACTCACTAGACACTATGTTGAAAATGAACTATACATGTTTTGGGTGGATAGGAGGGGAAAAATGGGAGAGAGAAAACTAAGGGGTGACATTATCCAAAAAGACATGTACTAATTCTTGACTTATGCAACTGTAACCGCTCTGTATATCACCTTTATAATAACAATAAAACAACTATAAACAACTAAAAAGCTAGCTTCTACTAGTAAATAGGATTAACCTTCTTGACTTTCTTAGGTGGTTTCTTCCCCTTACCTTTGCATACCTACCTAAAAATATACTAGGTCTTTCTTTTCTAATTATAATCCTGTTTCCTCTCAATCAGTAAATATTAACTGACTTCTGGGGAAAATGCACTGAGTTACATATTGAGAGGGGGAGGAGGGAAGAAGGGATGGAGGGAGAGAAGTTGAAGATACACTATTTTTCCTTAGACAATCTAGAAGATATTCTTATAAAAATTATTAAGATAGCAGGAAGAGGTAGCATACAGAAGAGAGAAAAAGAAATATCTGAAAATATATATGGAAATTCATTCTTGTTGTAAAATACATCCTTATTAAATGTAATCCATCCCGAATTCTGGCTTTTTAAAAAGTTACCAAATGGTTCTTTCTTTTTGGCCTAAATTATTCTTGTGGTTCTCATTTGTTCCATTGTTGTCTGTGTTTTGAGCAAGTTAGTTTTAAATCTGATATCCTGATTTCATCATTTGAAACTTTCTGTATCTCTCCTGGCAGTTCAGTTGAAGTCTCTTGCTATATTTAATCTTTCTCTGTGTTTTTTTTTTTTAGTTTGCAGTCTTTATTATAGAGACATGACACTTCTTTCTAGGCAGGGGAATTGTAAGGTCCTCCAGGATCAATATCCTTTTTATTTCATTCTCCATTTATTCTCATCCACATATTCTAGTAGATCAACAAATAGCTTACACACTTGTACTGTGTCCTTTGGTAAGAGCAGGGCACATCATGGTGAATGGACCTTGCTCCTGTTCTTGAGGTTCAGATATTCAAGTAACAGAGTTAGACAAGTAAATAAATAGTTTTAGCTTAATATAATAGCATGCTACAATGACTCAGGTACTAACACTTTCTTTCTAAAGAACTAAATGAATCCTAGGTGCTCATCCATATTTATATATATATATATATTAACTCACTTAATTCACTACACTATAGAAAATCAATCTTGTTATCAATCCCATGTTACAGATGAGACTTAATCATGGAAAAGAATTAAAAAATAAACAAGAGTTTCCTGAGTGCTCATTTGAGCATTGGTATACACAGTCTTCTTTGAGTTCTGATTCTACAGAAGAAGTGTTTGTACTCTTGGAATACAAATCAGGGTTTGTAATTTCAATCAAAGAGACCAGTTACATAGTGTTTTATCAAAGTCTTGAAAAAATATAGTTATTTTTAGCAAAGGAAGAAAAAAGAATTGACAGCATATGTTGGTGGTTGGCTTTAAATGGCTACTGATTGGAACGGTTATTAGTAGTTAAGATATTAACTACTATTTTAGAAGGAGTAAGGACTAAGGATGGACTAAGGATGCTGCCATCTACATTTAAAGAAGGGACAAAGTGGAGCAGAGAGGAGAAATTAAAGAGACTAGAGATGAAGCAGAAAAGAATCTAAAGGACTTAATTCGGTGATGACTCTGACCTAAGAGTTTCAAAAAAGAAGAGATGATCAACAGTGGCAAATGTTCTAGGAGAGTCAAGAAGAAAGCAAATGGGGAGAAAGTCTAGTAGGTTTATAACCTAGAAAATTAATAATAGCATTAGCAAGTGTAGAATGGTTATGATGGAAGCCAAGGTGAGAGGATAATTAAGAAACAGAGGCTGCAAGCAAAGGCTTTCCTCTGGTCATAAGTGCATGTACTTATACACTTCATGGATACACTTAGACATGGCTGTGTGCACTAGTGTTCAGTGATGCATAACGAGGAGATTGACTTCAAAAAAGAACACAGAAGCAGATTTGAAAAGAGAATTACCTTGTCCCTGTTATCATCTATGCTTAATAAGTAACCTTTACTATGTTGCTGAGACCCTTTGAGACAGAAATGGCATCTTGCAGACTGTTTGCTCTTCTTCCATCTCTGCTCACTCTGCTGTCAACAAACTGAAACGTGGAAGTTGCTTATTATATGTGATCTAATTCCTCATCTGTCAAGAACTGAATGACGAAGTTCCTTTGAACATTTCAGGGTTCTTTGATCTCCTTTCAATGTGTAGAAATAACCTAAGTTACCCAGTTGATGGTCACTTTTTAAAAAAAATTTAAAACATTTTAAACAGAGCTGGGCACTTGTGGCTTATGCTTTTAATCCTAGCAACTCAGGAGGCTGAGATCTGATGATCACAGTTCCTAGGCAGCCCAGGTAGGGAAGTCTGTGAGCCTCTTCAATGAACTACTCAGAACAGACCAGAAGTGGTGCTGAGGCTCAAGAGGTAGAGTGCTAGCCTTGAGCACAGAGAGGCTTGGGAACAGAGCCCAGATTCTGAGTTCAAACCCCAGGACTGGAAAAAAAAATTAAACAGAAAGGGATTTGAAAAAATAACCATCTATTATTGTACAGAGAGGTTTAAATAGGATATACCCTTATCTTTTTAGTATTACTTCTGTGTTAGGACGAAGTGGTTTCTTACCCCATTGACCTTTAATGATCCAAAAATCTCACAATCTGACAATCAAGAAGACAGTTGATAGACTGGACTGATACTCTGGACTTGTTTTGGTGCCACATTGTTCACTTACCTTCCTTCCTTTCTTTTACAGATGCTTGTGTTGAAACTTCTTAGAGTCTCACAAGGATCAGTTTACACAGCTGCAAGAGCAAACCTTGAAAGTGCAGCCTCCCTATAGCCCTAAGTATTTAAAAATGAGAGTAAAGATAAAAAAAGAGAAGGCTTTGCTATCTCTTAAACATACCAGCAAAACAAATGATATTTTTAAATATGAAGTTATTAACCACTAAGAAGGCTTCCAACAGTAGAAAGATTAAAATAGAAGACTAAAGATTATAATCAGATGCTTGTTTTGTTTTGTTTTTCTCTCTCTGGATGCCCTCCAGAATCATCAGCTATTTGGCATCATGGAAAGGTAGCTTGAGTCCAGGTCACCCATTCTTTGGAAAGGGTTGGTTGGACCTAAAGGACATTGTATGGGACTCTTTCGCTAATTAAGGTTTATGAGTACATTTGGTGCAAAGGAGTATGTCTACACATGAAGAAATAGTACTTGGAGTCATTAATTAATATACTGGGAAAGTTTCAAAAGCTCACGATATCTTTCCAAAGAAATTGTCTTTCCCTGATTCAAAGCATGCTAAGAAGAACAAATAGAACCAACAAATAGAGACCCAGAAAGCCATAGAATAAAGGAAAGTATATGTGCCCTTTAAAATTCCTTAAAAAAGCCAGGCACTGGTTGCTATGATCCTAGATACTCAGGAAGTTGAGATCTGAGGATCATTGTTCAAAGTCAGCCCAGACAGAAAAGTCTATGAGACTCTTATCTCCAATTAATTGCAGAAAAACCTAGAAGTGGTGCAGTGGCTCAAGTGACAGAGCACTAGTCTTGAGCAAAAGAGCTCAGGAACAGAGACCAGACCCAGAGTTCAATTTAAAAAATCCCTTAAAAAGTTTTTGCTTTTCTATGTTTCAACTCACTCAACAAATATTGATGAAATGTCTTCTTGCTCTGTTGTAGGCTCCAAACTCTTGGGCATTATTTGTAGATTAAGTAGACAAGAGAGAGAGAGAGAAAGAGAGAGAGAGAGAGAGAGAGAAATCCTTGTTCTGATTTCTTAAAAATTTCTCTTATTTATTTATTTTATTCCACTGTGGTGGAATGAGCACCACTGACTGTTTAACAATGATATGCTTATAAACACTGTTTTCAATGTTTATAAATTATATTTAATTTATTTTTATTAAGTGATTGCATAAAGAGGTTTCAATTTCGTAAGTCAGATTATGAATACAATTCATTTTGGTCAGTCACCCCTTCCACTGTTCTCCCTTTCGGTCCATCCCTATCCTCAAGGTACATAGCTCAATCTTTGCATAATGTACATTAAATATAATGATTGGATTTGCTTACTCTTCTTTCCTCCATTTGTGTTCTCTCCTCTCAATGCCCATACCACACAAAAAATTGTTTTAGCTCTCTGGCAGTTATTTTGTTAAATTTTAGTTTTTCAACGGAGTTACACCATTGGACTACTTTATACTACCCTTTAGTTGATTTTTGTGTATATGTGATACGTTTGTATCGTATGTAATCTCACTCTCTCTTTCTCTTTCTTTCATCTTCCTTCCTTGCTTCCTTCTTTCCTCTTTCTCTCTCTTCCTCCCTCCCTCCCTCCCTCCCCCTTCTCTCTTTCTCTTCCTTCCTTCCTTCCTTCCTTCCTTCCTTCCTTCCTTCCTTCCTTCCTTCCTTCCTTCCTTCCTTTCTTTCTTTCTTTCTTTCTTTCTTTCTTTCTTTCTTTCTTTCTTTCTTTCTTTCTTTCTTTCTTTCTTTCTTTCTTTCTTTCTTTCTTTCTTCTTGTTGGTCATGGGGCTTGAACTCTAGGCCTGGGCACTGTCCCTGAGCTCTTCAGCTCAAGGCTAGTGCTCTACCCCTTGAGCACTATTTCTAGTTTTCTGGTGGTTAATTGGAGATTAAGAGTCTCATGCTCAGTTTGGCTTTGAACCATGATCCTCAGATCTCAGCCTCCTGAGTAGCTAGGATTACAGGTATGAACCACTGGTGCCCAGCTTATGTAACCTATTTCTAAATAGACTTTATTTATTTTTGTTGATTGTCAGGCTTGAACTCAGGGTACCATCCCTGAGCTCCTTTTTGCTCAAAGTTAACACAATACCACTTTGAGCCACAGCTCCACTTCCAGTTTTCTAGTGGTTAATTAGACATAAGAATCTCATGGACTTTCCTGGTTGGGCTCACTTCTAGCTGCTGTCCTTGGATGTCAGCCTCCTGAGTAGCTAAGATTACACGCGTGAGCCACTGGTGCCCAGCTTTAGATTTTATTTTTTAAATTAGTTTTATAATCTATAGAGAAATTAAAAAGATGATTCAGAGTTCCCATAAACTCCACACTCAACTTCTGCTATCATTAACCTCTTCTGTTTGTTTCAGTGAACCATTATTGACACATTATTATTAATTAAAACCCTTACCTACATTCTTATCTCCATTTCCTTAGGTTTTCTACAATGTATTTTTTTCTGTTCCAAGCGTCCACCCAGGATTCCACATAGTCACCATGACTCCTAGGATGCTTTAGGCTGCAGCATATTCTCAGACTTTGTTTTTGATAACCTTGACAGTTTGAAGAGTACCTACTGCTCAGGTAATTTGTGGGATGCCTCACTATCGGCATTTGTCTAATGTTTTTCTCATGATGAAACTAAGGTGATGGGTGATTGGGAGGAAGGTCAAATGTCATTTTCATCACATCATAACCAGAATGCATGCCATCAAGAGGATTTGGACTTTTGACCTGGCTGATAAAATGTTGGTCAATTTTCTCCACTGAGAAGTTACTCCTCCTCCTTTTTATACTGTGCTCTCTGTGAAGAACCCACCATGTCCATCCCATAACTAAAGAGCAGATCTGACACTCCTTTTCTGTGTGAGTGGAGAAAATCTACATCCATTATTTGCAATTCTGCAATGGAAATTTGTCTCTTTTTTCCCATTTATTAATACGTTTGATCATTTATTTATTCTATAAATTTATAGGCATTTATTTTATACTGTGGGTCATAATTCAATACTACTTTATTTTCTATTCTGCTTTTTTCCCCCATTAAGAGCTCATTCATTTGGCTCCTGTGCTCCATTTCAGCAATCAGCTGTGTCTTGAAGTAGACCTAGTTCCTTTACTTAGAGAAAGTTACAGAAATCAAGACATGGCCACTGGCATGCTTGTTTTACAGATGTGTCAATTCTTGTAAGTTCTGTCAGACAGAGAAACAAGTTGGGTCTAAAGTAATATAGTGGGGTGAATAGTGCTCTCCTATACATATATACTCAGGACCCCAGAATGTAGCCCAGGTTTTACAGATGTAATTAAAATAAAGATTGAGACAAGTGGACAAGAGTAGGCCATAAATCTACCCAGAGTGTATTACTAGAGATAGGAAAGAAGATCTAGAGACACAGAGAATGAGATCATATAAGGAGACCAGAGTAATGCCGCTATACGCCAAGAAATACTAGGAGCCACCAGAAATAGGAAGGAGCAGGCAATCTCCCATAGGACTGTCTACACCCTAGAATAATTGGTTTTAGACTTCTGGCTTCCAGAACTGTGGGAGAATGGATTTGTTATTTCAAGCTATCAAGTTGTGCTAGTCTGTTGTGGTAGTTCTAGTAAACTAAACAGACCTATAGGCAATCTTTCAACTGAATATTCAGCAGAGAATATACATGTTGGATGGCTAAAGAGTAGAGGATTTTTTTTTTTTTTTTTTTGGTGCTGGTCTTGGAAATTGAACTCAGGGCCTGGACAATGTTTCTGAGGTATTGTGCTCAAAGCTAGAAGTTTATCACTTGAGCCACAGCTCTACTTCTGGCTTTTTGGTGGATAATAGGAAATAAGAGTCTTAGGGACTTTCTTACTAGGGCTGGCTTTGAACCACAATCCTCAGATCTCAGCCTCCTGAGTGGAGGACCACCAGTGTCTGGTTTGTATTGTGAAATGGATATTCTTCTAGTTTGTGATATACTTATTGTCTACCATCACATGTTAAACACCTCACATATGTTATCTCATTTAATCTTAGCAAGAATCCTGTAAGTCAAGTACTATTATTCACCCATTTTGTAGATGTGAAAACTGAGGGCTAGGCAAGTCAAACAACGTGTCCAGAATTTTGCAGTTACATTGTGAAGCTGAAATGAAAGCTCAGTTTGTCTCATCCTTAATTCCTATGCACGTCATTGATCATATCCCCCCTTTGTTTCAGTATAGTTATACGAAAGGTTTTCATCTCAACATGTCAGTTTATGAATCCAACATATCTTGGTCAGTGTCACCCCTTCCATCATTCTCTCCCATCCATTCCAACTCCACCTATCCTCCTAAATTACCTGAATTACTTTTGGAGTTTTTCTCTTTGAAATACTACTATGTTAACGTTAGTTAATACAATTTACCCCTTATTTTACAAAGGATATGTGTCCATGGTAAGAAAATAAGTCAGAATTTCTAGGTAAACACTTTCAAAGTACTACTAAGAGCTGATCAAATGTTACAAATAAAAATCTCATTTTATGTGATAGCCTACTATAATCTGCCCTTTCCTTTGATTTTTCTTTTACTTAAAAAGCACAAGAATATTCATATGCACTTTGAATTCTAATTCATTCTCACAATTCTCACCACTTTGGTTCTGATCTTTATTGCTTTTTAAAGGACAAATGAAACATGCCTTCAAGGATTTTCCCATTGTCATTCCTGGCCAGATTCTTTTCAAGTGACTTTCCTGTTCAAACAAACAAAAACAAAACTTCAAAACCTGAGGAAGATCAGCATGCTCTGACCCCCATCATGCCTCTCGGGCGCATAGCCCAGGTCCTGTGTCTACCTCAGCCACCCTGGATTATCTCTTTCTTGATTGGATGCTCCATGTGCTCTCTTCTTCATGATAATCTTTATTTTTGCTGTTGCTGTCACCAGGGTATATCTCCACTCATCAAAATCTTTTAAGGTTCAACCTAAAACCCATCTTGTCCTTGAAACTCCTCTGCATCCTTTAGCTCAATCCTTTCTCTCCACAGGGTCTAATATGTGTCTGATCACATGTGATTTCCTTGAGTGCTGAGTGTTTCTTCATCTTTGAGTTGTTGGCCTTTGCTGTAATGTTTTCCTCAGTGTTCAGTAAATATGTGAGACAGATGAAAAGACCGCAGACAGTCAGATAAATTGACAGGTAGGTAAATAAAAGAGGCACTACAATGCACAAATTCTCAAATTCTACCAAAAACGATTGTAACTTTGCTTTATTGAATTTTTCAAGGGATGGGAAAATTAAGCAACTCAAAGAGAAGGCTACTACCACTCAAATAACCCTTGTAATTAGTTTGGTCTTTTTTTATAGAAAAGGATCAGGCTGGATTCTTAAGTTAGCATAAAAATGACTAGAAAGTGTGAGGAAAGCAGGAAAATAGAAATATTATACCATGATGTTAAGTGGAATTTAGACTTGAGATTAAAAAAAAGTTTACACTAGAAGACACCGAAGTTCTCTTCTGTCCCTTTAATTTGGCTTTTGAGGAAAAACTGTGAGGTAGCTGAGGAATTAACTAATCGACCAAAACAAAACAGAATGCAATCAAAGTAGACTTATGTAGTTCCAGGAAGAGCTTTTACCCCCCGCAATCGTGGGGGCTGCTGGGGTCAGATTTTGATTCAGAGAAGCTTTGGGCTCCTGTGTTTTTCTCTTCAAAGCCCTGTGCAAACATGAACAAAGTTAATCTAATTAACTTATTAGCTTTTTAAGCTAGTGGTAGCAATTAGTCACCTCATCAGACTCTGGCTCGGGTCTCATCACACAGTACATAGTTATAAAGGGGCTTTCATCCAAACCCCCAGGAGTGCAGCACATGGCATTTGTGTGTGTTTTCAAGAGAATGGCAGAAAGAACCATGTGCAAGGCAATTATGGGGGAATCCGCTCTGGGAAATCTGTGATCACAGTGACCATTCTCATCATCTCTTTCTAGCAAGGAAATCACACACTAGGTTTCATCCTGGAAGTAGAGTCCCCTTCCCCTAACCTGCATCTAGGGAGTGAGTATAAATTTCACACTTACATTCCTAGATGCCCCAGCAGGCAGGGGTGGAGTGGGGTGGAGGTAGCCAGGGGGGGGTTGGGGGGAAAAGAAAGCCCCACCAGCCAGCAGGGCATCTTAGAAGGGCTGGCAGTTTGGGTGGCATTTTTTTTAAAGGGGAGAAAAGGGGGATTCAAGCAAGGCGTAATGAGAATAGTGATCCCAAAATCCAGCCCTCGAAGGAAGACTTCCAGAAAGACAATGGGGAAGGAATAAATAAAAAGAAAGTTATAAATTCATCTATTTGCTCTTCCCTGACCCTTGCTTTTACTCTTCTTCACTGCAACTACCCTGGGAAAGGCACAATACTTTCCCCTGTCACAATATTGAGAAAAATTGAAATGGAGAAGAAAGACCACCAGATGCTTTATTGTCTTAGCCGTTTCCACATAATTAGCTGGGGATAAAGGGCCTCTGCATGGTTTCATTGCATTGAATGAACTTGGATATTGCTACACAGTAGTGTGTTTTATGATTCATGCTCTGTTATCCTGTGGCTTTTTCAAAAACTGCCAGCCACTTTATCACTGCCGGCCAAGCCCAGGCCCACCACTTAAAATGCAGCAATTGCAAAGTTAACTGCGCATGACAGATGTCCATGAAATTGTTTAACACACATTATACACGCTCACACAGAGCACAAAGCTGGCTCCGGCTCTCGGACGAGTCCTGATGGCTCAATGTCCTTATTAAACATAAATTAAAAAAAAGTATAGGGCCAGAAAAGGAAGACAAATTCATGAAACAACAACAACTAAAAAACAAGAGGAAAATAAGCATAGCTTAGCCTTTGGTTACATTTGACTTTTGAAAAGGTCCTTGAAAAAGTTAGAAGTAATGAAGTCACAAGAAAAGCCAGGCCCTGGCATGGTTGGGGGGTTATGTTAGGAAACAGTATTGGAGGTCATTTTCTTCCATTCCAAGCTGATACCATTCAAGTGTTCTTATGCCCCCTTCCCTCAGCCTCTAGTCCTGGATGCCATGAAAACTTCTTGGGGATGGTCTTGAATATGCATTTTTCTTTGCCCATTTCCTCGCCTCCAATACTCTCCTCCTCCTCCTCCTCCTCCTCCTCTTTCTTCCTCTTCTTCCTCTTCTTCCTCTTCTTCTTCTTCTTCCTCTTCTTCTTCTTCTTCCTCTTCTTCTTCTTCTTCTTCTTCTTCTTCTTCTTCTTCTTCTTCTTCTTCTTCTTCTTCTTCTTCTTCTTCTTCTTCTTCTTCTTCTTCTTCTTCTTCTTCTTCTTCTTCTTCTTCTTCTCTCTTCTTCTTCTTCTTCTTCTTCGTCGTCGTCGTCGTTGTCTTCTTCGTCTTCTTCTTCCTCTTCCTCTTCTTTCTCTTCCTCTTCCTCTTCCTCTTCCTCCTCCTCCTCCTCCTCCTCTCCTCCTCCTCCTCCTCCTCCTCCTCCTCCTCCTCTTCCTCTTCCTCTTCCTCTTCTTCTTCTTCTTCTTCTTCTTCTTCTTCTTCTTCTTCTTCTTCTTCTTCTTCTTCTTCTTCTTCTTCTTCTTCTTCTTCTTCTTCTTCTTCTTCTTTCCCTTCAGTTCTCTCTGTTTTCTGTTTCAGCTATGTTAGGGATTGCCATGATGGCTCAGCATGCCAGATCAATTTTCCCCCCTTTGCTTTGCAGAAGGAAAACACTCTCTCTGGGAAGCTACTCACTCTCCTGTTGCACAAGTTTTCTATTGTCGTTACATTGAATTGTGAATTCCAGTGTGAGTGCCCGTTTCTCTTCACATTCAAAGTTCTGAGTGTAGATGCTGTGCTGACTCATTGTTACAAATCCAGGCTTAGTTTAGCAGCTGATGGACAGTAGATACTCAAGTGGCCTTTAGGGGATGTTGAAGTCAAATGGGACATTCCAGGGTTGGTAGGTGAATACACACTTTTAGTAATTTCTTCCATTTGGGTTTTCTCCCTCTTGATTTTGTTTGCTACTTCCTGGCAGCAACCTGTTTGAATTTCCTACAAAGCCCTAAGGAATTACTTAGGGCTGAAGGGAGAAGCAGCCCAGGGGGTAGGAAGTTAGGAAGGAATATGGGGGGGGGGCTGGATGGAGAGCAGTTCCAACCTCAGGCAGTCTTGTTTGTTTCAGATCAGTCTGATGGGAAAGACCATTTCTGACAGTAATGTGTAGTACTCAACTGTTTTGTCTTTTTTCTCTCACATCTTTCGGCCAACCTCATGTACCTCAGGGTGTATCTCAGTCATAGGCTGCCAAGATAAGAAGAGGACTAATGTTTAAGATCAAGGTGTTAACAGGTAGGTTGATTCTAAGACATCTTTCCCTATGGTGGTGTGACCCTACTTTTTTACATTCATAAACAACCAAACCAACAACCAAAATGTGCCTTTATAGGAAAAAGTAAGAATCAACTCATGGGATTGAGTCAGAAACATGTGAGAATGTCTTAGAAATTTCTGAAATTCAGAAATCCCAGAAAGTTTTGCAATAATTAAGTAGATAAAGACATAATTAGAAATAACATGAGAAAATTTGCATGAGTAGTTAGTCGTTATTTTTCCTCCTTTCTTCCCCGAGCTTACGTTATTATGGACAAATAAAGCTTCCTTTCTGGTTGGCTGGGGGCAGAAGTGGGGTCTGATTCCGTCAGTGGGTCACTAGGTGATGGAGGAGTAACTCCAGCTTCTTCTTCCTGAAGTCTGTTTGAGAAATGCTTTGCAGTGTCTTTTGTGCTCACTAGGCTAATTCATAGTTTACAGAGTCTCCTAATAAATTGTAGTTCTTCTGTAGCCTAGAATTGTAACTTGGGGGAGGTGAAGGTCATAGGTACTGCCAAATCAAGAGGGCAATTTTAATTTATTTTCAACCTGTTTCCTTTTGTTTACATATCATTCTTCTTTATGTGAGAATAATGTCTTCAAAAAGGAGAACCGAAGCTGGGCACCAGTGGCTCATGCCTATAATCCTAGCTACTTAGGAGGCTGAGATTTGAGGATCATAGTTCAAAGCCAGCCTTGGCAGGAAAGTCTGTGAGACTCTTATCTCCGATTAACTCCCAGAAAACTGGAAGTAGAGCTGTGGCTCAAAGTGGTAGAGTGCTAGCTTTGAGCAAAAGAGCTCAGGGACAGGGCTGAGGCCTTGAGTTCAAGCCCCCCAACAGACCAAAAATAAATAAATAAAAGGAGGCTCCATGAATATAGTTTCTATACTATTCTTTTAACCCAGAATAGTTTAATTTGTCTTCTCAAATATTTTCTTGAGCATCAAGATGGTGAACTAAAGTTTTTTTCTTGATGTTTTATATGTGACTAGAAACCATTATGGAGGGAAACTTTTTGAATTCTTTTGCATGATCCCCCTTCCCTTAATATATTTCTTATCATTATTAAGGGAATCAAACTCTAGGACTCCTAGTGAAACTGTTTTCTCCTCTAATGAAGTGTACAGTATTTTGCTAAGATATGAATTAAATCTTGAGGAGAGAATCAAAAGTGGGTAAGAGTCCCAAATGGATGCGAGTATGTATGTTGTATTTGAGAAGTTTGTGTGCACGTGTGTGTATGTGGGGGGGGGCAGGCTGTGTATTGGGTGTGTGAGTTGTAAGTGTGAAGAGACGGTGTTGATTATGTACATACGTATATCATGGAAGTTTGTGTTTGTACTATGTGCATGCATGCTGGGTGTAGGGGTGTAGAGTGTGAATGAGTGTGTATTGGGGGACTGGGTATGAGTGTGGAGACTGTGTGTGTTTGTGTGTGCATGTGTGTGTGTGGTGTGTGTGTGTGTGGACTGTGGGTGGCCTGCTGAACATTTTGGTGGATGTTTCATTCCCACCCCTTTTACTACGACCCTGGTCAGAGCACTTTTATGCCCATGACAGCTTCATGAAGCACAAAACACGGAGCAATACATGGCATGAAATTGGCAACAAAGCCGAGCAAAAGGAGGAACAATTCTCTGGCAGGATGTGTTCACAATATGGCTGATTGGATCTGGAAGCAGATGCCAGCAGCGGGTATTGTCTTGGTGACTGAAAAGACATGACCCCTGAGAAACCCAAGACAAGAAGCCTCTCCTCCTGAACCAAGGGGGAGGGGAGAAGAGGTGAAACCAATGAATAAATCAGGCAATGAAAACCAGGGAGAAAAGAAAATGCTAAAGAGGACTTTTTATGGGGGAAAAGGGGGCAGTTCAGTATGCAATCGCTCTCGCCCCAGCTAGCTGAACACTTTCTCAGACAATGGCTTTTTAACAGATGGGAGACCCAGTGAAAGAAGCCAACTTTTGCGCAGTGGAGAATCCCTGTTTGTTTAGTCTGCTGCTCGGGCAGGTGTCTGGAGAAAGGCAGCCCAGCAGGTTAAGTGCTTCCTTAACTGTGTGCCACTTTCACAAGCAGGAGCGGGCAGGATGTCACAGGCAACTGGTTTTATTGGGAAGGACTGGGCTGTTAGTAGTGAAATTCCGAGGGGAGGAAGTCTCCTGCAAGTTGCCTCCAGAAGGGTCTGCCCGCCTCCTCCTTCCCTCCCTGCTTGCTCATTCCCTCCTCCTCACCAGTCCTGGGAGCCAAAACTGTCGAAGAGCTGTCCATCAAGTAAGGGGGAAGGGGGATGGGCCTGGGGCACAGGCCACAGATTCAGACCAGACTTCACATTTCAAACACTTTTCAAACATAAGAGGCAAGTAGCTGGGCCTCAATAAGTATTGAGATCTTGTTTTCATCAAACGGGCTCTCCGTGATTTCATATGTCACAGAGAAGGCTCTGCATTGTCCAGGAGGTTCTGAAACTATTGCTACTCAGTCCCTGACCCAGGAGAAGTTCTTGTTTCCAGTAGTGTCCAGCTCTCTGACTTGGTGTGAGATGGGGAGGAAGAGGAATCAGAGCTGTGGCCTGGGAGTGTGGATCTCCCTTCCAGATTATCAGTCTTGCTTTTCCAGAGATTCTAAAGAGGATGAATGAATGTGCACTTCCAGAGATGAAGCAGTATCTATGGAAAGAAGCAAGTGGTTTGCTTTATAAAGAGTGCTTCTGCCTGGCACCTGTGGCTCATGCCTGTAATCCTAGCTACTCAGCAAGCAGAGATCTGAGGATTTTGGTTCAAAACCAACCTGGGCTGAATACCAGAGAAACTCTTATTTCCAATTAACATAAAGCTGGAAGTGAAGCTGTGGCTCACGTGGTAGAGCACCAACCTTAAACATAAAAGCTAAGGGGCAGTATGTAGGTCCCATTTAAACCTTAAATTTAGGTTTAAGCCCCAGAACGAGTACACACACACACACACCACATACACACTTATTTCTCCCTCACCACAGGATGTACATGTGATAGCAACTAAAGGAATAGCCAGATGAGGAACCAGCTGCTCCCTTTAAAGTTTGAATTACCCCATGGAGAGCTACTAGTGCACTGTTAAGGGCAAAAGGAAGGTGTAGGTTGGGTGGATGTTAGGGATTTTACCCTTTATTATTTACAGAGACATGAGTTAGATAAAACTAGAGCACATTTACTTCCAGAAAATTTTCATGAAGCAATAATTTTATTGTCGATTTTCAACCACTTTATCCCTAACTTAAACAAATGCTTGTAATGTAGATCAATATTTGCTGCACTGAGAGGTAGGATCCTCTGGGCTGAGAGCTTCTAATTCAGATGCTCTGGTCACAGAGTTTTAGAAAGTAGGGCTTAGCTATGCCAAACGCCTTTCATAAGACAAAGGTCATCTTGAAAAGATTGGGAAGAAAATACCTTAGGAATTGTAAAGGAAATAACAAAATGTCATTACATGTCAAAAATAGGGTTTAGTACTTTGAGCAATATATTGGAATGCACTCTATTTTATAAGAATTTTTTAGCTGGGTGCCGGTGGCTCATGCCTATAATCCTAGCTACTCAAGAGGCTGAGATCTGAGCATTGTGGTTCAAAGCCAGCCCGGGCAGGAAAGTCTATGAGACTCTTCAATAAACCACTAGAAAACCAGAAGTGGTGCTGTGGCTCAAGCGGCAGAGTGCTTGCCCTAAGCTGAAGAGCTGAGGGACAGTGCCCAAGCCCAGAGTTCAAGCCCCACGACTGACCAAAAAAAAAAGAGATTTTTTTTTTTTTTAAAAAAAGCATTAGTTTCCTCTGACCCTAAATGATCACTTTCAGTTTGATAGCTTTTCAACACTTCGATATTTTTGACATGGAAATCAAAGACTTCAGTGTCAGTATTGTCAAAATTGTTGAGTAACTATCTTCCATGTGCAAAAACTTGGAGTAGAAGAGTGACATCACAATCTTGACCTGAAGGATGTTTGAGTCTGTTTTGAGAAATACTTCATTCTTTCACTTCTTCCTTTGCTGTGGTTCTGATCAGGTGTCACTAGGGAACATGACTCATGGCGGTTGGGCACGTACAAAGGACAGCAACACTGGAACATTTTCTTACCATGTTTTCTCACTGAATCTTCCTCTTCCTTACCCTCCTCTTCCTCCTCCTTCTTCTTTGACCAACAATGACAAAATTTCAGTAGTTACTTATTGAGAACGGAAGGCAAAATACTGAGTTAAATAACTATGTAGCTTTACACGATCAGGTGCTTTAAATGATCAATGAAATTTCCCAGCTACTCTATGAGATTTCTGCTCTTACTGCCATTTTAAAATGCAGCCCTTTTAGAGATCTTAAGAAATTTTAGGCTTTTAATAAGTGACAGTGATTAGATTTAAACTTGGTTCTGTCACTTGAAGGTCGTACTTACGATAATTTTATTAGGCTGCTTAGTTTTGGGTGGTATCCAAATAAGAATGTATTTATAGCTTATGTGGTGGGGTATGTCTATAATCTCAGTACTAGGGAGACTGAGACAGGAGGATCAGGAATTCAAAGCCAGTCTGGGTTATACAATGGAATCTGGTCTCACAAACCTAAAAGAAATACTGGCACTGATAGTTCATGCCTGTAATCCTAGCTATTTGGGAGGCTGGGATTACGAGAATTGTGGTACCAGGGCAACCACAGAAAAGTCTATGAGACTCCATCTCAATGAAATTGCTTGGCATTGTGGAATAAAACTGTAATTCTAGCTATGTTAAGAAGTCAAAAGTAGGCATATCACAATCTAGGCCCAGGCTCAGGAAGTAATCAAGATCTTATTTCAAAAACAAATAGCATAAACAAGGGCTGGAGTCATGTCTCAGCCCCGTACTACTCCTCTCCCCAAACAAACAAAATGAATGGATTTATTTGTTTAAAACTTATGTTTTTGTAATCGATATGAGAAACAAAGCAAGTAACATCAGAGGCAAGGCTTCAATTAAGGAACAAATCTTGGGAGGGCCCTCTGGTGACATACAAGGTGATCGGGGTTTGAAACACTACTACTTCTTGTTTCTGCCTCTGTAGGATGCATCAGCTGCCATGTGAGAAGCTGGGATACCCTGACACTGCCATGATGGAGAGGTTTCCTAGAGGTGCTACAGCCAATACCCAGCTGTGCCCAACCTACCAGCCATCTTTACTGAGGCACCAACCATGCAAGAGAAGCAATCTTGCCCAACTTTCAGTTTAGCCCACCTGACAGTGAGTTCCACCAACTGACTTCTATCAACACTGTGGGAACAGAAGAACCTTCCAGCTCAATCCTAAATTCCCAACCAATAGAATTATATAGGCACTAAAAACCCATAACAACAATCTTACCACCACCATCGCAATACTTCCAGATTTTTTTTTTAAGTCACTAAGCTTTGGAGTAGTTGGTTCCACATAACAATAGGTAAGTGGGGAAATATATATTTACTTGAATGGGAAGACATAGAATTCCACAAGCCTTAAGCATGAAGAACAACTGTGCAAAGACAGAGACAATGAACTTTTTTGTAACTGTCAAAAGTTACTCCAAGCTGGTAGTCATGGTGACATAGCTCATGCTTTCTTGACACAGAAGCAAGTACAGTAAAGATGGGCCAATTATTCTGATAAATGTTGAGAACATAAGTACATTTGCCTAATAAATCAATTGCTTAAATGCTAGAAGGAATTACAAAGAGAATTGAAACTTGAAATTTTACTTGAATATCTGCTAGCTATTTCAAAGTTAACATAACATGTTAACCCCAAGCAGAGTCTCCATATTTTCTTCCCTAAATGAATTGTTCTTCAGCCTCGCACATCTCAACAGATGGTAGCCATACTATGTAGTTTCTTGGCCTCAAAACTTTTGTTATTGCCAACACCCAACAAAGAATCCATAACTAATTTTATATACACTACCTTCAAATCTCAGCAGTTCACTGGGAAAGCAATGGGATATGTTGGAGAAAAATAAGAATTCCATGACCAATTACCTTTGAAAAGTTGATGATTTAAAAAATTGTAATATTTTAAAAAATGAATAAGCAAAAAAAATTGAGCTCCTAGAGTTTAGAACAAGGTACTTTAAGACCTTGGCCATTTATTTTCAATTCCTACTCACAATGATTTGATCAGGACTAGTGTTACATGGAACAAATTTGGGAAGCTACTGGAGGAATCAGATCTTCTATATTTAGTGAGCTATTTGGCAATGTTTGATATACATGGAAGACAAGTGTGAGGTACAGCAGATTTTCAGATGAGCTTACTTCTGCTCAAACGTTTACCAGATGTGGTTAAAAAAAGAAAAAGACCAATATCAATGTGGAGATTTTTTTTCCCATTTCTGGGGCTTGAACTTAGGCCCTGGGCATTGTCCCTAAACCTCTTTGTGTTCAAGGCTAGCGCTCTACCACTGAGCCACTTCCAGCTTTTCCTGACTAGTTTATTGGAGGTAAGAGTCTCAATGGACTTCTTGCCTAGACTGGCTTTGAAGTGTAATCCTCAGATCTCAGCCTCCTGAGCAGTTAGGATTACAGGTGTGAGCTATGAGTGCCCAGCAAGAGAACTATTTTTTTGATGGCCATATTTAATGTTTTAATTAACAGATCAAATGGAAGTAGAGAATTTGTGGATGTTCCTAAGTTGCGAGTAGTAGCATATACAATGGATAAATCCAAAACTTTCTGCTTAAATTATGTTGGACTGATTGAAACTGTCCAAGGAACATAATATTGCCAAGATTAAAAAATATGGTGTAGTCATGAGTAGAAAGATCTACATATCTAATTTTAACAAATAAATATATGTTAATTAAGTGTAATATTGGGCTAGATCTTTCCTAGTATAGTTTATCTGAGATATCTGAGTTAATGCAGTTGTGAAAAAAGTAGTCATGTAATATTAATTTTATTTATAGAGAAGTACAGAAGAAGGCTTCAGTTCTTACCAGGGCTTAGAAGCTGTGGTTACAAAGGTTCTAAGCAGCAATGAATCTGATGTACTCAAGGAACAGGCACAGAATAAAGATGAAGTTTTAAAAATAATGGGAGATGAGGTCTTACAAGGCCAACGACATGGTGCTAAGGAGTTAGTACTTCACTTGAAAGTAGTAAAAAGTCAGTGGGAAGTGACTTTAACCTAGGTACTTTAAAAAAAGTTGCCTTGCATGCATGAGGTCCTGGGTTCGATTCCTCAGCACCACATAAGCAGAAAAAAAAGCTGAAGTGGTGCTGTGCTCAAGTGGTAGAGCGCTAGCCTTGAGCTGAAGAGCTGAGGGACAGCACCCAGGCCCAGAGTTCAGGCCCACAATTGGGCCCCCCCCCCCCAAAAAAAAACAAACCAAACAGTTGTCTGTAGTTGTAGTATGGAATCTAGATTTTGAAGAAGGCTAGAACAGAAGGCAAGAAACATGTGTGTGGGCAGAGGATATGTCTGTGCTAATCACCAAAAAGCCAGAAGTGGAGTTATGGCCCAAGTGGTAGAGGTCCAGCCTTGAATGAAAAAGGTAGAAGAGAGCACAGAGTCCTGAGTTCAATCCCCAGTACCACTTCCCAAAAATTAAAAAATAAGAAGTCAGCCAGGTAACAGATCTGTGGTATAATGGGCAGGTTACCACTGGAGATCATTGGCTTATTTATAATGGTGCCCATAGCAATTCTACCATCCTGTCCAAACAGGCAGGAAGAGTTCTTCTTGCCTTGACTCTGAGAGGAAGTTTATTGTCCTTTTATCCATGGGCTATAATTTCTTCACATATCACTACCCAAGCCTGTCATTGACTAGCAGAAAGTGATCTGGGTTGGTATAGGTTAATCAGACCCACCACTTGGCTGGAAGTGGGTCCAATCCTCTGGAAAATGCAGTAGTATACAAAAGAGTAGAGGTGTAGATGAATCAAGGTTCTTGGGGCAGGAGGTAAGAGAGGACAAAACCAACATTCTAGTTACAGTCCCATTCAGTTATCATTAAACAGGTCAACTGAGATCGCATGAGACAATGCTGTCATGCTTTTTGTAAATTTGAAAATAGTACAGAATAAGTTAATCTGAGACTATTCTTAACATTTCTCTTTCTTGATTTTACTAAACGGTTGCCTGTGTTTCAACCATATGGTGATCCTTAAATGGTTTTTACATAGCCTTATGATGAAAATGAAAGATGATAGACATTTGCCGTTAGCACATTTTCTTTACACAAATAGTTCCACTCATCTTGTTTTCACTATGCATTACTAATGTTTTTCGTTTTCTTTCTTACATAAAACATGGTGTCTTTTCAAAACTAGATATGTATAGAAAAGGAGCATTGCTTAATGAAAACCTACTGAACTCTTCTGAGAAATTCATTTGCCCATTTACAGAGAGCAATATACATGAAAACGACTTAGCTGAGGTCAGCTGTTGGGAGACTGAAATAATCATGTTATACTTATTTTGGGCTTTACAGGGTGGCAGGTACTGATTAGAACATATAGTAAATATCACCCCTGACCTAGAATATAGAAATTGCCAATTGCAAGTAGAGGTTCAATACACATTGTATTCAACTTGCTTTTGAACATGTAACTTCATCTTTCATTCAAACTGCAAGTGAGATTTATGAGAAAAAGAATACAATTTTTCCAGAAGAAACTTTTATTCCATATTGCTTGTTGAGCTTACATCTTTCCAACTGAAAAGACCATAACTTTGAAAACATAGAATGACACTGAATAAAATTATGAACAAAAGTGTGAGGTAGAGATAGTAGTTGTGAATTTTTTTAAAGTGAAAGATGGGGCATAGTCTCTTCTGTACTATATACATATATATGCACATATATACATATATCTTCACTACTCATCAGAAATTATTGATATAAAGCTAGTTTTGGTGGTACATGCCTGTAATATAAGCACTTAGGGGGCTGAAAATAGGACTATTACTAAATTGGATGCCAGCCTAGGCCACATAACAAAACCCCATCTCAAAACTATTGGCATGACAAGCCAAAAGAAACATAGGTCCCATGGTTTCCCTTACTTGCAATAACTAATATATGTCTGGGACAAGCAGAAAAAGTCAGATAAGATGATGTTAAGTGAAATGAACCCCAAGATAGGGACCCAAGTGGTTTTTTTCTTTCTTGCTATTGTTTCTAATGTATTTATAAGGTGCCATGTGATTTTTTTTTTTTTTTTTTTTTTGCTTTGTATGTCCATCCCTCACAGTATAACCCCTGTTTTCACTGTATTTGATATTGGTATGATTTGAGAAGGGGAAGGGAAAAAACAAAATGCTTAAACAGGGATACAGGTTGACCCGTGTCAACAATGAGATGTACAAGACACTATGTTAAAAAAATTACAATTTAGGTGGAGGGTGGGAGGAGGAGAGTTTAGTTGAGGAGGTGGGAGGGAAGGGATGGTAAGGGAAAATCAAAGGAGGAGTCAACAATGCTTGATAAGAAATGTACTCATTACCTTGCTCATGTAACTGTAACCCTTCTGTACAGTATTTTTCACAATAAAAAACATTAAAAATAGAAAGAGAATGACAATCAACTATAACAGGAAAAATAAAACTATTGGCATGAATCCTTAATAGAAAATTCCAAGGACTGTACTGGTGAAGTGGGAAACCACTAATTTTAGGTGATGGTATGTTGACTTTTATTGTTAAAGTCAGTTAGCCCTGGGTGCCTGCTAGTATAAAATGGTTTGTTTCTCCTTCACATAGCTATCTACTATTGTCAGAATTGCTTCTAGGCTAGACTCCAGTGGTTCATGCCCATAATTCTAGCTACTCAGGAGTTTGAGACCTGGAAGATCATGGTTCAAAGCTAACCTGTACCGAAAATTCCTTGTGACTTTCTCTCCAAAATAACCATTAAAAAGCAGTGATAAAGGCATGACTCAAGTGGTAGAGCTCCAGCTGCAAGCAAGAAAGCTAAGTAAGAGGTCCTGAATCGAAGCCTTGGTACTGGAAAAAAAATAACTTCTTTCAGAAATAGGTTAGATTGCAAACCAACACATCATATGGCTATTCTTTCATTCTACATTTATGTATACCTAACATATTTTAGGCCCTGTGCTAGTGGTGGCAGGAGAGGGCAGAATTGAAATAAAATATGATCTTTCAATTCATTACTAATGAAGATTAAACAACCAGATGTGCTTTTAACATCTGTGGGGTCTGGGGCAAAAGTACAAATGGAAGCCACATTTTAATCTTCAAAGATTTAAAACTGATGTAAGATATACCTTGGCTTAGTTCATATTTCCATTCAGAGCCTTGAGGCTCAGGCCTTGGGGATTGCCCTGTGATCTGAAGGCGTAAGGAATCTGGCTGTCTTCCAGCTCAGTCCTGTCACCTGTACCTCTGAATGGCAGCATAGAGCTGTTGAAACTGGTCAGGACTCCAAGGGATCCTGGTTGGATGAATTTACCTGAAACTGTCCTAGGATTGGACATTGTGTTCAATGATTATTTTATAATCTTCATTGTTCCAAGGTAGGGCTCTTTCTTGTTTCTTACAATCCCCTTCCCTTTTTGTACTATGTACTGTGGTTTGAACTCCAGGCCTTGTTTTTGCTAGGCAGATGCTCTACCCCTTAAGCCATGCCTCCAGCCCTTCCTGTTTCCATAGTAACTGCCAGTTGATTAATGGCCTCAGTCCTAACTTCTAAGGTGAGATCTACAGAGAAATGCAGCTTCATGTGCCTTCCTTTGTGTGGAGTAGGGAAAATGTGGTGTTGAAATGAATGTAAAGCTAAAGTCTACATGGTTTGAGTGTCATTCTGCATGGACCTAACAGCCTGTAGGCATGGTGTAAAATCCAATGGCATGTGAATTGCTGGTCTTCCTTGTTTTCAAGGTTGAAGAAGCCTGAGTTGGTACAATTATTCCTGTTTTAATGCTTGGGGACCCTCTTCTTATTCTCCATATTTGTAAATAATAACTTCATTCCAATTATAGAAACATGGTCTACATCAATTTCTCAATGCCTTCTTGGTCTTTTCAGCTGTTGTTGCATGTGTTGGCCTTGGGACTAAATTTAGGGGACCCTAAAGTTACATCCAATTTCTGATTTAGTCATGTGCTGACAGTGTGAACTAGGACAGGCCACTTTACTTTGCAGTGTTCGCCTTGAAATACAATCTCTCAGAGTTTTCTCTGTCTTCCCCTTAAGGGCACGGTGAAATTACACTGAGGCATGCAAGAGCTTTGTACCTTTGTAAGGTTTGTGTCACTATTTTCTACTATCACCCTCTCTCTGCTCACTTAATGCTCATCCAAAAGTACTACTGTTGGTGGGCAAAATATGGTCACAATACTCAATGGATATGAAAATGAAACTAAAAAACTTGATGAGGTAAGTAGGGATAGGGGTGTATGTGTATGTATGTGTGTGTGTGTGTGTGTGTGTGTGTGTGTGTGTGTGTATCTGTTGTGTGAAATGATGGAGGGGTAACTTTGATCAAGTTGATACCCATTGTACACATAAATGGATATGCCAAAATTGAAATCCCATTGTACAACTATTTGAAAATTAATAATAAGATAATAATAGAGAGTAAGTCCTGAACCAAATAGTACACTAGAGAAAAACACTCACTAATGACTCCGGCATGAGTATACTTTTTAAATATATATGGAAAAAGTTTTATACATAATTTTGTCTAGCTCTTCTTATATAATCTAAAATATAAATAATCACCATCCAATTTTTATTTACTTACAACATACCTTCTCTACTGATGCTCTGAGAGTAGGATGAAGAAAAATCTGCATTTTTAATCAGTCGGCAGCTGACTTATTTTATGGTATGGTCTATTATCTATAGTTTGTTGCAAATAAAACCCAGGAAAGGTTTTAGGTGATTCATTAGGTGGTAATTTAGGTCCATGCATATTATTATTGTTAATTAATGATAATAAAAACGGTCCAAATGTTGAAATAGGGAGAGGTGACACCAAGTTTGATGGACCTTCTTGAGAAGATTCCAAATATACCAGAGCTTTGGGAGTTTTGTTTGAGCAGCTTTGTTGACCACTTTTATCATCTTTGAAGCTGAAGCCAAGATGAGTTATCACTCCTTTAATGTGTAGGTTCTTTCTTTCTCCCACCACCCTTCACTGTAAATTATGCAATCTCAACCTCTACAGCCAGCATTTAATATATCTGACTTTATTGCTTTCCATTTTATGAAAATTAATTACAGTTCACATTCTGACACTGAAATTAAAGGGTAAGCTCTAAATCTTGTACACAACAATAGGAAATTAAGAGAACATTCTTTATTATCAGCATAATGAAGATCAGGGATGCTTTTTTTTCCCCCTCTTAAAGCACTGGGGAGTGAGATAAAACCAGATTTAAACAAGATATTTTTCTCTATCTCTTGCACCATTGCATCATGAAGGCAGAATGGAACCAAAATAGTTTAATTAAAAACTTTCAACCTTTTCTCTTGTATCTCTGGAGGGGATTTTTTTTTTTTATAACATTTTAGCACACAGCCTCTGTCCTTGGAAAGAGCATTCCCTAGGGAACTAGGAGATCTGTGAGTTGAAGTCAATTCATCTCTACATCTACCATGGACTAGATCTCTTAGATTCCATGAATGAGTCCAATCCAACAACAACAAATTTGTATAGAAAAACAATGTAAGGACAAGTGCAAAAGAGCTTGAAAAATATATGTGGCAAAAATGCTTTTCTTGTGTCAGTCTATCTTTGGCTTTGGCCACAGGTTCGTAAAGGGAAGCAACTATATATAATATCTAACTTTGTAGGTACATTAAAGTTTGCAAGTGCAAGTAACAGTCTAATGCTATGTTCCCTGTAATCCCAAGGCTACATGTCAAAATCCTATCCTTGTAATATTAGGAGGAGGGACACTTTGGAGATGATTAGGTCACAAGGGTGAAACGCTAGTGATTGGGCATATAAAAGAGACCCCAGAGGACTGATTAGTTCCTTCTACCATGGAAGGACATAATGAAAATCGCAGTTGTGCACCTGAAAGTAAGCCCTCTTCAGATTCCAAATCTGTGGGCACCTTTCCCCCATCTGTGTTTATCTTATTTATGTCTATATTTTATTAATTAAAAAATTATCCCTAAGTAGTTGTACAGAGGGGTTTCAATTCGACATGTCAGTCTGTGTGTACAAGGCACCCCATCAATGTCATTCTTTCAATAATTTTCTCCCACCTCTCCAGCCACACCCATTTCCACAATTTATCTAGTTCCATTTTCACCTATGGACATTGAATATTACAACTGGATTTGCCCACCCTTTCACTCTCCATTTGCCTACTGCCCTGGGGGTGTCTTAATCATATACTGGCCAGTCCCTATAGCTGTATCAAATACATTTTTATTATTTTTAAGCTACCTAGGCTATGGAATTATGTTATAGAAGTCTGAGAGGACTAAGATAGCAAAATATTTTTTTTTGGTCTTTTGTAGCTTTATATGTCTTTTTTTTTTTTTTTCCAGGGCTGAGGACTGAACCCAGGGCCTTGCGCGCGCCAGGCGGGCACCCTTCTGCTGGGTTAAACTCCCAGCCCCAGCAAAGTATTTTTAAGTGCATCATTTCACTTAGAATTCACAATAGTTCTGTGAGAAAAGTATTTTCAACATCTGATCAAGCAGCTATGCTTTTCCCACATAATACTAGACACACTAGTTTCATTTTTGCCATAGACTCATTAAAAGTAGGCTCATTCACAGTATATAAAGCATGAAAGTGAGAGCAAAAGATTGTGAGTCAGAAAGCTGTCACTTGGTTTCCTGGGGTCCTTAACCTGAAGCGATTTACCACTATTCCACCTTGGTACCTACATAGAGGTATGTTAATACATGTCAACTTCAATAATACTATATTTTATGAACTGAGTTGTAGTAAATAACTACAAGTCCTCTTGATATGTGATGGATATCCATGGGACCTTTCTATAGAAAAATAGAGCACAGTGCCTAAATCTCTAGAAATATATATTTTTCTCTCCATGGTTATACTTGTTGACGTACACCTATTACTTTGTATATTGACAAGAGTCAAGACAATGGCTAGAGTCTGTCAAATGACCTTGGTTTTGTCTTCCTGATGACAATCACAATTGTAATTGTGGATACATACCTGTGATTTAAGATTCTAGCCATTGAGTTCAAGTAGTTCCGCTATTTTCACTGAGTGTTATGCTCAGGACTCTGTTACCTTCTAGAATGAAATAATGAATGGAAAAGACACACACTTCCTGCCTCTTTGAGCTTCCAGCAAGATAAGGAAAAATAACTTACTTGTGGGAATGCAAAAAATCTTTTGAAATCAATGGCACAGGATGCTACGTCATGACATTAAAAAACATTTTTTTTCAGGCTTAGGGCATGGTATCAAAAGGAAGAAGAGTTGGATAAACAACAAAAAAATCATAGGTTTGGAAGAAACTTAAGGAATACCAGAGTGAGGGATAAGCTAATTCCTTTCCTTGACTCATAATAGGATTAAACAGCACCTTCATGACTCCAGAAATTGACCAAAAGCCTAAAACAAACTAAGAACAAACCTGCAAATCATAAGTAGTGGTGGGAGTTGGCAGAATTTCAGTCTTTTAGTTCTGTTGGCATCTAAGTTCTATGAGAGTAGGGTGAGCTGTGCAAACTACCTGAGGAGCTGACTTGATTTAGTGTTAGTGTCTGCCTAGGAGAGCTGCTGTAAGCAGTAGCAATCACAGAGGCAAACAATTAGAAAAGACCAGTTTCATACCAGGCTTGAGGTTGTCATGGGGACAGGGGAACAGTAAACTAGCAAAATAGCAAAACTTTGACAGAGAGATCCAGGGAAGAGAGGTCACCATGGTGAGCCTGGCTATGCTCCTACATACCCCTGGTGGTTTGGAAAGATGCATGCTCCAGAGAGACCAGAGGTATGCACTTGGTCCTGGCTGAATATGAGGCATTGAACATGGTAAGTGGAGATATGAAAAGACCTAGCTAAAACAAAAGCAAGACATATTTTTAAATATCCTGAACTTTGAATGTATTTCCTAATGCATTTGGTAATACAGTTCCATTAATAAAGACTGATACATTACTGGCTCAAGGTATTCAAATGCAAATTTTGACTAGTCATTGATGCTGGCTAAGAAAAGCTGATTAGACAGGCATTAGGATTCTCAGCTGTAAACCTAATACTTGCGAGGTGGAGATAAAGAAGATTGCAGTTCAAGGCTAGCTTAGGCTAAAGGTTGTGAGATGCTACTCCATCTCAACCAATAACTTAGCATGATGGCTAAGTTTGTCTGTCATCCCAGCTATGGTGGAAAGCATAAATAAAAGGATTATGGACCAGGCTTGCCTGGACAAAAAATGAGGTCCTCTTTCAAAAATAGGACAAAAAGAGCTGACAGTATAACTCACGCAGTAGAGCATCTATTTAACGAGTACAAAGCACTGAATTCAAACCCCAAGACTATCAAAAATAGTATTTTTTAAAAAAGTTCATGAGAATCTATCTCAATAAAAAGCTGGACACAGTGATATATGCCTGTCATTCCAGCAATGTGGGAAGTATAAATTGAAGTATCACTGTTCAGGTTGGCCCATGCATAAATGTGAGAACATATTCAAAACAAAACAAAAAGGGCTGGGGCATGACTCAAGTAATAGAAGACCTACTTGGCAAGTGTAACACTTTGAGCTCCAAGGCTCAAGGCGGATAACAAACCATCTTAAAAACACAGGCTAAACTATGAAAACAAGAAGGCAAACAACAAACTTATCAGAGACATTAGCTGTCACATACTACAAAAAACGACAGATTCTATAGTCTTAAGTCACTAAAAAACTTCTGGGTGGTAGTAGAAAAGATTGGAGTCTAGAGTTACTGTATTATATGTGACTAATTTTCAACAAAAAGTTAGCTGCACAGGAATAGGAAAATGTGGTCTATTAACCAGGTTTAAAATGTGCAGTGAACAGAAACTGTCTCTGAGAGAGCTCATTTATTGGAGTTAGTGAATAAAGAGTTCAAGTCAGCCATTGTAGATGTGTCAAAGCAGGAAAAGAGATGATGTTCGATATTTCTAAAGTAAGTATAACAATTACTAATAAACATTACAATTGGCAGAAAGAAGGGAACACAAAGTAACAAGCCTGTATTTACTATAGAAGAGATAAGAAACCGCGCCTCCCAGTCCATTTTTTTCTCCTGGGAATGGTTCTAGGTGAAGGTTAGGTAGGTGAGGTAGAGGCTGAAAAGTGAACTTGCTGACAGAAGGCTTAGCTTCTTTATGGGCCTTTGGGCTGGGAGGAGAGATCTGGAATTAGAATCTGGTGAGTGATAAGGAAAAAAGTGCCTCAGTCAAGCTTAATGATGAGGCAGTCATAGCAGAGGTTCCTGTGAAGTGCCTGTCTTAGAATACTACTAACAATAAAGAAGCCTCTGGAATAAGTTACAGATATGTAGTCCTTGACTACAGAATTCAGACAACTGCACTGCCACACCTATGCTATAATGTTGCCACAGGAAGTGAAGCTCCTCTTTGTAAGAACTGCCTCTTTATAACTTATGTAATTGCAATTGTCTTAGTCTTGAAGGACCATACATAGGCTTTTAGCTTAGAGCCAGACTCCTCATCAGCAACAACCACGGGTAAGTGAGTTCAACAAGATAGTTGGGTATAAAATTAATATACAAAAAACAACAGTATTATAAAATTAATATACAAAAACAATGGTATTTTTTATTTAGTAGCAATTAACCTTCCTATAATAGAATTTAGAAACCAACTTCATTAAAAATAATATGAAGAAGGACAAAATACTTAGGAATACATTTCATTTTAAAAGCACAAGATTATACATATAAAACTTGAAAATGTCACTAAAACAAATTTAAAAATACAAAATGATGTGATATCATGGATTGGCAGATGTTGTACGGCTGAGGTGATAATTCTTAGTCAGGCACTAGTGGCTCATGCCTGTAATTCCAGCTACTTGGGATGCAGATCAGAATTATCATAGTTTGAGGCCAGCTGGAGCAAAAAGAAAAGTTTGAGAGACCCTATCTCAATAGAAAAAAAACTGGGCATGATGGTAAGTACCTATCATCTCAGCTATGACAGGAACAGTGAATTAGGAGGATCAAAGTCCAGCCTAGGTTGAACAAAATTCAACACCCTACCTAAGAATAAAGGAAAAATTAAAATGATAAACTTACTAAGGGATATAAAATTCTATATTTATAAAAAATGAGAATCAGCAGGTCTTTTGCAGAAATAAACAAGCTGACTATAAAGTTATGTAGAAATGTAATAATAACTAAGAGTACCAAGCTAGGTTTGAAAAAGATAAAAGTTGCAAGACTTGTACTTTCCACTTTCATAGCCTGCTACAAATTCATCAAAGTAGTGAGGTGCAGACATAGAGACCAATAGGACATATTTGAGAGTATAGAAGTAAACACTTATGGTTATGGTGAACTGCTTTTAACTAACAAGTCAAGCCAGTTCAATGGGGGAAAAAGATAGTCCTCAACAAATAATCATGAAACAATTGGATAGCTACATTACAAAAGAGGAATTTAGCTGGGCTCTGGTGGCTTACACTTGTAATACTAGATACACAGGAGGCTGCTATCTAAGGATCTTGGTTTGAAGACAGCCTGGGCAGGAAAATCCTTGAGATCTTATCTCCAATTAATCACTAGAACACCAGTATTGGTGCTATGGCTCAAATTGGTAGAGATTTAGCCTTGAGTGAAAAAGCTCAGGGACAGCACCCAGGTCCTTAGTTCAAATCCCAGGACTGGAAGACAAATGAGGAATATAGAATCTTATTTTCAATATGTCACATGAAGGAAGAAAACAGCAAACCAAACTGCGTTAATGGGATCATAAATATAAATGTAAGAAATATTTAATGAAACCATAGGAGAAAATCTTCAGGGTGAAGGCTTAGGCATAGTTCTCAGAACACCAATTCATAAAAGATAAAAATGGAAAAATGGAGCTCTATTATAATTAAACCATTTTGTGCTTCAAAGGGTAAATGCCAAGACAATATAGATGAGGGGAAAATGTTTGCAAAGTAAATATTTGATAGATGATCCATATGCCTAGAACATATAAATGACTCCTGTAATTTAATGATCAGAAGACAAATAAACAAAAAGGAGCAAAATGTTTGAATAGAATTTTCTTGTATAAGGTAAACAAATGGGTGATAAGAACATGAAAGCATGCTCAACCTCACTAGTAAGCAGGGAAAGCGAGATTAGAAGTATAATGTCACACCACTTCATATTTACTAAAAAAGACAGAGAGAGTGGGACTCTGTGGCTCAACTCTCATCCTATTTACTTGGGAAGGAGGTAGAGATTAGAGGTTCAAGGCTTGAGGCCACTTTGAGCAAAAAAAATAAAATAAAATTCATGACTCCATCTCAACTAATGGCTGGTACATTAGCCTGTTGGGCCATAAATGTGAGAAAGGAAACACAGCTAAGAAGATCACAGTCAAAACTGACCAATCAGAAAGCATAACTTTTTCTAAAAAAAAATAACCAACCAAGCCAGACATCATGGTTCCTGCATGTAATCCTAGCTTCTTGGGAGGCTGAGATCTGAGGATTATGGTTCAAAGCCAGTCTGGGCAGAAAAATCTGTGAGACTCTTATCTCCAGTTAAATACCAAAAATCCAAAAATGGTACCGTAGCTCAAAGTGGTAGAGCAATGAATAGCCAAAAACTCAGGGGCAGTGCCCAGGTCCTGAGTTCAAACCCTGCGACTGGCACACACACACACACACACACACACACACACACACATATAAAAAAGACACACATACAAAAACATTAATAAAAAAGGCTAAGATATGGTTAATGTAGTAGGGTATCTGCCTAACAAGAGTGAGGCTCTGAATTCAACCCTTAGTATTGGAAAAGACCCCACAAGATAATATGAAATATTGGTGTGTGGTGTTGCGTGGTGATGTTTGTGCATAATTCCAGCTACTCAGAAGGTGATCAGAAGGATCATGATTTGGGGCCAGCCACAGCAAAAATTAGTTAGACCCACATCTCAATAAACAATCTGGCTCTGATAGCTAATACATACCTGACAACCTAGCTCTGTGGAAGCATAGGTCAAAGGATTGTAGTCTCAGGCAGCATAGGCAAAAAAATATGGGATTCTATCTGAAAAATAACCAGAAAGTACAAAGAGTTGGAGTGGTGGCTCAAGTGAAAGATTGCTTGAAGAGAAAAGCTCTTACCACAAAAGGCTCACAGAAAAAAACACAGGAAAAACAAACGAACAAAAAATACTAGACTCTTACACAGTAGTAGGGATTGAACTTAGAGACTCGTGATTGCTAGACAGATACTCTACCACCGGAGCCCCTTCTTGCACTGGTTATTTTTGAGGTAGTCTCACTTTATGCCTAGAACTGCCTAGGCTGAAATCCTCCTACTTGTGGTACCACTGTACCCAGCCACTGTGCTTCTCCTGTAGCCAAGATAACAGGCCTGTGCCACTCTATCCAGCCATTGGTTGAGATGAAGTCTCATGAATATGCAGCCGGCTTCACACTGTGATCCCTTATTCTGCTTCCCAAGTAGGTAGGATTATGGATCTTAGCTATTGCACTGGGCTCAAAATATAATTTGCATATGTAAAATTGCAGATGTAAAATGACTATACTGAACACAGAGCTTTCAAAGTATCCAAAAGAACAGAAATGTAAAGAATGGCCCCATTGCAAATATCTTCATGGTTAACATTGCTGACAGTAGTTGATACCTTTGTCAGGAGAACTATCTCTCTGGAAGTTTGGGGGTGGTTCTTCAGTCATAAAATTCAATGAATAATCTGAAAAGTTAAGAAAATTGATGGAAAAAGTGGGTTTGGGAGGTATGGTGAGAATGATGACGGCGTGACATTGATCAATGCATTGCTTTCATTAACTGCTTTGTTGAAAGGTAACTCTTTCGCACCACTACTTAACGATAATAAAACTATATTAAAATGATATATGCATCTCAATGCACCCCTGTACTTATGTATAAACATGTAGAATTATATAAATAATGACCTAGAGAGAGAGATACCTATATATGTGTATTCCTTTTTAAAGTAAAATAACCCTTTGGTAACAAAAACCAAGTTTAAGTTTTGCTGCCCCATGAAGAACTTAAGTGTGTGATTAAGAGTCAAAATTTCAAATAATCTTGGGAGATCTTGGAACTTTTTTGCATTTTTATTTATTGATTTATTTTGCATTTAAAAAAATCTACCTTTATTTTTATTGTGACTTTAGTTGTGTCCTGGTGACTCATGTCTACAATTCTAGCTACTCAGAAGGCTGAGACCTGAGATCATGATTCAAAGCTACCCTAGGCAGAAAAGTCCATGAGAGTCTTTCTCTTTTAGCTAGCAAAAAGCCAGAAGTGAAGGTATGGCTCAGTAGCAGAGGGCTATACCTGAGAGGAAAAGCCAATTGAGAATACCAGGCCCTGAGTTTTTTTTTTAATTTAATTTTATTGTAAAGATGCTGTATAGAGGGGTTACAGTTACTGAGTAAGGTAATGAGCACATTTCTGTCAAGCATTGTTACCCCCTCCTTTGCGTTCTCCCACTATCCCTTCCCTCCGCCACCTCCCTTACTCTTCCTCATCCAAAGTTGTAAAGTTCATTTCTAATATGCGGTCTTGTGGGTATCATTGTTGCAATGGGTCATCCTTTGTCCTTGTTTCAGCATTTTGTTATTCCCCTTCCCCTCCCCAAATTAGACAAATGTATATATACAAGATGCAGGGTACCAAAATCAAATACAGTGACAACAGGGGATGTACCATAGGGGGAAGAACATACAAAGGAAAAAAAAAAAATCACATAGTACATTAAAACAACAATAACAAAGAAAGTCCTCTTGTGCCCATATCTTGGGGTTCATTTCACTCAGCATCATCTTATATGGTCCTATGTACATAGCTTGTGACCTTTTCTGTTCAACTGATAAAATTATCTTAGATGTATACTACTTATTGCAAATGAGGGAGACCATGGGACCTATATTTCTTTGGGTCTGGCTTACTTCACTTAATATGATTTTTTCTAAGTCTTTCCATTTCTTAACAAATGGGGCGATGTCATGCTTTCTGATGGAAGCATAGAATTCATATATGTGTGTGTGTGTGTGTGTGTGTGTGTGTGTGTGTGTGTGTGTGTGTGTGTATGTATATATATCTCACATTTTCTTAATCCATTCACCTACTGAGGGGCATCTGGGTTGGTTCCATATCTTAGCTATGGTGAATAATACTGTGATAAACACAGTTGTGTTGGTAGCTTTACTATGACCTTGTTTGTGATCACTTGGCTAAATGCCAAGAAGTGGGATTGCTGGGTCATAGGGGAGCTCTATGTGGAGTCTTTTGAGGAACCTCCATACTTCTTTCCAGAGTGTTTGAACAAGTTCACATTCCAACCAACAGTGCAGAAGAGTTTTCTTTTGCATGCCCTGAGTTTTAAGCCCTAAGTAATTTTAGGTAATAGTGTTCATGTGCCCCCCCCCCCCACATACACGTACACACTACTTTGATTTCAAAAGAGAAAGAGGTCAACATAACCAGAGCTAGCATGGGAGGGAAAAGCTCTCTGTGGAGACCTGAGTTCTGACATCGAGCTATGGCCTCTTTTGTTCTTCCTTCTCCTCCAATGAACACCTCCCACCTGGTGAAGACCTATTTCTCCCTGACTACTGGCTGTCAAATTTCCCTTAACTCAACTTTCATTCTCAGGCCCATCTTGGCTTTTCTCTCACCTATGATCCTTCATCTCTCCAGAGTACAGGCGACCAGGCTGAATAAAAGCAACAGGGTGATTGTGTGATGGGGACCAGTGGTTCCCAGACACTGGGTTAAGAGGCCACCAAATTGATTTCACTTGAGAGCAAATTCAGATCTGAACCCAGTTTTTCAGAGGTGAAAGAGATCTATTGATTTTCGTCACAGTCAGTTTAAAACTGAAATGATCGCCATTTTAACTGTGTCAGACTGAACAGATCTATTGGAAAGGAGTATCCTTGCCACTGGAAGCTGTTTTTCTTTTCACTGAATTCTATTTTGTACATTTTGGATGGAAAACAAAGTAATAAGACAGTGAAAAGCAGTTGGGAAATTTTATGGTGATGGTCATTTACCTCCACAGGTACATGGAGCAGGGCAGGAAGGGAGAGCAGTTTGTTTGCAGAAATGCCTCAATTCTAGAGTCTTTCTTGAGTGAACACAAGTCACCTAAACCATGAGAAGTCTATGCAGCCAAAGTAATTTTTATAAATATCTCAACTGCTCCAGTTCTGGAGGTTGTGAAAAGGAAGAGCTCTCTCAGGGGATGGAGAGAGTTGGGGAGTTTTAGGGGATTTCTTGATGGAATTTGTTTGGAACATGGCACAAATACATCAAGTGAATCTATATACACAGAAGATTCTGGAAAATGTAAGTCATACTATGATATTTAAAAAAAATGAATCTAAATTTTATCCATGCAAATTCCATTTCAAAGCTAATCTTTCCTCTTGAAGACATACCAGAGTGAGGAATTACTTGATATCTCTTCCATCGGTCGGTTGTGACATTCTTAATGTAGCTACTTGAGCATTCTTTTTTTTTTTTTGTATGTTTCCTACAGATTTTTTTTTTTTTTGGATCCGGTCGTGGGGCCTGAACTCTGGGCCTGGGTGCTGTCCCTCAGCTCTTCAGCTCAAGGCTAGCGCTCTACCACTTGAGCCACAGCGCCACTTCCAGCTTTTTTCTTTTTGCTTATGTGGTGCTGAAGAATCGAACCCATGGCCTCGAGCATGCAAGGCAAGCGCTCTACCACTGAGCCACCTTCCCAGGCCCCAGATTTATTTTTTAAGAGTCAGTCTTTAAGAGAAAATATTTTACTGGTTATAGAAGTAACCATTTTGCTCAAAAATTTGAATTCTATTTTCTGTGGTATTCTAATTTGTTGGGATAACAGTTGAATAAATATTATTCTGTCAATTAATTTTACTGCTATCACTCCCCTTTTTGCTCATATCCTTCCTTCTTTTCCATTGCAGCATCATTGCCACTATCACCCTCATCTCCTCATCACACCTAAGTTTTATACTGTTACATGACAAGATGTTTACAGTTTGTGTGCAATATGCATGTGTGTATGCATATGTGAATGTGCTATACATTTTTATATGTAAAATCTATCGTCTATTTATCTGTCTTTCATTTGTCTGTGTGTCTCTTTATGTGTCTGTCTACCCATCTGTATCCATCTAAACTACTCTGACGGTGATCTAAAATACTGTGATCACTGAATGAGTGATGATTTTAGTGGTGATGGGTAGAGAGGAGGGAAATTAAATATGTCATCCATCATGTTCATTTTATGTGGTCTATTTATGGCATCTCAAGTGTCACAAGTGTGTATAATTGTTCTTACTTTACTGATAAAATGGAAGTTCAAAGAAGCAAATAAGTAAATTCCCAGCTCAAGTCTATGAGAATAAGTTTCTGTTCCTCCTCAAACTTGGTTGTGCCCAGGTATACCCACAAGGCCGTGGAAGTACCTATTGTGATCCAGTCCTGCCATTCAAAGCCTTGGCTACCTAGCTAAGTAAAATGATACAGACTATTATTTCACTACATTCCAGGGTCTCCATTTCAACACTGCTTACATCACTGGGAATGGTTAGCTCTGTCATGGAGAAAGTCTGTAATGGACTTTCCTCAGCCATAAATTATAATCAGATAAACAGATCTGTCACTGAACCTATATAAGTTAAGAGAGAGCTTTATAACTAACTTTATACAGAAGTTACAAAAGCTGTCCCAGAAGTAAATTATCATAATTAAAAATTTCAAAGTCCATCAAATAATTAGCCATTTATCAATGATGTAAAAGATATTTCTTCATCATTTAGTTGGTACAACTATTTCTTTTTTTGATAGTTTTTCTTTTTAAAAAATTTTTTTATTGTGAAAATACTGTACAGAGGGGTTACAATTACATGGGCAAGGTAATGAGTACATTTCTTATCAAGCATTGTTGCCTCCTCCTTTGTTTCCCTTTCATATCCCTTCCCATCTCCCCCCCTCCACCTCCGCCAAAGTTGTAAAGTTTGTTTTTTGACATAACGACTTGTACAACTCATTGTTGCAATGGGTCCACCTGTATCCCTATTTAAACGGTTTGTTTTTGCCCTTCCCCTCCACAATTTATACCAACATCAAATACAATGAAAGCAGGTGTTATACCTTGGGGAAGGGACATAAAAAGCAACAAAGAAATCATCTGGTACAACTATTTCTTAAGTACTGTTTGCAGTTTGTGGGGAAACTTACTACTCTGAATAGGTACAAAGACTTGGAGTAATGTTTCTACATGAACAGAATGAAGAGAGAAAAATTCAGATGATATTTTATAGAAAATGCTTAGAGTGTGAGATAGGTCATATAAAACTGAATATTAAACCCATGGGAACCTGGCAATGTCTATTATCCTGACTAATGTCTACAGTCTTCGCTTACTTACCTAGCTGAGATTTAGAAAATCTTGGTTTGAGGCCAGCCTGGGCAGAAAAGTCTTCCAGACTCCATTTCTAATTAACCAACAAAATGCTAGACTGGAGGGGTGGCTTAAGTGGTGGTAGAGCTTTAGCTATGAGCAAGAAAGTCAAGTGAAACTGAGTTCTAGTATTGGAACATTTAAAAAAAATAAAAAAAATAGGTGGATTAGAGGGTGAGGTGTAATGATATCAACGAGAGATTGTAGCGAAATTCATCTGGTTCTTCCTTGGATAAAGGCCAAGGCTGAACTGAAATTCTGAACTTTAAATCTTCCAAGTCTATGAGAGCAGACCCTGTATTACTTATCACATTATTATCATCTGTGGAACTTTTAACATATTCTGATTCTTACTGACTGTCTACTGATCTGGGGTTTTTGAATTTGTATATTAAAAAACACACACATTACCTTTAGCCTGGCGCTGGTGGCTCACACTTGTTATCCTTGCTATTCAGGGGGCTGAGATCTGAGGATTGCAGTTTGAAGACAGCTTGGGCAGAACATTCTGTGAGACTCTTCTTTCCAATTAACCACTAAAAAAGTTGGAAGTAGAAAAAAACATTTGAAAAAATCCCAGGAAAAAAAAAGGTTGGAAGTAGAGCTTGTAGCTAAAATGGTAGAGCACTAGCCTTGAGCAAAAAAAAAAAAATGCAGGGACAGAATCTAGGCCATGAATTCAAACCCCAGGACTGGCACACCAACAAAAAAAATCCCAAAACTATGCAGAAAAATGAGACAGGGTTGAGGAAAGAAAGGAGGAGAAGAGGAAGAATCGGAGAGGAACAAAGCATTAGTAATAAATCAAATAGGGAAATACGCTAAAGGGAATAGGCTAAGGGAAGCAGTGCTGTGTTGGAAGCAGCATGAACTGGCTCATGATTCTCTATATTGCATTTAATACCATTTCAGTGATGCGACATTGATTGCATGAAATTAGCCACAATGTGACTACTTATACCATGGAAGCTGGCAAGTGCAACAGTTAGGCAGAGCTCCCTTTCCCAAGAGCTGGTTCAGGAGCACATCATAGTACATGTGAGTGGTTTTAGTTGAAGGAATATCCTCCACCCCACACCAAATCAAAAACCCCAACAAAACTCAAATAACTGTAAACCACCAAATACCATTGTGACGCGATGGCAGGCCATTCATACAACTCCACAGCCTGAGATTTGTGAAGTACTACAGCTGATAGTAAGCTTACTGAGGGTAGGCACCATGTCTGTTTGTATCTGTATCATAGCTACAGCATGGTAAACAATCTGTTTGTTGAAGAAATGAATGATGCTTTCATTTTAAAAACTGTTTTCTGCTACCCATGTACTGCCTTAATTTAGGTGAGTAAGAGCAAGGAGAGACGATGAAAAAGTTGGTTAATATTCTGCATGAAACCTGCCATTAGCTCCTGTGGGGAGTAAGTATTTAACAAATGGAAAGCATAAGGTCCCAAATTAATCCCATCTTAACCTCAGGAAATGCATAAGGGAAGAAATTTCACATTACTGATTACACACTGGTACCTGACAGATAGAAATGAGATAAGAAGTAGATATTGACTTCTGTTGAGGTGAACATCAAGATCTATTGACCTGAGAGGTAAATATTGACCGAGGTGAAGTCAAGGTCAATATTTGCCTCAAAGAACAGGAAATCTTAATGCTCACCAATATATAAAGGTTATATGTGAATTTTTACATACATTTTTTCCTGGCATAACATTATGAAAGCTATTTATTTTTCAAGTAGTGCACAACTTTATGTCTTGTATAAAGGAATAAGAATTTCTGCTCACTCCTCAATTGTTCAGTTTTGCTGAGCCATTAGTTAAGGGGATTTGATATGGTTTGACTGTGGTGTAGCAAGGTTAACAAGAGATTAGTAGAACTCAGGCCATTCCTTACTTAGCTAGGTACAAAGAGCATTTGTCTTGAAATTACCATGGCTACCAATGACATGTTTTCTCATGACTCTTTTGTCTATCACGACTCCATCTTTCTTTCTGTAACAACACATTTTGACCACAGATTCCTAAGATTTTAATTTTGCAAAGGTATTCGTGTGCTCATTAGATTTTATTTCTCGATTTTGAAGGGGCACTCTATCCAAAGGTGACTCTAGGTTAGTAAACCTGGCCTTCATGAATTTCTGAGTAAGTCACTCTGTAGGCTCCAGTAGTGAAGAAAAGGGGATGAATATGCAGGACTAAGACATTTTATTTTTTTGTGGTGTGTGTGTGTGTGTGTGTGTGTGTGTGTGTGTGTGTGTTATGCCAGTACTAGGGCTTGAATTTAGGACTTGGATGCTATTCCTGAGCTTTGTTATCAAGGTTGGTGCTCTCCCATTTAAGCCATAGCTCCATTTCTGGCTTTTTCATGGTTAACTGGAGATCAAAGAATCTTAACAGACTTTCATTCCTGGGCTAGCTTTGAAGCTCAATCCCCAGATCTAGGTCTCCTGAGTCTCTAGAATTACAGGCATAGGCCCCAGCATCTGGATGGGACTGAGAGATCCTAATTGCCCTTATTTCCTCTGTTCATCGGAGAGCTCCTTATCACCATAGGTGGACACTTCAAACCATCTAGCACCTACTGTCCAGCAACTACTAATCCCAACAGTATTAGATTATTTGGCCCAGGTTGGGCTGGAACTCCTCCACAAAGCTCAAGGAGCCTATTACCTCCTGGCATGGTATTCCCTTCCCTCTTGCTGCCTGTCCTTGTGGGTCTTTCTTCACATGGAATAATTTGGATAGAAGCATCCTTACCTAGCTTGCTTTGTGACATTGTTCTTGTTTCTGCTATTACCATTTTTCAAAGCAAGATGTAAGATTAAAAGTCTCTTAAAGTACAGAAAATGTCAGTGACTTTCAACAAAAACAATAACAACACCACCACACAGCTTTTATTTCCATTCTGGTAAGTTCTGAGGATGAAGACAGTTTCCCATACCTCCTCATTCATATCATGGCACTCATAGTGGTATGACAAGGGAAGACCCTGGTCAGTGGCAACATACTGAATGGCCAAGTGAGTGAGTGAATGCCAGAACCTTCCTCATTGTCTGCTTATTCTCCATGGCTACCTTGAGACATTTACACAGGTGTCAGGAAGATGGAATGAAGGCCATCCATAGCCAAGGCAAGGATTTCCACTTCCCCTCTTTTGTCCCCTCCCTTCCAGGCGAGCCTCTAATGTATGCATTGCCTGATTTTCATACATGCTGATTGCAGAGCGATTTATTCTACAAGTGCCAAGGAGAAGAGTCACCCTCAGACTAAATGTAAAATCTTTATTCTCACCAATGTCTAAATCATTGTTTTCTCGCGGCCGAGATCATGTGGCACACATTATTAATAGCTCTGGTCTCTCCACCACTTGACACAGCGCTCCAGCTGTCATTCTGCTCCCTGGCTCGTATGATTCTTGCACTGGTGAAGTGCCAGGCCTGGGCCTAGCCCATCAGTCACTGTCACCCACCACCCAGTGATGAATAGCCCGGCCGTCGCCGTGGCGAGGCCCGGGCTCTGATTCACACACGCCTGACTTTTACCAACTTCAGCACGCCAGCTGAGGCCTATCCCAGCTGAGGAAGGCCGCAGTGACCTGGAAATGGCACCGCCTCCGCTCCCCAAGACTCCCTCACCCCCTCCCCGCCTTCAGATTAGTTAAAAATGAAACAAATCCTAATGTGATCATGTCACTAATTATGCATTTAATTCAGTTATAAGGAGCTAATGGCTCCCTCAGTGACAGCTTTTACTGCTAAAAGGCAATTCATTCCTGAAACGGAGAAATCTAATTACACAAAATGCTTCATCCTAATCCTTTCAAAGAATAATCTTATTTGTAGACATTAACATCCCAGATGCTGCTGCTGCTTGTCCATTATGACAGTGTTTGTCCTGAATAATGTATAAATAGCTCTTTCTGGACAGTTGCATGTCACTAAATCAATACAATTTGCTGCCTTCTGTTACATTAAGTCAGCCTGGGCAGGCTGGAGAAAATTAACCTTTTGTTTTCCTCCCCTCCCCCTTTCTCAAAGGGCCTTCAGAATTAGAAATGAGCAGAGGTTGAAAGGAGACAGTGGAAAGAGGAAGAGAGTGAAGGGAGACAAGTATGAGCGAAGAGCTAAGGCAGGAAATGTCAGGTATGGAAATGCCATGAGATGATCCACAAATGATAGGTGGGAGAAAAATGGCAAACTTCAGTGAAGAAGATTTTGAAATTGCTCCAGATGTGGACCTGGACCAGACAGGGCATCTTCTGTGCTAAACATTGGTCTCAAGCCTTTTTAATTTGAAATAATGTTTTCTTAGAATCTTGATGCATTGATTCTCTGTAGAGAGCTGTGTGGGTGTTGGGCTGGAGATCTTGTTTAGAATGCCAGTTCTAGTCAAAGCATTCAAGACATGGCAGGATAACCACATTTTGTTTTTGTATAATTTATGAGGTAACTGAGAATTTTCTCCTAGGTAATTTGGCTTGATTTACACAGCCCTGAGAGGCATCAAGACTCTCATTTTAAAGGTGATGGAATGGAGGCTAAATGACTTGTCCAACGTCATATGCTAGGACTCTATCTTCATCTCATGGCTTCAAGTGGAATCTTTTTCATTTGACTCTGCATGTGCCAAGCCTCTGATCAATCAGGAAGTTCATAGCAAGTATGTTTATATTTCATTTTAGGGCAACTCTAAAATCTGTGTGTGTCTCCACATACACAACACAACCCATACACATTCTTTCTTGTATAAAACATAAGTAAATAAGTTTTATAATGAAATCATTAAAAGATGGTAAGCGTGTTAAGTGTGCAAATATAAAAGTATAATGTAATTTTTTTATTGTGAAAATACTGTTCAGAGGAGTTACAATTACATGGGCAAGACAATGAGTACATTTCTTATCAAGCATTGTAGGTAGCCTCCTCCTTTGTTTCCCTTCCCATCCCTTCCCATCCTCCCCCTACCCCCCTAGTCAACCCTCCCCCCCCTCCACCAAAGTTGTAAAGTTCGTTTTCGACATAACGACTTGTACATCTCATTGTTGCAATGGGAACACCTGTATCCCTATTTAAATGATTTGTTTTTTCCCTTCCCCTCCAAAAATTATACCAACATCAAATACAGTGAAAGCAGGGGTTATAGCCTGGTGGAGGGACATACAAAGCAACAAAGAAATAATCTTATAAATGTGTTAGAAACAATCGCATGAAAGAAAAAAAACATTTGAATACATATCTTAGGGTTCATTTCCCTAACATCAACTTATCTGACCTTTTCTGCTTGACTCAGACATATACTAGTTATTGCAAATAAGGGAAACCTTGGGACCTATGTTTCTTTGGGTCTGGCTTACTTCACTTAATATAATTTTTTCCAAGTCTTTCCATTTCCTAACAAATAGGGCAATGTCAGTCTTTCTGACGAAGGCATAGAATTCCATTGTGTATATATACCACATTTTCTTGATCTATTCATCTACTGAGGGGCATCTGGGTTGGTTCCATATCTTAGCTATGGTAAATAATGTTGCAATAAACATAGTCGTGCTGGTACAATGTATTTTTAAAATAAGTTTTCTTTCAAACATTAATAAGGTTGATAAACATTTTTCTGTAAAGAGCTAGACTATGAATTCTTTCTTTTTTAACTATACTGGGATTTGAACTCAGAGCCTTGTGCTTGCTCTTCCATTTAAACTATACCTCCAGTTCTTTTGCTTTGATTTACTTTTCAGATATACCCTTGTACTTTTTGCACAGGACCAGCTTCAAACCTGGATCTTTTGTACCTCTGCCTGGTTTCCTATGATTTCAGGCTTTTAGTACTATGCCTAATTCAGGTGAGAGTTTCAGGCTTACAGCACTGTACTTAACTTGCAATGAGACCTGTAGTCTTGCTACATTTTTTTTTTTTTTAGTTTTTGCCCTAGCCTGTCCTCAGATTATTTTAAGTGTTATACAGCAAGGAAGATAATTCACTATAACGCAGGTTGTTAAGGACAGTTTAGATTGGCGAGCCACAAGCATACAACATGTAACAGAGTATTAGTTTTAGCATAGCTTTAAAGATAAAGCATGAATAGATTTCAGGACAGAAAAGGAATCTAGGTGTTAGGGTTTAAATTTGAAATGTCCCACACAAAATTTTCATTTGCTCAATGATTGGTCACCAACCTGAGGTGAGCTAAGGGGTGGTGGCAGAATCTTCAGGAGGTGCAATCTAGGAAAAGGAAGTTTGGTTACTGAGGGTGAGCCCTTGAGGGGCACATTGGGACCCAAGCCCCTTCTGCTCTCTCTTTGCTTTCTGGTAACCTGAGGCTATGAGCTCTTTTTCACTATGCACTCCCTGTCATGTACTGTACAAGGCCAACAGAGCAAGTACCTATGGAGTGAAAAGTTGTGAGACAAACTAACTTTTCCTCCCTATACCTCGCTTACCTTTGATATTTCAGTGATGGACAGCTGGCTAATATGCCAGGAAGGAAAAAAAATAAAGAACAAGAAAATATCAAAGATGCAAACTTATTTATGTGTTTCTTATGCTTATCACACACAGTGAATAACATGAGATCTTTACTACAAATAGTTTCCTGTGTGTGAGTGTGTGTGTGTGTGTGTGTGTGTGTGTGTGTGTGTGTGTTGCTACTGAAGCGTGAACTCAGGAACCAAGGGCTATCCCTTAGCCTTTGCCCTCAAGACTCGTTCTCTACTACTTGAGCCACAACTCTGCTTCTGGCTTTTTGCTGACTATTTGGAGATAGTCTCACAGATATTCTGGCTCAGGTTGACCTTAAATCTCAGATTGCAGCCTTTCAATGAGCTAGGGTTATAAGTGTGTCACCCAGATTGAAACAATTTCTTGATTACCCCAGGTATGCAGCTCAGTCTGGCTAAGAGGCCTGTTACTGGCATACATTGATACATAGAAGAGGCTATTCTGAATAACACTTAACAATGATAAAGAAAGAAATTGTTTAAAGTTAAGCCTGTGAGCAAGAAAAGAGGCTCAGGCCAATGACAGAGTAGTACAGAATTTAAATCTGCTTTTTATCTGAAATTGAATGAGAGCACTTTGAGGGGATATAGTACTTGCAAAGCATTAGAGAGATCCTTGTAGGAGAATTCAAAACTTTGCTTCTTTGATGTTTCTTTCTTTGCTTTTGTGTAGTGCAACAAAGTTGGCTAATCATGGAATTACAAAGCAAAGAGACAGAGGAAGAGGCTAGGGTCCCTATCTGATTTTCACACTAATCAAATCACTATCAAAGAGCTAATTAAAGAGCTTCAACCCTTGTCTTGTATTATATTCCTTATTTCTACATGGTTCTGGTCATCTTCTTCCCATAAAATACATGTGAGATAGTATCTTTTGGTTGTAAGCCCATCCATGGTACCATAAGATTTGCTTTTGAGTACAATTTTGAGGTCCAGTTCTTGTATTATTTTCTTCCAAGAAGAAGACTTGAACTTCTGGGTTACTCTGGAACAAACTTATTAGCATTTAATACACTATTATTAAGTCCATAGCTTATTAGCTTCTACACTGTCAGATTTTTCAAGCTGGTTATTGCTAATGAAACTGACCAGATAAATAAGTAATTCCATTACTATTAGGAATATGAGATTTTACAAGTGAAGTTCACCAATCTTTTAAGGCAAATGTTAATCCTAGATATGATAATCAATTCTCTAGAAACAGGCAAAGCTTTTCCAGTATCCTTGAGGGGACTTTTTGTGGAAAAAAAAAAAGTACCATAAAGTGAGATGCAGAACAGAAAGTATTTCTGGAAAGTAATTTATTTGGGATGCCCCTTTAAAGCATCAGGGCCAATGTCACTGAAAAGGGCTCAGATTAGCTGATCTGGTTGATTGGACCTTAATCCATCACTGCTTGAGCTCCCTTAAATGTGTTATCACCAGGGATTTGTCTGGCTACATATGATTTCACACATCTGTCATCGAAATCACAGATTCAAATGCAAAGTCCAGCACTAGGAAACGTCATAGGTATTTGTGAAAATCCTTGGAGGAACTTGGGACCATAAATCAATGGATGGATTACAGTTCAATAGTACGACCTTCTCATTTATGATGAAATGATGTTGTCCACATGAGTGCCTAGGCATTATGGTGATAAAGCTGTAAAGATGTATCTGAGAGTAAATCTTCATAGTTCTTCCCTAGACTAGCATCTGAGGACTTGCTCTGAGACAAGGACTTTGTAAAGTAAGATCAACCTGAAAACACTAACAAGCCATATGAAAGTTTACTTGACTCCATCCTTGTGTATGGGGCAAGTTTCCTTGTTTGTTTTTTGTTTAGTTTTATTTAGATGGAATAGTAGTAATAGTAATGATAACAAAAACAAATATTTCTTCATGGTTTATAATAACTATAGAGTCTATTAGGCATTTTATATGTGTTATCTCAGGAAACTGAGGCTTAGAAACAGAAAAATTATGACTTCAGTGTACAAAGCTAAGAGTAGCCCAGGCCAGGATGTGAGGATTTGAATGTAAAATGTCCCTTACAGGCTCATTTATCTTATGCTTAGTTCCTAGCTGGTAATGCTATTTTGGGCATTTCTGAAAACTGAAGGAAGTGGAGTCCAGCAGGAAGAAGTAGATCAGTGAAGTTATGTCCTTGGGAGTTATATCTTATCCTGGTCCTTTCTGGTATTTTTTATGCTTCCTGGCCACCATGAGACAAACATTTCTTCCATCACATGCTCTTGCCATAGTGATATTTGCTCTTGGACCTCATAATCATGAATTGAACCTCTGAAACCACAAGACAAAATAATTCTTTCATAACTTTATGGAGACCATACTTTATGTAGATCTCACAAGTACTGTAGTCATAGCTATACAAAATAACTGATATGTGCAATTTATTTTTATTTTTATTTATTTATTTTTTTTGGGTCTGGTCATGGGGCCTGAACTCTGGGCCTGGGTGCTGTCCCTCAGCTCTTCAGTTCAAGGCTAGCGGCTCTACCACTTGAGCCACAGCGCCACTTCCAGCTTTTTTTCTTTTTTGCTTATGTGATGTTGAGGAATCGAACCCAGGGCCTCATGCATGCAAGGCAAGCACTCTACCACTGAGCCACCTTCCCAACCCGATATGTGCAATTTTAATGCAGGCCTAACTCCAACTCTGTGCCTCATTATAACGTAAAAACAGCCCATGTTACATTTTGACTGCTTGCTTATTTCCTTTCCTTTCGTTCCCTTTCCTCCTTCCTTCCTTCCTTTCTTTCTCCTTCCCTCCCTTCCTCCCTTCCTTTCTCTGTCTTTCTTTTCTTCCCTCTCTTTCCTTTCTTCCTTCCTTCCTTCCTTCTTTCCTTCCTTCCTTCCTTCCTTCCTTCCTTCCTTCCTTCCTTCCTTCCTCCCTTCCTCTCTTCCTTTCTTTCTTTCTTTCTTTCTTTCTTTCTTTCTTTCTTTCTTTCTTTCTTTCTTTCTTTCTTTCTTTCTTTCTTTCTTTCTTTCTTCTTCCTTCCTTCCTTCCTTCCTTCCTTCCTTCCTTCCTTCCTTCCTTCCTTCCTTCTTTCTTTCTTTCTTTCTCTTTTCCTCTCTTTCTTTCTTCTTTCTTTGTTTCTTTTTTGGTGCTGTCTTGGGACTTGAACTCAGGATCTATGCTTGGTCCTTGAGCTTTTTTGCTCAAGGCTAGAGCTCTACCACTGGAGCCACAGCTCCACTTCTGGGTTTTATGGCTTCTGGTTTCATGGACTTTCCTGCTCAAACTGACTGTGATCCTCAGAACTCAGCCTCCTGACTAGTTAAGATTAGAGGCAGGAGCCACTGGTACCTATCTTGACTGCCTTAAGAAGCAACGTGAGACAGAAGTTTTCAAATATGTTGTCCCCTAAAGCAAGAGACTTGTCTAATCAAATATTGGGCACTGCAGAAAACATAGGTGGGAACAGAGTCACTGGATGTGCTCTTAATCATATCCATTTTCCCACTCACCCATGGGGCATGCTTCGTGCACTTCTTTGCCATGATAACTGAAGCAAATGGGGGAAAAGCCAGCAATCCCAAAGTGAGACAGCATATCCCTGGAGCCATCTTGGAAGTGATATCTGGGATGTTGGAAAGCTTTAAAAATTCTCAACAAGATTATATTTGATCTGAATAAAGCTAAACTTAATTTTTAAAAAGATAAAAAGGAGAGCATGAACCAATAGCTACCTAGTTTATGAGGACAGAATTGTTCCAGGCATCAGTCTAAAATTGCTCTGATAGTAAGCTCTAGAATTGTTCTTTGTTAAATTCTTGGGAGGATGGAACTGTGGTGGTTAATCTTGATTGTCATCTTGAGTAGGTTGAGATGTAGAAAATGGGTAAGGTGTATTTCTAGGTATCTGTGGATATTTCCAATGACAGTTGCCTTGTGGGCCAGTGAACTGAGAAGGAACACTATCTTGAACATAGATGATGGAACATCCCAATGACTGAGAACCTGGCTGAATCAAAAAGACAAAGAAGAAGGATGGACATCTGTACCCACAAGCTCCATGTGGCCTTTTTGGTCACTCCCACCATCCAGATTCTTCAACCATTGACTCTTTTAAAAAATTTTATTGTAAAGATGCTGTACAGAGGGTTACAGTTGCATGAGTAAGGCAATGAGTACATTACTTTTCGATCATTGTTATCCCTTCCCTTCCTTCTTATTGTCCCATTATCCCTTCCCTCCCCCACCTGCCATACTCCTCCCCCCTTCTCCCCCTGCCAAGTTGTAAAGTTCATTTCCAATATACTATCCTGTGGGTATCCTTGTTGCAATGGGTCATCCTGTGTCCTTGTTTCAGCATTTTGTTATTCCCCTTCCCCTCCCCAGATTAGACATATGTATATACAAGATGCAGATTACCAAAATCAAGTAGAATGACAACAGGGGCGATGTCATAGGGGAAAGAACATATAAAGGAAACAACAACAACAACAACAAATAAAATCACATGGTACATTTGAAACAATAACAATAAAGACAGACCTCTTGTGTCAATATATTAGGGTTCATTTCACTTAACATCATCATATATGGTCATTTGTACATGGTTTTCGAGCTTTCCAGCTCATTTGATAAGATTATCCTATATGTATACTAATTATTGCAAGTAAGGGAAACCATGGGACCTAAATTTCTTCAGGACTGGGTTACTTCACCTAATGTGATTTTTTCCAAATCTTTCCATTTCCTAACAAATGGGGTGGTGTCGTTCATTCATACACACACACACACACACACACACACACACACACACACACACACACACATATATGTATTACATTTTCTTGATCCACTCATCTACTGAGGGGCATCTGGGTTGATTTCATAGCTTAGCTATGGTGAATAATGCTGTGATTAACATAACTGTGCTGGTAGCTTTACTACGGCCTTGTTTGTGATCATTTGGGTAAATGCCCAGAAGTGAGATTGCTGAGTAGTAGGGGAACTCTATGTCTTTTGAGGAACCTCTATACTGATTTCCAGAGTGGTTGGACAAGTTTACATTCCCACCAACAGTGCAGTAGGTTTCCCTTTTGGCCACATCCCCTTCAGCATCTGTCATTATTAGACCCCAAATAGCAAAAATAATCCTTAGCAGAAAGAAAAGCACTGGAGGAATAACAATACCATACTTCAAACTCTACTACAAAGCCGTAGTAATCAAAACAGCTTGGGACTGGCATAAGAATAGACCTGAAGACCAATGGAATAGAACCAAAGACCCAGAAATGAACCCACAGACCTATAGCCACTTAATCTTTGATAAGGGAGCTAAAGAAATAGAATGGAAGAAAGACAGCCTCTTCAGCAAATGGTACTGGAAAAATTGGTTAAACACCTGTAAGAAAACTAAAATTAGATCCTTATATATCACCCTGCACCAGAATCAACTCCAAATCGATCAAAGACCTCGAAGTAAAAGCAGACACCCTGAAAACATTACAGGAAGGAACAGGAGAAACTCTAAGGCTCCTTGACACAGGCTGAAATTTCTTAATAAAGATCCAGAAACACAACAAATCAAAGAAAAGATTGGACAAATGGGATTGCATAAAACTGCAGAACTTCTGCATGGCAAAGGACATAGCTAGTAAGATCAATAGAAAGCCCACAGACTGGGAGAAGATCTTCACTAGCCATACAACAGAACAAGGGTCTCATATCTAAAATATATTTAGAACTCAAAAAATTAAATCTTCCAAAAATAAGTCCTCGAAGAACCAACCGCCCCATCAACAAGTGGGCTAAAGACTTAAAGAGAGACTTCTCTGAAGAGGAAATAAGAATGGCCAATAAACACATGAAGAAATGCTCAATTTCTCTGGCCATAAAAGAAATGCAAATCAAAACAACATTGAGATTCCCAGTTAGAATGGCTATAATAAAAAAATCTAATAATAACCATTGACTCTTGACAGAACTTGTAGGCTTTCAGCTTTAGGCTTTTTAGGCTTTCTAGGCTTTCAGCTTTAGTCTATTTCCCAGCTTGCTATAATGAACAGCTACTGCTTTCTCCAGCTCTCTAGCTTTTAAATGGCCATTGTGAGACTATCAAGGCTCTGATTACATAAGCCAAACTAAGTTCCCTCTTACACTTCTATATGCATTCTATTGGTTCTGTTTCTCTAGAGAACTCCAAGTAATAGAAGATCCATAGGAACCATTATTTATGACTTTAGTTAACTTCCCTAGGAAAAAGAAGATTCATTTTTTTAATACTTGCTTAGCATAGCTGAGAATTTAAAAGTTTCTCCTGATTCAGATTAAAGTGTCACAAGATGAGAAAACTTTTGGATACTTTGATAGCAGGTAAAATTTACTGACTTCTATTCTTTCGTTTGATAAAAATAATACTGCTCTGTGAGTATGTATACACAGTTATCTGAATATTATTTCTCTTTCCAGATTCAAATGTATGATGCTCAAAGATGACATTTTGGCCTTGATTTTATTATTTTGAAGATTTTTAAAACTTTATTGTAAAAACAATTTATTAAGCACTCATTTTGTTTTTTTTGTTTTTTTTTAAGCACTCATTTTGTATACCTTTCTTTGCTCTATTTCTGCTAGCATCTAAGTAGGTAATAAGTATAATTTAATTGATTTCATGCATTCTTGGTGGTGCTCTGTCATCTTCTTATATGTGAGAGGAGGAAACTGAGGCTCCACTTACATAGGTCATCAAATCCTAGGTACATAATTAATTCAGAGCCAGTACCTGAACTCAGACAAAGTTGACCTCATTGTCTTTTCTCTTAACTACCTTCTCTTGCCTTTCAATATCTGAGAAAATTAATGCCCATGAAAAGAATAATGTTGAAAGTGACTGCAAAGTTCATGTGTAGTTGAGAAAATGCTCGAAGGACATTTGTTGTCTTTATTTCCCTACTTGATAAATTAAGATAAGGGATAATGGCTATGTCAATATGACATTAAATGCCTGTGTCAGCTCAGTCAAATATCCAGTAGTTGTTTGGCATCAAACAGATAAAAAATTGTTGATTAGCCCAATTTCTATTTTGCAATTGCTATTCTAATATAAAGAACTCAACCCTAGACAAAGGATCAAGATCATAAAACAAAATATATTCATTGTAAAGTTGATTGAAACTATGCATATATGCGTTATTTATATTATTGAAAGGGCAAACTGCAATCCTCTCCTTCGTATTTAATATGGAGGTTACATAATATCAAGTAGTTTCACAATTCTGTTCTAAGTGAATTAGAATCAACCGAAAATCTGCTTTAGGCTTTTAAGGCTGCAAGATTTCCTCTGGAAGTAAGCTAATGTCTCTTATTTTCCTTCTATTGAAGCAGCCAGGCTTCCTTCCATAATAAACTTTTGTAACTCCAACTGCTTTGGTCAGCTTAAACTTTTTGGGTTTCTTGATATAGAGCAAGAGATGGACAGGTTAGAAATGTCCATTTCCTGTGTAGAGAGCATGAATCTATGAACCCATCCACAGGTGTTGTACTTCTCTGTGACAAGCAGGTGGGATCCTGTGTATTCTCAAGAAATGAGATCAGTCCCCAGTTCCCACATGGCTCTTTCTCCCTCCACTCCAAGACTACTGAAGCTGATTTAAGAGCAGAGCACAGGCATCTCAGCATTCAGATGACATTGCTGGCGTCTATGAAATGTGCTGCTTGACCTAGACACTGAGGCAGTTTGATGCGAGGCTATTGACAGGGAATCAGCTTGAAAGCCCCGGCATGCCTTTTCCGGAGTCACTTTTCATATTGGAACCGCAATTCACACGTATTTGCCCTGTGGCACCATCAAGCCTTATGAGAGAGCCAGGAAACCTGGACCTCAGACATTATGGGAAAATAAAAGGAAGTTGTTTTATGTTGTTCAATAATGTTATATTATCTTTGTGATAGGCTAATTCATATACTCTACAGAAGACTATTTATAAATTAATGGCTGGAGATTCCAAATTTGATTTAAAAATATGTAACTTTAACTGATGGATTCAATTTGCAATTCAAATGAGTATTTTGTACATTTGCCCAGAGTCTTTAAGTCAATAGGCTTAAATACATAAACAAAAACTTCTCCAATCATTTTAATAACATTCTCTTGGCTATAATCTCCAAGTCATTATGACCAGAAGTGACATCAGCAACATAATTATGCTCTTATATTAGCCCAAAGTATTCTTTGGTTTAAAGTGGCCTACCCAGATTATAGTTTCATCATGTAAAATATTTACAGTGAAGTAGTGTGCTCAGCTTTCTGTCTTCAATTCACTTCATTTTCTAAACTAGTAGATTCTAGAATGAACTTCTTTATTTGCTTAATTTGTGGTGAAATAATTGGTTTGTTTTTACAAAAGACTAAAAATGTGAACATGTGTTGAGAAGTTGATAGCTTCAAACAAGTCCTTCAGCTAAAGAAATCTGAAACTTGGCTAAGTGCTGATGGCTCATGCCTGTAATCTTAGCTACTTTGGAGGCTAAGATCTGAGGATTGAAGTTCAAAGCCAGGCAAAAAAGTCCCAAAGACCATCTCCAATTAGCCACAAAAAAGCTGAGTGTAGGCATGCTCCAGGTGGCAAAGTGCTAGCTTTGAAGAAGAAAGCCAAACAAAAGCCAAAAGCACAAAGCTTTGAGTTCAAGCACACACACACACACACACACACACACACACACACACACACACATATTATGGGCAGCTCTAAAGATAGTTAGCTGATAGGTCTAGAATCCATATGAAAGAACATGAGAACTTTGTATCTCTGAATATGGCTTAATTAGCTCAACATGATTTCCAGATTCATACACTTCCCTGCAAACTATATAATTTCATTTTCTATGGCTGAATAGTATTCCATTGTATTTATGAACCACATTTTCTTCAGCCATTCATCAGTCGTAGGCTGTTTCTATAGCTTGGCTATTGTGAATAATGTTGCAAGGAACATGGGTAGGCAAGTATCTCTATTGTTTCTTGGCTTAAATCCTTCTGATGGAAGTTCAAGAGTGGTATCATTAGATCTGTATTGTATGGTAGTTCTATGTTTAATTTGGGGGGGAACTTCCATACTGATTTCCATTGTGGTTACACTAGTTTACATTCCCACCAACACATATGTGAATGCTCATACGAATAGAGATCATATATACATATACATATATATATCACAGACATATTTGTAGTCGTGTAATTGTGGGGCTGTTTGAGGAGATGGGACAAGTGAGGGAAGAACGTTGGAGAACAATACCAAAATACATTGCATTTATTAATGAATATAGCAAAATCAAACTCCTTGAATGTTGTTGGATAAAAGAGGATGGGGGGGGGAATGGAGAAAATAAGAGTAAACAAGCGTGTTAATACTATATGCTCATGTATAAAATGCCACAGTAAAATCTTTTTAGAAATGTCATCGGGTCCTGTCTGTGAGTAGTGTTCTACTGGAAGGGAGCAGGGCAAAGGAGAGGAAGAAGGAGGGTGAATATGGTCAAAGTACTTTCTGTACATGTGTGAAGATGGAGCAATGGTGCTTGTTGAGATTGGGTGAGGTAAGGACAGGAGGAATGAGGGAAAATGATCAAGGCACATGTTATGCGTGTATGGACATGTCAAATCAAACCCCCTCTAGGGTGAATTGATGCTAATAAAATACAGGTGTAAGTGACAGTCATAAAACATCTCTTTCAATTACCCTTGTCTGTTCCCTTTAGGCAGATTCAGAAACTGATAGCACGTTGCATTGTCATGATCAGGTTCAAAGTATTGGAACTATAGCTCATAGACTATTAGAATCAGAAGGGGATAGATGTTTGAAACATCATGTCACCCTGCCCATGGATGTCATGTTTGTAGTCTGATGTATTTAGCTTGCTAATGAAACTCAGATACTCTGTCACCTTCTCCATCCCCACAGCTGGCTTGGCTATTTGTTTGGCATGGCCCCTTCAACCTTCTCATTCACAGCAGGTGCTGTGTAGTGTGAAAAATCTCAGACTGTAGACAAAAACAGGCAACCCTCCTGAATTCATGGAGTCAATAATCTAGTGGGGGAAAATAGAAAATAAGTGAATAATATAATGTTAAGTAGCAAGTAGGATTCTAGAAGAAAAAACGGAGTTAGGAGGTTAGAAAGTGGCAGGCAGAGAGCAAGAATATTTGACAGTAAGATCAGAGATAACCTGGCTGTATCAGAATGCATTTGGCCAAATACCTGAAGTGGGTAGATCCATCAGCTTTACAGGTACTTAGAGGCAGAGTCCTTCCAAGCAACAGACAAAAGGAGCAAGTACAAAGGCCCTGAGGGGAGGTGTGCTCATCTCCAGGACCACCTGTAAGACAGGGCCTCATGTGAGTGTCTCAATATTTTTCAGCTACCACACTATACATGAGCCAGTGAGCTCCTGAGAAGGGCTGGAGCAGGATCACATTTTAGAATCTGAACCAGTGTGGTACTTCGGACAATCTTTCATTCTTAGTTGAATTTGGGAAGATGGGCTTGATTGTCAGGAGGAGGGGAAGGAAGAGGACGCACAATGCCTTGCGGGGCTGGATATCTCCTTGGTCTAGCAGTGATAAGAAGTTCACTTGACCAGCTTGCTACTAAACTATATTAAACTTCAAGACACTGATAAGGGAGCTTGATTTAATTAATTTGTTTATAATTGATCCCCAAATAGAGCCTTAGTCTTTTTAAGGGTCCCCTGGGACCCTAGGACCCAGGACATGTTGATAACTACTGTCTCTCCTTTGGCATGTGGTGCATACATATGGCCACTGAATATCTGGGAAGGAAAGGATAGGGTTCTCCTCCAGGCCAGGCCTCCTGAAACAGCAGAGGCCTGTGGTCAGAAAGTGGAGCTTAGCTTGTTAGAAAAGCTGGCAGGGGGGGGGAAGGGTGGGGGGATGGGGGGATGGGGGAGCTGGTTGCAGGAACATACATGGATGGGTCTATCCTAAATTAAACCTGAGGGCTGAAAATATTGCAACTTAAATTACCGGTTGACTAGATCTTAAAAGAAGCAGTCATAATGTGTAGTGATAACAATTCATAAATATGCTTTGGAATTATTCTATGACTGAATATGGACTGCCTTGTGTGAGCCTTTCTCCATTTATATGGGAAAGCTCTTTTCCCCAGTGTGACTCTACGTAGGGGCAGGGTCTTAGAGAGTAACTAAGGTTAAAAGAGGCCCTAAGAACAGAATCCTAATCTGATAGGACTGGGGATTTCTACAAAGTGGAGGCTCTAGGCTGGGGGTGAGGGTACAGTGAAGAGGCGGCTAGCTGCTTGCCAGCCAGGAGAACTTGTCCTCACAAAAACCTCGCCACACAAGTGACTTGGGCTCAGACATCCCAACTCCAGAGCTGAAGGAAATAAATGTTTGTGTTTAAGTCACCAGTCTGTAAAATTTTGACTTGGCAGCTCGAGGCAGCTAAGACAAATTTATATGTGGATAACAACCCTGTGATCTAAATTAATATTGCTACCACACACAAGCTGGAACCTATCAGTCTGGATCTAGGTGTCTCTTAGTAAGCTGGCAATTTAGTTACTATTCCAAGCATCCTGGATTTCTGTGTCCTCCCACTTACGCATTTAATCAACTTTGAAAATAGGAATGAAGGGTTTAGCTAGGCCCACTCTGCCATTTTAGCTTCTAATTAGCTTTACGCACCTCTGTCCCTCATCAGCTGCCTCAACTCAGTCAAGCCATTTGATTGTTGTTTCACAGTTCTTTGATCGTATGAGGGCTGAGGACTGCCAAACACCATAAGGCCTGTGAAAACACTTTGAAAATTCTGAAGTTTTAAACAAGATAAATAGGCTAGTGGCTAGGGGCTCATGCCTATAATCCTGGCTACTCAAGAGACTGCAATCAAAAGGATCATGGTTTGAAGCCAGACTGGGAAAAAATTTGTGAAACTCTATCTTACACACTAGTTAGGTGCAGTGTGAGAGCCTATCTGCCCAGGACAGAAAGAATGGAAAAGAATCACAATCCAGGTATGCATCCAGGCTTGCTCCTAGGCAGGAAGCAATAGTCTATTTCAAAAATAATCAGAGCAAAATAGGGTAGAGGCTTGGCACCAATAGTAGAGCACCTGTGTTGCAAGTATGAGGGCATGAGTTCAAACTCCATTACCACAAGGAAATAAGAAAGAAAAATACATTTCATATTCAGTAGGCATGGGCTGAATTCATTGAGTTTGGATGGCCCCTGAAGTTCAAAGCCAGTGCTTCATTGCAGCTGTGTGGAGAGAGCAATAACAAGCATTTGCATGGCTGGTCCAGGCATTCCCACACAAGCCAACTGATTGTTCAAGACTGAAAAGTCTTTCAAAGGACATTCAAAGGCTCCAGAGCCCAGACTCCCTCATTCAGCAGAGGTGGTCAGAACACGCCTTATCCCCCGTCTCTGTGGAAAGTGGGAGCCGGCTTGTGAGGTCAGGCAGCAAGCCTCGTCAGGCATCCAAGGCCGGCCACCCCTCCATCATTGTCAATAAGCGAGATGGAGAGACCTGTACATCATTTCATTTACTATCGCAATGATTACATAGCTCATTGCCTTCCCATTGTTTCAGTGATAGATTTAATTAACTTCCAATTAATCATAGAGGGTGATATTTAATGCTCAGCTCGGCACTGTGCACAGTGTCACAGACCAAAGAATATATTCTGAAGGCTTCAGTAATCAAGAGGTCATGGAAGATAGATGTTCTTCACTGAAGGAGAGGGAAGATAAATCTGTGTGTCCAGACCACTCTGGCTAACTGTTTTAGGATAATTGTTTTGCATCCAAATGATAACTTTCCATAAGGTCCAACCATGCACAGTGCAGGAGAGATAGATGGAGGGAAGAAGAGATAATGGAGTTACAATATGGAGAATTACTTGGCTGTAATTTCCATCTGATGCCAACCAGCCTGAGCTCACTGGGGAATTCTGCTTGGATCTGCAAGTGATAGAGTCTAGCTTAGGACCTTCTACTGGCCTATCCATCTCTGTCCAGTGGATGAGGAAGAGCCTCAGAAAGCCTAGTTAGTCTTTTTGTTTTCAACGATCTGTCTTCAGGCCTTACTGACATTCTGCTTGTCAATTGACACTACGTATGTGTGTCATTTTTTTTGAGATTCTCATGCCTAAGCAATGAAAAACTCAGGTCCCATGTCTACTAGTTACTATTTAATGTGCCACCAAGAGTGTGAACCATGTTACAGAAGGTCCCTGGGTAGAGCCCTAGCATCTATGGAATGCTTCTAATGAAATAGATCTGCTCCTCAAAAAAATATTCTAGCAGGTTCCTGTGTACTATGAAGAAATTTACGACTCAAAAAACAAAAACATATTTGGAGAGACTAGTTACACTCTTCATAGTTACAGTTACATTCAGCATCAGTCTGTAACAAATAATAATTTAAAATCTTCCTCTTTCCCTCCCTCCCTCTTTCTTTAGTTCCTTCTTCCTTCCTTCTTCCTTCCTTCCTTCTTTCCTTCCTTCATTTCTTCCTTTCTTCCTACATTCATTCATTCACTGGTAGTCATGTGCTGAACACGACCAACAAAATGGTCTTTTCTGTATTATTTCAATGTCTAGAACATTAAACTCTCAGATGAAAAACAATTCAAATCAAATAGAAAATTCATTTTATCTGCAGTGATACCATAGTCACTGGAAAATATTTGTTTAATATTAAAATAGACATGACTGAGCTCACTAATGTGGGAAATAGAATGTCTAATGGTTTAATTTCGTGATCAATGTTGGAGTTTGTGTGTATTTGCATGTGTGCATCCACACCCCAGGACCCAAAGCATGGGGAATAACTTGAAAAGATTAGAGTTTGGAGCTCAACTGTATTCACCTTTAGTACACACTAGGAGTCAAATGACAAATGAAAGGTGCATGCTTTGTTTTATGATGGAGACACCCCTCTTCAAGTTGAAGTGAACAAATTGGAGAGAGAACAAGAATGAACTCTTAAATCAGCTACCTGCCCTTTTAGTCAAGAGGCTGACATCTGACCAGGGCCGTGAGATTACAGTCATGACCCAGTATAAAAGAATGAGGGACATTTGCCACTCTTGTTTCAATTTTGGTCATAAAAATGCATTAAGTTTGGCATGAGTTTCTGTTCTTGTTGAGTGTCATCAAATGAAAGCAGAGTCACTGGAAGTCCCAGAGGATTGCTCGGAATATATCACAACACATACCTGGTTTGTTCTCTTCAACTGAGAACTTGAGTGATTTTCCCCCTTTGATCACAGGAGGCTACTAGAATATATCTTTTGGGACATAACAATAAACTACTTCTCCAAAGAAGCAATCGGAAACTGGCTGTTTATCCAACCATTACCTCTGGGATAATTCCACCCAAGAGAAACAGCAACAGAAACCAGAATGTGTCATATACTTGTAGCGGGATAAGTAATGTAAGGAATCAAGCTGGCCTAGTAGCTCCTAGCAGTGTTCTAGACCACTTGATGAGCCAATGTGACCGGACGCTCTGTGCTCTTTAGATATCATGTTTCCAAGTCTCTTCTTCCTATCAGCTCCATCCAGGTCCCTGTCACATTTCCTTAGGACTCTGGTGTCATCTATGCATTCTGATCATTGAATATTTCTACAGAGGTGCATACACATGCTAATGGCTCAGCATTTCTTCTGTTAGTCAGCTTTCCCTCAAAGGAGGAAAGAGGTTTCAGCACAACGTTCCTTGGTCATATTGCTTTGGGTCTGATGTAGCAAAGTGTATAATGGAGTGTGTAGTAGAGAAGAATGGAAGCATGCTCACCTCATGGTAGCCAACAAAAGGGGAGAGAGAGAGAGAGAGAGAGAGAGAGAGAGAGAGAGAGAGAGAGAGAGAGAGAGAGAGAGAGAACAACATCCCAATATCTCCTTCAAGAGCTTAGCCCAATGACTGAGTGACTGAGCCTTTAGCACATGGACCTTTGCAGACATTCCAGACCTCAACGAATAGCAGCGCAGCTCCTTACTCATTTAAATGTGGGTAGAGACATTTAAAGCTGTTCAGGGACACTCTATCTTACTTCACAGAAGTAAATCCAATGTTAGTAAGTCTCAATTTGTTTCAGTGGCTGAGATATTCAGGAGTGGTCATGGAAGAAGAAGGAAGAAGCTACCTCATATTGTATACAACACTGTATAAGTTTATTATACATACATCTAATTTTAAGCTAATGATCCAGGGACGTAAATCCCCTCTCAAACTCCTCATTTACATTTGTGTATAAATAAAAATTGGAAATTTCAAGAGTACTCCTAACGTTATCACTTTTCATGGACTTTTTATAATACAAAGTTAGGCTTTATAAGCCTTTCTTGATCTAGATTAATTCAAAACATATGAGAGTCTACAGTGTGCCAGATCTAGTGGTTGGTGCTGGGAGGAATAGATGAATTAAGTCACAATCTCTAAGGTCAGAAACTTTAAGTTAGTGTTGGAGACATAAAATGGGAAAAATACCTCCTTATGGGCTATATTAAAAAAACCCATTTATAGCAGTATGTATGCACATGTATATATGTGTATATGCACATAGATCCTCACAATCTTTACATACATCATATTCACAGATCTTTACATACATACATATGTATATACATAATGATTAGGCATTTGATACACCAAAGCAAGGCATTGTCCTGATAGATACGTGAATGCATGTATATGGTATATAACACCATATATAACATATAGCATATATTCATATGTCTATCTGTCTCAATATGAATGCATTAACAGTATATTTTAAAAGTTCAACAGTATATAAGTACTTTCAAGTCAGACTTAGCTTGAGTATTATCAGTAAAGAATGAGAACATGCTTACTATGATTTTTGTTTCTTAACCAGAGTGTCTTAATCTTGCTAACCCACTTAAAATCTAATAAGAGTAGAAAGGATCTTATTTCAGAGACTGAAATTCTGTAAAATGAAAAAAATTGTATATGGAAAAGCTGGTTTGGGCCTGGTCAGATTGTGGAGATGCATATTTAAGAAATGATGTGAATTTTCATGATCATATATGGTCTAGTTGACTTCTTTCTCCTTAAAAATGCAAGCTGTAGGGAAAACATTTGGAGAAGACATTTGTTAAGACCTGCAACTTCAAGTGCCCAATATAACAGGCCATGTGCATTGTGTGAAAGTTGGTGTAATGGAATCTAATCCAGGTCCATGAGCCTGTCTCTGGGTGCTGTTGCTGTCACCTATTCCCAAGGCTTTGTATGCTATGTGGTGTGTTGTACATCTAACTGTAAAAATACAACTCCGTTTTTTGTTGCCTGCAGTGATTGTTCTCCTTTGTAGAACAATTCATTTTTAACTACAAAATCTACATCTTATCCGGTAGGAAATTCTATCTCTATTTAAAGTTTGCTGGCCATAGCACCTAAAGTCAACAAATAGACTGAGGAAGAAGAAAAGAGGTTATTGAAGGTTAAGGCACAAATGAAAACTGTTATCAGCTTTGAATTTCAATGAGTAGACCTAGAGAAAAAGGTTCATATTTTTTTTGCAGTATACTAGAAGTCATATTAGAAGATGGTTGCAGCCCTTATGGATTAAAGATGAAGTTCTATATAAATATAAAACACAGCACACAAAAGTCTGTGGATTATTGGCCATTTTGCTCATTTAAGGCACAGGAAAACTTTTACTGCTTTATTTGACGGAATGAATAGAAACATCTTTAGGAATGTTAGAACTAATACTAGGGTTTGAACCTCCCATGTACTTCAATCATCTTTTTCTCTAATATAGGCAGCATTTAGCACAGAGATGAGTGCCTTGAAAGCAGAGAAGGAGATATCACAGAACATTGGATTATCATTAGAATTTTAAGATTCCGATAGATTCATTCATTTTTCTATTTGCTTATGGTCTTCACAAAATTGTGGAAAATTATCTGACAGTGTGAAAGTGAAATTCCATTGGGTCTGGATGGCCAGAGGGAGCCTGGACTTCCAGGAATTTAGACGATGGCATAGTCCAAATGGGTGAATGTGTTTCCAGTAATAATGGAGTATGATACTGAACACGAAGTGCAACATATTCACTTCTAGAAAATGCATTCCTTCTCTCAGGAACTGTTTCTATATCTGATCAAGAGCCCGGAATAGTAAGCTAGGAGGATCCAAACCTAACAGCAGCCCGAGTAGAAACAGGGAAAGATGAACAGAGAGGGTTCTGTCAATCCCTGCCCAGATTGAATTGATGATGGCTTTTGACATGGCTTTGCCTGGCAAATATTGAGTTTTTCATTTTAAAAAACACAGAAAAAAATAGACACACATACACTTATGATCTCAAAGTCAAATTCATTTGGGCTACTTGCCCAAGATGCCAAGGAGAATCCCAGCAGGAAGAAGACTGGGCTTTCCTGTTTATAAAGCTCGACTGCCACTTCTGGTGCCAGCAGTTCTGCATGGTTGCTTCCATCCCCAGTTCATTTGATATCAAACTTAGTTATCAAGGGCTGCTCTCCCTTTCTCTTTTCTAACCTATGGAAAAACTCAATCAGCTTTCAATTGCTTTTTTAGGACTGAATTTGTCCAACTAAATGCTTTCCTCTTCAGTGAACAGAAGGACAAGAGCATTGAGAGATGAGGTGAGTTAAAAAGTAGGGCAAGAGGAAACCTGCAGTTGCAAATTCTACATGACTATTATGGAACCTGTGTCAGACATTACCTATAGGGCTTCTGGAGCAAACTCATTTGTCCAGATGTGCATTCTTTTTTTTCTTTTTTTGGGTCCATTCGTGGGGCCTGAACTCTGGGCCTGGGAGCTGCCCCTCAGCTCTTCAGCTCAAGGCTAGCGCTCTACCACTTGAGCCACAGCGCCACTTCCGGCTTTTTTCTCTTTGCTTATATGGTGCTGAGGAATGGAACCCAGGGCCTCAGGCATGCAAGGCAAGTGCTCTACCACTGAGCCATGTTCCCAGCCCCAGATGTGCATTCTTAGGAAAGTTCTCATGGGCTTTTCTGTGATCTTAATATTGCACTTGAGAGCATTGCCTACTTGACCAACAAAAAGCTTCAGCAAATATTGTCAAACCTATTCCTCTTTCAACACTGTTCTAGCTAGCCAACCAAACAGTATTTTGACAGTCAAACAATCCCAATTAAACTAGAACTTTTGTTCATACCTTTAGGATTTTTTTGGGTATCTTTCTGCTTCGAGTAATTTTGCTCCACTTTCCCAGATATTTTTGAATCTTTCTAAATTGCTGAAATCATGGACATTGCATTGTGAGTCAGGATCCAAGGGTCTTTGATGGACTGGAACTGGCCTTACCACTAACTAATGATATGATCCTGGACAAGTCACTTACTTCTTTCAGATCTTTAAAACAAGGAAGTTAGACAAGATGATTCAAAATGCCACACAGTTCTGAGGGCCAGGCACCCCTGAGGGAGCTGAGATTCACTGTTTTTTCAGGGTTATTCTGTCAGCCAGCTCCTCTTCACTTCCCAATGGTTTCTGGCCCTTACAAAAATTTTACAGACTACTTTTGTCCCATTCATTAATTAACAATCTAAATATATATGTTTAAATTAACAACTCCTCCAAAAACAGTGAGCCATTAATAATAAAATTTTACAATCTCCATAAAACCGTCCAGGGCATGGAAGATGGTATAATAATTCACACCTAATTGCTTTCAACCTTGGGCCCACAAACACACTAGTTAGAGAAATGAATTCAGATATTGTAATTCATGCCATGATATGTTTTATTGTTTAATTCATCCTTGATACTTAAAAAAAAAAGCCTTTGGTGCTCAAATAATTCACAAAGTCACAAACTGCATAGGGATCTAGAATAATTCCACATTTCCCTATGTTCTGATCCTTTAGGTGGAAAAGCCATCTTAATCTTGACATTTTATATACCACACCAATTATTTCATTTAATCATGAAAATTATATAATAGAAATAATAACTTTAATTGCAAAACTATTGAGAAAATTCTTTAAAAGAAAAAAATGGCAAAGTTGTGAGCAGTTCACAAAGTCTATAAAAATAGCCAGATGCTGGTAATCCTAGCTACTCAGGAGGCTAAGATCACAGGATCAAGGTTTGAAGCCAGTTTGGGTAGACAAATATGAGACAGTTTTATTTCTAACTAACTGGATAAAGGCTGGAAGTGGAGCTGTGACTCAAGTGGAAGAGTACCAACCATGAGCAAAAAAGCCTAGCATGAGTATGAGGCCCTAAGCTTAAGCCTCAGGACCAGCACAAAGAAAAAAAGTGGAATCATTTATATTTTCCAGTTATGAGACAAAAACAGTGCTTGTTTGGCTGGTGATCTACCACTTGAGCCATACCTTCACTTCCAGATGATTGCTGGTAACTGGAGATAAGAGCCTCTCAGATTTGTTTGCCTGATCCAAGTCTGAACTGTGATATGCAAATCTCAGCCTTCTAAGTAGTTAGGATTACAGTTATGAGTTGCCAATACATAGCATTTTTTTGTGGTTTTAAGTTTCATTCCCTCATTCAAAGAAAATGGAATCAATACAAATGGCACAAAACCTGCATTCCCAGGTGTATTGACACACAGTTCACCATAGCAATGATAAGGAATCAATGTGTTTGTAAATAGATGGGTCAATAAAGAAAATGTGGCACACATGCACAAATATTATTCAGTCATCAAGAAAGTCTCTTATTCATGAAAATGTGTTTTCCAATCTGGAAATTATATTATATTCAGTGATGAACTAAGTCAGGCATAAAAGAAATATACTGCATGATATCATTTGTTTTTTGTTTTTTTTTTCTGGGTCTGGTTGTGGGGCCTGAACTCTGGGTCTGGGCACTGTCCTTCAGCTCTTCAGCTCAAGGCTGGCGCTCTACCACTTGAGCCACAGCACAACTTCTGGCTTTTTTCTTTTTGCTTATGTGGTGCTGAGGAATCGAACCCAGGGCCTCAGGCATGCAAGGCAAGCATTCTACCACTGAGCCACCTTCCCAGCCCCCCTGCATGATATCATTTGGATATGGAATCTCAGAGAAGGGACTGGAGGGGAGAGTGGGTATTGAGATGTTGGTCAAAGGAACCACAATTTTCCTAAAATATAAAGAATAAGTTCACAAGATCAACTGCGCAATTTGCGACTCTAGTTGATACTATATTTTATACTGGAGAAATACGTGTGGATGTCACATGGTAACAGAACAAAAACGATGACCGTGTGAAGCGATGAATGTTTTATTAGCTATGTTGAGTCATTCCACAATGTGTATAGACTTTTCAACAATACATTATACACAGTCAATTCATACACTTTTATCTGTCAGTTTAAAGTAAATACACTTGAAAGAATACATCACTCAGAGAAAGAGAAGACTTGCTATGTTTTCTTGGTTATCCAGTGTGTCTGGTCACTCTGGGTCTGAAATAGCCTTGATGCAGTTGTAGAACATTTCTCTTCTGTCTTCTGATAGTAGAGAGGCCCACTTTGGTGTCTGGGATGATTGGCTGATCCAAAACTCATAAGTAATGGACCCCTAGCCAGACACTGGTGGCTTAAGTGAAAAAGCCAGGCAAGAGAGCAAAGCCTTGAATTGCACAAAATAAAAATAAAACGAAAGGAAGTGGAGACCTATTAAAATAAAAAAAGGTAAATATATTTCATAGAATTAGGTGACCAACTCGCTTAGCAAATGATGAAACCTTAAAGGGCAGTATAAAGTCATAAGGTGGCTGAATTTTATAGCTGGACAGATATGAGTTAAATACTAGTTTGTCTATTACTTCCTGGATTTTAATCTTAGGCAAATTTATTGTTTCTCTGAGTTTCTTTATTAGTGAAACAAGGCAATTGTGGCCTTGGAGAAAGTATAAGGATTAGTGTAGATGTACAGCTGACACATTTTCTAGCATAAGTTTGGCATTTAGTAAATGTCACCTCAGTAGAATTTAATAGAATGCATGAGGTATGGAGTCAAAACTATGAATAAACAGTATGCATAGAAGAGCCAGAGCACAAAGAAAGAATCAGTACTAAAATCAGAAGTTCTAAGCATAACAGAGACACAAAGGAAACTTGGATCATGATAATAGCAATGTACTGAAAATGTGATTTTCCCAGTAAAACTATTCTATAATCTAAGATGTTACTTCAGTCTCCATGAATACTTACAGTTTAGCTTATGAATAGGTTCCAATCATCCTTCATTATCATATTTCCCTTTCAATAATCTTCCATTATCTTATGTGAATATTGTGCAAAAAATAAAGCAACTTTATTTATACAAAAAACTCACCTCATTTAGTGCCATTAAATATAATCCACTTGAAACTAAAAGCATAACCAGATCATAATTGCATCATGTTTCATTCTCTGAAGAAAATGAAAACAAGTAAGGAAAACCTGTTAGGATAAGAAAGCAATTTTCAATGGCACTAAATGATTCAAAAAACATCTCTGATTGAAATGAATGATTATCCAAGTGTCCCTTATTGATGGCTTCTTTTCATAAGCATCGACCTCCTTTGAAATCATGTAGAGGTAATTATTATATGTATAAAAAGGTTGTATGCATAAAATCACTTCTCTGGTAGAATAAGAATCACAATAAAGTTCACAGTCAATCCATCTATAACTCCTTCAGTTTCTATGAGTTCATAGATTGTAACAGAAGATAAGCTGGGGAAGGCTGAGCTTACAGAAGAGTCTATTTGTTATGTTATACTGTATTAGCTTGAGAGAAAGCAAATGAGAGCTCTGGGAGGTCCATTACAGTATCAGAATCTTCTTCCTGCCTCTTCTTGGCTTCTTGATGAGAGATATTTGATCTTCTCTGTGACCAAGGGTGTTCTTTACCTAATGAACATGTCTGTCATAGCATTCTTGCTGGCTAAAGGTGGGCCCTGACCATTAGAAGCCCCTCTGCCTTGAGGATCAGCTCTGAAATACCATTAGAGAATTTTGTTAAGCATTCTGTTTGTAGAGAAACTCTTTTGTCTTGAAGAGACAGACTAGAGGTAGAAAAGCATGTTCTTCTGTTTACTTTGGATTTCTTTCTTTTTTTCTTCTTTCTTTTTAGGTGGTACTGGACTTTGAACTTAGGACCTGAGTAGCAATTCAATGCTTAATTGTGTCTTTGGGAAGACCAACTGCTAGCAAGTCCTCCAAACATAATCATAACAGGAGTATTGCTTGGGAATAACCTAATGAAATAGAAGTGCCAGTGAATGCACTGGAAAAAGCAAATCTAGACTGTTAGCTTCTACTGAGGAAGAACTGGGCCCGATAGGTGCTTCATTTAGTATTCAGGAGAGACAATTCTTGCTTTATAAAACATGCTTTGGTTTTCCTTATGGAAAATTTATTGTTCATTCATTTGATAGACTCTTTTAAGAGGTCAACTTTGACTTTCAGTACTCTCAGAATTTATTCTTTATTCCATTGTTCCTTGCAAACCATCCTTATTGAATTTCTTTATGCATTTGAGTTGTCGAATAGCCAATGCACTCTCTAAACTGCTTTATACGATTAACAGATATTTTGTGATTAGAGCAGGATGAAAATCAGACTTATTGCTGCTAGTACATATCAGCATAGAGAGGCCAAATTAATTAGCCTCCTCTGTTGTCAGAAATAAACCATGCACTCATCCCTCTACAGGCCAACTCACTGGAAAATCGTTGGATCATCAGGAGTATAGTATTGTGGAAAAGGGAGCTTTTAGTCATTGTATTTCAATAGCTAGGAAAAGAGGTTGGAAAGAGGTATTTGATGCCATTTTAAAATCTCGATAATCACTGATATAACTAGTCCATTCTTCCTCCCCCAATTCCTTCCTTCCCCCTCTCTTTCCTACTCTCTTTCTCCCTTCCTCTTTCCTTCCTTCTTTCCTTCCTTCCTTCCTTCCTTCCTTCCTTCCTTCCTTCCTTCCTTCCTTCCTTCCTTCCTTCCTTCCTTCCATCCTTCCTTCTTTCCCTCCCTCCCCCTTCCCTCCTTCCCTCCCTCCTTCCCTGCCTTTATCCATCCATTCTTCCTTCCTTCCTTCCTTGTTCCTTTCTTACCTCTGGTAGGGACTGCATGAAGTCTGTCTACATACTACTTTAGGTAGGATGAACATGTTAATAAAATTTAAATTCCACAAACATGAAACACATATTTAATGGAGTTGCTCTTTAATTCCATTCATGTTTCAAAGATTTCAGTGTATAGGACTTTATATCCTTGATTAATCACTATTTTTGAAGCTATAAGAAATGAGACTTTTTTCATGTTACTTTTGCTTAGATTGTTAGAATGAAAAGATAGATTCTTGTATGTTGATTCTATATCCTGCAACCTGATGGAATACATTCAGTTTTAGGTCTAATAGCTCTGTGTGTGTGTGTGTGTGTGTGTGTGTGTGTGTGTGTGTGTGTGTGTGTGTGTGTGTAGTATTTGGGATTTCTACATAAAAGAAGGATCATGCCATCTACTTTTGGTTATTTTAATTTTTCTAATCTAATTGCTTTTATTGTACTACTATTGTATTACTACTGTGTTGGGTTGAAATGGTTAGAGTAGGCATTTATTTCTTGTACCAGAACTCAGAGGAAAAGCTTAAGTTTCTCCTACTAGTTACAATAGTAGACATAAGCTTTTAATGTCTTTATTATGACAAGAGGAATTTCTTTCATATGAGTTCTAGCAATTAATATTTCATATTTGTTAAGAGATTTTTATCAAGAAAGATGTTGAGCTGGGTGCTGGTGGCTTGTGCCTGAAATCCTAGCTACTCGAGAAGCTGAGATCTGAGGATTGTGGTTCAAAGCTAGCCCAGGAAGGAAAGTCCATGAGATTTTGATCTCCAATTAATGACCAGAAAAACCAGAAGTGGCTCTGTGGCTCAAGTGGTAGAGCCTTGAGCTGAAAAGCTGAGGGACAGCACCCAGGCCTAGAGTTCAAGCATCACTACTGAAAAAAAAAAAGATGTTGAGCCAGGTGCCAGTGGCTCATGCCTGTAATCTCAGCTACTCAGGAGACTGAGATCTAAGGATCATAGTTCAAAGCCACCTTGGGCAAGAAAGTCTGGGAGAGTCATACCTCCAATAAACAATAAACTACTGAAAAAAGCTGGAAGTGGCACAGTGGCTCAAGTGGTAGAGTGCAGTGCTCAGGCCCAGAGTTCAAACCCCAAGACTCATACACACAGAAAGAAAGAGGGAAAGAGGAGAAAAAGAAAGAAAGAAAGAAAGAAAGAAAGAAAAGAAAGAAAGAAAGATGAATGTTGAGCTTCATCCCTTATTTTTGAAAGTATGTTCACATGGCTTTTATCTTTCAGTATGTTAATATGATGTGTCATGTTGGTTGATTTGTATATGTTAAGAGTAATATCAAATGACATAATTTTACAATAAATATTTTTCATTATTTTAAAGTCATTGAAGAATTAAAGTGTTTGAGGTTACAATTGTCCCTTTTTTCCCTTATTAGTAATGGAGTTTAATTCTCTTTGTCTTTGATTTTTGACAGTTTAATCATGATATGTCTTGGATAGTACCTCTTTTTTTTGTCAGTCATGGGGCTTGAACTCTGGGCCTGGGCACTGTCCCTCAGCTTTTCAGCTCAAGGCTAGTGCTCTACCACTTGAGCCACAGCACCACTTCCAGTGCTTTATTGGACATAAGAGTCCCACAGACTTTCCTGCCTGGGCTGGCTTTGAACCACGATCCTCAGATCTCAGCCTCTTGAGTATCTAGGATTACAGGCATGAACTACAGCACCCGGCTTGGATAGTATCTCTTTTTAAAATTTCTTTTTGTGCTAAGGATTAAATTCAGGTCTTCAAACATGATAAGCATGTAATCTACCACTGAGCTCTATTCCAGACTCTAGAAACTTATTATACTGAATATGTTTGGAGATTTCTGAGTCTAATGTATTTGGATGCATGCCCTTATCTTTTCCAAGATTTGGGAAGTTTTCCATATGTTTTTCTTCCCTCCCTTCCTCCCTCCCTCCCTCCTTCCCTCCCTCCCTCCCTCCCCTTTCTTCCTTCTTTCCTTCCTTCTGTCCTTCCTGCCTTCTTTCCTGCCTGCCTTCCTACCTTCCTTCCTTCCCTTTCCCTGTTTTTCTTTTTCAGAGATCTCACTATGTAGCCAAGGCTGACCTTGAACTTATGACCCTTCTGTTTCAGCTGCCTGAATGTGTGAGGAATACAGATATGCATCATGCTAAGACTTCAGTATTTATTTCATTAAATAAGCTGTCTGTCTCTATTTTAATTTTCCTGCAGGAAGCTCCATAATGAAAAAGGTGTTTTGCTTCATGATACCCCATAAATACTAAAGACGTTTTACTCTGTGTTTTTCTTTCTTTTTAAACTTTTAGCTGAATTATTATTTTTTGTTTTAATTTCAAAAGAATTATTTTAAAGTTAGAAATTTTTCTGTTTTATCCACGGATACAGAAGCTGTGTATTGTATTTTTATTTTTAATCACTAAATTCTTCAGCTCCAAGATGTTTGCTTGATATCTGTGATATCGCATAATATCTATCTTTTTTTTATTACTTCAGAGTCCTCATAGGGATGAAAATGTGTTTTCCTTATTTCATTGACTTGTCTATTATTATTCCCTTGTGTCTCACTGAGTTTATTTACGATCATTATTTGAATTTTCAGGAAATGTGTACATTTCCTTGTCTCAGGGTTCAGTTTATGAGGAATTAGTGTATCCCTTTGGTAGTATCATAGTTCTTTGGTTCTCATGTTTCTTGGGGCTCTGCATTGATGCCTGCATATCGGATGGAACAAGCATGACTTGTAGAACATTGTAGCTTTTTTTAATAGAAAAAATAATTCTCTTGAAAAATGGGTCTTAGTATGCCAGTTGGGCAGAGCTTGGAGGTTTGGGTTCCTAGTAGGAATAGTGGTCTATGTAGCAGTTTCCTCAGCTGCTGTCCACAGGAAAGGCTGGGAGTTTCTCTAAGGCCTAGGCTATAGGAGTATGTGATAGCAGCAGTAGAAGCATAGGTTGATAAGGGCCTTGGTGACAAGACCTGTTCTCATTTTTCCCACTATGAGGAACTTAGCCAAGGGGATCCCTCTTGGTGCTAGGTCTAATGGCCTAAAAGCAGCTATAGCGGTGTGGGGATCCCAGGGCACAGGTGCTTCTCCAGGTTTTGGAGCCTAGGATACTAGGCTCACGGTCTTGTGACGGTGTTGCCCTGTTTGGTTCTTGGAATGCAGTTTCACTCAGAGGCAGGTCTGGATGCAGCTTACTCACAAAGCAGGGATTTGTTATTGGAGACACTTCTAAGTATGTTGGGCAAGGGTGGTGGGTTGTAGTTGGGTCTCTGACCCTGGAATCAGGACACAATATTGTCCTGGCTCCTAGGAAGAAGGGGTTTCTCTAAGGTTTAGGGCTGGAGAATAGAACATAGCTGCGATTCAGGAACAACAGGGAAATTAGGCTTCAGGGGATGTGGCATTTTATAATATTGATATTCAGCCAGGTTCCGATGGCTCACGCCTGTAATCCTAGCTACTCAGGAGGCTGAGATCTGAGGATTGTGGTTCAAAGCCAGCCCGGGCAGGAAAAGCCTTGAGACTCTTATCTCCAATAAACCACCAGAAAAAAAAAAAACGGAAGTGGCTCTGTGGCTGAAGTGGTAGAGGAATAGCCTTGAGCTGAAGAGCTGAGGAACAGAGCCCAGACCCAGAGTTCAAGCCCCATGACCGACCAAAAAAAAAAAAAAAGAAAAGCCTATAATATTGACATTCAGAATGCTGGGATGTAGAGTATCCCAGATTCTTCGAGGCCAGTATAATGGCAGTAAGAATTCCAGAATGGCAGAGTGCCACAGCTGCTGGATGGGGAGATGAAGGAGTCCTGCAGCAGCTGGGCCCAGTGGGTGTGGTTCTGCAGCCAGTTGGCAGGAGCGGAGCTTGCTCAGTGATCACAAAGCCTCAGAGTAGGACACATTCCAGCATGACTCCGATTTCAAGAGGGTATAATAAAGCTGCCATACAGATCATGAGGATGTAAGGCCAAGTGTCTCAGCCTTACTCTTACTTTGGGCACAGTACAGCAGACTTGTGACAATTCTATCAGCTGTGTTTGGCATCTAGGAAGAGGACAGGAGTTCCCACTGGTGAGCATGGTGGGTATCCAAGGTGGTGATGGGGACCTGTGGGAGGTTATTGCTTATTTTGTTCCCAGAGGGGAGTCCCTTCTGGTTCTCAAATGTGGAGTGAGGCAACGGAAGCAAGGTGTGTCTTTCCATTTGCTACTTGACCAATTTCGATTCTGCTGGGTTTCTAGTATGCCTCTATTATGAAGCTGTTCATTTATTATTTTTACTGTTTTTGTAAGGGTGCAGAGTGCCAAAGTCTTCTAGTTGGCCATGTTCCTAACATGTTGCTTATATTTTAAAATTAGAAGAGACCTAAGAATCATTTTATTCAGGGTATTTCATATTGCAATAAGGAAATATGCTCATGTCATATATATATGTATATATATATATATATATATGTATGTATATATATGGTGAGTTGTAGAACAAAAACAAAACCTAAACTGTATGATTCCTAGTTTAGTTCTCTTTCAGGACACAGTTTAGCTTCCTTGGTTTTCCTACCTAAAAATAAAGACCATAGTATAACCAATTGGTTTATTACACAACTTGCCAGAGTGAAGTCCTTAAGCATATTGCTGGGAATAATCTCTCTCTCTCTGTTTGTTTGTTTGTTTCTTTCTCTCTCTCTCAATCTCTTCTCTCTCTCTCTCTCTCTCTCTCTCTCTCTCTCTCTCTCTCTCTCTCTCATCCATCATGTTATCTTTTGGTTACCAAGCATACCAAAAGTTATTTCAGAAAGGCTCAAATTAGTGTTCAGAAATAAAACTCATTCTTTTGAAGTCTAACTTTAACATACTTCTGGGTGCTATGTTAAGAAAGCAGTACTATGCAAGCTGTAGAAGACACTTTAGCTTTGCCTGCTTAGCCTTTCACTGGATTTTGTATTCAGAATTTCTGTAGAATCCTTGGGATGAGATAGAACACAGTCAGACTATTACTGCTGCCAGTAAATACCATGGTGGAGATTGCAATATTGCACAATTAGTTTAATGCCATGTCATCATCCATCCCTTGCACCATCGCCAGCATTTATTCTCAGTACTCCATATTTGTCTGCTACCTCTCTTCAGTGTTTCTTGTTTCAGTATAGCAATCTGCATGGTGGTGGGCTATGTGAAACACACTCCTTCCTCTTTCATTTAAAGTAGATTGGTGGTTCTTTTCAATAGACTATTAGAAGAGTAACTGCTGGGTATGATTTAAAGAGACTCTGAACTTTGACTCTTTACTGTATAATATATGGATGTTGTGAAGCTCTGAGGTCAAGGGTTAGGAGTAATGAATTTATGGCTAGATTCTGTCTCCTCTCACTTTTAAAGGAGATGGTGTATTTGGAGCATTAAATTATAAATACTTTTTCTTCCAGAAATAGCCTCAGAGAAGATATACTAAATTGGTATTTTCCAACCCCAAACTGTTCTCATTGTTTGCTCATGGCAGAAATGAGGGGCAATAGGAGGATTTTGGATGAAGAAAAGCACAGAGCTGAAGGCACCCATGCTCAGCTGAAGATTAGGGAAAGGGAAAGGCAGGAGGTGGCACATTTGAACTTGCTAGGGCAAGATTAGGAAATTATTAGCATACCAGACACTAAAGAAATTAGCAAATTATTAGCATAGGTATTTGTATACTTTTCATTAAAGAATCTGTTCTCTTAGTGATTGTACCATCATGAGTAATGAAAAATAAAATTATGGGACCTCACCTGGAGCCATTCTATGGTTGATATAAATATCTATACGTTGAGTGACCTCTCAAATTATATTGAAGATGTTAATGAACTTGTACTAATGCCCTTGCTTTTGGAGTCAAGGCCAAAGCAAAGAGAGTGCGTTCACTTTGTTCATAGTTTTCAAACCAATGTTTGGATTACATTTGGAGTAACAGATATTATTTTGTGCACTACTATTTCAACTTTGCCCTTTCTTCCTAAATTCTTGGTTAATCCAATCAAAGCTTCCTTTGGATTATCAACAAACAAACAAACAAACAGATGACTATTGATGGTCTACAATAGTTATAATGCTTTGGTAACCCATTTGTTTCTGTAAAAATCATAAGGGTAATTTGGGTGTTTTAACTCCTACATACTAACTATTGCACTAGGCTAGATACTACCACAATATTTTTTCAGTCATGATATACCCACTTGAATTTGAGTCTTGAAGGTGGTCCAGCTTTTGTGGAGAGTCAGGATTTAAACTCGGCTTTGTTAGAAGTTAAACTAAATTCTGTGGTCTTCCTAACTATCCATCCTGCTTCTGCTAGCCATCCTGAGCAAGGGCTCCATTGCCTCCATATACAGTTCCATGTAATTATGTGTCCCCATTCAACTTACCTGGCTTCCCTCTCACCAGCGGTGACTATACCAATGGGTATTCTCCCTTGAACTGAATTCACTTCAAAGCAGGCTGGTGAGATGTCATGTAAGTTGGTTAAATGACTTTACTCACTTCTTAAGGCTTGATTGAGAACAAAACATGGAAGGGACTGTATGCCAGTGGCTCAAGCCTGAACTTCTAGTAACACAAGAGGCTGAGATTTGAGGATTGTGGTTCAAAGCCAGCTCAGACAGGAAAGTCTGTGACATTCTTATCTCCAATTAAGCACCAAAAAAGCCAGATATGGGGCTGTGGCTCAAGTGGTTGAGTGCTAGGGGCAGTATTGAGCTCAGGGGCAGTATTCAAGCCCAGCATTTAGGCCCCAGGACCACCAATACCCTCACCAAAAAATAAACAAAATCCAACAACAAAGGAGTGGCAATTGGCAATTTTAACACAGACAAAATTGCTATGGCACTTGGTAATTTATGTGAAATATATACCTGAATGGCATGCAGCAGTTACGTGTGGGAGTAGAAGTTTTAGGCAGAGGCGTTCAATAACTGGGGAGACAGCAGAAGGCCAAGGACCACAGAGCTAGTCTTCATTCATTTTGTGTTTTTCCAAAGGTGAATCCCACTTGCACTGGCAGGTAGTGGAGATGGGATTGAAATTAATTCTGGAGGCCATTTGCCTATATAATTCTCATTCTGCCACACAGGCTTGCATAGCTGTATTCTAATTTTTTCCCCTTGGTCTACTCATATATCGTTATTCAATGAAGTAATAATGTTAAAAGCAAGACAATCTATAATGCACTTTCAATAAAACTCTGAAAAACAGTCATTGATCTTTCCTGATGTCGGTTCCCTACCCCCCACTGCCTTATTGCTCTATCGTAGAGGTGGTTAAATGACCAAAGATACTTAATATGTAAGTTATGAAACATTTCCACTTCCTTATTTACCACTTAATGGTCATTAAAAGAGTAGGAACATCATCCTTTTCTAGGTGCTGTAAGATGGATCCTGGCTTGAACAGAGCACTCATTTATCAATAATCAATTACTCAGTTAACCATTAAAGATAATAATCATTTCCACCACACTTACAATAAAATGCTACAAACGTCAATGAATCATTATTTTACCCTAGGGCAGAACTTAAATCAATTACTTATTACCATTCAGTTTCCTTCTGCAACCGTGATGGACATTCAAAGATGTGGAACATAGAAAAATATGCAAATGGCTATGGTGGTGTTGGGAAAGGGAAGACTGGGAGATGAGAATCCTATCAGTTTTAGTAGGAATTGCATCTGAGTGGTTGTGACTTGAGTTTCAGTCTCATTCCCATCCTTTCATATTGTCTACAGGTATGTTGATTGAGGATTTCTAATGTCAATGTGTTCAGATCCCCTTACTTGCTTTGTTAGTTTTTTCCTCCCAGTCTAGGGACTTGAACTCAGGACCTGGGCACTGAGTTTTATTGTTCAAGGCTAGCATTCTACCACTTGAGCCACAGCTCTAGGTCTGGTTTTTGTTGTATTTTGTTTTGGTGGTTAATTGGAGATAAGAGTTCCAAAGACTTTCCTGTTTGGGCTGGCTTTGAATTATGGTCCTCAGATCTCATCATGATTACAGGTATGAGTCACCCACACCCACCTTAGAATTTTATGTTACATTGAGTACTCAGATAGTAGCTGGGATCATGGCAGAGTCAAGTGGTAATGGAAGTGTGATATCGCCCTTTGAAGGTTCAGCTTCACTCTTAGAATAAAGTAAACCCCTTTAACAAAATCAACAGGGTCAGTAGAGTGCATTCTTTTGCCACGCCTCACACCCCCTACCTTGTTCTTCTGTCTTCTAGAACCGAGCCTTCTGTCTCTTGTACTCTGTGATCTTCCCATCACAGTGCATTTGTACATATCATTCCTTTAGTCTGTGTGGCCATCAAGTATCTTCATCGTGTAATATCTATGCTTCAAGTTTTAAGTTCAAGGTTTGTTCCCTGGTTAAGCTTGATCTGCTTGATCTGCCAGTTTTGATTGTGTGCTCTCAAAATATCATTTCCTTCTCCCTCATATCATGTTACAGCTTTGGTTTTGTACGTGGTTGATTGGTTGATTGATCAGTAAATGGTTATTATTTCTATATCTCTCATCAAACCACAAACTTATTTTTTGTCACTATTGTGTTCCAACTGCTTAGGATATTACTTGATTCATATTAGATTTTCAATACATGTTTGATGAACAAATCATATGTCAATTAAAGAAAGGTCCAGAAAGGCATGTACTTGAGGCCTGAGCATAGGAGATATTGGCAGCAGCTGTGAGTAGAGTTCATTGCTCCTTATGGGGTAGAAATGACATTCTAAGCTCATTTAAAATTACTCAGTTTTACAGCTGCAATTATTTTCTACTTTGTTTCTTATTTTTTCTAACAAGACCCAGGATTTCTTCTAATTTGGTTGCATCCAATTTTAAATATGACAGTGGTGTATGTTATTCTTCAACAATTTCTGGAGCTTTCTCCTCTGTTTGTGAATATATTTAGGTCTTTATTACTGTTAATGGATGCCCTGGATTCCTGTGTCTTTAGATAGCCTTTTAAACACATCTATACAATACCTCCTCGTACAATCTCTGGTGTGGATAAAGAGATGTCCTTCACCCAAGTTAACCAGTGCATAATGCATTTCATAGGTACCAACTGGAATATGGAGAAGGCATGGAAATACAATTATCTTGAATCTGGTCATTTGAGAAGATGGATGTATTTTCAACACCAGTTGTCATTCTATCTGAGTCCTTGATTTAGTTTGGAATTATTAATCACCTGCCTAGTCCAACTGACTGAGAAAAGGGCAGCTTAGATGTGAAAGCAGCTTAGAATTTATTGAGAGTTTATTTTAGTAAAATACTGCATACATTTTAATAGTCACAGAACATTTTAACATAAAGATGGTAAAAATGAAGGTAGGAGTAGAAATAAACATTCATAAGGAAGAGAAATGGTTTTCATAAAATGTGCAAAGGAGAAAAAAAATGGGCAAAGGAGAAAGAAGATGGACTATCAGTGGGAATTTTTGAGGTGTGGTATGGACTCAATCACCAAAGGAAATGATGTAATTGAGTATGTAGAATAAATAGAACAGAAAATTCTGGTGACAATTTATCAGAACTAAGTACAAAATAAAGAAGAGCCATGGTCAGACTTATACAGTCAATAATCTTGAGGAACCTCCATCCTACTTTCCAAAGTGGTTGAACAAGTTTACACTCCCACCAACAATACAGTGGGGTTTCTTTCTGTCCACATTCCCTCCAGCATCTGTTGTTATTAGAGTTCTTGATTATAGCCATTCTAACTGGGGTGAGGTGGTATCTCAATGTTGTTTTGATTTGCATTTCTTTTATGGCTAGAAAGGTTGAGCATTTCTTCATGTGTCTATTGGGCATTCTTATGTCCTCTTCAGAGAAGTTTCTCTTTAAGTCTTTTTTTATTGTGAAAATACCATACAGAGCAGTTACAATTACATGAGCAAGGTAATGAGTACATTTCTTAGTTCCCCCCCCCCCCCACCAAAGTTGTAAAGTTCATTTTTCAACATAACGTCTTGTACATCTCATTGTTGCAATGGGTCCACTCATATCCCTATTTAAACAATTTGTTATTTTTTCCCTTCCCCTCCACAAATTATGCCAACATCAAATACAGTGAAAACAAGAGTTATACCATGGGGAAGGGACATACAAAGCAACAAAAAAAATCACCTTATAAATATGTTAAGAACAATAACAAGAAAGAAAAACCATTTGAGCCCTTATCTTGGGGTTCATTTTGCCTAACATCAACTAGTCTGACCGTTTCTGCTGGTCTCAGACATATAGTAGTTATTGCAAATAAGGGAAACCATGTCATTCTTTCTGATGGAGGCATAGAATTCCATTGTGTACATATGCCACATTTTCTTGATCCATTCATTTACTAAGGGGCATCTGGGTTGGTTCCGTATCTTGGCTATGGTAAATAATGCTGCAATAAACATAGTTGTGCTGGTAGCTTTAGTATGGTCTTGTTTGTGATCATTTGCATAAATGCCCAGAAGTGGGATTGCTGAGTCATGGGGGAGTTCTATGTGGAGTCTTTTTTTTTTTTTTGGTCGGCCATGGGGCTTGAACTCTGGGCCTGGGTGCTGTCCCTCAGCTCTTCAGCTCAAGGCGAGCGTTCTACCACTTGAGCTACAGTGCCACTTCCGGTTTTCTGGTGGTTTATTGGAGATAGGAGTCTCATGGTCTCTCCTGCCCGGGCTGGCTTTGAACCACAATCCTCAGATCTCAGCCTCCTGAGTAGCTAGGATTACAGGCGTGAGCCACCAGTGCCCGGCCTATGTGGAGTCTTTTGAGGAACCTCCCTACTACTTTCCAAAGTGGTTGAACAAGTTTACACTCCCACCAACAATGCAGTAGGGTTCCCTTCTGTCCACATCCCCTCCAGCATCTGTTGTTATTAGAATTCTTGATTATAGCCATTCTAACTGGGATGAGGTGGTATCTCAATGTTGTTTTGATTTGCATTTCTTTTATGGCTAGAGAGGTTGAGCATTTCTTCATGTGTCTGTTGGGCATTCTTGTTTCCTTTTTAGAGAAGTTTCTCTTTAAGTCTTTAGCCCACTTATTTATTGGGCAGCTGTTTCTTTGAGAATTTCTTGTTGGGGGATTTAAGTTTTTGAGTTCCAGGTATATTTTAGATATGAGACCCTTGTCTGTTGTATGGCTAGTGAAGATCTTCTCCCAATCCGTAGGCTCTCTATTGATCTTGCTAGCTATGTCCTTTGCCATGCAGAAGCTCTGCAATTTCATGCAATCCCATTTGTCCAACCTTTCTTTGATTTGTTGTGTTTCTGGGTCTCTATTAAGAAAATGTCGGCCTGAGCCAAGGAGACCTAGGGTTTCTCCTATTCCTTCCTTTAACGTTTTCAGGGTGTCTGCTTTGACTCTGAGGTCTTTGATCCATTTGGAGTTGATTCTGGTGCAGGGTGATATATAAGGATCTAGCTTTAGTTTTCTACAAGTGATTAACCAATTTTGCCAGAACCATTCTATTTTTTTAGCTCCCTTATCGAAGATTAGGTGTCTATAGGTCTGTGGGTTCATTTCTGGGTTTTCAATTCTATTCCATTGGTCCTGAGGTCTGTTCTTGTGCCAGTACCAAGCTGTTTTGATTACTATGTAGTAGAGTTTATTACTTTGTAGTAGAGTTTGAAATTTGGTATTGATATTCCTCCAGGACTGTTCTTTCTGTTAAGGATCACTTTTGCAATCCAGGGTCTTTTATTGTTTCATATGAATTTTGTCTGAGACAAGCAGAAAAGGTCAGATAAGATGATGTTAAGTGAAATGAACCCCAAGGTAAGGACACAAGTATTTTCTTTCTTTCTTTCTCTTGTTTCTAATGTATTTATAAGGTACCACATGATTTTATTTTATTTTTTTGTTGCTTTGTATGTCCCTCCCCCATGGTATAATCCCTGTTTTCACTGTATTTGATATTGGTATAATTTGGGGAGCTGAAGGTGAAAAAACAAATTGTTTAAATAGGGATTCAGGTTGACCCATTGCAACAATGAGATGTACAAGACGCTATGTCGAAAAATGAACTTTACAATTTAGGCAAGGGTCAGGGGGAGGTGGTATAGTTTTGGAGATGGGAGGGAAGGGATTGTAGGGAAAAAACAAAGGAGGAGGCAACAATGCTTGATAAGAAATGTACTCGGGGCTGGGAAAATGGCTCAGTGGTAGAGCGCTTGCCTTGCATGCCAGAGGCCCTGGGTTCGATTCCTCAGCACCACATAAGCAAAAAGAAAAAAGCCGGAAGTGGTGCTGTGGCTCAAGTGGTAGAGTGCTAGCCTTGAGCTGAAGAGCTGAGGGACAGCGCCCAGGCCTAGAGTTCAGGCCCCACGACTGGACCAAAAAAAAAAAAAAAAAAAAAAGAAAGAAGGAAATGTACTCATTACCTTGCTCATGTTAATGTAACCCCTCTGTACAAGTATTTTCACAATAAAAACTTACTAGAAATAATCTTTACTACCATGGATATCAGAGGCTCAATGTTTAGTATCAACTGTCACCTTTGCAATTTTATTAGTGTATTTTTTGCTAGTCCTGGGCTTGAACTCAGGGCTGGCACATTGTCCCTGAGCTTCTTTTGCTCAAGGCTAGCACTCTACCATTTGAGCCACACTGTCATTTCCAGCTTTTTCTGTTTATGTGATACTGAGGAATGGAACCCAGGGCTTCCTGCATGCTAGGCAAGCACTCTTCTGCTGAACCACATTCCCAGCCCAGGTTAGGGCTTCTTAAGATCTCCTGAGTTGAGTTTAAATCTCAAAGCCTTATTTTAAACTTATTAGTTAACTGATTTTTAGCCTAACTATTGCAAACCTCATCTGTGCTCTAGATATCACCAAGGTAGACAAAGATCAAACTAGTTGGGGAGATAGACATCAAGCAAATAAAGAATGGAGCTTTGGTGGCACACATCTATAATCTTAGCCCGGAGCTGCTGAGGCGGTCGGGAATCATGAATTCCAGGCCAGCCTGGGCTAATAGCAAGAGCTTGTGTCAAAAGCAAATACAGAAAGCTCATAGTTATCAATTGCTTAGTTTGGATTTATCCTGGATTTTATCTTATACCTGGATAATATACCTTGCTCTTATCAGTCAGTGAAATCTGCCTCCAAACAAAGGAATATCAGACAAATTATTGTTGCAATTTAGTTGTCCAAACAGGTATAGAATTTTGTTCATAGCTATTAAGTTGAAGAATGAGGATTTTTATCCAAGTATCATGATTACAGGATCTGTATCCATGACATGCATTATTATCACTCTCTAGCAAATAAATATGACATGCAATTATTATCACTCTCTAGCAATTACATATGAATATTATCAAATGTGGACACCTGGATTGCAGAAAATTTAAAAAATAGGGATGATATGATAGAGGCTGGTCCAAGAAGGGCCTTCATTAAGACACTGAATGTGCGCTCTGAATACCAGAACACTTAATTTAAAAAAATCCCAGATTTTTTTATTAATAATTTTTTATTGTGAAAATACCATACAGAGGGGTTACAATTACATGAGCAAGGTAATGAGTACATTTCTTATCAAGCATTGTTGCCTCCTCCTTTTTTCTCCCCGCCAAAGTTATAAAGTTTGTTTTTCGACCTAATGACTTGTACATCTCATTGTTGCAATGGGTCCACCTGTATCCCTATTTAAATGACTTGTTTTTCCCCTTCCCCTTCACAAATTATACCTACATCAAATACAGTGAAAACAGTCCTTCCGTGGGAGAGGGACATACAAAGCAACAAAAAAAATCACCTTATAAATATGTTAGGAACAATAGCAAGAAAGAAAAACCATTTGCGTCCTTATCTTGGGGTTCATTTTGCCTAACATCAACTTGTCTGACCTTTTCTGCTTGTCTCAGACATATACTAGTTATTGCAAATAAAGGAAACCATGGGACCTATGTTTCTTTGGACCTGGCTTACTTCACTGAATATTAGTTTTTCCAAGCCAGATTCTTTACCTTCTCTTTCCTAGTGGATAGTATTTTTCCAGGTTATTTAAAGACATTAATTAGAACAAAGGAAATGACATTGAAAATTAAAAAAAGAGATCATTTGTTGTCTTTGTACCATGGTTTACTCAGAGTACAGCAAAGGGGATGAGAGGAGAGGAGAAGTGTTACAATTTCGATTCTAGATCGTAGCTTGCTTAGTCTTGCTACAGTACATCCAGAGCCACACATAGCTCTCCATGTTGACAGACTTCCTGAATACTTCTATCCTGCAGTTGTGTTAAGAGGTCATAGCCACAAACCTAAGCTACCAGTTGTAGCTTTTGAGTCTACTTTGCAGGAAAGGTGTGTGAGATGTCACATTTTTATTTGTGTGTTGAAACTAATTTTATTGGTCTACAGTGCATTCTGAGACCTTTCCAGGCCAACTGGTCTTCAAGTATCAGGAACTCCTTCCTGGCCACAGTCTCAGACCCTTAGAAATAATGAATATTTCTAGCAAACACTTGTTTATGCCACTATTTTGGAAGTTCATTAGGGTAGATTTAAATCCTATCTATCTATCCATCTATCTATCTGTCTATCATTTATTTATCTATCATCTCTCTATCTCAATACTTTAGATATCTTTTTGGGGGGGGGCAGGTGTAGGGCTTGAACTCAGGGCCTGGATGCAGTTGATGAGCTCTTTCGCTCAAGGCTAGTACTCTACCACTTTGAGCCACAGTGTCACAGCTTGTTTTCTGGTGGTTAATTGGAGATGAATCTTATGGACTTCACTGCCTAATCTGGCTTGATCTTCAGATCTCAGCCTCCTGAGTAGCTAGGATTACAGGTATGAGCCACCACACCCCCCTACTTCAAATATCTTAATGTTGATAATTTTCATATAGAAGTTTTACTTAAAATATTTTCATGTCATTTTTGAGCCCAAGTGGAGTTTGAGGTGGGGAGACTTGGGTAAGGAATTCAAATGAATGAAGGATTGTCTGTTAGCTTGTCTACATATCTGTGTAAAGTGCTTCAGTGTATGCAGAGTCCAGTGAAAATTTTTCTCTAATACAAACTATTTCTCTAAATGACAAATGCTTCATTCTTCCTTTGGATTTAGCTACCATTTTTTTTAAAAAACAGCTTTAATTATAAGTATTAAATTAAATCAGTCTTATAATGAATTGGAACTACTGTTGAAAAATGAATCCCTCAGAATTGTATCAATCAAAAAAATCACATTAACATTTCATTATACATGAGACATGATAAAATTGTCTATGACTTCAGAAAATATGATTGAAAGCCATTTCTTCTATGAGGTCTTGATGATATGATATCTAGAGAAAATATCTCAAAAAAATTCTCTGTTGGGATCATAATCTCATCTTATTCCATCTGGTCCTAAGGGCTTTATTCCTTTTAACAGGTACATTAAAAATTAAAAATTTTATGATTCAGCTTATTATCATGTCTTGCTCTGAAAGAATTAATATAATTTCCCCTACCTCCTACTTGCATTATATTTTAATGTTAAGAAATCTTAAATCATTTCCTATTATATATACATAAAAACTCCTTAATACACTGAATGACATACTCCTTTTAAATATCAAACAGTTGTAGAATTAATCCCAAACCTATTTTACATGGTAATAGGCCACATGTTTTTAATCATTGCACATCTTTTAATCAGTTCATATGCTCCCTGAATAATTATATATTGTAGCTACACTGGGAGAATATATAGTATTTTTAATTTATTGGTTTTCTAGGATACATGTTTGACCTAATTATTAATAAAATACTGTAAGGAAATTTAATTTTGGGGTACATTTGACCTGTATATTTATTTAAAAAGACTTTCTTTTATTTGAATTTTCCCTTTAATTAATAATAAAATAATAGAAGGCACTTAGCTGAACCAAATTGTTTTAAAGCTATCTTCCAATGTCTTTTTTTTACCTAAACAAATTCTACTTAATAATGAATTAATTTATGTCAAGGAGACATTATGATAATTCCATGAAACTATCACCTCTCTCAACTTTAATATATAGACTCATAACTGAAGATTAGATTGGACAGCAATTTGACATTATCTAGCAATGTTGAAAATTTGTGTAGGGCATATTTTTCTCAATTCATTTCCAGATTTATAACCTCCAACAGCAATCTATAAGTTTTTCATTTTCAGAACACTTTGGTACTCTTAAAAACCTCTTAAGAACCTCAGCCAACAATTCCTCTTTATGTGTATTACATCTACAATATTAAAACTTGAAGTTGAGAAATTTAAAAGATAGCTTTATTCATTTATTCATTCATTTATTTATTATTCATGAGAATAATAAATTTATTAAATGTTAATGCAGCACTAAAAATGTATCTATTTCCCCAAAATAAACACAAGAATGAAGAGTGTTATGACATTGTTTTTTAACCTTTGTAGAAGTAGTTAAGTATCACTCACCAGGAATAGCCGGATTCTCATGTCTGCTTCTTTATATATCCAATTGCAATGTGTTATTTTATTTAAAACTTATGGAAAAAATTCAGTTCACAATACATGTAGTTGGAAAAGAATGCATTACTAAATAGCTGTTCTCAGGTAAGGGTGGATATTCTTATTGATACTAATCAAAACTCAACATATGCCTGTAAAACTGTCTACTCAACAGGCTGAGATCTCAGGATAGATGTTTGAAAGCCAGACTGGTCAGGAAAGTCTGTGTCTGTAAAACTCTTATCTCCAACAAATTACTCAAAAAAAAAAGCCTGAAATAGAGCTGTGGCTCAAGTGGTAAAACACTAGCCTTGAGCACAGAAAGTTCAGGGACAGTATGCTTGCCTTGAGTTCCTGAGTTCAAGTCCCAGGACCAGCACACACACACTAAATGATTGGAATATCTCTGTACTTTGTGGGGCTGGTTCCTTAACTCATGCATGATTTTGTAACATGTATTACTGGTTCATTGAACCACAGAGATAGTTTAAATATGAATGTGTTTATCATGAAATTTGAAAATTACAGCCATTAATGTGATCTCACCTCATATCAGAGAAGTCTTTAGACATTGAAAAGCTAAGCTGTCAAGCTCATGGGGACAGCTATTCTCCAAAACATTTAAGCTTCATCTGAATGTCACCTGTAAGGCAATCAATATCGTCAGAAGCTGTTCTCAAAGTCACAAACTGATTTGGTAGAATACCCAGCTCTGCCAAATACCCGTCTGAATTAGTGCTCATGAGAAGGAATACAGAGCGTGAGAGTGTATCTTCTTGAGGCAGCCAGCCCTCTGCAGATGTGTGGGATGGCTTAGATTTCCTCCCATTTTGTCAAACAGAATATTTAAAAGGTGTGCAATCCAGGCTTGAGATTTCATAAAATTATTTGTTAATGCTTTGTCAATAATAGTATTTAAAGATACTGATATTAAGAAAACCAAATTCATAATGGAAAGACTTGGAAAAAATTGTATTAAGTAAAATAAGCCAGACCCAAAGAAACATAGGCTCCATGGTTTCTCTCATTTGTAATACTTAGTATATGTCTAGAATAGTCCAAGCAAAGGATCACAATAGCTCAATAGCTATGTACATATGACCATATAAAATGATGCTAATCAAAGTGAACTCCAAGATACAGAAACAAGAGGTTTTGTTGTTGTTGTTTTTAATATAGTGTGAAGTTATTTCTTTTTTCTCTTGTTTCTACCGCGTCCCCCTGATTTGGGGAAGAGAAAAGGAATAACACAATGGTGAGACAAAGGACAAAGGGTGAACTAATGCGACAGCGATACTCAAGACACTATGTTGGAAATGATCTGTACAATTTGGCAGGGGGGATAAGGGGAGGGAAAATGGGAGAGAAAAGAAGGTAATGTTTGACAATAAATGTACTCATTGTCTTACTTCTGTAACTGTAAACTTTTTGTAGATCACCTTTACAACAAAATAAAATTAAATTAAGGAAAAAAAACCCAAACTCATGGTGATAAAGATCATAACATGACTACAGTAAGTGAATATTGTTTTGTTTATATTAGGAGTATATACCCCTGTTCTACTCTTAATATTAATACTCATATACCCTAATAATATACCTTTATTGGACCTATCTTAATACAAACGATGGTCCTTGCTATCATCACCTGAGTGAAGACAAGAGTGTTGTTACCTATCATCATTTTTGTAACATCAATACAAATGTCAGTACTGTGGAAGGACCAATAAAGTCTTTGGGTTTTTATGAAGATTCTTTGGCCTTGGGGAGCTCCAGAGTTCTGTGTTCAATATTTTGAGAAGCCTAGAGAAACTTTTGTACATATGTAAATATAGACAGGTGCAATGAAGGTCATTGTAGTATTACATAAAAGAGAAAAAAAGTACTTGATACGTTCCTTGACAGAATAAGCGCCTGTACATCTATGTGAATGTATGTATGGAAATAAGTGTCTATACAGAGAAAGGCAGGAAGGAATGAGGAAAAGAGTGGTAAAGAGAATGTAGCACAATGTTAACAATTTGGTAAACTGGATGCAGAAATTTCGGAGTTCTTTTGTACAGCTCTTGCAAGTTTTCTGTGTGTTTGAATTATGGAACAATAAAAAAAAGAATGAAGAAAAAGTTGGGCATAAACAATCCAGGGGTATGTACTACCCAGCAACACAGGGAGAAAAGGCATGATGTAGTTAGCATACTAGTTTATTGGTAAACAGGAAGAGATAGCCCTAGACCAGCAGACACATAGTTCCCAGAGCTCCTGACAAACATCATATAGAGTTAAGAAAGTGTTATAACAGAAATTTTAAAATACATTTCAAGGCTGAGACACAGGGAGGTGGGCAGCCTAATAACTGTCTTACAGAAAACATGCAAAAATAATGAGTAAAAAAATGAGATCATGTAGAAGTTTCACAGAGCCAAGAAGACTCAACATTTCAAGAGCAGATTATTAAATGAGACTGGGAGACATCTGTGATTGTGGGATATATTATTTTATGCAGAATATATTATTTCAGTCCTTAGATTGAAATTCAGTGTTTCATGAATCCTATATAATGCATTTCAAGGTAAGAATTATATTATTTTCAACTTGAAACATTTTTGAGGTTTTTATTATGTCTATCCTAAAATAATCCTGCTATAAAACTCTGACCGACATGAACTCAACCTACATTTATAATCAAGACTAGTTCTCAGAGTGGACAGACCAAATAAGCAGTGCTAGCTTTACAGAGAAAAATGCAGCCTGGCTGTGGCTTATTTTCTTTGAGCATACTTAGTAGATATATTTATGATGGCTGTTTACCCACAATCCATTCTGAAAAAAGACAAAATCTAACAGATGGACCAGCAGTGGGAACTGATGTGTTGTGCCCTGTAATTTCTCTCATGTAATTTGAGGTAGGCATCAGATCGACCAATCTATAGTTTGACAATCTACAATCTCTAGATTTACTGGATAAACTAGGATGATCAGATACTAAAATAGCTCTCTTTTTCCACTAATTTACTCAAATGGGGTAAAAGCTAAGATTTGAACCAAGTGGTGAATTCAGAAACGGAATAAGAAAGGCAAAAGCCTCGTACTGTTTGTTTTGTTTCATAAGCCTCCAATGTTAGCTTAAATAATTTATTTTTGATTTCTTGTTAAGGTGATGAACAGAGGGAGTTCAGTTAATAAATAAGGAAATGAATATATTTTTTTTCTTTTTTTTTTGGGTCCCGTTGTGGGGCCTGAACTCTGGGCCTGGGGCGCTGTCCCTCAGCTCTTCAGCTCAAGGCTAGCGCTCTACCACTTGAGCCACAGCGCCACTTCTGGCTTTTTTCTTTTTGCTTATGTGGTGCTGAGGAATCGAACCCAGGGCCTCATGCATGCAAGGCAAGTGCTCTACCACTGAGCTACCTTCCCAGCCCTACATTTCTTTTTAACACTGTTAAACCACCTCCTCTTCTCCCGTTTAGCACTCTCCACTCCCGCCCCCACAGATTGTAAAGTTCATTTACAACATAGTGTCTAGTGAGTATCATTGTTCCATTAGTTCATCCTTTATACTGGTTTATGATCAAAGTAAAAGTTATGAAGGGATGGAGAATGAATCAGCCAGAAAGTAAAAAGAGAAGGATAGACAGACATATCCAGGAAACAGAGACATCATGAAATACAGAGACCATGTGCAAGAGAACATAGAAAATAGCAAGAGAGTATGATGAAGGGAGTGACATTGATTAAGATGGATTATATTCAGATCAAGATGTATTGTATTCATAAATGATTTGTCAAGTAATAATTTCTTTTTTAATTATTGTAAAAATACCATTTTTACAACTACTTAAAGATAAGAAAAATATAATTAAACAAGTAGCCTGTTTCTATGTTTTGATGGTGCTGCTAAGCTAGATTCAGAGCTGGTACCTTAGTGAATAGGGTTTTGACCATACACATAAATTCAATAGGGTGACACAGTGTGACTTTGATTATTGGGTTAATCTGTGATTAATTTTTTTCCATCATGGGGTTTGAACTCAGGTCCTGGGCACTGTCCCTGAGCTTTTATGCTCAAGGTTAGTACTTTACCACTTTGAACCATAGAGCCACTTTTATTTTTTCTGGTAGTTAATTGGAGATAAGAATCTCCTAGACTTTCCTGTCTAGGAACTGTGATCCTTAGATCTCAGCCTCTGGAGTAGCTAGGATTACAGGAGTGAACCACCAGTGCCTGGCTTAAAATGGATTTATTAACTGTAGCATACAGTTTACATGCGTGCCTTATTTTTTTTATTAGTCTAAAATAGCAAAAATCTAGGAGAAGCAAGTTTTAACATAGCAACACAAGGTGAAGTGATGATTATGTAGACCTTCTAACTTTGGAAAGAAGACACTAAAAAGGAAGTGACTGTTTATCTAGGTTCTGGGAAAGTAACTAAATTCTGGGTTTTGTTTGTTCAGCTGAATGATTAGAATGGAGCTCACTACTGAAGTATGACCAAGGACTGTCTTCTTTGTGGAGCAAGTGGTAGCTTTGCTCCAGATGCAGTCTGCGGCCTCCTAGGGACTTAGACTGAAGGAAGCTTTCCCTTCTTCACAAATTATAGCAATATATTTCCTTCCCTTCCCTTCCCTTCCCTGTCACTTTACCTGTCCCTTCCCTTTTGCTTTTGTGCTAGTGCTGAGGCTTAAACTCAATTCCTCTCTCTCTATTTTCTTGCTCATGAGTGGTGTTTTACCACATGAGCCACATCTCCAGCCCAGATTTCTGCTGATTAATAAGAGACAGAGTCTCTTGGACTTTTCTTTTTTTTTTTTTGGGTCCGGTCGTGGGGACTGAACTCTGGGCCTGGGCGCTGTCCCTCAGCTCAAGGCTAGTGCTCTACCACTTGAGCCACAGCACCACTTCCAGCTTTTTTTTCTTTTTGCTTATGTGGTGCTGAGGAATCGAACCCAGGGCCTTGAGCATGCAAGACAAGCGCTCTACCACTGAGCTAACTTCCCAGCCTCTCTCTTGGACTTTTCTTTCTGGGTGTCTTTGAACCTTAATCCTGTAATCTTCCAGGTCTGATCCTACTAAACAGTAAGTTTTCAGGAATGAGTTCATGCTTTCTTATTTTTTTTGGGGGGGGGAATAAAAAGTTCTTATTTACCTTCAATAGTAATATATATTATTTGATTAAAGACAATACACTAAAATGAAATATATTAAACTCAATAAATAATAATGGTAGCCATAAAACCATCTTCTAAGAGTAGAAATGATCAGAAATTAGAAATCTTCAGAAGTTAGCCTATTTTCCCCTGGACTTTAAATCATTCTATTTTCAAGAAAGGAGAAAATACAAATTCAAATTCTTATATATACTCACAGTCTTGGCATTCTGGCCCATGGGAATCTGATGATTGCTGGATTAACAGTGTGAGAAAATTTTTTCCTTTGGGCATTCTTCTAGAGGGGATAAGTCAGCTTGCCCTTGTTTTGTTTTTCATGTAAATTGAGGGTTCAGGATTTTGTTTATTTTTTCAGGTTTTATTTTAATGCTCTTTGCCACTGTCTAGGGCTTGGGGGTAGAACTTGCATTACCATATTTTAAAAACACTTTAGTAAAACAAAAAGAGATAGAGAATTTCAACTCAAAAATACCTATCTCTAAATATAATAGCTACAAATCCCTAGTGTCTTTTTTCTATAAAGAAAAACTGATGTCAACTGATAATATGTCTTTTTTCTCCAAAATGTTCAGAATAGGAAATGGGGCATATCTTCTCTCTCTCTCTCTCCTTCAATTCCTTCCTCCTTCTCTCCTTCTCTCTCTCTCTCTCTCTCTCTCTCTCTCCTTCTCTGTGTCTCTCTGCTAGTGCTGTACCACTTCAGCCATGCCTTCATGCTTGCTTTTTGCTGATTTTAGAGATGAAATCTTGCTTTTTTTTTTTTTTTTTTTTGGTAGGTCATGGGGCTTGAACTCGGGCCTGGCTGCTGTCCTTCAGCTCTTCAGCTCTTCAGCTCAAGGCTAGTGCTCTACCACTTAAGCCACAGAGCCACTTCCGTTTTTTTTCTAGTGGTTTATTCGAGATAAGAGTTTCACAGACTTTCCTGCCCGGGCTGACATTGAACCACGATCCTTAGATCTCAGCCTCCAGAATAGCTAGGATTACAGGTGTGAGCCACTGCGCCAGGATGAAGCTTTGCTTTTTGCCAGGCCGTCTTCTAAGTATAATCCTTAGCTCTCAGTCGCCTATATAAGGATTGTACAAGCATGAGCCAGTGGAGTCCAGCCCTTTTTCTCTTCTATAATCCATCCATCTAAAGGAGTCAAACATTTTTTACCCTTAACACATTCAAAGTGGTGTTGCTGACTGCATCATGAGGGCCTCATCTTAGGCCTATTTACCTAGACTTGGTAAAGGTTTGTGCTATGCTCTCTACACATTTTCCAGGCATTCCTAGATGTCAATGGTGCATTGGGGCAGGAGCGAGTGGGTGGGGGTGGGGGGCGAGGCGGGCAGGCCTTTAGTACCTGGCAGAAAAGTTTAGGTCCTAGCTCAGAAGTCTGCCCACTAACTTAGGAAATGAGCATCTCATTTCCAAAAACATGCATCTAGTTTTCTGTGTAGGTCTGTGTGTATTTATGTGCATATAAAGAAGATTTTGTAAGCTATACCAACATTTTAATAATTGTTACCACCAGATAGATTTTCACTTTCCTGTTTTCATCTGTTTTGCTTATATGTATTTTTGAATATTTCTAGTTAAATGCATGCTAAAGAGATAATGGTTTTTGAAAGATTTTGTAATATTATTCAAATGACAATCCCAATATATAATTCATTGATAATCCCAAAGATAATTCAAAGGATAAAGCACAAACAGAACAAAGTGTGGGTAGTATTTCCTGTTACTGATTTTCTTACCAGTTGCAACAACTTCAGGTCGTATTTACTTAAGGCAGAGGCATGTAAGAGAGGAGTAAACACACAGAGCTCCAGGATGATGCCTTGAGCTCCCTCCAGATGCACAGGTGGAGATTGACACGGGTACTTACTATGGAGCTCATAGGGAGATTGCCTCCTCCCTGCATAAATTACTCATAGAAAAGAGTACAGAAGATTCATGACATTGCTCCTGACAACATGGAAATTCTTTTTAATGGGGGTATGACCTAAAACAAACCTTTGATACCTGATCATGGTGATGGGCTGTTTATTTATTTCATCTCCTTCATTTTCTGCAGAAGGGATGATTAATGTACCTACCTTTCCCAGGATGGCCTCTTAGTACCAGGCGCTGTCCTTGAAGGACATTCGGTGTGGTAAAGTGCTGATCTGTTGAATTCCTCCCTCATGGGCTGTCTAGACCAGGAGACCCACAGCAACCCCGAGGACTGCCCTCCAACCTGGGCGGGAGAAAATCGATGGGAATGGAAGCTTACCTTTTTTGTGGCTGGAATGGTAGTGAGGAGTTTTTTCAGGTGATATGGAATCTTTGATGCTTATGGAGGATAGTGACAGCTATGGCCAGGTAACATAGTATCATAAAAGAATTGAGAAAAAATAAGCCAAATAGCAACTGAAATTTTAAAATTATTTAATCTTTTGAATAGTGATGAAATGTACATAACAGAACATTACCGTTTTGACCATTGTTTTGTTTTGTTTGAGACAGGGTCTTGTTATGTAACTTAAGCTAGTCTTGAATTTCCAATCTTTCTAACTCAAATCTCTGAAGTTCTGGTATTATAGATATGTATCACTACAATTGGCTTACTCATTCTTAAGTGTATACTACATCAATGCTGCTTATACTCACATTATTATGAAAACAACCTCTAGAACTTTCCTATCCCATAAAATCGAAACTCTGTGCTCATGAAACCAGCAGCTCTTTATTTCTCCTTCCTGCCAGCCCCTGGCACCCACCATTTTCTTTCTATTTATATGAATGTGACTATTCTAGGTACCCCATATAACTGGACTCGTGTTTTCTTGTGAGTGCATGATTTCACCGAACATCTCCAAGGCTCACCCGTATTGTACTATGTGACAGAATTTTCTCCTTTTCAAGGATGAGTATCATTTCACTGTAGAGCACATCCTGTTTATTCACTTATTTACTGGGTAGTTGGTTGTTTCTACCCTTTGTCTACTTTGAATAAAGCTGCTATAAATATGGACATATATAAATATCCACTCAAATCCTTGCTTCAATTTTCTGGATATATATCAAGAAGTGGAATTGGTTGGTCAGACATTAATTTTATTTTTCATTTTCAAGGAACCACCACTTTATTCTAAATAGCAAATGTGCCACTTTATCTCGATCTCATCTTGTTTTATTATTGTTATTTTGTGCTTTTATTTATTATACACTTTTCCTTGCTCAGACTACTCTTAAACTATAATTAGGTTTCAAGCAACTTGAGGACAAAAATGTTTTATTAAAACAGTATGGAGATTCCTCAAAACACTACACATAGAGCTCCCCTATGACCCAACAATCCCACTTTTGGGCATTTACCCAAATGATCACAAACAAGGCCATACTAAACTACCAGCACAACTATGTTTATCACAGCATTATTTACCATAGCTAAGATATGGAACCAACCCAGATTGCCCCTCAGTAGATGAATGGATCAACAAAATATGGTATATATATATATATATATATATATATATATATATGTATATATATATATATATGATATGTGTGTGTGTGTGTGTGTGTGTGTGTGTAATATACAATGGAATTTTATGCCTCCATCAGAAAGAATGACATGGCCCCATTTGTTAGGAAATGAAAAGACTTGGAAAAAATTATATTAACTGAAGTAAGCCAGACCCAAAGAAACATGGTTTCTTTGGCCCCATGATTTCCCTTATTTGCAATAACTAGTGTAAGTCTAGGACAAGCAGAAAAGGTCAAAAGCTATGTACATATGACCATTTAAGATGATGCCATTCTAACTGGGGTGAAGTGGTATCTCAATGTTGTTTTGATTTGCATTTCTTTTATGGCTAGGGAGGTTGAGCATTTCTTCGTGTGGCTATTGGCCATCCTTCTTTCCTCTTCAGAGAAGTTTCTCTTTAAGTTTTTAGCCCACTTATTTATTGGGCAGTTGTTTCTTTGAGGATTTGTTGTTGGGGGATTTAATTTTTTGAGTTCCAGGTATATTTTAGATATGAGACCCTTGTCCGTTGTATGGCTAGTGAAGATCTTTTTCCAATCCATGGGCTTTCTATTGATCTTGCTAGCTATGTCCTTTGCCATACAGAAGCTCTGCAACTTCATGCAATCCCATTTGTCCAACCTTTCTTTGATTTGTTGTGTTTTTGAGTTTTTATTATGAAAATTTCGGCCTGTACAAAGGAGCCCTATAGTTTCTCCTATTCCTTCCTGTAATGTTTTCAGGGTGTCTGCTTTTATTTCGAGGTCTTTGATCCATTTGGATGTACCACATTTTCTTTATCCATTCATCTACTGAGGAGCATTTGGGTTGGTCCAATGTCTCTCACTTGACTATACTTTTGTAGGTCAAGGATTATGCTCTAGTCTGGGTGCAGCCTGAGGGATCCTCATATCCATTGTGATTAAAGGCTTGCTGTTGGGAGGTGGTGAGTAACCTGTAAGAGGTCCTTAGGTCCTGTTATAAAGGAAATATTGACCCTCTCCTCTTTTTCTTTCTCTCTCTAATCCCAGGTTGAAGACACGAGCTTTCTCTCATACTCATACACCATCATTATATTGTGCTCTTTTCAGAAGTCATCCCAATGAAGCCATCTGTTTTGGCTAGGTATTCTAATATTGCAGGGTTCCAAATGATCCCAAACCCTTTTCCTTTGTAAAATTAATGGCTCCAGCTATTTCATTGTTCTAATGTAACACTGACGAATACAGGTTATATTTCTGATTTAACATGTAACAGATAGATGTTAAGTATTTATTGACATCTATTATGCCTTACATGCTCAATTAGCCTGAGATTCAACTGTTCTGTTTCCCCAGGACCTAGCAGAGTGTCTTCACAGAGATGAATTTAAGGATTAATTGAAGGGCTCTGCAGAGGACTGCACAAATGAAGAATATTCTATTTGATATTTTCTCTTATTTTATCATCTAATCTTACCTGAATAGAGTCAGGAGCCTTTTTCTATGAATTATTCATTTGGGCATACACCTTCTAAAACATTTAATGTCTCCAGCCTTTGGGGACTGTAGAGCTTCCCTAACCAGTCTTTAGACTAAAATCTCTGTGGTGGCACTTTACCAATCTCCCTCCTCAGCTCTTTTTCAGTTCTTAGTTTCCTGTGAAGAAGGCCAAAATGCTCTTCTGGGAACACACAGCATGGATATATATTTTTTACTATCACAGCAGAATTGTTTTGAATACACTTCTGCCATGAGGTTAAAGCTCTCCACAAGGAATACTACAGCAATAATTCTGCTGCCCTCTAGCAGAGCGCGGAAATCCCTCTGGAATGCAGGCCTTATCCTCCAAGAATGGTTCTGAAATGACCTTCCTCTTTTCTCTGTCTTTCTATTCCTATTGAAATTCTCTCCAGAATGCTAACAGTAACCTTCAGCCAGATGCCAGAATAGCTTTTATGTTCTAGAAAGGTTTCTGTAACAATTTCTTATACAGCCTAATGCAAGCTCACTTTTTGGAGATGCTGGCTGATGGGCACAGCTGGCCAAAATAACACCGAGAAATCAAATTATTTTCAAAATTCAAAAGCATTGGGGTTATGTAAAGGTTTATTTATTCTTAATTTATTCCATAATTTATTAGGCCCCTACTGTATTTCAGTACCATGCTACATAAGAGATACGTGGATGGGCAAAACAGAGGAAGATTAGAGAATAGCAGAGTTCCATTGCTACTTGACATTCTATTTAGAGACAGGGGCCAGGATCAAAGATTTCCACATGACCCAACATGAACTCTATGCTGTGGGTCCTGGCATTCTTTGACTTCTGGCAGCCTCATTCCAATGTATCTCTCTATATTTTCATGGCCCTTTTCTCTGTATGTATTCACAAGGCCTTCTTATAAAAACACCTGTTTTGTTATTAAGTCACACTTATCCAGTATGGCTTTACTTTATCTAGTGGTATCATCAGAGATCTTATTTCCAAATAGAGGTATGGTGTTGTAAAGGACCTGAGAAATTTTATGTTTGTGTGTATGCCAGTACTGAATTTAGGACCTGGGCCTTTAGCTTTTTCACTCAAGGCTGATTCTCTATCACCTGAACCATGCATCCACTTCCAGCTTTTTCCTGGCTAATTCTAGATAAGAGTCTCGGAGTTTCCTGCCTGAGCTGGTTTCACACCTGGATCCTCAGATCTCAGTCTCCAGAGTAACTAGAATTACAGACATGAGCATGGGTACCAGGAAGGGCCTAAATTTTAGAGGGTCTATATTGCATGAAATTCAGCAACACACTTAAAACAATTAATTTTCAAGTTTTCCTTAACATTTCAGTAACATACACAAATGAAAAACATACATAAATGAATAAACATAGTCTCATTTTTTTTACATTTAATTTTTTTTATTGTGAAAATACCGTACAGAGGGGTTACAATTACATGGGTAAGGTAATGAGTACATTTCTTATCAAGCATTGTTGCCTCCTCCTTTGTTTGCCCTTCTCATCCTTTCCCATCTCCCCTTTCCCCTGCTCCCCCCTTCCTACCCCCCCACCGCCAGGCCAAAATTGTAAAGTTCATTTTTATAGTCTCATTCTTTTTAAGTGTATTTTCTCCTTTACTTTTTTTGTTTTCTTTTCTTCTTGTCTCTTTAAATCAGTTTACAACCCCATGCTGTGAAATAACCAAATTTATCAATCCAGCACATATAATAACTTATTATAACATTTTCATGATAATACATAAACACCACAGTCATATATACGAATAGGTGCTTAGTTTATGAGTATTGGCTCTTTCCAGTTTGTTTTTGATATCCACAGAAGTGTACTAGTATGTTCATTTCAGACTATTAAAAATGGGATTTCTAAAATGTGTTTGTGTAAGTTTAATAGATTTTTGAAAGATTGTTTTCCAAAATCCTTGGAATAGCTCAGACCCAAGACCTGTGTATAGTAAACAAGAACTCTACCACTTGACCCTTTTATTTGTGCTTTTTTTTTGAGACACAGTCTTACTAACTTTGCCTGACCTGGTCTTGAATTAGAGATTCACCTCTCTCTGCTCTCTGCTCTCAAATTGCTGGGACTATAGACATGTGTCCTATGCCCTGATCAACTTAAAAGGTTTTTAGCCATCCAGATAAGTACTATTATTTTCCTGCATCTTGATTATAAGTTCTTTCCTATGTAACAAAGCTGAAGCTAGTTCCCTCTTATTTTAATTTGCATTTCTCTGACTGGTTTGAAGCCTTCTGTTACTGGTTTTCTGCATTACTTAGCCATTAGAACTGGATCAGCTATGAATTGCCTTTTAAAAAAATCCTCGATGGAGGGGAAAAACAAAGAAGGAGGCAACAATGCTTGATAAGAAATGTACTCGTTACCTTGCTCATGTAATTGTAACCTCTCTATACAGTATTTTCACAATAAAAAACTTCTTTAAAAAATCCTCTACTACTTTTCCATTGAGTTATTTTGGTTGGCATTTTTGTATGTTTATTTAGTTATTTTATTTAGTATTCAGTTTTTATTTAGTATAGTTTTTTTCCATTTGCAGGAGTTCTTTATTTATTATCGATTCTGCACCTTTGCTCATTCTTTCTTTGAATCCAGTTCCAACTTCCAAATTAATAATTTATTCATAGGCTTTGTTCATGGCTTCTTTTGTGCTATGAAAGCATTAATTTTCTTTATTTGTCTTTTTCTTTTTGATGCTACTAGGGGAAAAATCAGGACTCATGCTTGCTATCCATGCCTTCAGCTCTTCTTGCTTTAGCTGTTTTTGGATGGAATTTTGCATATTTGCCTGAGCCACCCTGGACCACAGGCTATTTTTTTAACTTCTTTTAAATCTGGGATGACAGACAAATGCCAGCTATTGGTTAAAATGGTGTCTTACTAGCTTTTTGCTTGGGCAAGCCTGGAACTAAGATCTTCTTGAATTCTACTTCCTGAGTAGCTAAGATTAATGGGCATGAGCCATTACTTATGGCCATACATTTTATAAAGTCTAATGTATATACATTTTCTTTTAAAACTGCTACTATGTTGTACATGACCTTTTAGGCTTCCTCAGAAGAATTCCATTTCTTACAGTGATTTTATTTTTTTAAATCCTTTCTGATCATCTTGAATTGGGATGATTCCAGTTTAAGATTCTCTTACATAGAGTTCAGTAAAATCAACACAGAATATTGTAGAACTATTTATATTTTGAAAAATAGAGATATGTTCACAAAACAGATACTCCTAGAAGCTCTAACAAATTGGCATTCTCCTAAAGAAGGCATTGTAAAGTTAAAAAAATAATCTGATAGACAGGCGCCGGTGGCTCATGCCTGTAATCCTAGCTACTCAGGAGGCTGAGATCTGAGGACTGCAGTTCAGAGACACCCTGGGCAGGAAAGGCCATGAGACTCTTATCTCCAATTGACCACCAGAAAACTGGAAGTGGTGCTGTGGCTCAAGTGGTAGAGCGCTCACCTTGAGCTGAAGAGCACAGGATAGCGCCCAGGCCCAGAGTTCAAGCTCCACGACCGACCAAAAAAAAAAAAAATCTGTCATTAAAGAGTTAATTGAAAAGACACTGATTAAGTTCTATGGAAGATGACAAAGAATTCCTAAAAGCCATTTTTACTATTCTAGTTTATTATTTTATGAGTGGCAAGAGGCAGCACTGTCCCACACATGGGGATGCTGGAATTCATAAATGAAATGTTTGCATCAACATTTAGACTTCCTGCACTTTGTAATGTAATTTTCTTTCTTTTTGTCGGCTGTGGGGCTTGAACTGTGGGTTTGAGTGCTATCCCTCAGCTCTTCAGCTCAAGGCTAGCACTCTACCACTTGAGCCACAGTGCCACTTCCGGTTTTCTGGTGGTTTATTGGAAATAAGAGTTTCACAGGCTTTCCTGCCCGGGCTGACTTTGAACCAAGATCCTTAGATCTCAGCCTCCTGAGTAGCTAGGATTACAGGTGTGAGTCACCGGCACCGGGCTGTAATTTTCTTTTTAATGATAGACAACACGTTTATAATGTTCATATGATCATCACTGCTTCTATTTTAAAAAGTCACAGATGTTAGTTGAATTAATAAAGGGATATCTCATGCATTTAGAGTAAGTGGGATATGTGGAAAATGTGGGTTTTAAATATTTTGACTAGTTCTTAATCCATGTATTAAAATGAAGCTTGAAGTTTTGGAGATCCAGTTGCTGGAAAAATAATAGAGAAACAATTGGACTAAGGCATCTTGGATTAGGTACCAATATTCTTTCCTGATTGCTGAGTATTCTGGGATGGTTGTATAATATAATAGCAAAGCAGGGACTGTGGAGTAGACAGAAATGTTTTCAAGTTTTAGGTTTTTTTGTTTGTTTGTTTTGTTTTTGTTAGTTGTGGGGCTTGAACTCAGGGTCTGGGCACTGTCTCTGAGCCTCCTTGTGCTTAAAACTAGTGCTCTGCTACTTGAGACACAGTGCCAAGTGGTTAATTGGCACAGTGGTTAATTGGAGATAAGAGTCTCATGGGGACTTTTCTGGCAGGCTGGCTTTGAAACGTGATCCTCAGATCTCAGCCTCTTGAGCAGCTATTACAAGCATGCGCCATTGGTGCCTGGCTGTTTTACCTGTGAGTCCTTAGACATTTTTAAAGTATATTAAAAACCTTTTTTCTTTCTTAATTTTATTGTAATTGTGATGTATATAGAGGGGTTACAGTTACGTAAGTAAGCTAATGAGTGCATTTCTTTTTGAACAGTATGATCCTCTCCTTTTCTTCCACTCTTCCCCCACTCCTCCTCTTTTCCCTAAAAGCTTTCTTAAACAATTCCTTATTTCTAAATTCTTGCAAATTATTTTGGCCTCGTGAGGGTTAAAGATAAAATGAAAGAATATAGATAAACAGGTTCAGTGTGACACAAGTAAATATTTAATGTTTCAATATGCTATGCTTCTGTTTTTCTCATCTGAGATAAAGTAGAGTATCTGCTGGGTTGCACTGCGACATATGCTGAAGAACACGGGGTCTGAGTTGAGAAAATCTTGATGAACCTTCAGCCATGCCACCACAAGACTCTACAAGTGATGCCAGGCCACGCAGAAAGCTCAGCTTCAGTCCTGAGATTCATCTCTCATCTGGTTTCAACTTTGGCCTTAGATTTTAGGCAACTTATTAACTCTTGGCCATTCTCAGCTTCATGTTTTTTTATATCCTTAAATGTACCTGATCAGGTAAATTATCATTGTATCTAGTCATTGTTAGATTATGCAATAGCTTGGGTTATTATTCAGGAAATAGAAACTTTTCTCTCCTACTTGTGTGCAGTAGACTCCTCCCATCAATCAATGATGTGGGGCTTTGCCTTGTGCCATGCTTTTTATAATGGGACGTAAGTGTTTATGACAAAAGCAAAGGCTGGTAGTGTGCTCATGCAGTTGGTTCTGCCACCTTTCATCTCTGCCATCAGCATGAGAAGAGCTTTCTGTGAACAACTGCTTCTCCATTATCCTGGAGACCAGAGCACCCCCTTGTATAGTAGGCTTGAGCTTCATGTGTAGCCAGGAGTCAAGTCTAACTGGTTTAGCAGCTTGAATCAGAGTCATACAGCCTAAATCAGTTGACCCTCAATTGACCTACAGGAAAAATAAATAGTTGTAGCTTTAAGCCTCTGAATCTTGCAGTGGCTGGCCATCTTCCACAGCTGGCTAATACAGCTTGTAGATGTGCACTTTCAAATATAGGTAAGCATTTGAGACTTGGAGAGTGAATTTTTTTATTATTTAGTTTATGTGTGTTTATGTTATAATATTTAAAAATGACTATAAATACCATTTTTAAGCACAGAAATAAATTCTTTGGAAATCTCAAATATTTAGAGAAACATTTCAATATGAATATTAATAGTGGGTTACTTAATATAACTTAAGAAAAATTACCTATTCAATGAGTACTTAATATAATTAAAACAAGGAAGTCCAAATAATAGAGATTGAATTATATTGTAATTACATCTTCGTAGAAGCATTTGGTATACTAACATTTTGTGCGATACATTAATAGCCACACATAACTTATTTAACTTTAAATCATTTGCTTTCAGAGAAGTTAATGAGTAATCTTAGGGTGATTGAGCTTTAATAAAGGAGTTTGCAATAGAGCTTTGGGAAATAATTGCTTCTTCTCCCTCTTCTATCTCCCTCTCCTTCTCCCTCTCCCTCTCCCTCTCTCTCTCCCTTCCCCTTCCCTCCCTTCCTCTCTCCCTCCATCCCCCTTCCTCCTCCTCCTCCTTCTCTTCTTCTTCCTCCTTTGCTATAGCAGGATAATTTGTTTAAATTTTCATCTGAAACTAACAGGAATAGACCAGCTGCTAGAGCATGAAAAATATTTATTGGAAGGATATTGACCAGCCGATAGGCTGGTATAGAGGAAGGTATGGAGGAAGCTCAGGCAATTTAAGGTGTGGGTAGGGATCTAGGAAAACTATTGCCAATAAGGTTTTTCTAAGTGCTTCTTGTAGACTGAATGAACTCAGATAAATTGCCCTATGAGTTTTGTTCAATTTATTTTGTTCATATTATTACTTTGCTCAAGATTCAAATTCCAAGGCAGGTTAATAGAAGGAGATAGAGAAACTTGGGAGTGTTATTTTCACTAAAGATGTTGCAAAGTTACTGAGAAGGTAAGGTGGCTACTGGTCAGTCAAAGGAAGCCACTTTGCCATTACACTGATTATTCATTATCATTATCATTATCAATATTATTCATTGCTATAATCTTTATCTTCCATTGCTGGAAGATTGAAGGAGATTTTCACCAAAGACATAGCTCTAATAAGGTCTGATATCAAAGCTTAAGGGTAGGATGGAATTTATGCTGTACATGAATTGAATAGTGATAAGTTCCTAGGCAGTAGTCGAAATATTTCTGATGAGACTTTTTTTGAGTATTAAGACTCTCTTTCCTAATAGACAATAGTTGGTCCATCTATAGATCTGTATTTCTCCTCAAGGATTTTGTAGCTTTCTCTGAGGTATTTACTAGGAAGATGAGACAATTCATTTTTCTTGTTGAGTGAGGTCTGAATCATCAAACATTTTATCTTGTTTCTAGCCAATGTCTCCATATTCACATTTTTATTATTTCTTCCCCGTATCATATAAAATCACTTCAATTTTCTGATCTTGTAGTACAGGCGATCCGTTACAAATGCCCCATGTGCTTTGAAATGGCTACATCGAAGGTAAGATAAAGAGCTGTCTATACTTTGGAGCTGAACAGGATAAATAGATAAAACTGTGTTGCAAATAATCACAGTTTTGATCAGAGTGACCTGAAGGAGAAATGAAGGCAGTGATGATAGCGTGTGCACGAGGGAGGGCTAACCTAAACAGGGAAGGTCAAGAAGGCTTCCTTCAGAACCAGAGTTAAGCTCAGACAGTAAGGCTGTCTGAGTAGGAGGTTGGAGAAGAAGAGAAAGATCTGGGAATGGGCAAGGATGAAGGCCAGGAAATAGGAATTAGACCAGCCCATTGGAAAAAAATCTTACCACCAGTCAGTATTCTTGTATTGTAGTGGATAGAAGGGATTGGTGAAAGGTTTCCCCCTTCCTTTCCAGTATGAAAGCCAACAACTTTCAATATTTGAAGATGTTTCTTCTCGGCCACGTAGACCAGTCTTGATTATGTTTTAGAGGTGAGATGGAGGGAATCAGTAAGTTGAAAGAAGAACATGTAGGCTGATTTTGTGCATGTTCCATAAAAGGACTGGAAAGCTACTCAATTCTGCCTGTTATATTTCAAGTCAGTGATCCATCTCTTAAGCCACTGACTAATCAGAGATGCAAATGACCCGGCACTTGCAGAATCTATTTAAAGACTGGTCATTCTTTTTACTCTGTTGGCTATTTGGAAACATTTTAGAAAAAATGAGTCAGGCAGAGAAGCACATATTCTCTCTGGCCTGGTGTTTTCAGCTCAACGGGCTAACTTCACTGTCGGATCGAGACCTTTATTACAACAAAATATTATTTTAAAGCTGCACTAACAGTAATTAGAAGCAATTGAGTTTTATCAGCTAACACAAACTGTGGGATTTCAAACTTGGATTTTAGCTGGTATTTTAATGAAGTGTGTGTTAACAACTCCAAATCTTCTGTCAGTCCCGCAGCTGAGTTGCATATACAGAGCCGATGGAAGGACCATGTGTTAACGCTCAGAGGCGTCAGTCTTGTGTGCTGGGTCCTCAGATCCACGCTTCACAGCTCCGTCTCCCAGGCCCATTTCATTTCTTCTTCTCCTAATGAATGCTGAGATGGTCCCCACATTTACGCTTATAAAATTTTGGACTTAAAGATGAGGGTCCCCATGTGCACATCTTAATAATAGATATTGAAATGTGAGTAATGAAGAGTTAGATTTTCTCTTTGCCCAACTGTCTCATTTCAGCTGGAGATACTAAATGGCCACATGGCCTGGGGTACTAAAAGCCAGAAGTATGAGGTTGAGAAAAGAAAGGAAAGAAAAGGAGGAAGATGCTCCTTCACCTGGAATTTTACTTTTTTTTTTTTTAATACTGGTACTAGGGCTTGAACTCAAGGCTGACCTTGAGCTTTTATGCTCCAAGTTTACATTCTACCACTTGAGGCACAGTTCCATTTCTGCCTTTTGTGTGCTAGTTGGAGATAAGACTCATACCGACTTTCTTGACCAGAATGTCCTTGAACTGTGAACCTCAGATCTAGCCTCCTATACAGCTAGGATTACAGGTATGAGTTTAGCTCCTGGCTCAAAATTTCATTAAAAAAAGTGGAATAAATATCTGGAGAATGCAGAATATATATATGTATATATATATATATACATATATATATGTATATATGTACAAAGACCACAGCACCTCTTTTATTCAGAGCGTGAGCCATTGTGTTTATTGAATGGTAATTCTTTTTTTACAACCATTTAAAGATAATAAAAATATAATTTGAAAAAGAATGATGGAAGGCATGGCATTGACCAAGATGTATTATACTTATAAACTGATTTGTAGAATTGAATTCCTTTTATACAACTACTTAAATAAATAAATAAATATATAATAAAGCAGCAAGAATTCCGTCTTAACCCAGCGGTTCATGCAGAGTCACTCCCTTTTTCTTTCTGCCATTCCTGGGGCTTGAACTCAGGGGGTGGGTGCTGTCCTTGAGCTTACTTAGTCAAGGCTGACACTCTACTACTTGAGCCACAGCTCCACTTTCAACACTTGTGTGTGTGTGTGTGTGTGTGTGTGTGTGTGTGTGTGTGTGTGTGTGTGTGTGTGTGTGGCTAGAGATAAAAGTCTCATGACCGTCCTGCCTTAGTTAGTTTCAAACCATGATCCTCAGATCTCAGCCTCTTGAGTAGCAAAGATTATAGACATGAGCTGCTGGCGCCCAGCTTCAGAAAGAAAAGTTTCAGAAAGAGAACTTTCTAAACGGTGATTTAACACCTTTTCAGTTGAACATTTCCAGAAAATAACCTTCAATTTATTAGGCATACTTATTCAACCAAAGCCATAATTGTACCTGTTATCACAGAGGAGCTGAACTGTTAAAACATGAAAAGCATGTTCCTATTAAGACAAAATGTAAACTAGAGAAAAACGTACCATGAACTTTGTAGGTAGATTTCACCCAATCAGCATATAATTCAAAATAAAAATCTAGGACTTTAAAATTTCTCTCAGTTCTTTCTGATAGAAAATCTCTAATTAACCACCAAAAAAGCCAGAATAGGATACTAGAAAATTGTGAACACAGGATATATGTTTACTTAAAGAAGATAATGCATTTATCCAAATGGCTTAGAGTTTTATCCTGGCAAGGGACATGGTCCAGGGAGTCTCTGATGACTGTATGAACTTGCTTAAAATTTAGTTTACCCAGCCTGGATGAATGAGTGAGTTAATATCCATGGGGTGGTCCTTGGCCAACAGGATGTGGGAATTGAGTTCATGCTTTCCCTTTCATCTCTGGATGGTTATATTTTATGTGCATTACATCCTCAGATAGTTCTGAATAATTGGAATCTGTAGCATAGCGTAGTGGATAATATAATGAATATGTATTAAACATACATTTTCTTGTATGCATTTATCTTCTTTCACTGCTCATCTACCTTAAAATACCTGGTCTCCAAAATCAATAATATTGAGTCTGCATCAACATATATTAGAACTAATTTAGCAGTGATACTCACTAAGCACTATGTTAGAAATGAACAACTTGGTATGGGGAGGGATGGGAAAACTTGGAGAAAATGAGGTAGGGGATAACACTGTTCTGAAAGAGATGTACAATAAAATTTACAATAAAAATATAAAAAAATTATATTATATATGTATTGGTTTGTACTGGAACATTTAACTCAGGATCCTGTGCTCTTTCTCAGCTTTCTTGCTTATGGCTGGCATGCTACCATTTGAGCCATACCCCCACTTTTTGCTTGTTAATTGTAGAGATGGAGTCTCACAGACATTCCTTCCAGGCTGGCTTTGAACTTCAACCCTCTAGTTTTCAACCTCCTATATAGCAAGGATTACAAGTGTGAGTCACTGGTGCCCAGCTCAGAATCTTATTTTTAAATAAACGACCAGCCTCAACTTTGCTTTCAGGGACCATGAGATAGTCGATCTAAGGAAGTTCTCAAAAAACAGATGCTTGCAAGATACCTTAGAGCTAAATCCCTCACTAATCCCATCACCGATTGTGCACGAGTAGTGATAACGTGACCCCTGCCAGGTCCTGAGGTCACAACTGTCAAGGCATTGATCTGTAATCTGTTAGGGTGCAGTAGGCTTATTTAAAGATGTGGCATTTGAGTGGCCATCGAGGCGATAGGGGTTATGATAGCCATAATGGGTATGAGGGGCTATGAACACCATAATAGTAGTTGGATTGGCAGTGATTTACTGCTTTAACAGTATTGGAAAAAGAAAATGGCAGGCATGATATAAAAATAAAAGGGTTTCTGTGGCAATGACTAAGGATACTCTTACGTTCTTCACTCCTGAATGTCATATCCAGACTCGAATTATAGGGATAGCTGGGCTGCACACAACCTTTAGAGTTTCTTCTGTGACGAAGTCAAGGTTTTTTTTTTTTTTTTTTTTTTTTTATTTTATTTTATTTTTTTATTGTAAAGCTACTATACAGAGGGTTACAGTTACATGAGTGAGGTTATGAGTACACTTCCTCTTGAACATTGTTACCCCCTCCATTGTTTTCCCCCTACCATCCCCTCCCTCCCTCCCTTCCCCGAGGTTCTTTTTTTTTTGATTGTGATTAAATGATTACATAATTTCAAAGTCACAAGTTCATTCTAACTTCCCTGGAGCAAATTGTCTACCACAGTCTGTAATATATAACAGTGTTCACATGTTATATACCATATTTGTGATCAGCAGCATGAGGATATTTAGTAGTGGTTCAACCAGATGAGCGGGAGTTCTTTGTTTCTTAAGTCCTGTTAGTTTTGTCGTATCACTAACCTTTTGGATTTAGCATCCACTTATGAGGGAGACCATGTACCGTTTGTCTCTTCGTTCTTGGCTTACCTCGCTCAACATGATTCCTTCTAGCTTCATCCATTTCCCTGCAAATGCCATTATTTTGTCATTTCTAATGGCTGCATAATATTCCATTGTGTATAGATACCACAATTTTTGGATCCATTCATCTGTGGTGGGGCACCTAGGTTGTTTCCATATCCTAGCTATTGCGAACAGTGCTGCAATAAACATGGAGGTGCACGTGTCCTTGTATATTGGTTCCTGTTGTTCAGGGTAGATGCCTAGAAGTGGTATGACTGGGTCGTAAGGGAGGTCAATCTTTAGCTTTCTAAGGACCCTCCAGACTGCTTTCCAAAGTGGTTGTATAAGTGTACATTCCCACCAGCAGTGTAATAGGGTTCCTCTTTCTCCACATCCCCTCCAGCATTTGTCGTTGGCTGATTTGTGGATGTGGGACATTCTGACTGGGGTAAGGTGGTATCTCAGGGTTGTCTTTATTTGCATTTCCTTCACCACCAGGGATGATGAACATTTCCTCATGTGTTTCTTTGCCATTTTTATTTCTTCATTTGAGAAGTCCCTCTTTAGTTCCCTTGCCCATTTAGTAATTGGTTTGTTAGGTTTGGGAGGGATTAGTTTCTTGAGTTCCCTGTATATACAGGATGTTAACCCCTTGTCTGATATATTGCTGGTAAATATTTTTTCCCAATTAGTTGGTTGTCTTTCTAGCTTAGTTGCGATAGATTTAGCTGTGCAGAAGCTTTTTATTTTAAGGTAGTCCCATTTGTCGAGTCTCTCTCCAACTTGTTGTGACCCTGGGACTCTGTTCAGGAAGTTCCTTCCTGTGCCTATTAGTTCAAGTGTCTCTCCTACTCTGTCCTGCAGTAGTTTCAGAGATTCAGGTTTAATGTTAAGGTCTTTAATCCATTTTGAGTTGATGTTGGTGCATGGTGATAGGCTGGGGTCCACTTTTAGTTTTCTGCATGTGGCTGCCCAGTTTTCCCAGCACCAGCGGTTGAAGAGGCTGTGTTTCTTCCATTGTATGTCTTTGGCTCCTTTGTCGAATATCAGCTGGCTGTAGGCCTGTGGATTTATATCTGGATCTTCTATTCTGTTCCATTGGTCTTCGGGTCTGTTTTTGTGCCAGTACCATGCTGTCTTTGTGATTATAGCTCTGTAGTAGAGTTTGAAGTTCGGCATGGATAGCCCTCCCATATTGTCTTTATCCCCTAGAATTGTTTTGGCTATTCTAGGTCTTTTGTTGTTCCATATAAATTTTTGGACTGTTTTCTGTATTTCAGTGATGTACGTCATTGGGATTTTAATAGGAATTGCATTGAATTTGTATATTAATTTTGGAAGTATCACCATCTTTACTATATTAAGTCGGCCTATCCAGGAGTGGGAGGTCTTTCCATTTCCTAGTGTCTTCTGCAATTTCTTTCTTTAACTTTTTATAGTTCTCATTAAATAGTTCTTTTACATCTTTGGTTAGGTTAATTCCTAAATATTTTATTTTTTGGGAGGTTATTGTGAATGGGGTTGCTCCCTTTATTTCCCTCTCTTCCTGTGCGTTATCAGTGTATAGGAAGGCAACTGATTTTTGTGGGTTTATTTTGTATCCTGCTATTTTGCCGAAGTGACTTATGATTTCTAAAAGTTTGGGGATGGAGTTTTTGGGATCGTGGAGGTATAGTATCATGTCGTCTGCAAAAAGGGATAGTTTCACTTCTTCTTTCCCTATGCGGATCCCTTTAATGTCTTTTTCTTGCCTTATTGCCCTGGCTAAGGGTTCTAGGACTATGTTGAAGAGGAGTGGAGACAGTGGACATCCTTGCCTTGTTCCTGTTTTTAGGAGGATTGGTTGTAGCTTTTCCCCATTAAGTATAATATTGGCTATTGGTTTGTCATAAATGGCTTTTACTGTTTTTAGAAATGTTCCTTCTATTCCTATTTTCTCCAGAGCTTTTAGCATGAATGAATGTTGAATTTTATCAAAGGCCTTTTCTGCATCTGTGGCGATAATCATGTGATTCTTGACCTTGGCTCTGTTGATATGCTGGATTACATTTATTGACTTACGTATGTTAAACCATCCCTGTGTCTCTGGGATGAAGCCTACCTGATCATAGTGTATTATTTTTTTTATGTGTTTCTGGATTCTGTTAGCTAGAATCTTGTTAAGGATCTTTGCATCTGTGTTCATCAAGGAGATTGGCCTGTAATTCTCCTTTTTGGTTGGGTCTTTGCCTGGTTTGGGGATGAGTGTGATATTGGCTTCGTAGAATGAGTTTGGGATAGCTCCCTCCTTCTCTGTTTCTCTGAAGAGCTTGAGGAGTATGGGTATTAGTTCTTCTTTAAAGGTCTTGTAGAATTCTGCTGTGAATCCATCTGGTCCTGGGCTTTTTTTTGTTGGAAGACTTTTGATAGCTTCCTGTATCTCATTATAGGATATTGGCTTATTTAATTGGTTAACTTCTTCTTTGCTCAGTTTGGGTAACTTGTATTTCTCTAAAAATGCATCCATTTCCGCCAGATTTTCTTCCTTTAGAGAGTATAGCTTTTGAAAGTAGTCTGTTAGAATTGTTTGGATATCTTGGGTACGTGTTGTGATGTTTCCCGTGGCATCCCTAATCCTATTAATATGGGTTTCCTCTCTTCTTTTTTTAATTAATCTTGCCAACGGGCCATCAATTTTGTTTATTTTTTCAAAGAACCAGCTTTTTGTTTGGTTTATTTTGGTTATGGTTTTCTGATTTTCTAATTGGTTAATCTCTGCTCTCAATTTGGTTATCTGGCTTCGTCTAGTAGCTTTAGGTCCCATTTTTTCTTGTTTTTCTAGCTGTTTTAGTTGCAACATGAGGTTATTTACTTGGTCTGTCTCCATTCTCTTGATGTGGGCACTGAGGGCAATAAATTTGCCCCTCAGGACTGCTTTTGCTGTGTCCCACAAGTTTCTTTGTGAGGTGTTTTCATTTTCATTGAGTTCTAGGAAATGCTTTATTTCTTCTCTGATCTCTTCTGTTACCCAGGCCTTGTTAAGGAGTGTGCTGTTCAATTTCCATGTATTAGAGAAATTTCTGCGGTATGCTTTGTTATTGAGAGCTAGCTTGATTCCACTGTGGTCAGATAGGATACAGGGGATTATGTCGATCCCTTTGTATTTGCTTAAGTTCCTTGAATGAACTATGATATGGTCTATTTTGGAGAAAGTTCCATGAGCTGCTGAGAAGAATGTGTACTGTGTTGTTTTAGGGTGAAATACTCGGTAGATGTCAGTTAATTCCGCTTGAAGTATGGCCTCACTTAATTCGGTAGCTTCTTTGCCAATCCTCTGGTTGGTAGACCTGTCCTTTGGTGAGAGTGGCGTGTTAAAGTCTCCTAGTATTATCGTATTGGGATCTATTTTATTCTGTAAGTTTGAGAGCATTTGTTTAACATATCTGGGTGCACCGATATTTGGGGCATATAAGTTGATGATGGTTATATCCTCCTCTTGGATTGTTCCCTTTATTAATATGTAGTGTCCGTCCTTGTCTTTCTGTACTGATTTTAATGAAAAGTTTATTTTGTCAGATATCAGGATAGCTACACCTGCTTTCTTATTGGGGGAATTTGATTGGTAGATCCTTTTCCACCCCTTCACTCTGAGTTTGTTTGTATGTTTGGCTGAGAGGTGGGTCTCCTGAAGGCAACAGATGGATGGGTCTTGTTTTCTGATCCAGTCCTCAGTTCGTTTTCTTTTAATTGGCGAATTCAGCCCATTTATATTAAGAGAAAGTATAGAGAGATGCATTGTTGTCCCTGCCATTCCGTTTTCCTAAGTTTTTCTTCTTTCCTTTCCTCCTGTGCTTGCTCAGTTAGACTTTGAGTAATGCCTGTTTGGGGCAGGTCCCAGTTCCTGGTTGCTTTCTTCAGGTTGTGTCCCCCCTCTTAGAATTCTTTGTAATGCTGGCTTAATGTTTATGTATTCATTTAGTTTTTCTTTGCTATTAAAAGTTTTCAGTTCTCCATCGAATGTGAATGCTAGCTTTGCCGGGTATATCAGTCTGGGTTGGCAGTTATTGGCTCTCAGGGCTCGTATGGTGCTTTCCCAGGCTTTTCTTGCATTCATTGTTTGTGTGGAGAGATCTGCAGTGATTCTAATTTTTTTCCCGTTGTAGTATAGCTCCTTCTTCATTTTTGCTGCATGCAGGATTGTTTCCTTATTATTCAGATCCATCATTGTTACTATTATGTGCCTAGAAGTGTTTCTCCTGGGATCTTGCTTGTTGGGTGTTCGATAAGCTTTTGTGATGTAGTTAAGATGGTCGTTTTTGAGGTGGGGAAAATTTTCATTGACTATCTTGTTAAATAGGTGTTGCATTCCCTTGCTCTGGAATTCCTCACCTTCGTCCACTCCGATTATGCGAAGGTTAAATTTTTTAGCATTATCTGCTTGCTCTTGAATTTCCCTTTGGTTTAATTTGAGTGATTTTTCCATATCTGTCACTTTTTGGTCCAGTTGGTGTATTCTGTCTTCTGTATCTGACACTCTACCTTCCATTTCATTCACTCTGTTGACCGTGGCTTCTATTGTGGTTTGCATGGTGGAAATGGATCCCTTTATGGATTCAATGTTGGTTCTCAGAGTACTGATCTCACCTCTCAATGAGGTGATATCAGTATGCATTACCTCTAATTTGGCGTTTATCTCACTTCTTACTGAGGTTTGTGCAGCTTCTATTTTTGCATCCAATTTTTGTTTGATATCCTGTATATCTTTTGATAGTTCATCCTTGTGCTCTTTCAATTTCTGATCCATTTCTCGCTTTATTTCTTGAGTCATTGCCTCCAGCAACCCTTGGATGTAGTTTTTGTCTTCCATTCCTGCTTTGCTCCCACTGGGGCTCTCCCCTGCGTGGCTGCTGGCTTTTGAGGTGAGCTTGCTGTCCTGGGTAGTGGTAAACCTTGTGATTTTTCTCTGTGATTTTCGCATGGGGGTTCAGGAGACTGCTCTTCAATCTTGTTTTGGTGTGTCTGTCTTTGCTTGGTTGCTGATTCTCTATTGGTAGAGAGAGTCTGTGCCTGATCTGGATTCTGTTGGGAGCCTATTTCCAGCTGCTATTCACTTAGGATTCTCAGCTCTCTGCTGTAGCAATTCCCGCCTTTGGAAGGGTTGAGCAGCCTAGACTGCTTGTGTTTGCTCCTGCGGGTGCTCTTGGGAAGATCAGATGCTCTGGATGCACTCTCCCAAATACTGGAGTCTGCTATGGGCTCCTGATGTGTTTTTGTTTGTTTGTTTTGGGCTGGTTGTGGGCTTGAACTCTAGGTTTGGGTGCTGTCCCTCAGCTCTTCAGCTCAGGGCTGGCACCCTACCATTTGAGCCACAGCCCCACTTCTGACCCTTTTTGCTTTGTTCAGGCGCCGGTCCCCTGGCCTGGTTCCGGCCCCAGCCTGGAGCGCGCTCGTTAGGCCTGTGCTAATGTGTATACCACCTTGGTTATGCAGCCTGGAGGACACAGTTCAAATTTCTTCTACTGTTGGTAGTCTTGACCCAGGGGCACTGTTCCTGGCTTGAGCATTTAAGCTCCCTTCCCGGGGCGCTCTTGCTCTGGCCTGGCCAGCAGAGTGTGCTCCACCGGCTGGTGGGGCTCTCGAACAGTTCCCAGTTTTAGTGGGTCCTGTGGTCCGGGTGTTGGGGTAGGGAGTCTAGGTCAGGGTCTGGGGATTCCCTCCAGCTCTAGTCTCCCTTGATGGATTCCCTGTCCCCTGATGGGTACTCACCCTGTAGGTCGTCAGTTGTTGTTGCAGTCCGTCAGTTGTTGTTGCAGTCCGAGTTCAGTTGGGGTGGTTGCGGGCTGGGTTGGGCGGCCCCCCCGCCGGGTCGTTGCGATCGCGATTGGGCGGGTGGTCTGCGGACAGGTCCCTTTGTGGCGCTGCTGGTGCCGGGCGGCTTTGGCGGGATGGAGCCTCTCCGCTCCGGTGGAGAGTGATGGGTGGGGTGGGATCCTCCTGGAGACTCCCGGCTGGTAGGTTTCTCTGTTTCTGGCGATCCGCTGTTCTGCAATCCGGTACCTGGTGATCTGCAAGCAGCCCCCTGTGTCTCTGTGGCTCCGGCAGCCCCTGCCGGGCCGGCTGGCCGGCGGCTTGGCGCACTGCCGCGCGGCCAGTAAAGGTTGGGGGAGGGGTCTTCGCTCTTCTCTGTTCTGAAATTCTTCTTTTCCTCTCTTTCTTTTTTTGTTATTTTCCACCTCTGGTTTTTCTCTGAGTGTTCGTCTTTTTGTTGTTGTCGGTCTCTTGGGGAGATTAAAGGTTGGAACTCGAACTCTCTTTTTGGTTGGAGAGAGCTGTGGCGTTTCCCTACTGCCCCGTCGCCATCTTGAGAACCCCCCCGAAGTCAAGGTTTTGATGGTAAATGAGTATGTTCTTTTATTTCATCCACTTTTTTATTGATGTACTTTAATTATGCAAAATAATGGGTGTCAAGCATGCAACTGATGTACTTTGATCATATTCACTTTCCCCCTAAGTTTTGTACCACCTTTTCTCTTTTAATACCTCCTTCCATTGGTTCACTTCCTGTGGGTGGGATTTTGGGTCCTGAATTGGGATGTTTAGGAAGGGAGAGTCACAACCACCCAGAGTCCCTTATTTATTCAGCTGGCAAAATAACCCATCTTCTTTTACAAGAGGATAGTTCTTTCTTCCTTTTGCCTTGAGACATCCAAAGCCTCATCTGAGGCCAATGTCATCCAGGATAGGATTGTCCTGCTCATGACCTGTCCTTGTCTCCCTGCCTGGCTTCCAGGCTGTAAAGAGGGGTAAAAGTTGGCAAAATGCAAATATAAAAATACTATCCCTCAATCTATAAGAAAATAGCTTAACCATTGAAAGGCCTTGTCAGCTCCAGCCCGTGTTCATGAATAGAAAACAGAATAACATTCATGGGGGTGTCTGGCTTGTTGGGAGAGAATTTAAGGCTGGCAAGAGGAAGAATATAACACAGGTCATTCACTGGTGACTGGAGGACAAGCACTGACAGAGACACTTAGAATGGGTCCTACTATGACCTTGAAATGGTTCTTGACCTTTACAGCAATGAGGTTGAGACGCCAGATATTGTCTCGGCACATTGTGGGAGAGGCAGAGGCCCAGAGATATGAGAGTGTTAAAATGGATTAGATATATAAGAAAACAGGCCCATGCCTGACTATATCCCCTCACAGACTATAGGATACCCAACCTGCACTGAATCACAGGGCAATTTATGGGCATAGGCCCTCTAGCACCTTTGAAAAACTCACTGTAGCTTCATTTATAGGCCATGTCAACAAGAAAAATTGTTATCCTAAAATGGAGATCTGATGAATAGGATTCCAGAATGGCATGATCCAGGTGATCACATTTAATCATTTTAATTACAGCTAATTATCCTAACTGGAAATAAGACCAGTGGCTAGCAAGATATCAGAACCTCATGACCTCTGATGCCAACAAGTAGATCATGGCAGATAAACCACGATGCTAGTGTCAGTGACTTGTATAACCCAAACAAACTGAGATCTGGAGGTCAACAGATCAGTCAGGCTATTACAATGGAAAATTGTTGGCCTTGTCCTTTCTGTACCTTGGACCTGGGTTGTTATATTCTGTAAGGTCTCTTGGTAGCCATTCCACCCATAGCCTTTTCCCTTGAAAATAGGATGTTACAAAGGGAGATGCTTTTCTTGGGCTTTAACTGTTGGGTTATGTATAAATTAGTTCAGTGATCCTGACAAGAGTAGGTAGGACAGTTAACAACTTTAGTTGTTATCTGAAAAGTTATTAGAAATGTAGAATGTATATTTTAACAAGAGCATCCTCATATTTCAAGACTGAGATACAGAGGGTGTGTCTCTGGCTGAGAGAGAGGAGAGAGATTGCTCAAGGAGGCTGAAGGAAGATGTGTCATACAGTATATGGAGAGCATCCGAAGTAACACAGGTGTGTCTCTGAATGACTTGGGACAAAGAATTAAAGCCATCCAGGCAGCATAAAGATATAAATACAAAATTAATCAATTTACTTACATCCACAAAAGAAAGATAATGTAAATATTTAAAACATGTTAAAAAAGCCAAACAATTCTGAATTTAGAGAGTACTGAGATGCCATACTTTAACCTATCAAATAAGAAATGGTTTGTTGTAGGCAAGAGTTTATTTAACTTCATATATTTCAAGTGAGGCATAGATCATTATTAAGCACATGGAAGTATTTTACAGACTGCATCAAGAAACTTACTCATGTTTAGACCTCTTGCTCTTACTTGCCAATCTTTACTAAAACAAGTAAAATGAAACATGATAACAAATTCTGACGTGTGTACTAGGTATGGTAGCATATACCTGTAATCCTAGCACTCAGAAGAAGGGTCCTGAGTTCCAGGTTTGCCTGGGCTACATAGTGAGGCACACTGCCTCAATTTTTATTTTAGAAAGGAAAAGGAAAACACTCTAATACATGAGTTATCATCGTTGATAACTTTTATTGAGTACTTACTATGTACAAAGCATGTTCAACTCTTTACAGGGATTATTTTGATTCCATTTTTACAAGATTGGGGTTCAGGAGGTTGTAGTAATTCCTCAAATTTACAAAGCTAGCAAGTAACAAGACATACACTGTTCCCTTTAGAATGTTAAGGTGATTGCATTCTATATAATGAAATATGAAAGCAGGTATTTAATATTTATAAACAGTTTTTTAAAAAAAATTGGAGTTTGAATTCAGAGCCCCAAGCTTGTTTGGCTGGTGCTCTAACACTTTAGCCATACCTCTAACCTAGATTTTGCTGGTTATTTTGGAGATGGAGTCTGTCAGACTTTTTGGCACAAAGTAGCTTTAATCTCAGTCTTCTGAGTAGCTAAGAATATAGGCATAAGTCACCACTATCGCTAGCTTTAAAAAGATCAACTAATATATTTTAATTTGTAAAATGTAAAAAGGAAAATTATTGGGAGGATATGTTATCATATTACTTGTTATTTAATACATCGTCATTTCAGGTGATTAGGTTTGTTTTTTGCACCTTGATGATATTTTCTGTTCTTTTATTTTTATAAGGAAAAAAATGTTTAGAATGTGAACCCAATAAGTATATTTTTTTTCTTCTAAAAAGCAGAAATAAATCCAGTGCCAGTGGCTCACACCTGTAATCCCAGCTACTCGGGAGTCTGAGATCTGAGGATCATGGTTTGAAGCCACCCCGGGCAGAAAAGTCTATCAGACGCTTACCTACAATTAATCACAGAAAAAGCTGGAAGTGGCTTTGTGGCTCAAGTGGTGGAATGTTAGCCTTGAGCAAAAAGGGGCTCAGGGACAGAACCCAGGCCCTGAGTTCAAGGCCCAGGCCTGGGGAAAAAAAAGGCAGATAGATAGTCAACTGACAGTGGCTCCTACCTACTCAGGAGGCTGAGATCTGAGGATGATGGTTCAAAGCCAGCCTGGGCAGGAGAGACTACGAGACACTTTTCTTCAGTCAACCAGGAAAAAATCGGAAGTGGTGCTATGACTCAAAGTGGTAGAGCATTAGTCTTGACAGCAAAAGCTCAGGCAAGCCCCACAACTATCCAAAACAAAATCAGAGATATCTATCCAGAGAGCTTATAAAAGTCATATACAGCTTCATAGTTCTTGACAAAACTTGTTACTTTTGGGTCAAGGCCTCAGATTACTTCTCTCAAAGATTGCATGGCTTAGTTTATCATAGAGCCAGGCACTTGGGCACTCACAAGGAAGATGTATATTATTCAACCCACCTTCAATAACAATCTGGACTAAACAACTAAAGCTCATATACCGAAGATGGTGGATGGGTTGTCCAGAACATGAAAAGCCTTCTCTGCCCACTATAATCAAATGTTAATGGTTACTATATGGATATATGTATGTGTATTTGTATGCATTTGTATTATATGTATGTGTATATGTATATGTATGTGTATGTGTATTTGTATATATATGTATATGTATGTGAATTTGTATTGTGACTTTATTTTTTTTAACTGTATTGTGACTTTAAAATTACCTAATTTATTTGAAATTATGCCAATTTCTTACCAGTTTGAATTTTCAAACTCTTTAAAAGCCTGACCATCTTCTTTCCCTCCTTCTCTCCCTTCCTTCCTTCCTTCTCTCTATCTCTCTCCCTCCCTCCCTTCTCTCTCTGTTCTTTGAAATAAGTAACTTTTTTTCACCCAAAAGCTTCTACTCACCAAACTGCATTACTCATCTGAAAATAAAATGAGAAAATTCTGATAGATAAAGGTCCCTTTAAAGGGAAAATAATCCTACGAAAATAACAATTTAGACCTGAAGTGTCATTTCAGTGTGATCTGCTAGATTTCGGCACTATTACAAGTCTACAAAATTTAAGCAGGATGTTTTTATTTTCCCTCCCTCTTCCCAATAAAATGATCAGAGCCTTTTCTGGAGCACTTCAGAGGCCGTTAACTTCTCCCTCATTTACACACAGCTTCTCTCCCCCTGTTGTATTTTGCATCCCTTAATCCAGTGGAGTGTTTCCAGACAAAGGCTGCCTAAAAGCTGGGGCCCACGTTGTGGCTGTGTGGCATTCATGGCCAGTATTGTTTTTGAAGACCATCTGCCTGTCATTTGTTTGCTGATTGAGTTAGGGCACCTAATAATATATTTTTTATTGGACTGTGCAAGCCAATGAAAAGGAAATTATACACTCAACAGATGGGTCACAAACCTTTCTACCTCAGTGCATCTACTTCTCCAGTTAGTTAAAAGCTGTCAGGAAAGCAGATTATACACAGAATAATGGCCATTTTACAAATGGTTTCCGCAGTGGTGCTGGTCACAGTGCCAAATGTGACCAGCATCAGGTGCTGCCCCTTTGTTGTGTAGGTTTTCTGTCAAAGAACAATCTGAACAATGAGAGATATAGAAATATAGAGCTAGTAAGCAAGAGGACCTGAATACATAAAAACATATATGGAGAGAGAAACTGCCATCATGTGAATTCTGCAGAATACGTGTCAATTGAGAGGTGCAGGAAGTGGCTGAGACAAATTCCAGGTCATGTTAGAAGTACGTAGTGATCTTGCTTTGCTTTTAGTTGGTGGGAAGGGAAGGTGGGGATGGCCAAATCTGTTATAAAATGGTCTCAAATGTCTTTTCTGTTTCCAAACTAACTTTAGGAAAGTCCCTTCAACCTTCTACATATCTACTACAATGTATTGCAGGCTGAATCCTTGTTGCAGGAGATTGATCTTACAAGTTTTATCCTATATTAAAATGCATCTGTTTGGGACTATTTTCACACCAGTTCCTTCTGCCTAGCTATAAATGATTTTTGAGCACCCTGCCTGTTATTGGGGTGACATACAATTTCATGAGCATATTGAAATATTAAAAAATAGCAAATAACATGGAGAATGTGGGCAATAAAGCGCAGGAATAGGAAGGGGTTAAGATTAAGCATGTGATTGTAACTGCTCCCTAGTTCTTATTATGAACTACAGAACTCCAATCTCAATATTTTTCTATTGGCAAGTCATCCCAGAGGAACTGTGTGTGTGTGTGTGTGTGTGTGTGTGTGTGTGTGTGTGTGTGTGTGTGTGTGTGTGTGTGTGTGTGTGTTGGTAGTGAGGCCTGGGCAGTCTCTTAGCTTTATTGCTCAAGGCTGGCACTCTTCCACTTAAGCCACAGCTCCTCTTCCAGCTTTTTGCTGGGTAATTGAAAAGAAGAGTCTTACAAACTTTCCTGCCTTTGAACCTTGATCCCCAGAGCTCAGCCTCCTGAGCAACTAAGACAGAGGAACCTTTTTTCCGATGATCACTTGCTTAAAATTCCCCCAAGCCTTCGGAATTGGTGATGACTTCTTTTCTTCACATACTCTGAATGCTGACCTAATTACACTGGCTGGTGACTGGAAGACAGATGTGTCCAAAAAGAAAACCAAACACAATAAAGCTCCCACCCCTTCTGCCTTCTCTTCTGCAGAGCCAGCTCCTTGCCCTTTCCCCTCAAACACACTTAGCAGTCATCTCACCCTGTCCCATTTCAATAGGACTTATCAAGTCAGGAACCTGCTTTTCTCTCCATCTCATACCTAGCTCTCCTTTTCAGCTTGATGTTGCAGGAATTTAATTCTGAGGAGGATTTAAATAAAATCAGAATCTGTCTGTGCTGCAGGAAATGTGCTTGCACGGAAATGGGATTCGTCAGCTGGGTCAGTTGCTGGTTAGCCTCATTTCCCTCATGTGTTGGGACCCTGCAAAGTGATATGCTACACCCCCCTCCCCTTCCAAACCCTTCATCCATTCTCCAGTGTGAGAAGCTGGGGGCATGGCCGAGAGATGGAAGAGAGGAACAAAACTCCCCTTTCTTTGCCCAATTGACTGTTTTAATATCTTTTGCTCTTAGAGCATCTCTTCTTTAAAAAAATGAAATGTTTCAGAGTTATGTTACAAATTAATAATGCCACAGGGGATGTTTGTTTGCAAGGAACAAAGTACCTCCCCCCAAGAAAAAAACCCTCTTATCTCCAGTGAAAAGAGAGTTTCTCTGGGTTGGAAGAAAAGAGTCAAGAGAGAACTGTACAAACTTAGATCCAAGCATCCTTGCAAAGATTGATAGACTTTCTCTTACAACAGCTAGGCAGGGATAAAGTAAGCCTCAGCTAAACAAAGGAAAATCATGTTCAATGTCTGTAGAGACAGATACAACATGAGAACCAGGAAATCGAGTACCTTTCACAGCAACAAATTCACTTAAATGTTTCAAGAGAAAGAGAGAAAATAAGCATGAAGTGAATCTATTTTCCCCTCACCAAAAGTTCGAGGAAAAACAACATAACGAAATGGAAGCAGAAGACACGAACAAAGGAAAAAGAACAAATTTTGTTGTTCTTGTTAAAGGCTGAATGCAAAGATCTCTAGGCCTGAAACCATAGACCTTAAGATAAAATCTCTCTTTTTGCAGAAAAAGGTCATTGACAAAGAAAAATGTCACTCAAATCTAAAGTCAGAGCAGTCCAGCCATGTTTATCTTTCATGAGGGATGCTGACATCCACAAAGTACTTTGCATATTAACCTAGTACCCTTAGCAGAATAGAAAGTCACTTGACTCACTTTGTTCCTACTTTTTTTTTTCTTGGATTAGTCCTATTTCTTAGCTTTGATGAAGTTGAATTAAAGAAAAATACACCAATTTATCCACTCTCAATTTAGCAAGATCCCAGTATCTTTTGCAAGAACAAAATCCATTATGTAAATCCAGATTTTGGCTCCTTGTCTGAAAAAATATGTTTTAAGATCCTAAAACTATTCCAATGGCATCTGCATATTGTGCATTAAACACTAAATGGTCTACGAGATAATTGAGAATTGAAAGAAAACTTGAAATAGCTCTTAGCTTTTAATATTGATGTCAACAACTAGTAAAATGAACACGCTTGCTAGCATAAACAAGAAACAGATGAGTCAAGCAAACAAATGAAAAAAAAGTAGTGAATTCATCCTCTCCAGAATCTATGAACATGCTTACAGAAGAAGCATAAGATGTTTATTTTTTCAATTCCCATTAGAGTGAATAGTGCTGAAAAAAATCTTTTAAAACACCGATGTTTTAAAAAGTGAGGTGTTTCTGCATAACCTTCCAGTACTAAAATAATATAGACTTGAAGCTGAAATAAAGGCAATATGTTTTCTTCAGCTATGTCTATGTAATATTCCACAACTCTGTGAGTTTCTCTTTTGACTTTTGTTTAAAAGTAGCTAGAAGAAAGTTGACTGAGAAGTGAAATCATCAACCCACTCTAAAAAACCGTCAAGTGTCCTTGAATGCATCTGATTTAACAACAGCTCCTAGGTTTGATATTCGGTATCATTATACGAATGAGAAAATTCTGGGGGTTGGAAATGTGGCTTAGAGGTAAAGTGCTTGGCTAGTATGCCTGAGGCGCTGGGTTTGATTCCTAAGTACCACATAAACAGAAAAAAAGCCGGAAGTGGCACTGTGGCTCAAGTGGTAGAGTGTTAGCCTTGAGCAAAAAGCTCAGAGATAATGTACAGGCCCTCAGTTCAAGCCCCAGGACTTGCAAAAAACAAAACAAAACAAAACAAAAACAGAAAGAAAATGCAAAATTAGTTAGTTTTATATACTGCAGAAATCCTAATCTTCCAAAATCTCTCCGTGGAAAAGAGAGTTTATCCTTTCCAATTCACATAAGAAAGAGTTGTACTCAAGCCAGATATGGTAGTCCGTGCCTACAATTCCAGAATATGAGAAGCTAAGGCAGGAGGATCATGAAGTTAAAAGCCAGTACGGGCTACATAGTAAGTTGAAGACCAACCTGGGCTATGTAGAGAGAACCTGTCTCAAGGAAGAAAGAAAAGAGAGGAGGGGAAAAAGAAAGAGAAAGAAGTAGAAAGCAAAAAAGAAAGAAGTGTGAAAAGGAGTCTGGATTGCAGCTTTACACAGTTTCTGTGACAAGCTATCACTCTGCATCAAACAAAGGGGAAACCCCTCATTATCTTTCTCCTTCTCATTCACAGTAACAAAATGTCCTGAGGTTATTCAGGCTTAGGCTGCACAGACAGCAATGTAGATCCCTCCCCTCCTTTCCCCTACCCCTCTATTGTGCCATGGGATACATAGGGTTTATTCTAAAGAGCCAGGTGGCTATTTTCAACTTAGTGCTTGCCACCTTCTGCTACAGAAAAGCTCCACATTCCTAGCCAGAAGCTGAGCCCTTTAATTATTCTTGGTGCATGGACTCTGACATAGGTTCCTTTAGGAGCAAAACAGTCTGGACAACCATACTTGCCATACTTGTGAGGATGGTCAGAAGTGGAGATGGGAGTGGTCAAAGTCAATTTGTCAGAATTTCCTACTCAGGACCTATGCCTATGCCCCCTCAGAAAAATGCTAGTACTTGTTATCTGAAACCACATCCCATCTGACATATACAAATTTGGCCTCAGCCTAGAAGAAGAAATTTAATGTAGGGCTAGGAACATTGTATCCAGCTGGCTTGACATAGTGAGGATGGCCTGCTGTACTAGAACCTGTGACACATCAGCCCCTAGAGAGGTAGCAGGGCCCCAGCCTACAAATGTCCAAAGAATTCCCTGTCCAGTGTACAGGGTCCCATCTGTGAAGATGAAGGAAGCCTTCAGCATGCCTTTGTGTACAGTGAAATGCTGCCTAATATTAGACTCCAAAGAAAAAGAAGCCTAGTTATCTGAACTATCTGAATGGGAAGAGGGTTTATCAGTGAGGAAAAGTGTTAAGAATCCATGATAAAAAGAAAATGCCCGTAAGTGGATACCCATTAACTTTCCAAAGCTCAGCATCACACTGGAACTGGGTCTGGCCAATAAGCAAACTCCCAGTGATTTCCTAATTATGAACATGTGGGGCACGAATCCATCCATGTTTTCAATTTGCAGGCTGCTCCTTGCAAGTCCGGCTGTGGGCAGCAACAGATGGAGGGGTCTCCCAGCAGCCAGCCTTTATTTACGTATGAAGGCCTGCCTCTTGTGTGAGTGTCGACTCCTCATCTCCACTTAAACAATCCCTTTGCAGTGAATGGTTGTACTACACATAACACCTCCTTTGTCCACGAGCCTTCCGAAAGCTATCTGCCTGTCTGCCCTCTGCCTATGCATTTTTATGGTGCCGATCAACACAATTCCTGGCTCCAGAGACACCTCCGAGTGCTTGAAAGGGTAGCCCTTTTTCTATTGAAAACTCCATTTGCTTGGGCAATGGAAAGCTAAAAGGAGTCAGAATGAGTTGTTTTAGATTTAAACAATGGATTTCATTTGTTAGTGACTGTAGAAACTTACAAATTTTAGGACTTTAGAAAAGTCTCATAAAGAAAGGAAAGGAGAAAGAATGAAAGGAGAGAAAAAGGAAAGTTTGAGTAAAGCTTGCAAGGTTCTTTAGGTATATTATTATGATTATGATTATGATGATTATTACCACTACTACTACTATTGCTGCATCCTAATTGAACACTAATCTGTTTCACTGTTCTTTGAGGTCTGAACATTCTTCATTGTTCTTGGTCTTCTCATGGATGTGAACTCAGGCAGCCTCTGTGTACATGCAGGTGTTCTGGGGTCCTGAGCAATAACATCTCTGTCATGTTGGAATGCAGCAGGTGATGGGTTGAGGCTGAAATGACAGCTCCCAACATAGCAATGCCCCTCAATTATTGCTTCTTCTCCTCCCCCAACTTAGTGTCTTACCACAGAAGTACCTCATACCCAGAACAGCCTCTGAAGTTAGGAGGTTGATTTTATCAGAATAATTTGGCTGTGTTTTACTTTATAGATTCTGAAGAGAATAGTAGTGAAAGAGGAACTATTATCTGTCTGTTGAAACTGGTATTGTTCCATGAGATTATATGAGATCATCTATTCCACAGCAACTATGACTTTGGTATTTGTGGACAGTAGTTCAGACTCCTAGTACAAATGATTCCTTTATTATTCCCATTTCTTTACCTGTCATATGTACATAGCCTTTGAGCTTTTCTGCTTGTCCTAGACATATATTAGTTATTGCAAACAAGGGAAGCTATGTGACCTATGTTTCTTTGGGCCTGGTTTACTTCACTTAATATAATTTTTTTCCAAGAAATGCAAGTCAAACAACATTGAGATTCTACCTTACCCCTGTTAGAATGGCTAGAATCAAGAAATCTAATGACAACAGAGGAGATGTGGCCAAAAGGGAACCCTATTGCCTTGTTGGTGCTTGTTGGTGGGAGTGTAAACTTGTTCAACCACTTTGGAAAGTAGTATGGAGGTTCCTCAAAAGACTCCACATAGAGCTCCCCTATGACCCAGCAATCCCACTTTTGGGCATTTACCCAAACGACCACAAACAAGACCAGCTACCAGCTAAAGCTACCAGCACAACTATGTTTATTGCAGCATTATTTACCATAGCTAAGATATGCCCCTTAGTAGATGAATGGATCAAGAAAATGTGGTATATATACACAATGGAATTCTATGCCTCCATCAGAAAGAATGACACCACCCCATTTGTTAGGAAACAGAAAGAATTGGAAAAAATTATATTAAGTGAATTAAGCCAGACTCTTAAATGTTATAGGTTGAAAACTGAATACCCCTTGTGATGATATTAGGAGGTGGAATCTTTAAGTGGGAATTGTCACAAGGTTGGAGCCCTCATGAAGGGGATTAGTGCCTTTATAAAAAGGGACCCAGGAAGCAATCTTGGCCTTTTTCTTCCATCTAAGGATACAAGGATAAGATGGCAATCTTCAACTCAAAGGATTGTCACCAGAATCTTTAAGATTCTGCTGGCAGAATCTGCTGGCACCTTGATATTGAATTTCCAGCCATGAGAACTAAGAGAAGTAAATTTCTGTTATTTATAAACAGTCCAGCCTATCGTAGTTTGTTGTAGCACCCTGAATTGATTAAGAAAGATACTGACTGGTCATGATCATACAACACCCAAAATTGAGCTGCTGATAACCCGTAGCTTTCTTCATGTCAATTAATGGCCACGTTGTTTTCTATTTCTCAGGTCTGAAATCTTTCTCAATTAGAGAAATGTTAGAACCTCTAACATTACTTGTTATTACCATCTTATTTGGAAGAAAAATGTCTGTAGGTGTGATGGAAAACAAGAATCTTGAAGATTATTCTAGATTTTCTGACTGGGTTCTACATGCAGTAACATGTATCCTTAAAAGAAGAAAGTAGAAGGAGATGCACACACACACACACGCACACACACACACACACACACACACACACACACACACACACACACACACACACACACACACGACAGTAATGGGAAAATGCAGGCCGAACATGTAGTGATGTGGCCACAAGCCAAGGAAAGCCAGCAGCCACTGGAGCTTGAGGGACAGGGAACCTAGTTTTTCTGATAGTCTGATTTCAGCTCAGTGGTACTGATTTTGGACTTCTAATTTCCAGAAATCAGAATATGTTAAATCATAATACAAGTTGGTAGTGATTTTTAGTGCATAATACAAGTTGGTAGTGCTTGTTTCATTTATTTTTTAAAATGTGATGACTAGTTAATTCAAAATTATATATGTGGCTCACAGTATATTTCTCTTGGACAGTACTGCTGTAGACCATATGAAGGATAATTATAGAGATGGTAATGACCAGCTGTTCTCTAAATCTGCAGTGGACAAAATAAAAGCTAATAAATGGGCTTAGCATGCAAAGATAGTTTGAATATGTGAAAAAGGATAAACTAGGTTTAATGACTATTAAATATTGGAACTGGCCAACAATGACTCTGGAATGCATATGCCCATCAATCTTAGCAAATGAGATTGGCAACCATATGTCAATCTTCCAATAGATCTATCTAGAACATAGGAATGGGGTTAGATGACTGCTTCAGACCTGTTCCTAGCTTGTATAACTTTAAATTGTTGATATTATAAGACAAAGAATTTTCAATAGTTTCAATATTCAAATTTAAATCCTGATTTGCATTGCATCTATTGCCACAGATGATCATTTCTTCATGTATCTGTTGGCATTTTTATTTCTTCTTCTGAGAAGTCATTATGACTCTTTAAGTCATTAGTCTATTTATTAATTGGCTTGTTGTTTCCTTGAGGGTTTAATTTTTTGAGCTGTAAGTATATTTTGGATATTAGGCCCATGTCCGATATATAAGTGGCAAAAAGCTCCCATTTGGTAGGCTATTTAGCTATTTAGGCTATTTAGTGTTTCTGGATGTTAACCTGGAAAATTTTTACCTGTGCCTAGGAGCTCTAGTGTTTCCCCTATGTCTTCCTGCAATAGATTCATTGTTTCTTGTCTTACATTGAGGTCTTTGATCCATTTTTAATGAATGCTGGTGCAAAGTGATTTATAAGGATCTAGTTTCAGACTTCTAAATTAGATATCCGATATTGCCAGCATCATTTGTTGAAGATAAATGTCTTTCTTCCTGCCTATGTTTTTGGCTCCCTTATTGATATTAGATGGCTATAGGTCTATAGGATCATTTCTAGGTCTTCTATTCTGTTCTATTGGTCACTATGCCTATTCTTGTGCCAGCACCAAGCTATTTTCATTACTATGGCTTTCTAATAGAGTTTGAAATTTGGTATTGTTATTCCTCCAACACTTTTCTTTTTGCTAAGGGTTGGTTTTTCCACCTCATTCTAGTTAAAATGGCCATTATCAAGAAAACTAACAATAACAAAGGCTGTGAGGATGTGGCCAAAAAGGAACTCGGTTACAATGTGGGAATATAAGCTTGTTCACCCAACGTAGAAAGCAGTCCCTCAAAAAACGAAATATAGAACTAACCTATGAGAGACCTGAGGAAAATGGTGGAGATGTACCTGGGCTATAATTGAGCTCTTCCCAAGAAACCATTTTTCACAGTTCAGCGAATAATTCACTACAGGAAAATCACACCAAGTGAGCCATAGATAGTACAGAGATTCTGCCTAGAGAGGAAAAATTCAGGCAGCTTGCACGAGAAGACAGATTTAAGCAGAAGTAGTTGCCATGAGATCGGCCAGACAATGCTGGAGCAAAGGTGCCAGAGACCAAGGGCCGTATGTCTTCACCAACCTCCAGCATGGACTAGATGATCAGGAGCAAAATTCCACATCCTGCTGGCCACTGTAGGGCCCAGATTGTGGATGGTCTCAAAAGCCAAGGGAAACTGTGAGTATCCCCAGTCTTTTCCACAGAACAGCTCAGGGAAGGAAACCCTCCCCTCTCCACCACCTGAGAAGAACGCCATATTTGATACTGGCATGGACTTAGCCATAACAGCTAGCAGATAATGGTGCAGCAATGGTGGCACCATTTTTCTTCAGGGCAAGGATTTGACCTAGGAACGTTGGCTCCGCCCAGGGGAAGGCTGCCCACCCAAGAGAAGGGAACTCCTCACAGGGCCAGAGAGGAACAACCTTCACTACCAGCTGAGCTTAGAGAGTCAGCCACCACCCCTGCAGGCAGCAAAGGAATTCCACCCATACCACAGCCAAACTGGGAGCTCAGCCGACTGTAGGAATCTCATTAAAAATAATAAATAAAAACTTGACAGGCTATAAAAGCCGAGAGAGGCTCTAGGTTGGTGGTCCAAAGGGGGATCTCCACTTTGGGAAAAGCCACTGACTCCAGACAGACCAAAACCTCACCCACTCCCAAGCTCAGCCCCAGCAGCAACAAACTACAGTCTCCTGAGATCACAAAAACAAAACAAATAACAACAACAACAACCAAAACACAGCAGATCTGCTTTTCAGTCTGGGATGAAGTAAAGCAGAACTATATTCTGCCCAACCAAACAAGCTGATATGGGAAACCAACCAAGCTATAGGGAAAACAGACGACTGCAAACAAATCAAAGAAACCATCAAGGGACTGGAAAGCGGACATAGGGCAGACATAAGATCCCCCAAATAAATAGAAGATCCTTAATATAATTCACTTAATATAATTTTTTCCAAGTTTTTCCATTTCCTAACAAATGGGGCAATGTCATTCTTTCTGATGGAGGCATAGAATTCCATTGTGTATATATACCACATTTTCTTGATCCATTCATCTACTGAGGGGCATCTGGGTTGGTTCCATATCTTAGCTATGGTAAATAATGCTGAAATAAACATTGTTGTGCTGGTAGCTTTAGTGTAAAGTAAACCAGGCCGAAAGAAACATAGGTCCCATGGTTTCCCTTATTTGCAATATCTAGTATATGTATGAGTCAAGCGGAAAAGGTCAGATAATGTGATGTCAGGAAAATGAACCCTTAGATATGTATTTTAATGTTTTTTTCTTTCATGCATGTGTTTCTAACACATTTATAAGATTATCTCTTTGTTGCTTTGTATGTCCCTCCCCCACAGTATAACCCCTGCTTTCACTATATTTGATGTCAGTATAACTTGTGGAGGAGATGGGGAAAAACAAGTCATTTAAGGATACAGGTGGACCTGTTGCAACAATGAGAAGTACAAGTTGTCATGTCCAAAACGAGCTTTACAACGTCGGTGGGGGGGGGGGGGAGGAGGGGGGGAAAGGAGAATGATTGGGATTGGGGGGGGGGAGGGGGGAGGCTGGGAAGGGATGTGAAGGGTAAACCAAAGGAGGAGGCTGCAATGCTTGGTAAGAAATGTACGCATTATCCTGCCCATGTAATTGTAACCCCTCTGTACAGTATGTTCACAAATAAAATAAAATTAAATTAAAAAAATAAATAAATAGAAGATCCTTTTATCTTTTCATTTTCCCCAATGATAATTTTTATATTTTAAATTTTTTTAAAAAAATTGCTCTTTTCCTCTTCCTTTTTATTTTTTTGCAGCTGTTTTTATTGTTACCTCTTTTTTCTGTCAGTTTTTTTGTTTTTGTTTCTATTTTTGTTTTCTTGTTTTTTCTTTTTTCTACAGTCTTATTCAATTTTTTTTTCTTCCTCATTGCTGTTCTGTTCACAACTAGATACATAGCCTAGGGTGATCACTAGGCTTTCTCCTAAACTGTATATACTAGAGTCAAAATATAAATTGATCACTCATTTCTTTACTGCACAATCTTAGTATTTTTTAGTATTATTACTTTATAATACGTGTTTTAATTTTTATTATATATATATTTTTCTCTTTTCCTTTTTAAAAAATGTGTCTTCTTTCTCACTTAAAATTTAGGTTTTAGTTTTCTTCCCTCTGTTCCTTTCCTTTGCTACATCCCTCTGCTCTGATTTTCTCCTCTTATATTTCATTACATATCTTAATCTTTCCTCTAATTTCACCTCAATCCATTTTCCGTTATTTCTGCTCCTTTATTACCTCTTTGCCTTCTTTACTCTGTTGATCCCCAAGTGCGAAACATTGAGCTGGACTATCTATATCTGTAGTCAGTGAGACTGTGCCAAAGTGTCTCATGGTGTTATCCTTTTGGTCCAAATCACTACAAACCTCAAAACATACCTACTCACTGATTACAACTGTATATAATCACTGATCCTGAAACACAATATCCATCGACAAAGAAAAGCAGAGATAAATAAGGGAATACCTATAATTGGGAACCTCTAAAATGGGTGCAAATACATGGCCCGAGTGTGGATTTTGTCTTAAACCTGTGCCCAATGGTGATATTGGGCCTACTTACATATCCATTAGAGGAGAGATAGAGTGAAATACCTATTTGGATTGTGAACCCCCAAAAGTCTGCACAACTACAGGGCTCTGAGTTGGTGCTTATCTTAAAATTGTGTTCTGGTGAGGGAGTAGATATACTTTCATCTCCAAAACAGAAGAGAGATAGAGAAAACACATACTTTTGATTGAGAATCTTCAAAGTCTGAGAAACTACAGGACTCTGGGTTCAGGCTTACCATAAAATTGTGTTCTGGTGTGGAACTGGAGATACTTTCGATTCCAAAAAGGAGAGATAGAGTGAAAATACTTATTTTGAGTGTGAACCTCCAAAGTCTATACTCTCTCTCCCTCTCAAAAGGTGAGATAGCATTAAAACACCCATTGTTGGTTTTAAACCCCCAACATCTATGCTACTACAGAACTCTGGGTAGGTGCTTGTCTTAGAATTGTGTTCTGGTGTGTAATAGGATATACTCTCACTCCCTACAAGATGAGGTGGAGTGAAAACACGCATCAGTGATTGTAAACTTCCAAAGCCTGTGCAAGTACAGCATTCTGGGTGAGTGCTCTTGGAATTGGGTTCTGGTGTGTAATTGGAGATATGCTCATTCCCTAAAAAGGTGAGATAGAGTGAAACCAGCAATTGCTAGTTGTAATCCTTCAAAGTCTGTTCAACCACAGGGCTCTGGGTTGGTGCTCATGTTCCAGTAAGAAATTGAATTTGCTTTCATTCCCAAATGGGCAGAGCAAGCCACAGAAACACAAGAAAAATGGCAAGTCAAGGAATCTCAACTCCCACCCCGGACAAACAGGCAACAAAGAAGTTAATAAAAAAATCCAGAGGATACCCCTGAAAATGCTTTACAAACACTACTGGTAAACATGCTGAATGAAAAGATTGAAAGCTTACATAAGGCTATGAGTGAGCATGATGAAGCTAACCAAAGATAGAGAAATTTATGGAATCCACAACCAGAAAGCTTAGCAAATTCCAACAAAGGGAAAGGGAGTCCAATGAAAGTATAGCCACTCAACTAAACAATTTGAGAGTGAACACTGAAAACCAAATTAAGGAGGTAAAGAAGTCTGTACAAGATCTAAAAGAAAGCTTCAACAAAGAAATTGAAGCCATTAAAACTGAACAATTAGAAGGAAGGTAAAATAGAAAAACAAATTAGAAAGTCTGGACAGTAGGCTAGACCATGCAGAAGACTGTATCTCTGGGTTAGATGATAGCCTAGACTTTATAGTGAAAGAAACAGACAAGTATTCAAAACAAATCCAAGAAATATGATAGATCCATTTAACATATAGAAGACACCAACAGAAGGCTCAATTTAAGGCTAATGGGTATAGAAGAGGACCTAGAAACAGAAGCTAAAGGTCTATGAAATTTATTTAACAAAATCCTAGCAGAGAACTTCCCAAACATACAAAAAGGCCCATTCAGATACAAGAAGCCTTTAGAACCCCGAATAGACTATATAGGTACAGGACATCCTACTGCCACATTGTAATCCACAGAGGGTCAATAGAAAGGAAAGAAAAGGATCCTTAAAGCTATCAGGGAGAAAAGACAATCACCTATAAAGGAAAAACAATCAGAATAATTACAGATTTCTCAGCAGAGACCATGAAAGCAAGAAGAGCCTGGAATTAAGTATGCCATGCCCTAAAGACACTTATTGACTGAAAATAGTGTACCCAGCTAAACTCTCCTTCATAACTGAGGGAAAAAGAAAGACCTTCCACAGCAAAGAAAAATTCAAGCAATACATATCCACCAAACCAGCACTATAAAAGATACTTAAAGATGTCCTACACAGAAAACCAACAAGAACACGATGAAGGCAGAGAAATGGCTCCAAACAAAGAATCAGATAAGCATAAGAACAACACTGGAGACACGGCCCCTAAGAAGGTGGATAACATGGTGGAACTACCAAACACCTCTCAATCCTAACTCTCAATATTAATGGATTTAAATGACATAGACTGTCTAGTTGGATCAAAAATCTATCTTCAAGTGATGCACCTGACCAATAAAAACAAACATATTCTGAAAGTCAAAGGCTGGGATAAAAATCTACCAAGCAAATGGCCTCCACAAACAGGCTGGAGATAAAATAGACTTCAAATTAAAATTAGTGAGAAGATAGAGAAGGGCATTACATTCTAATAAAAGGATCTGTCCTACAGGAGGATATAACAATTCTAATATCTATTTACCAAATACCAGAGCACCCAAATTTATTCAAGAAACACTACTTTTCCTAAACTCACACATAGATCCAAAGACATTGATTGTTGGTGACTTTAATACACCACTTTCCCCTCTGGATATATCAACTCAGCAAAAACTCAACAGAAAAACCTCAGATCTAAACAACTGCATAGACTAACTAGACCTAACAGACATTTACAGACTATTTCACTCAGCAGCATCAGCATACACATTCTTCTCAGCAGCACATGGTACATTCTCCAAAACAGACCACATTTTAGGTCACAAAGAAAATCTATACAAAGTAAGAAATGGTAAAATTATTCCCTGCCTTCTCTCAGACCACACTGGAATAAGATAAGAGCTCAATGTCAGAAGCCATCAAAGACAATTCTGTAACACGTGGAGACTGAACAACACATTGTTGAATCACCAATGGGCCATGGAAGAGATTAGAAAAGAAATTCAAGTGTTTGTAATATCTAATAAAAATGAACATACAAGTTACCAGCTCCTCTGGGATATAGCAAAGGCAGTTCTCAGAGGAAAATTTATAGCTTTCAGCTCCTACATCAGCAAATTGGAGAAATTTCAAACCAAAAATCTAACAATGCATCTGAGGCTCCTTAAAAGAGAGCAACAAACCCCATCCAGTAGGTGGAAACAAAAAATCAAAATTAAATCAGAATTAAATGAATTAGAGACCAAAAAACTATAGCAAAGATCAACAAAACAAAGAGTTGGTTCTTTGAAAAAATTAACAAAATTGACAGGCCCCTAGTAAATCTGACCACAAAAAGAAAGAGGACACACTCAAATAAATAAAATCAAAGATGAGATTAAGAACATCAAAACAGAAACAAGCAAGATTCAGAACATTATAATGGAATGTTTTTCTAACCTTTATGCTAGCAACTTTGACAATACAGAGAAAATGAATGAATTTCTAGCAAATATTTATATACCCAAATAACCAAGAAGATCTAAACCAACTAAATAGACTCATATCAAATACTGAAATACAAATGGCAATAAAAGACCTGCCACTCAAGAAAAGCTGAGGACCCGATGGATTCACAGGTGAATTCTATAAAGCTTTCAAAGGAGAACTCACTTCAATACTCCTCAAACTCTTCAATGAAATTGAAAGTGAAAGATCACTATTAAACTCATTCTTTGAGGCCAGAATAACCCTCATCCCAAAACCTGATAGAGACCCATCAAAGAAAGAGAACTGTAGACCCATCTCTTTAATGAACAATGGTGCAAAACTCTTCAATAAAATTCTGGCCAACCAACTACAACATCTAATAAAAATTCATACACTGTGACCAAACAGGATTCATTCCAGGGATGCAAAGCTGGAAGTCAATTAATGTAAACCAACACATCAATAGGAGCAAGGACAAGAACCATATCATCTCTATAGATGCAGTGAAAGCATTTGACAAGATCCAAAACCCCTTTATGATGAAAGCTCTGGAGAAACTAGGAATCCATTGAACATTCCTCAATATAATAAGGACTTATATGACAAACCTATAGCAGCATTATACTTAATGGTGAAAAGTTAAAAATTATTTCCTCTAAAATCAGGAACAGACAAGGGTGTCTACTATCTTCACTCCTCTTCAATATTGTATTGGAATTCCTAGCCAAAGCAATAAGGCAAGAGACAAACAAAAGGGATCCAAATATGGAAAGAAGTAAAATTCTCCCTCTTTGCAGATGACATAATCTTGTCCTTACAAAACCTCATAGGCTCCTCCTCCAAACTACTTGAGCTGATCCAAAACTCTGGCAAACTAGTGGGGTATAAAATTAGCCCACAAAAACCAGTACGTTTTCTGTATGCCAACAATAAGAAGAGTGATGCTGAAATAAAACAGCAACTCCTTTTGTAATAGCCTTTAAAAAATAAAATACCTAGTTATAAACTTAAAGAGGTCAAGGACCTCTATGATGAAAACCTTAAAAACTTAAAAAAGGAAATTAAATCAGATTTAGGGAAGTGGAAAAACCTCCCATGCTCCTGGATTGGGAGAATTAACATTGTGAAAATGACAATACTGCCCAAAGCTATCTACAAACTCAATACAATACCTATCAATATCCCAACAACATTCTTTAATGAAATAGAAGAAGCAATCAGAAAATTCATATGGAACAATAAAAGACCCCAAATAGCAAAAACGATCCTTAGCAGGAAGAACAGTGCTGGAGGATATCAATGCCATTATTATAAAGTTGTAGTTATAAAAAAAAAAAAAAGCTTGGTACTGGCACAGGAACAGGCATGAAGACCAATGGAATAGAATCGATGTCCCAGACATGACCCCATAGACCTATGGCTACCTAATCTTCAATAAGGGAGCCAAAATTATCAGATGGAAGAAAGAGAGCCTCTTCAACAAACGGTGCTGGCAGAATCGGCTACACACAGGTAGAAAATTGAAGATCCCTTATATATCACCCTGCACCAGAATCAACTCCAAATGGATCAAAAGCCTTGAGGTAAAAGCAGAGACCTTGAAAATATTACAGAGAGGAAAAGGGGCACAGGTCAAAACTTCCTAAATAAAGATCCAGAAACACAACAAATCAAAGAAAGGCTGGATAAATGGGATCACTTCTGCATGGCAAAGGACATAGCTAGAAAGATAAATAGAAAGCCCACAGATGGGGAGAAGATCTTCACTAGCTATACAACAAACAAGAATCTCATCTCAAAAATATATCTACAGCTCAAAAAATTAACACGGGGTGGGGGTAGGGAGGTGAGAGGTGGGGTGGGAGATGGGAAGGGATGGGAAGGGGAAACAAAGAGGAAGCAACAATGCTTGATAAGAAATGTACTCATTGTCTTGCCCATGTAATTGTAACCCCTCTGTACGGTATTTTCACAAAAAAAATATGAAAAAAAAATAACACCGCCAGTAACAAATCCCTAAAGAAACAATCACCCCATTAATAAGTGGGCTAAGGAATTAAAAAAATTTCTCTAGAGAGGAAACAAGAATAGCTAATAGACACATGAAGAAATGCTCAACATCTTTGGCCATAAAAGAAATGCAAATCAAAACAACATTGAGATTCCACCTCACCCCAGTTAGAATGGCCATTATCAAGAAAACAAATAATAACGGCTGCTAGAGGAGATGTGGCCAAAAGGGAACACTATTACACTGTTGGGGGAGAATGTAAGCTGGTTCAACCACTTTGGAAGGCAATATGGAGGTTCCTCAAAAGACTAAACATAGATCTCCCCTATGATCCAGCAATCCCACTCCTGGACATTTTTGCAAATGATCTCAAGCAAGGTCACCACAAATATATTCATTGCAGCATTGTTTACCATAGCTAAGATATGGAACCAACCCAGATCCCCCTGGGTAGATGAATGGATCAAGAAAATGTGGTATATATACACACAATGGAATTTTATGCTTCTATCAGAAAGAATGACATTGCCCTTTGTGTAAGGAAATGGAAAGACTTGGAAAAAATCATATTAGCGAAGTAAGCCAGACCCAAAGAAACATAGGCTCTATGGTTTCCCTCATTTGTAATCATTATTATGTGCCTAGGATAGTTCTGGCAGAGAATCATAATAGCTCAAGAGCTATGAACATATGACCATACAAAATGATGCTAATTGAAATGAACTCCAAGACAGTGAAAGAACAAGTTTTTTTTTTTTCAGATGTCACCCCTGATGTTGCCAATGTACTGTATCTAGTTCTTTCTTCTTAGTTTATTTCATTTTTCTTTTTTCATTGGTTTATCCCTGGCAATCTCTGTTTTGATTCTGGTACCCTCCATTTTATATATACATTTATCTGATTTGGGGAAGAGAAGTGAAATAACAAAATGCTGATAGAAGTACAAAGGATGACCCATTGCAACAATGATACTCAGAAGACACCATGTTGGAAATGAACTTTACAACTTGTGATGGGGGGAGGGATAGTGGGAGAACAACAATGGAGTGGGTAACAATGTTCAACAAGAAATATACCTTACTCATGTAACTGTAACCCATCTGTACAGCATCTTTACAATAAAATAAAAAATTTTTAAAAGGAACTACCCCATGAACCATAATCCCACTTGTGGGCAATTATCCAATAGGCACAAAAAAGGGATACAGTAAAGCCACCAGCATAACATTGTAACATTACATACCATAGCCAAGATATATAATCAGCCCAGATGCCCCTCAATGGATGAATGGATCAAGAAAATGTGGTGTAATACGCAATGGAATTGTACATCCATCAGAAAGAATATTGTATAATTCATAAGGAAATGGAAAGATTTGGAAAAAATTATATTACATGAAGAAAGCCAGACCCAGAGAAATATAGGGTGCATGATTTCCTCATTTGTAGTAGCTTGAATGTGTTATAAATCTGTCAGTAAACACACTGGGTGGGATACAAGTGGTCACAAATAAACTAACTAAAGTACAATAGACTCTATGGAGAGCTCAAAGAGTATAATTCTGTAGAAAGACTAAGACAAAGCCCAATAAAATAAGTATCAGGAAATGAGCACTTGGAAGAGGCAGGTTAGGGCCAAAGAGAGAGGGGTAGATGAATAAAAGGAGAAGTAAAGGGAATGCAGTTAAGAATTCACTGCATATACTACAGAATTGAGAAAAATAAGGGAAGGGATGGGTCAAAGGGGGGGGGGAGGGTGAAGATGTTGAAGGGATGACATAGCTCAAATGCAGTACATACATAAACTGCTTTGTTAAATAGCAAGAAATCAATACATATCTTAAAAATTAATAAAAGCGAGGGAAGGAGTGGGTTGGGAAGGGCGGATAAAAATGTTGAAATGGGTGGCATTGATTAAGATGCACTGCACTTATAAAGAGCTTTGTTGAACCGAAACTCCTTTGTACAACTACTTAAAGATAATACAAATACTAAAAAGAATTAAATCCTACCATATTTATTTCTCCTTGGGTGTTCCTTTTGTTTTTGGAGGCCTTATCAAGTTAGGCAACCACTTAACACAATCCCCTTTGCCCCCAGCCCACATCCTTCTGTCTAGTTTTCGTGATCCCCAAAACTGTCAAAAAACAGATCACTGTTAGTGAAAGAAAGAACAAACCAAAGCTAGTTAGAAGCACAAGGTAGAACTGGGGTTAGATGGAAGTTGGGTGTATAAATTACTTAAGAGTCAGGTCTCTGAGTGAATCACGTGATCTTCCAAGTCTTAAGGATATAACATCAATCTTTAAAATTATTTTAGGGATTGGAAATAATGCAAAGAAAATACATGATCCAGACCAGGAATTTCCTAAATGGGCATTTTCATTTATGTTTTTTATTTAGGCTTTTTACAGTGATATCAGTTCTGTGAGCAGAGGTGATTTCATACCAGAATTTACCAAGATGTCATCATATTATATAGTGGAGTCTGAGAAGGAAAGTTATGGCTTATAAAAATTTATGAAAAAAAGTTAGGAATTTTCTGGATATTTAATCAACTGACATTATAATTCGACTTGGAAAGAAGTTCCAAAGATGTGTTTGGGTATAGTGGCTCATGCCCATAATCCCACTTATTTGAGAGGCAAAGATTGTAAGGGTTATGGTTCAAGGCCAGCCTCCACAAAAAAGTAAGATTTCATCTGAACAACAAACAAGTTGTGGTACTCACTATTTAATCCCAGCTACTACATTATAGAGATAGGTAGAAGGATCACAGTCCCAGATCAGTTCTGGACAGAAAGTACAGAATCTTCTCTCCCAAATAACTGAAGAAGTAAGGGCTGGAGGGATAGTTGAAGTGTTAGAATACCTGTTTAGGAAGCATCAGGTTCTGAGTTCAAAACCCAAGTACCACCAAACAAATAACTAGGTTCCAAAGTTTGAACCTATAGATGATTCATGTGTGGAATTTTAAATTCTGCTTATAGTAATTCAGATTCCATAGCAGTGAAAGTTTGTCTGTTTAAGAAAAGTAAGTAATAGATTCTATTATTAGAAACTACCAGAAAGGTGTACTTTTAAGTACAGATTACAAGAATTTGAAGTATCTGTGATTTATCCTATGGAGATGCTATTATTACCTTCTTTATTTAACAGAAGAAGAAATTAAAAAACATTACTTTGCCTGAGGAAATAGTCACTCAGGTCAAGATGGGGATTTGAACTTGGCTTTTTGTCTCAACACCTTGCAATCACAGTACCATACATACTACCCTTCACAGAATAAAAATCTTTCTAGACCGACTTAGACAAGAGCAAGTTCTCACTGTTGATGACTTCTGCTTTCATACATATTAATAATATATTCATAACATATTTATGAGATGTCTACTTTTTGTAAAACATCACACGACTTTAAAAGAATATAAGACAATAAGCCAGATGTCGATAGCTAATAATAATCCTATAATATAATAATATAATAATAATAATCTCTACTCAGGATCTCTACTCTACTCAGAGATCTTAGAATTGCAAAATCAAGCCCAGGCAGAGAAGTCCATGAGATCCTTATCTCCAATTAACCACTAAAAGCTTCTAGGGGAGCTATGGTGGTTCAAGTGGCAGAGCACTAGCCTTGAGCATAAACTCTCATGGACAGTGCCCAGCCCCCCCCCCCCCCCCCCCACACACACACATACACTAAAAGAAGACAAGACAAATAAAATAGCTTCTGTCCTCAAGGAGTTTACAGTGTAACCGGAAGAATGGTTATGTTCTCAATAAACTATAATGCAAAGAACATGGAAGTAACTGTGGCCAGAGCATTGACCAATTGTGGGGAGAAAACCCCCTCCTGAAGATTGCAAGCCAGTGCTTTGTGCGTCCTTTATTGTCTGTGTCATGGTCTGAGACAAAGCTCCTGCTCTTCCTTCCTGGACTGTGACTGTGGGCACCGTCATCTTTATTCCTTAGGCATCTATCCAAAGTCTCTGACCTCTCCCAGGTTCTCAATAATTACTCAGAGGATATATGAGTAGAGAAATGCGATTGCATGAAGTTGCAGAGCTTCTTTCTGCTAAGGACATAGCTAGAAAGATCAATAGAAAGCCCACGGATTGGGAGAAGATCTTCACTAGCCGTACAACGGACAAGGATCTCATACCTAAAATACCGGAACTCAAAAAATTAAATGCCCCAACAACAAATCCTCAAAGAAACAACTGCCCAATAAATAAGTGGGCTAAAGACTTAAAGAGAAACTTCTTTGAAGAGGAAAGAAGGATGGCCAATAGACATATGAAGAAATGCTCAACCTCTCTAGCCATAAAAGAAATGCAAATCAAACAACATTGAGATACGGCCTCACCCCAGTTAGAATGGCTAAAATCAAGAACTCTAATAACAACAGATGTTGGAGGGGATGTGGGCAGAAGGGAACCTTACTACATTGTTGGTGGGAGTGTAAACTTGTTCAACCACTTTGGAAAGTAGTATGGAGGTTCCTCAAAAGACTCTAAATAGAGCTCCCCCATGACCCAACAATCCCACTTTTGGACATTTACCCAAAATGATCACAAACAAGACCATACTAAAGCTACTGGCACAACTATGTTTTTTGCAGCATTATTCACCATAGCTAAGATATGGAATCAACCCAGATGCTTCTCAGTAGATGAATGGATCAAAAAAAATGTGGTATATATACACAATGGAATTCTATGCCTCCATCAGAAAGAATGACAGTGCCCCATATGTTAAGGAAATAGAAAGACTTGGAAAAAATCATATTAAGTGAAGTAAGCCAGGCCCAAAGAAACATAGGTCCTATGGTTCCCCTTATTTGCAATAACTAGTATATGTCTGAGACAAGCAGAAAAGGTCAGATAAGCTGATGCTAGGCAAAATGAACCCCAAGATAAGGACACAAGTGGTTTTTTCTTTCTTGCTAAGGTGACTGTTTTGTTGCTTTGTATGTCCCTCCCCCAAGGTATACCCCTGTTTTCACTGTATTTGATGTTGGTATAATTTGGGGAAGGGAAGAGGAAAAAAACAAAAAAAACCCCAATTGTTTAAATAGGGATACAGGTGGACCCATTGCAGCAATGAGATGTACAAAATGCTATGTTGAAAAGTGAACTTTACAATTTTGGCGGGGGCGGGGGAGTTGGGGGATCATATAGTCGTGGAGATGGGAGGTCAGGGATGGTAGGAGAAAAACAAAGGAGGCAACAGGCAACAATGCTTGATAAGAAATGTACTTATTGCCTTGCTCATGTAATTGTAACCCCCCTGTATGGTATTTTCACAATAAAAAATTATTAAATAAAAAAAGAAATAGGTGCAGATGAAAAGGAGAACACTTACAATTAAAAAGATCCTAAAAGCTTCAGTAGAAACTTGATTTTTGAGCTAAGCCTTGAACGATATAGAGGGCTCTTTCATGTGTATGTGTGCTGGTCCTAGAGCTTGAACTCAGGGCCTTGGTGTTTTCCTGGAGCTTTTGTGCTCAAGGCTGGTACTCTACCACATGAGACACAGCTCCACTTCTGGCTTTTTGGTAGTTAATTGCAGATAAGAGCCTCATGGACTTTCCTGACCTGGCTGGCTTTAAATTGCTATCCTTAGATCTTGGCTTCTTGAGTGGCTGGGATTACAGTCCTGAGCCACCATTGCCCAGCTTGATATAGAGTGTTCTGATAAAAGCAGAAGTGAGACTTGAGGCAAGGCAGGGTATATCATAGATCAAATAGAAGGAACAAGCTAGAAGCTGTGGAATTGACTTATTGGACTAATGTATTATTCAATGATGTGGGCCTGTGCCTACATTGACCAAAGACAGGACTAATACCATTCTGTAGAAAATTCAGGCAAATCCTAAACAACTTAGTATGAAATAAAGCAACTCTGATTGGTGTTTGAATTGTCCTGAATAATAAATGTGTTTACTAAATATTTAGTCCACATCTAACATTACAAAGAATTAGTTCCTGGTCATGTTACTGACCATGTGCCTGGATGAAGACACTGATTTTAACACAGGTAAGCGACTTCTCACAATGCTTATAAGGAGGGTTAGGGAATCAGGATTTGAACCCAGGTCCTTCTATGTCCACTGCCCTAATCATTCTATCATGTAATCCTAACACAGTCTGTGTACTTTCATCAAATGTAAGTATTTGCTCTATCATTCTTTTCTTCCTTTAACCTGTATCTTAAATCTGCATTGGTTAGTAAAGAATCTAACAGGCTCCAGTTCAGGCTGAGTTTGAAACTAAGAAGCAAGATTTCTGTTTTCAAATCCCCTTGGCAAAGCAGGAGGCTGCAGCTCATTGGAACTCATCTTCCTATATACTCAAGTGTCTCCAGAGAATTTCCAAAGCTGAGCATGAATATGTAGACATGCGGGAAATGAGCAGGGCAGATGTTAAGCTGATCTCTGTTGGGCCATTTTACATCATACAAGCTAATATACAGCACCTTTTTTGGCTGCCAACACTGTTTTGTGTTCCTGTTTATCAATCTCCTTTCTTTCCTCTCCCCCACTGCCAGACCCTGCATTTACATCTCTCTCTCTGTCTTCCCCTGATTCTTTCTCTCTCTCAGACTCTAGAAAAAAGCAGACTTTTGACTTTCTTTTGTACATAGAAAGTTAATTCAGGCCTGTCCAAAGAATGAATCTAGATGTCAGAAGAACTCATTGCTTCCAAAGTGCTGTGACAGGTGATCACTCAGCCCTCCCTGTCCCCACCCATCACTGCCACTCCCATCCCCAAGGGATTTCCTTTGCATCCTGAATGTCCTGGGAAACTCAATGGGATTGTCTTTTAGAAGCTAGGGGCTGGCTAGCGTGATCTCGTGGGTTAGCTGAAATCCAGTGTAAGGGAGTAACATTGTGTAATGGCTTCATCCTTGTCTTCCTTCCCTTCACATAGAGGGTGCTATTGGGTTCCTAGCCAGAGGGTCAGGGTTTTAAATTCTCTTCAGCAGTAGTGGTGAAGTCATGCATCCAATGTGTGTGTGTGTGTGTGTGTGTGTGTGTGTGTAAGTGTGTGTGTGTGTGTGTGTAAGTGTGCGCATGCACGTGTGTGCGAGCCCGTGCTTTCCAACAGGTCCATCTGTTTATTCTTTAAACATGATTGTAGGCTATGTGCTGCACTGTGTATGAAATCCCACATTCAGGTCTGGAGAATAGTAGTAAGCAAGCAAACCATTGAACATTCTTATTTAAGACGGACACATCTGGTAAGAAGCAATATCAGGGTGTGTGGAATGGGAAGGAAAGTAGGAGGTCCCATGGAGAGCTGTACAGTGAAGACCTTTCTGAAAGACATGCCTACTAAGCTACAGCTTAGAGGGGAAGATTAAATTAGCCACCAAGAGAGACAAGGAAATCATCCTGGAATAACACATGGGAGATTCTAATAGGAGGAATGAGGAGTTTGTGGAAATGAAAAGAATTCAGTGTGGCCAGAGCAGAGAGAGAAAGAGGGATAATGGGAGGAGTTGAGATGAAGAGATCAACAGAAGGTAGTCCCTAGGATATTGTAGATTGCATTTTATTCTCAGAGCAACAGGATTTATTCAAGAATTTCAAGGAAGCCACGGCTCTCTCTGTACCTGCTATGTTTCTAAGCAAATCTGCTTTGGTGCAAATGTAACAGGACATAGGATGATGTTTGTAAATAGGTTTTGGTATGATGACTCCAACAATAGATCATGTGCTGGGGAAAAAAGGGTGAGTTCTGTATTGTGGACAATAACCTTGAAGTTAAATGGTCCAACAAAAGCCATGTTCTCTTGCCTCTGGCAAGAGTGTCAGTGGGAGGTAGCCACCCAGTCCAGCATTATACTTTCTGTCCTCCCCTGCATCAGTGGGGTGCTGTCTGAGTAGTACCCACTACTCAGTACCCACTACCCACAATATGAGTGGAATTGATACATGATTTCTGGGTTTGCAACATTTCAGAAGTAGGCAGAGTTGGAAGTTTATGCATTGAAATGAAATTTGAAAAAGTAAACATACTATAAATGGACTCAACTAGTAATGGTATTTAAATAATGGCAGTCCTATTCTAGACAAGCAAAACTGAAAAGAAAACAAAAGAAGAGGGCAAGAATTTTGTATCTTCTTTTCTCACCTGTGCATAAATATAGAGGACTCTACAGCCATAGAGAATGGCAGAAGAAAGTCATCTTTACTTGATGTATTAAAAGGATTTTTATTATGCAAGAAGATGTGGTAGATTTGGGGTTTTGGCAGTTAATGCTCAAGGAACTGAATTGCAATCCTACGTAACTGTCTCTTTTCCCTAGTAAGTTATGCAGAGTAATGCCAGCAACATTTCCAAAGTAGGTACCCAGACCATAGTCTTATTTCTCATAAGACTCTTCACCAAAATTTAAACCTCCTTTAAAAAGATATCAAGCTAGATATAATTTCCCAACCTTTTTGAAGTTGTATGTTTTTCTTTATCCCATAGGGCATGAGCCATTCTAGTCCATGAAAAACTCTTCCTGTGTTCCTCCATGTTCTTTTCCCCTTGAGCTTGTGACCTTCTAGGATAAACGGAGAGGTCACATGTTGAGAATGGCAAAGCAACCATCAGCCTGGGTTCCTGAACAACCTAACAGAGGAGAAGCTATTCCACTGAGGAAGCCACCAGCCTGGAAACAGTCTTAGCAACAAGAAATCAAAATAACTGTTCATCAGAAGGAGAGACTGGGATATGAGTTTTGATTAGTTGATCAGGGAGGGTCTTCAAGGTCAATGAGAGGAGAAGGCCAATTAGGCAAAAAGCTAGAGAAAGCACTGCCATCTAAAAACAGTTTATGCAGAAAGAGGGAGTTTGTCATACTGAGGATACAAAAGGCCAGGGTGGCTGAATACACAAGACAAGGAGAAAGAAATAGGGGTAGATACAGGGCCCAAGTCATGGAATTTATGGTTCATTCTCGGTTCCAAAGAGGGGCCTTTGTTGGGTAGTTCCTTTATTTTACACAGTGTTCAAGATCTCTAGCTGCTGAGGGTAATGTATTGTGGTAGTACAAGAGTAGGCTGAATGGTCATCTTAGGAGGCTGTGCAGCTCTCCAGCTAATGCTGAATGATGGCTTAGGCAAGCTGGAGGTGATCTACAAGGAGAGAAACAGGTAGACTCATGTCTTGCTGTGTTGGGAAATTGTCAACAGGACTTGTGGATTCAGAAGCATCTAGAGAAGGAACCCTTAATGTGGCCTATACATTGTGGGCCAAGGGGTAACCCACTGAGTAGAGACTCTACATAATGGATTTGAAATGCTTCTGCACTGATAATTTCACTATTTTACCACACATATTTGTTTGTTCAGTACTTTAAAACAATACACTTATGCATGTTTATTTTACATTTTTGGTTTATAATCCAATACCACATTGTTCCACCTTTGGATTAGGAGCTATTCACTCAGTTTCTGAACACCTTCCATAGCCCCCTATCATTGTGAGGTCTCTCCTTGGAGAACTTCTTCATGTTGTAATACTCAAAGATCATCTTGTATATTTCCTGCCACAGTTCTAGATAGAACCAGTCATTTCTTCAAGGACCCTTGAAAACTTTATTTATTTATTTTTAATTACATTTTTTTAATTGTGAAAATACTGTACAGAGGGGTTACAATTACATGGGCAAGATAATGAGTACATTTCTTATCAAGCATTGTAGCCTCCTCCTTTGTTTCCCCTTCCCATCCCTTCCCATCCTCCCCGCCCCCGCCCAAGTTGTAAAGTTCATTTTCGACATAACGACTTGTGCATCTCATTGTTGCAATGGGTCCACCTGTATCCCTATTTAAACGATTTGTTTTTTCCCTTCCCTCCACAAATTATACTGACATCAAATACAGTGAAAGCAGGGGTTATACCGTGAGGGAGGGACATACAAAGCAACAAAGAAATAATCTTATAAATGTGTTAGAAACAATCATATGAAAGAAAAAAACATTTGAATACATATCTTAGGGTTCATTTCCCTAACATCAACTTATCTGACCTTTTCTGCTTGACTCAGATATATACTAGTTATTGCAAAGAAAGGAAACCATGGGACCTATGTTAAGGAGCCTTGAAAACTTTATATTAGAAAAATTTTATTAGAAATGTCTACCTTCAAAGACTATCGCTTCCTCTTGAATGTCATTGCTTTGGGACTCTCAACAGCACTTGTAAAGCTCACAATTGTTCACAGCAACCCTATCAGCTGTGCTTGACTCTCCAAGTGTGAACTGAATGAAGCTGATTTCATCTGGTCTTATTCATTCATCTGTGCTCATATATGACGAATGCATACATAATATATATCATATACATGTATATGTATATGAAATGTATATGTATCTTATACATGTATAAGATACATATTCTGTATGTATATAGCCATATATAAATATATATCCATATATAAAAATTATATGGATGCATAAATATATATATAGATATATGTGGATATATATCTGTCCTAAGATTTTATCACTATCTCACCTGGGATAACTCTGATAGCTGTGGCCTTTCTTCAAGGTTTTTTATACTCTTTACACACCAGCCTAACCTGTTCTTCAGCCTCAGTAAAAAGAGAAACACATAAAGCATTTTTGAGCCCAAGGATGGAATTTTTCCAAATAAAGCCTTTGCTACATTCTGCTAGCCAAAGCTAATCAGGAAGTCAGCCCAGATTGAAGTGGTGAAGAACCAGATTCCATTTCTTGTTAGTTGCACTACAAACAGTTGTGGCTGAATTTGCAATCTTCCATGTATAGACTGAATATAAATGGAAACCACTAGGAGTGAAGATGAAGCCAGCAGAATGGGAAATTTGTGGGAGTCACAATTTCAAAGAATAAGGCAGAACTTCCAAGACTAAAGAATATTATACAACTGATCATAATAAAAATAAAACTACCTAATTGTTAAAGTATCCAGTGTAGTTTGACTTAGTTTAGGCTGGAAATAGAAAATTATAAGTGGAAAGAAAGGAGGCAAAGAAGGAAAGTAGAATCGATCCATTCCATAAACTTAGATACTAGAAACGCGGACATAGTGTGTACAGCAAAATACAGCCATGGTCAAAATTAGCAAAGATGAAGGAAGGAAAGATGCCTCTGTACTTTGCTGACTTAGAAAAAAAGCAGAAATCTTCCCAAGACTCCATTTTAGCCAATTACTTGAAAAATTGCCTATTCATTGATAACTCTATTTTCATATCTTTTGTCTCATCTTTACTATGTTTATTAAAATTGTTCTACTCATAATCGATTTGGTAATATTTAAATGAGCAAAAAAGCAATATAAATGACAGTCAACCAGATATTTGTAATCTGTCTGCCTTCATAGAAGTAATCATTTAATATTTAGAGTATCTATCATTTCCTTTTTTAAAAAATTAAGTTTTTTATTGTGAAAATACTGTACAATGGGGTTACAATTACATGAGCAAGGTAATGAGTACATTTCTTTTTTTTTTTTTATTGTGAAAATACTGTACAGAGGGGTTACAATTACATGGGCAAGATAGTGAGTACATTTCTTATCAAGCATTGTAGCCTCCTCCTTTGTTTACCCTTCCCATCCCTTCCTATCTTCCCTCCCTCCCACTCAATCCTCCCGCCCCCCAAGTTGTAAAGTTCGTTTTTGACATGACAACTTGTACTTCTCATTGTTGCAACAGGTCCACCTGTATCCTTATTTAAACGACTTCTTGTTTTTCCCCTTCCCCTCCACAAATTATACTGACATCAAATACAGTGAAAGCAGGGGTTATACTGTGGGGGAGGGACATACAAAGCAACAAAGAAATAATCTTATAATTGCATTAGAAACAAATGCATGAAAAAAAACATTTAAAATACATATCTTAGGGTTCATTTTCCTAACATCACATTATCACACCTTTTCTGCTTGACTCATACATATACTAGATATTGCAAATAAGGGAAATCATGGGACCTATGTTTCTTTGGGCTTGGCTTACTTCACTTAATATAATTTTTTCCAAGTCTTTCCATTTCCTAACAAATGGGGCAATGTCATTCTTTCTGATGGAGGCATAGAATTCCATTGTGTATATATACCACATTTTCTTGATCCATTCATCTACTGAGGGGCATCTGGATTGGTTCTATATCTCCGCTATGGTAAATAATGTTGCAATAAACATAGTTGTGCTGGTAGCTTTAGTGTGGTCTTGTTTGTAAACATTTGGGTAAATGGCCAAAAGTGGGATTGCTGGGTCATAGGGGAGCTCTATGTGGAGTCTTTTGAGGAACCTCCATACTGCTTTCCAAAGTGGTTGAACAAGTTTACACTCCCACCAACAATGAAGGAAGTTTCCCTTCTGTCCACATACTCTCCAGCATCTGTTGTTATTAGAGTTCTTGATTTTTGCCATTCTAACTGGGGTGAAGTGGTATCTCAATGTTATTTTGATTTGCATTTCTTTTATGGCTAGGGAGGTTGAGCATTTCTTCATGTGTCTATTGGCCATCCTTCTTTCCTATTCAGAGAAGTTTCTCTTTAAGTCATTAGCCCACTTATTTATTGGGCAGTTGTTTCTTTGAGGATTTGTTGTTGGGGGATTTAATTTTTTGAGTTCCAAGTATATTTTAGATATGAAACCCTTGTCTGTTGTATGAAAATCAATGGCTTTTCTGTATGCCAACAATGAGAAAAGTGGGGCTAAAATTAGGAAAGCAACTCCATTTGTAATAGCCCCACAAAAAATAAAATACCTAGGAATTAACTTAACCAAAGAAGTGAAGGACCTCTGTGATGAAAACTTTAAAAACTTGAAAAAGGAAATCAAAACAGAACTTAGAAAATGGGAAAAACTCCCATGCTCCTGGATTAGCATTGTGAAAATGGTAATACTTCCCAAGGCTATCTACAAATTTAATGTGATACCTATCAAAATTCCAACCTCATTCTTCAAGGAAATAGAAGATGCAATCCAAAAATTCATATGGAACAATAAAAGACCCCGAATAGCAAAAATGCTCCTCAACGGAAAGAACACTGCTGGAGGAATATCAATACCAAATTTCAAACTCTACTATAAAGCCATAGTAATCAAAACAGCTTGGTATTGGCATAAGAACAGACCTCAGGACCAGTGGAATAGAATTGAAAATCCAGAAATGAACCTACAGACCTATAGCCATCTAATCTTTGATAAGGGAGCTAAAACAATAGAATGGAAGAAAGACAGCCTCTTCAGTAAATGGTGCTGGCAAAATTGGTTAACTACATGTAGAAAACTAAAGCTAGATCCTTATATATCACCCTGCACCAGAATCAACTCCAAATGGATCAAAGACCTCGAAGTCAAAGCAGACACTCTGAAAACATTACAGGATGGAATAGGAGAAACCGTAGGTCTCCTTGGCTCAGGTCGAAATTTTCTGAATAGAGACCCGGAAACACAACAAATCAAAGAAAGGTTGGACAAATGGGATTGCATGAAGTTGCAGAGCTTCTGCATGGCAAAGGACATAGCTAGCAAGATCAATAGAAAGCCCACAGATTGGGAGAAGATCTTCACTAGCCATACAACGGACAAGGGTTTCATATCTAAAATATACTTGGAACTCAAAAAATTAAATCCCCCAACAACAAATCCTCAAAGAAACAACTGCCCAATAAATAAGTGGGCTAAAGACTTGAAGAGAAACTTCTCTGAAGAAGAAAGAAGGATGGCCAATAGACACATGAAGGAATGCTCAAGCTCCCCAGCCATAAAAGAAATGCAAATCAAAACAACATTGAGATACCACCTCACCCCAGTTAGAATGGCTATAATCAAGAACTCTAACAACAATAGATGCTGGAGGGGATGTGGACAGAAGGGAACCTTACTTCACTGCTGGTGGGAGTGTAAACTTGTTCAACCACTTTGGAAAGCAGTATGGAGGTTCCTCAAAAGACTTCACATAGAGCTCCCCTATGACCCAGCAATCCCACTTTTGGCCATTTACCCAAATGTTTACAAACAAACCACACTAAAGCTACCAGCACAACTATGTTTATTGCAACATTATTTACCATAGCGGAGATATAGAACCAACCCAGATGCCCCTCAGTAGATGAATGGATCAAGAAAATGTGGTATATATACACAATGGAATTCTATGCCTCCATCAGAAAGAATGACATTGCCCCATTTGTTAGGAAATGGAAAAAATTATATTAAGTGAAGTATGCCAGGCCCAAAGAAACATAGGTCCCATGATTTCCCTTATTTGCAATATCTAGTATATGTATGAGTCAAGCAGAAAAGGTCTGATAATGTGATGTTAGGAAAATGAACCCTTAGATATGTATTTTAATGCTTTTTTATTTCATGCATTTCTTTCTAATGCATTTATAAGATTATCTCTTTGTTGCTTTGTATGTCCCTCCCCCACAGTATAATCCCTGCTTTCACTATATTTGATGTCAGTATAACTTGTGGAGGAGATGGGGAAAAACCAGTTGTTTAAGGATACAGGTGGACCTGTTGCAACAATGAGAAGTACAAGGTCATGTTGAAAATGAGCTTTACAACGTTGTTGAGGATTGGGTGGTGAGGGGATAGGGGAGAGGTAGGGAAGGGATGGGAAGGGGAAACAAAAGAGGAGGCTGCAAAGCTTAATAAGAAATGTAAGCATTATCCTGCCCTTGTAATTGTAACCCCTCTGTACAGTGTGTTCACAAAAAAAAAAATTAAATTAAAAAATAAAGCCATAGTAATCAAAACAGCTTGGTACTGGCATAAGAACAGACCTCAGGACCAATGGAATAGAATTGAAAACCCAGAAATGAACCTGCAGACCTATAGCCATCTAATCTTCGATAAGGGAGCTAAAACAATAGAATGAAAGCAAGACAGCCTCTTCAGTAAATGGTGCTGGCAAAATTGGTTAACTACTTGTAGAAAACTAAAGCTAGATCCTTATATATCACTCTGCACCAGAATGAGTACATTTCTTATCCAGCATTGTTGCCTCCTCCTTTGTTTTTTCCCTACCATCCTTTCCCTCCCGTCTCCTCAGCTACCTCCCACCCCATCCCCGCACCACTACTCCCTCTCCTGCCTAAATTGTAAAGTTTGTATTTCAGCATAGCATCTTGTACATCTCATTGTTGCAATGGGTCAATATGTATCCCTATTGAAACAATTTGTTTTTTCCCTTCCCCTCCCCAAATTATGTCAACATCAATTACAGTGAAAACAGGGGTTATACCATGGGGGAAGGACATACAAAGCAACAAAAAATCACATGGTACTTTATAAATATGTTAGAAATAAGAGTAAGGAAGAAAAACCACTTGCACATTAGACTTGCTTCTAAGCTAATGACTTAGGACACTAAAATCCTTATTATACCTACTTATCCCTCCTTCTTATTCTATTTTCCTAAAGAAACTGTATTTCAAGGAGAATTTATCCTTGAGATGTTGAAGCTACCATTATGGGATTACTAAGATCGTGAATATATTATCAGAAATTTTAGTCATGTTGTTCCTAAGAGATTTTTTTTTAGTTCCAGTAATAGGGCATGAACCCAGGTCCTAGGTTTTTTTTTGTCAAGACTAACACTCTAGTATTTGAGCCACAATTTCATTTTCAGCTTTTTTTTTTTTTATTGTGAGAATACCATACAGAGGGGTTACAATTACATGGGCAAGATAATGAGTACATTTCTTATCAAGCATTGTTTCCCTTTCCCTCCCTTCCTCATTTTCAGCTTTTTGCTGGTTAGTTAATGATAGGAATCTCATGGACCTTCTAGTTCAAGGTGGCTGTGAACCATGCTCATTCGATATTAGCTCCCTGAGTAGATGGGGATTACAGGTATGAGACACCAGTTCTCAGCCTACTACTAGTGTTTTGATAATAGCACTGAAGACATATTGAAGCTCATTCTTATTCTTAGTCATGAGCCATCTGAAATCCTTAGCTGCCAAAATGTTAGCATTTTCATTAGAAGAGGCATGAACTCTAATCCCCTTTGTATGAATATAATACAACCTCTTCAGGGTTTCCAAACTGTTGAATATGTGATCGTAACAAGCAGCCCGTAAAATATCAATATTTATTTTCTATGAACAGTCATTTTGAATCACTGCATGGCTATTTATTCATGAATATGCCAATCAAGACCAGTTACAGGTCTTCTAACTCTATGCTTTCTCTGCCAGGCCTACTTTTCAATTCCATAGTACATGATTCTAAAAGAAATTTTAGATTTTAATTCCTTAAATTTAATGATGAAATGTAGTTATTTTTAACAAAATAGTTTTTGAAGAGAAAAAAATACAAATTTGTATTGCTAGATTTCTGGCTTAACATAGCATTGGATGGCTAGATTTACCTTTATTATCTCTAAAACATCAAGTAAATCAGACCAGACATAAAATTAAGAAAAAAAGATAAGAGAATGAGGGTCCAAACCAAACTTTGAAAGATGAAAAATATGCAGCAGTGGAAATGAAATTATTTTCATTACTTCTTTTGTGCAGTTTTATATTTTAGCTTGATTAAATATAAAGAGATTAGAAAATAATATTTTTCTTAATAAACAAAACAATCTGTAACGTTGGCCAGAATGAAAATGGAATGCTGAATTAAAAGGAGAATGAGTTATTACAACTACAAAATTTCAAAATGTTTAAGGTATTAACAAAAGTGAAAACATCAGAATCTAGAATTTTAGCTATGGTGAATAATGCTTCGATACATGTAGTTGTGCTGGTAGCTTTAGTATGGCCTTGTTTGAGACCATGTGGGTAAATGCCCAGAAGTGGGATTGCTGAGTCACAGGGGAGCTCTATGTGAAGTCTTTTGAGAAACCTCCACACTGCGTTCCAGAGTGGTTCAAGTTTATACTCCCACCAACAGTTCAGTAGCATTCCTTTATGGCCCCATCCCCTCCAGCATTAGATTTCTTGATTCTAGTCATTCTAACTGGGGTGAAGTGGAATCTCAGTATTGTTTTGATTTGCATTAGTTTTATGGCTAGAGAAATTGAGCATTTCTTCATGTGTCTATTGGCCATTCTTATTCCCTCTTCAGAGAAGTTTCTCTTTAAGTCTTTAGCCCACTTATTAATGGGCAGTGGTTTCTTTGAAAATTTCTTTTTGGAGGATTTCATTTTTTGAGTTCTAAGTATACTTTAGATATGAGGCCCTTGTCTGTTATATGGCTAGTGAATATCTTCTCCTAATCCATGGGCTCTCTATTGATCTTGCTAGATATGTCCTTTGCCATGCAGAAGCTCTGCAGGTTAATGCAATCTCATTTGCCCAACTTATCTTTAATTTGTTGTGTTTCTGGGTCTTTATTAAGAAACTTTCTGCCTGTGCCAAGGAGCCCTAGAGTTTCTCCTATTCCTTCCTGTAATGTTTTCAGGGTGCTTGCTTTTACTTCAAGGTCTTTGATCTATTTGGAGTTGATTCTGGTGCAGGGTGATATATAAGGATCTAATTTTAGTTTTCTACAGGTGTTTAACCAGTTTTGCCAGCACCATTTGCTGAAGAGGCTGTCTTTCTTCCATTCTATGTTTTTTGGCTCTCTTATCGAAGATTAGGTGGAGCTATAGTTCAAGTAGTAGAGCACTAGACCTGAAAAAAATACAGCTCAGGGATAGTGCTTAGGCACTGAGTTCAAGCCCTGGTACAGAAAGACAGACACAAAAAACAACAACAAAAACCTCAGTTTAAAAGTTTTGCTTCTAACCTCTTTTTATGGGATACTTCTTGATTACCGTGCTTTCGTAACTGGACTTCCAAGATCTCTTTGCTATACCTCTTCCCTCTTTGCTCTGGCCTGTTTTCTTTCCTCTATCTAGGACATTTTCTTATTCCCACACTTTCCAATACCCTCACCTCTTAGTTAATATGATCAATCTCATGTCTCCCTCCAAATTCCATATCAAATCGAAGCTTCTCAGCTTAGATGTCAGTGCTTCTGATAGGCTTTCTCTTGCCACTTGTCTAGAGCCAAATCTGGTGGCTCTACTTTGTTACCTTGTTTCCTTCATAAGGAAATTTATGTACATCTATTAGTTTCTTCCTTTCTGTGTCTATTTGATGCCCTAATCACCTCGTCACCTAAATGTGAACCTTAGGAAAACAGTGATTTTGTCTACATAGTTTAGTTCATTCTAGATTTAGCAAAGTACTTGCCATACAATAAACACAAAAGTGTATATATGAGCTTTATACATAGTCAAAGATGAATTGTTAAATTTGATTTTAGTATCTATGACTGGTCTATACGTATCTATACTGAAATATTTCTGAAGCAGATAGTGCTCTCTTCCAAAAGATAAGTCTTTATCAAATTAAGCTTTGAAGATTTTCAAATTCATTTTGGCTGGGTAAGAGATTAGAGAACAAGGAATAAAGAAGCCAGTTAGCCAACATACTCTACATGCTGGTAAGAACCCTACAACCGAAATATCAGTCAATCTAAAATCTTATGCCCATAGAACTCTCATCTGTATTTGATTTTTCAGTATTCTTTCTAATCTGATTGATTTCATTCTTTTTTTTATTTTTTGATTTCATTCTTATTGCTTACTTTTCATCATTAGCATTACTAGCTATCTTTGGACAGAGAATAGTATCAGGACAGCAGTTTGTACAAGCGGCTGTCTGCTGTCAAATTCATTAATGTTCTTATTACAGGCATATACAAATTTTGTTTTCCACTGAGCTATACAAAGCCTGCTATCAGTCAACATGTCATCCAGAACAAAATGACAAAGTTTTCATTCTTGTCTAACAGCTTGAAAGGCTATTTACTATTGAGCAATCCAGACTGTATGCTTTGATTAAAATCTTATTCTTTCAGTCTATTTTTCCCCCATGTAACCTGTTCCTTGCCACTGACTGTATGGAAACTTAATATATTCTCCAAGGATAGAGATACAAGCAAAAATATTCCCAATCAACCTTGCCTTTCATTTGCTTAACCGTTGCCCTAGAGCTTTTGATTTACTAATAATTTCCATAATTTTATATAGATAATGCAAATGTAAACTTCAATCTAATCCCTGTGCAAATAATTTAACACTGCATGATAATCTTTATGGTCAACTTAACTGGATTGGAGATGCCTAGGAAATTAATAAAGCACGTTTCTCTGAGGGTTTTTCCAGAAATGATTAATTCAGCAGGGAAGACCCACTCTAAACACCATACCACCATCTTGTAGGCTGTGGGTGCAGATAAATCAAAAGAAGTAGGAGAAAGTCACTAGCACTTTGCTTCCTGGCTGCCATGAGGTAAAGCAGATCTACCCCACAGTGCCTTCTGCAATGATATTCTGCCTTATCACATCCAAGAAACAATGGAGACAACCAACAATGGATTGAAACCTTGGTAGCCATGACTCAAAATAAATCTTTCTTCTTTTGTTCTTAAATTTGGTAATATGTGTATATTGAACTCAGGGCCTCATGATCAGCTTGCTTACTTGGCTGCACTCTTATCACTTTAGTCACAACTCCAATCATGGGTTGTTGTTGTTGTTGTTTGTTGTTACTTAACTGGCTGGCTTTGAGGACTAGTCTCTTGAGAGGATAACAGACATGAGGTACCTGGCCGTATTTCCTCTTTTTAAGCTGCTTTTCTCAAGAATTGTCACAGCAATAAACATCTGACGGACACAGGAAATTGGTAGCAAGAAATTGCTGTGACTACCTGACTGTGATTTTCAGAATTGTTTGTGGGAAGAATTTGGAAAAGTTTGGATGTTAGCTCAAGGAGCCTTAGAATGCTGTATGCAGATTTTAGTGAGTGATTCTGATGGAAGCTTGGAAAATCAGAATGGCAGCAAGAATGTTAGAGGTAAAGACTGTGCTCATGAGGTTTCAGATGTGAATAATGATGTGGAAATTTGACTAGAGGCCATTCATATCATACTCTGGCCAAGAACTTTTCTACATGTTGCTTATGCTCTAAGCTTTGTAGGAAGCTGAATTCAAAAATTGCAAACTAGGTTTTTTAGCTGGAAAAACATTATGGAAATCAAAAAGAGAGACACCTGGACTAAACTATGCAATAATGAGCGGTCTCAGTCTATTTTCTGCTGTTCTGATAGAATGTGATAGAAGGAGTGAATTATAACCTGTGGAAATTTATTGGATTCATGGTTCCAGAAGCTGGAAAGTCCAAGAAAAATCATGTCAGCATCCAATGAGGGACATCCTATGGTGGAATGTGGAAGTGAACATGTAAGGCAGAGATACAAAATCAAGCTGAATTCATCCTTCCATTAGGAAACCTCTCCATGATAATTTACCCACTCCATTAGTCAGCAATGGAATAACAGCACCAATCCATTCATGAGATTTAATTACCTATTCAGTGTCACTCATCTTAAACTACAACAGAAACAATTGCACATTTCAACAAAATTCTTTTGAGGGGATACTCAAACCATAACATGTCATATTGTGTTCATGTGTGTGTGTGTGTGTGTGTGTGTGTGTGTGTGCGTGTGTGTGTGTGCGTGTGTGTGCGTGTGTGTGTGTGTGTGTGTGTGTGTGTGCATGTGTGTATGTTCTGATTCAGAGCATGACTCTACCTCAGAAGAAATGAACAAGGATTCACCAAGGATTCACTGTGGGTTCAAAATATGTTTAGGTAGTATTTGAGTTGAACACATGATCTTTGACCTACCCTGTATTTTGTTGGCTTTTTTTTTTTTGTCGGTCATGGGGCTTAAACTCTGGGCTTGGGCACTGTCCCTGTGCTCTTCAGCTCAAGGTGAGTGCTCTACCACTTGAGTCACAGCACCACTTCCAGTTTTCTGGTGGTTTATTGGAGATAGGAGTCTCACGGTCTCTCCTGCCCGGGCTGGCTTTGAACCGTGATCCTCAGATCCCAGCCTCCTGAGTAGCTAGGATTACAAGCATGAACCACTGATGCCTGGCTTGTTGGCTTGTTTATAACTTACTATACCATCAAGCATTTCTTTCTTTGTGTTTTTCCTTTTGTCTATGTTACTATAGTAACATTTCTTTAGTAAACACTAGAGTCCCTTTGTTGTGCTGAGGGAAAAGATTATAGCAGATTAATCAACTTTTTGGCTATATATTTGATAGCATAGGATATAGAAAAGCTTCAGTGACAATCCAAGTGCAAGTCTCTGCTCTGGTAGGTGAAAACATGAGATGTAGGACAAAGATGAATGGATCCATTGGTAGATTGTTCTAGATTTAATGCTTGTACTGTGATTATTTGTGTGATCTTGGGCACATTACTTAATGTATCTTTTCCTTAGTTTTACCTGTGAAGTGAGAAAAACTCAATACTTTACTGTAAGGGTCAGATAAATCTGTACTTGTAAATATTTGTTTCACATTCAAAAATGAAAATACTCAATAAGTTTATTAACTATTTTTAATATTAACTTTAAAAATAGTTGATGTGCCTGAAGCCTGTGGCTCATGCATGTAATCCTAGCTACTCAGGAGGCTGAGATCTGAGAATCACAGTTCAAAGCCAGCTCAAACAGGAAAGTCTGTGAGACTCTTATCTCCAATTAACCACTGAAAAGCCAGGGGTGGAGCTGTGCCCCAAGTGGTAGACTGCTAACCTTGATCAAAAGAAGCTCAGGGATAGAGCCAGGCCCTAGGTTCAAGCCCCAGGCCCTGAGTTCTAGCACCACAATCAGCAAAAAACAAAAGAAAAAGAAAAAGGAAAAAAGTTGATATACATAGAACACAGATCAGTTCTCAAGACGTAGTAACAAGTTAGGAAATTGTTTCTATCCTTTATTTCCTCTTTTACTTCTCATTACCATCCATTTTCAAATAGGTATTTTCAGACAATGTTGTGATCCTTTTTTCTAAAACATTTAATTCCAAATCTCAGTTTCTTTTTCCAAAGTGCCAGTTTTCTTTTTCTTTGTTTTGATACCAAGGCCCTTGCTTGGCTTTCTTGCTCATGGCTTTTGTTCTACCACTTGAGCCATGTTGTGCTAGTCTAGTATTTTGCTATTTTGTTGAAAATGAAGTCTCAATAACTTCTCTTCCTAGGCTGCCTTCGAATCTTAATCCTCCAAATGTCAGCCTTCTGAGTAGTCAAGATTATAGGCATAAACCATGGGTACTTGCCTATACTAGAGTTTTGAACTCAGGTTCTTCTGGTTGCTAGGCAGATGCTATACCACTGATCCATGCTTCCAGCCTTTTTTGTGCCACTGGCTAGTTTTGAGATAGGGTCTTGCATCCTGCATGGATTTTCGTTGAGCCACAGTCTGCCAAGTATACACGACTGAGCCCAGCTCCCTCCTCTGAGATGGAGTCTTGAGAATTCTCCCTTATGCTTTCTGGGCACAGTCCTTCTAGTCTCAGCCTGCCATGTACATTAGGATGACAGCCATACACCACTGCACACAGCTACAGGTTGAAAAGGGGTCTTGTGTATAAATAATCATACTGGCTTGATGACACATTATAAAACAACTGTTGCTTGAAATGCATCTTAAGTCTGATCATTTGATAAGATAGTCATAAGCAAATGTAACTAAACTCACAATTTAACAATTCAACTTGACGAGCTATATCACTTGTAGGAAATTCACCTAAATTGTGAATTAAGTTTTTAATTGATGTTCAATTTCGGTAGAGGATGAATATTTGGTGAAAATTATTGCACAATACAGAGTGATTAGCAGTTCAAATAAACGACATCTATTTTAATTGACAAAAATAGCTGAAGAGTTATGCAGACATATTGTGAGACTTTCATTCTTAACAACATAAAAACCTATTTTTAGAGAGGGACATTGTAAAGTGGTAAACATGCCTTTTGTACATAGATTATAGACAGATAGATATAGTGTTTGTTTTTCCTCTAACCAGATCAGTTCACATCAGATAACAATTTCAGAAGCTAGCATATTGAAACTTAACCTATTCTGGGGAAAATAAGTTATATGCTAAGTACAGGTTGAAAGAAAAAAAATGTATTTTTTTCCTGAGTGAGAAAATTTTGCTTAGTTTGCTGATGTAAACACTTCTAAAAATTGAGATTTTCTTTGTATTGAAACATTTTATTAATGTCCATTCATGTGTTTTCTTGTGCTACTTTTTCATTTTTTTTTGCCTTGGTTTTGCTTTTTTGAGATAAAGTCTTGCTATGCAGTTGAGGCTAGCCTGAAATTCATCATTTAGCCCAGGATATACTGGAATTCATGTGTATACCGCCTGAATGCTGGAATTATAGGCATGCAACCTTATGCCCGACTTTTAATTTCCATTTTTATTATGGTTTTTTTTGTGCTGCTATTATCTTAATTCAAAGTATTAACCATTGTTGAGAAAGATGTGTTCAGATGTGTTACTCTTGGACTGTAAGAAGACAAAAGCTATTTCTGTGTTCACTTGTTTATTGTTTATTTTGGCAGTGGGTGGAACTCATTTTCTTGTATATTATTTAATTTCTTCATCTACTAAAAATCTATGACAATTGATACTATGACAATCAATTCATTGTTTTCAACAATAATACTGGTTTGATTATTTTTGCCACTAATTGTTGGTTTGAGTAGTACAATTTAATACAATCTTATAAGATTTATAAGACTAATGTATATTATACCCCATTTATGGCTTAACAATGACTGCTATTCTTGTTTATTCTGATTGCACAACTCTTCTATCTTGGCTCATCTTTAACCCTTTTTATTTAACCTAAACCATTAAAAGAAATTAGTTGAACCCCAAAGTTCTATTATAGAAAAATACATATATAACCCTTTATGATGAATTTCAAATCTAGTTTGCAGGGGTTGGGAGGTCATTGAAACCCAGCCGTGTCTGAGTGGTCTTCCTTTACTGAAGCTCAACCTCTGCTCTGTGGACTTGAACCTCAAGAACTGATTAGTAAAGAACTTATTTTTTTCATCTATCAGGATAACTTGAAGGCACTTTCTAAACTGTCTTCCAGGAGTCTTTAGTCATCATGGTAACATACTCACTAACACACCTGATGTTGACTTTTCTTTCCTGTCACCTTCAAACAATTTCTTTGGAATCAAACCCTAATCTCACAGTCTATTTTGGGGGAGAAGATTCAGTTATTATTGTTATTATAATAGGTCACTTGAGGTCTGGGAAGGTGGCTCAGTGGTAGAGCGCTTGCCTTGCATACCTGAGGCCCTAGGTTTGATTCCTCAGCACCACATAAGCAAAAAGAAAAAAGCCAGAAGTGGTGCTGTGGCTCAAGTGGTAGAGAGGTAGCCTTGAGCTGAAGAGCTGAGGGACAGCGCCCAGGCCCAGAGTTCAGGAACCATGACCGGACTCCCTCTCCTCCCAAAAAAATAATAGGTCACTTGAAAATTGTGTGGCTTACAACAAAGATGTTATTGTGCTTATGAATCCTCTTGGTTAGGAATTCAAGAATGCCACAAACGACAAGGCTTCTTATCTGTAGTCATGATGTGTAGAGCTTCTGGCAGGCATGCTCAAAAACCAGGGAGACAACTAGAGGCTGAAAACATCTGGAAACTCCTTATGCACATAGCTGAAGACTGAACTGAATAACTCAGTCACAGAGCTATTAGAAGTGGTATCTTGAAAACATCCCAAGATATCTCTCTAATACAGGAGATTTGAGTGGGTTTCTCTTCTTACAGAGCTTCCTGAATGAGTGTCCCAAGATAACTAGGTAGCAATGAGGTACATTGTGATACATCTGGATCCAGTCTTTGGACTAATACAGAACCATATCTGCCACGTTATTTTGGTTACAGTCATGACATTGGTCAAATCTGGTGGGAAGTATGTGCAATATTGTGTGCATACATGTTTTAAAATTTCCACACAAATGAAGACAAATTTATTGCACAAGTAGGAGGATTTATTTTCTAACAAAGAACATTGTCACCTGGAGCATTTAATTCCCAATAAAGAACGTTTGCCTCTCTAAATCCTTAATGAATTGATACGGAAAGGTAGATTTACAATTTTTCTTCCAGTTCCCACTAATGGATGTGTATCAAGGGTAATAAAATTGGTATGTTGAAGCAATATTTGTATGCCCATGTCTGCAGCTCAATTCCAGGCAAAGTATGGAATCGGCCTAACTTCATCATAATAAATGGCTAGAGAAAATGTGACACATATATGTAGTGGAATACTATTCCACCATGAAAAGAATGAAATCCCATTATTTGCAAAATAGGGATGGAAATAGGATTGCTATGTTACCTGAAATACACCAAGCAAAGTAAAACAAATATTGTGTGATTTTATTCCTGTGGAATGTATACAATTTGGTCTTATAGAAATACAGAGCAAAGCCAGGCGCTTGTGGCTCATGCCTGTAATCCTAGGTACTCAGGAGGCTGAAATGTGAGGATTGCAGTTCAAAGCCAGCCCAGGCAGGAAACTCCGTGAGACTCTTATCTCCAGTAAACCACTAGGAAACCGGAAGTGGAGTTGTGGCTCAAGCAGTAGAGCATTCACCTTGAGCTGAAGAGCTGAGGAATAGCACCAAAGCCCAGAGTTCAAGCCCCAGGACCAACCAAAAGAAAGAAAATACAGAGCAAAATGATAACTTATTTTTTATTAGCATAGCTATATCTATAAATTAACTGGCAACCAACATGTTAAATATACTCTTGTTAACCCAATTTAAAAATGCACCAGGAAGGAATATCAATACCAAACTTCAAACTCTACTATAAAGCCATAGTAATCAAAACATCTTGGTATTGGCATAAGAACAGACCTCAGGACCAGTGGAATAGAATTGAAAACCCAGAAATGAACCTACAGACCTATAGCCATCTAATCTTTGATAAGGGAGCTAAAACAATGGAATGGAAGAAAGACAACCTCTTTAGTAAATGGTGCTGGCAAAATTGGTTAACTACATGTAGAAAACTTAAGCTAGATCCTTATATATCACCCTGCACCAGAATCAACTCCAAATGGATCAGAGACCTTGGAGTCAAAGCACAGACACTCTGAAAACATTACAGGATGGAATAGGAGAAACCCTAGGTCTCCTTGGCTCAGGCCGAAATTTTCTGAATAGAGACCCGGAAACACAACAAATCAAAGAAAGGTTGGACAAATGGGATTGCATAAAGTTGCAGAGCTTCTGCAGGGCAAAGGACATAGCTAGCAAGATCAATAGAAAGCCCACGGATTGGGAGAAGATCTTTACTAGCCATACAACGGACAAGGGTCTCATATCTAAAATATACTTGGAACTCAAAAAATTAAACCCCCCAACAAAAAAATCCTCAAAGAAATAACTGCCCAATAAATAAGTGGGCGAAAGACTTAAAGAGAAACTTCTCTGAAGAAGAAAGAAGGATGGCCAATAGACACATGAAGAAATGTTCAACATCCCTAGCCATAAAAGAAATGCAAATCAAAACAACATTGAGATATCACCTCACTCCAGTTAGAATGGCAAAAATCAAGAACTCTAACAACAACAGATGCTGGAGGGGATGTGGACAGAAAGGAACCTTACTTCATTGTTGGGAATGTAAACTTGTTCAACCACTTTGGAAAGCAGTATGGAGGTTCCTCAAAAGACTTCACATAGAGCTCCCCTATGACCCAGCAATCCCACTTTTGGGCATTTACCCTAATGTTTACAAACAAGACCACACTAAAGCTACCAGCACAACTATGTTTATTGCATCATTATTTACCATAGCTAAGATATGGAACCAACCCAGATGCCCCTCAGTAGATGAATGGATCAAGAAAATGTGGTATATATACACAATGGAATTCTATGCCTCCATCAGAAAGAATGACATTGCCCCATTTGTTAGGAAATGGAAAAACTTGGAAAAAATTATATTAAGTGAATTAAGCCAGGCCCAAAGAAACGTAGGTCCCATGGTTTCCCTTATTTGTAATATCTAGTATATGTATGAGTCAAGCGGAAAAGGTCAGATAATGTGATGTCAGGAAAATGAACCTTTAGATGTGCATTTTAATGTTTTTTTTCTTTCATGCATGTGTTTCTAACACATTTATAAGATTATCTCTTTGTTGCTTTGTATGTCCCTCCCCCACAGTATAACCCCTGCTTTCACTATATTTGATGTCAGTATAACTTGTGGAGGAGATGGGGAAAAACCAGTTGTTTAAGGATACAGGTGGACCTGTTGCAACAATGAGAAGTACAAGTTGTCATGTCCAAAATGAGCTTTACAACGTTGGTGTGGGGGGGGGGGGGGCGGGGAAGGAGAAGGATTGGGATTGGGGGGGAGGGGGGAGGCTGGGAAGGGATGTGAAGGATAAACAAAGGAGGAGGCTGCAATGCTTGGTAAGAAATGTACGCATTATCCTGCCCATGTAACTGTAACTCCTCTGTACAGTATGTTCACAAATAAAATTAAATTAAATTTAAAAAAATGCACCAGGATATTGTATTATTTCAGCAAAAATTTCATTGAATTATTTTTTATGGGAATAATAAAACAAAATTGCATATACACAACTTGTTCAAAGTTGATTATAAATGCCACTGTCATTTTGAACATCAGTTACACTTTAGTCATTTAGTAAATACGAGTCTTATTTTGAACTCTAATTTTAAATTAGAGAGAAAAAAAACAGGATAAATTAGAAGACATTAATATTTTGATGGATAAAAAATAACATACAAACATCTATAGAGGTTCAACAATATTAACTTTATGTGAACAAGTGCACTGAGAAGAGTTTTATCTTTTGATAAGAAGATAAAATTACAAACCATAATATCACATAGTATCTAAGCTGAAATAGAACCTGCATTATATATGTCTCATGTTATATGGAAATTTAAAATACATAACAAGTTTTAGAATTTTTTTTTGGGGGGGGTGTCCGGTCATGGGGCCTGAACTCTGGGCCTGGGTGCTGTCCCTCAGCTCTTCAGCTCAAGGCTAGCACTCTACCACTTGAGCCACAGCACCACTTCCAACTTTTTTCTTTTTGCTTATGTGGTGCTGAGGAATCGAACCCAGGACCTCATGCATGCAAGGCAAGTGCTCTACCACTGAGCCACCTTCCCAGCCTACATAACAAGTTATCTGACACACTTTACACCCAATCTGGGTCAACATAGTGACTAATTACAATAATGGAGCCAGTGTATTGCAATGGAAGGAGCCAATAGACCATGGAACTTCTGGTTGGTTTGGGGAAAACTTATTCCCCTGTTAAGAAAAAGAAACCACCGTTTGGTCCAAACTTTTAACCTTTTTAAAATTTTGTTAAGTGTGTATACTTTAACATACATAATTGCATATGAATATATTTCTGTACACACATGGGTTAATATAAACACACTTTGCTTTGCTTTGCCAAATGAAATAACAAGAAAAAACGACAATTTCTTAGGTGGCAGTTAGCATACTATCCATAGTGTTTAATATACTCAATAAAGTAAGTGGGGATCTGTGGAGAAATGACTGAAAGTAGACTATGGCAAAAAAGAAGTCAAAGGAGGAAGAAGAGGAGGAGGGGAAAGAAAAGGAGGAGGAGATAAAAAGCTGAGAAGCTGGAATCTCTACATCTACTGGGGGTGTATCAAAGGATCACAGGAGCTAGCAGACTGACATTGGAAAGATATGGCAACAAAATACATAATATAAAATTGGATTACAAGCAAAGCAAATCTCCATAAGTTTATACTGACATAAACAAATGGCCACATAAACTAATAAATGGTAAAAAGAGATAGAATTCCCATGCTAAAACATTTCAAATAAATTATGTTTATACTCTGCCCTCAAGAACAGGGGCAAAGTTTCTGTTTCTTAGGCATAGTCTGTGTTTAAGTGATTGCCTTCCACAGCATAGCACGAAGTGGAGAATGGAGTACCTGACCAAACTCCATAAGGCTAGCATTTAGCCCAAATCCATGTTTAGCACATGTGCCTTTTATATGCTAATATCATGTCCCTATATCTCTGCGGTATTCCTCCTGATAACTCATAAATCTAGAGTTTTTTGTTGCTGTTTTTGTTTATTGTGTGTGTATATGTGTGCAAGTGTGTGTGTGAGTGTGTGTGTGTGTGCACTGATCCTGGGGTTTGAACTCAGAGCCTGAGCTCTATCCCCGGAGTAGTTTCTCTTTCCTTTTCTTGTTTTTCCCTCAAAACTAGCATTCCACCACCTGACCCACAGTGTCACTTCTTGCTTTTTTTGTGGTTCATTGAAGACAAGAGTCTCATGGACTTTCCTGCCCCGGTTGGCTTCGAACTGTGTTCCTCAGATCTCAATCTTCTGAGTAGCTAGGATTGCCTTCTGAGTAGCTATGAACCATTGGTGCCCACCTTCCTCCTGATAACCCATAAATATTCTTAGAATGGGAACATCAAATTTTAACAGTAGACATGCTATCAAACACCAGACAATCAATGCTTTAAAATATCCATATATATATATATATATATATATATATATATATATTTTTTTTTTTTTTTCTCTGAGAGAACAGCAGAGCTGAAAGGAGTGTAAAGAGTCTGATAACCAAATGTAATGTGGTGCCCTGCCTGATATCCCAGAACAGTAAACAGAAGGTAATAATAAAAAAGATTTTAAATAGACTATGGACATGAATTAATGGTAACATGCCAATATTGTCCTATGGACTATAACAAATATATCATAAAATAAACTGATAATTGCTGGCTCTGTCTTTCATTGTGTATTTTTTAACAGACTTAATATTGAGCTGTGCTTTTACCCAACTAAAATTTTTGATGAACTTGAAATAATCAAATTTCATATACTTCATAAATTATGTAGTAATAAAGATATTTGCCAATAAATGGGCTTTTCTATTTTAATTGGCTTTGGCATTGTTGAATCAGTTTATATATCCAGGAGGATATTTCAAATATATCTTTCTTTCTAGGTATGTTCTCTTCTTTTCCCATTCTGGTGTCTGCATACTTTTTCTTTTTTGTAGAACCTAAGGCCTTTCTCTAGTTTGTCATTCTATTCAAATGTTTTCCATATTCAATTCTGACTCGTCCAAAGCAACACAGATGCTTTCAAGGATAGAATGAGTCATAGTCCACAATCAGACCTTGCAATGGCCTTTCTTTTCTGCCAGAACATTGTCAACAGCAAATCCCTGAGCACTCACCTGCTATGCTCAGTTAGAAAGTGATCTGTGGTAACATTACTTCCTTTATAAAGGACACATCCCACAACTACACTCCCATTTCCACAACTACACTCTCCCCACTATCTCCCTCCCTCCACCCCCGCCTAAATTGTAAAGTTCGCTTTTGACATAGCATCTGGTACATCTCATTGTTGCAATGGGTCAACCTGTATCCTTATACATCCCAAAAAGGAAGCACAGAATCAAAACTAATAATGGTTGAAGTATTAGCTTTTTGATCTGGTTCTATGTTGACAGAAGAGCTGCTGTTCAAGTCCTACCTTGATTCTCTGTCTCTTGGATTGCTCATCTGTAACACTAAACTACCCACATAATGATATAGGTCACAATGTGAAGCAAATCCTCCATAGTCATCCAATCAAATGACACCTTTGAACTGGAAGTAATCAGAAATAAAATATGATGCTATGCATGAGAATATTTGAGAAATATCTTTTGCTCTCAAATAGCAGTATCTTTTGTAATAAATGCTACGTGACTGACAGCAAAGGTGGACATTCCCCATCAGATTAGACTTGCCAGACTTGATGGCATTCTGTTAGGTTCTTTGGAATGCATTTGACAGTTTTGCAGCATTAAAATATGCTCATTTGCATCTTCCTCAGCAACATCTGGAGAGGGGAAAAAAGTGGTTTTGGAAAGCTGTTCGGCTCACAGAAAACTGAGGCTGAACAAACATTCCAGCTTTCCCTTGCTGGCCATCAGTCACACCCAATGTATTTATTCTTTTTCTCCGACAAGAGAGCAACATTTGGAATAGCTCAAGCTGCTAAGTTAATCATCAAGACGCCATGGGGATGTTTTAAGCTCTGGGCCTACCCATCTCACATGATTTGAAATCAACAAAACCACCAGACTGAGGGAGGTGAACTCTTCAGCCTATCCATTGCCAAGGGAAGAGAGGACAAATTTGCAAATTTCTTATCTCTGTTTAAAGCATCAATGCCAAAGGCAGGAACATGCCAGGATTTCAATGAGTCATTGCTTTGACTCTTTCTGCTCAGGGAAATTGTTACCTAACATGGATGTATGTGTTTCTGTTTTCTTGATAAGTATATACTATACTGTTTCCAAGTACACCAAGACTTAGAAGCTGGCTTAGAACTTGTCTTTGTAGAGTTGCTGTAGAGACTTCTAAAGTCATTCTCTGGACTCTCTGTCCCTTCTCCCCAGAACTTACCCAAGCACTCTAAAGCCAGTATATTTTACTTCCAAGTAAAACTTCCTTCTCATGCCTTACTTACAGTCCCAGGTGAAGCTATGCTTTTGAGAGCTGATGCTTAAAGGGCTTGCTCCTCATCTTGTTTAAGTACATAAATGCCTGTCTTTGCTCTATAAAATAGGAACAGTTGCTGCAAATTTGTTGCATATTGATTATATTCAACTTGAAAGCCAAGTTAAATACAAGATATGAGCAGACAGGTAGAATATTGCCCAAAGCACAGTCTTTTTATTACTGAAAATTCCTGAGCCAACTGCAGTCTGGTAGTTCGCAGCTATAACACTAGCTATTCAGAAGGCTGAGAGCTAAGGATCGTAGTTCAACACCAGTCCAGGCAAGAAAGTCCATGAGATTCTGATCTCCAGTAATGTACCCCCAAGAAGCTAGAAGTGAAGCTGTGGCTCAAATGGTAGCAAGCTAGCCTTGAGCAGAAGAAGCTTAGGGTTAGCACGTAGGCCCTGTGTTCAAGACCCAGTTCAGCACCACACCCCCAAAAAATATTGAGAGAAATTTTAGTTTTGGTGGACATTGGAGGTAGTGGAGTGATTTTCCCTAAGTTGTCCTGTGAATTACCAAAACTTTACCAAGAAATCAAGAAATGTGTGTGTGTGTGTGTGTGTGTGTGTGTGTGTGTGTGTGTGTGTGTGTGTGTGTGTGTGTAAACAAATATGGCTATGTAACACTTGGGAAGTCTGTAAGAGTAAGTTTTTCCATTTTAGTTTGTAGAGAAGAATCAGAGTAATGATGATAACGATAAGATGGTGATGACTGGGGGGTCTATAGCACTGAACAACCACCATTTATCATGGTGACACTATGTGAGTCATTATTCATGAAAATTGATGTTAAGAGCTTTTTTTAGTTTTAGTTTTTTTTCTTCAAAGTCCTATGTAGCTTTCTCATAGCACAGTTGAAACTAAAGGGCTGGAGAAGGGGCTGAGTTATCGGGAAGCTACTTTAGTCCTTGACTTATTTGATAAGCATCAGAGAGTCAATCAAGAGATGATGGTTGGGAAGATCAAGGTACCTAAAGTATCACCTGGAAAAAAAGAATTAAAGGGATCATTTCCACTTTTCCTTTCCAAGTGACAACTATCTTATAAAAAGTGCCCTAAAGGGCCTTAAGAAAAAAACCCAAATGCATTTTTACTTTTCTTTCTTTTTTTGTTTTTGATAGCCTGATTTCTCTGTCTCAAATTTCTCCCATGCTAGCACCATTTTTTAATGTATTAGAGCCACAGGATTGCAACATGCAAGGCTCTGCCAGCTTTTTGCTGTTAAAAAATGGTTCCCTTGTTTTGGTTCATCTCGGTTAACAGAAAAGGTCCTCACCTAATCATGTCCTCTTGTCATTGAAAGGCAGGAAAGGAACTCACACAGCAGAGAGGACTATTTTCAAAATCAATCCCTCATATTTAAAAGAGAGCGCCATCCTCTCCAGGAGGTGCAAGCACAGTCATTAGAAGCGAGACCTCCATCTCCCCAAGTGCCCTTCCATTTTTTCATACCGAGAGGAGCTTTCAGGTGCCTGCTGGGCTAACGAAAATAGATGGCTTTTTTCCTTTAATGGGGTTCACTTTGATTTTCTGTCATTGTGGTCAATGACACAAGACCTGTTCCAGTGTCTGAATGCTAGAGTCACATCATTTTCCCTCCATCATTTGAGCTGCATTATTTTCACTTACCTATTAGCTCAGTGTCCTTCTTTTGGGGTGTTCTTTGATCCTGGCCCTTCTCATTTCACAGCTCCTTAAGCGAGTAAAGGTAATTCTTGAATTAATCCAGTGGGTAAAGGTATTAGTCATTTCCCAAACTCATCTAGACTGTGAAACACAAAGGATGAGTCTATTTAATTCTTTATAGTTACCTAAGATATATGAACATTAAGTATACAGGATTGAGAGCGATGGGAAGAGAACAAATGCATTGATCAAATGCATTGTACTCATCAACTAACATGTTGAATTGAAACCCCTTCATACAATTATTTAAAGATAAATAACAAAATAAAAAAGTATACAAAGTGATATTTTGTATATACATATCATAACTGATTAAATTAGTCTAATTAACATATACATTACTTCAATCATCTTATCATTAGTTTAGTAAAAATGTTTAAAAAAGATTCTGTTTTTGAGACAAACAATACATAATTATCAATGTGGTCACCATATAATGCAACATATGGCAAAAATTCATTTTTACGGTTTAACTGAAATGTGCTACCCTTTGATCAACATTTCCTCTTTCCTTTGGTTCCTAGTCTTGGGAAACAACCTTTCTAATCTGTTATTATGACATTGGCTTTTGTGTAGTTCATATATGAATTAGATCATACAGAATATCTTTCTGCATCTGTCTAAAGGAAAGAATTTCCTTTCGTTTCATTGGGCATATGCATCCCATTTTCTTTATTCATTCATTGATCAACAGGTAGATTATTTCCATATCTTGGTATTGTGAAAAATTACGCAGTTACCGTGGTTGCTCAATATCTCTTTGACCTACCAGTACCAGCTCCTTTGGATGTATACTTATAACTAAGACAGCTAGATTTCATCTCTCATAGTCTCTTCTGCTTTACTTCCTGGTCCCTGAGACAACGTTCTTCACAAATTTCCTTCCATTACTACTTGGGAAGATATGTTAAATAACCCTAAGAGATCCCAGATAAGATTTGGGTCTTTCATGCCCCTCCCAATGCCAAAACAATGTGTTGCAGGCTTGATTCTTAGTGTCTGGCACTAATGGAAGATGTTTGAGCCTTTAGAACTGAGGCCTAGTGGAAGGAAGTTAGGTAGGTCATTAGAGGCATCCCTTTGAAGGGATATAGTATGAAGGTATGACCTCTAAGGACCATGGCCCTCTTCTCTCCCTTTCTTTTTGAATCCTGGTTATCATAAAGTAAGCCGCTTTGCTCTACTATGTGCTTCCTTGCCATATTATTTTGACATGTCATGGGGTCAAATACAACGTAGCCAAATGACTATATATTGAAATCTCTGAGACCATGCACCAACATGAATTATTCCTCCACTGATCATTGAGTTGATTATCTCCAATATTTGTCCCAGTGATGGGAAGCTAACAAACAGAGATCTTCAAGTCCACACTGAATATTGGAATTGGCTGTTCATTCTTCCATCTTAAGAGGAAAGCTTCCCTTGGCACTTGCTTTAGGCAATGTTCAATTTGTCTTTAAATAGTTATCAGCTGTGTATCAGATCTTACTTTTAGGATCATCAGGTAAATCAACAACTAAGACAACATCCACAAAACCATAGCCTGCTTGGTCAGACCACATATTGAGCAAGTAGAATATAGTTGACATAGAGCTGAGCACTTTATATACTTTGATTTTATTTTACTCTAGTGCCAACACTAAGCACTGTAATATTAAAATCTTTCATTTTAGATAAGGGTGAATCTCAGCAGGGTAGTGACATTTTCCTGAAGTCACCAGTAGTGGAAGCTAGATTTTTTTTTTTTGGTCAGTCGTGGGGGCTGAATGCAGGGCCTGGGCACTGTCCCTTACCACATGAACCACAGTGCCACTTCCTGCTTTTTCTGTTTATGTGGTGCTGAGGAATCAAACAAAGGGCCTAATTCATGCAAGGCAAGCACTCTACCACTGAGCCACCTTCCTAGCCAAAAGTCAGATTTTAAATTCAGATTTTGACTAAAGCTAAAACCCTTAATCTCTACAGAATGTTATACCTCTTTCTCCCCTACCTGTCCTACAGGTATAAATGAGGCCAGGGATGGAGATGGAAATGGAATAACTGGTATAAAAGAAAGTAGATTGCTTATATTCTAATGACTTTAAATCCGAAGTTGGTTTTATGGAAGGATAGAAGAGGAAGTAAGGAAGCTGCTCTTTTTTTAAAAAACTCTTTTGGAAATCACAGCCAAGTAGTCCAAGATCACTGAGCAAATGGTCAGATATTTTTAAAGGCCTTTGACCTTGATTCTCAGGAGAAGAGAGAATTGCTTAAGTTTCTGGTGTATCCTGTGTGAGTTTTTTTTTTTTTTTTAATTAAAAAATTTACCTTTAAGTCGTTAAACAAAAAGTCTTTAATTCAGAATGTCAATTTGTGAGGACAATGCATGTTTTCTTGATAAAGCTTGCATTCTTTGTATTTCTGTAATGTCAAGCATGCGGGATGTTATTTGTTCTGTGTTTCCCTTCTGTCTTTTGGTGGGTGCATATTTCTGCCACAGGTGTGGCAGAGATATCTTCTATTTAAATGGCTCTGAGTAATGTTGCCAAGAAGCGCGTTTACATTATTTAAAGACCTTTTAAAAGAGAACCCTCCCCCTTTAGCCAGCGCACTCTTGGCTGATAATCCCTATTGAACAATCCGCTGCTATATTTCTTGGAGACATTATTTAAAATCCTTTTAAAGTGCAGTTCTTCCTACTTCCCGACGATTGATACCTGTGAAGGGCTTAATAGTACCAGAGGGGAGGGGGGAAGAGGACTGCAGCTTAAAAGGATTTAAAAGAATGTTGCAGCCATATTTCATGCCCATGATGCCTAAAAGCCTGAAGTAAAGGGGAAAAAAGAGCTGCTGTTTCCTTTTCTGGGCATGTGGAATATATCCCTTCTGGAATCTTTTCTTCTCTTGCTGGAAGAACCATCAAGAAGATTACTGACCAGTTTCTAGTAACTTCATATCCAAAACACAGTGGCCATTGAGAGAGGCTGTAGGCACTCTAGAATTATCGATAGTAAAAGTTGAAAGCGGCCAGAAAGAGTGAGCTAGACTGGATGGAAAACAATAAAGTCATTTAATTGCATATATATTCATACAGATGCATTTACATCAACACTACATCCATATACATGCATACAGCATATAATATACAAGCATGTACATGTATATATATATATATATATATATATATATACATATACAGATATCTCTATATATACAGCTTTGACGTTCAGGTGGCTTAACAAAAGCAATGCATAGGTCTGATATTTATTGAACCTGGCTAATACATCAGCAGTGTGAAGTACGCATTTTTCTTTTTTTTTCTTTTTCTTTTTTGTCAGTTGGGGGCTTGAACTCTAGGCTTGGGTGCTGTCCCTGAGCTCTTCAGCTCAAGGCAAGTGCTCTACCAATTGAGCCACAGCGCCACTTCTGGTTTTCTAGTGGCTTATTGGAGATAAAAGTCTCACGGAGTTTCTTACCTGGGCTGGCTTTGAACCACGATCCTCAGATCTCAGCCTCCTGAATAGCTAGGATTATAGGCGTGAACCACCGGCACCTGGATAGCATGTATTTTTCTTATAAATGAGATAATAGAGGCACTGAAAATCAGTCTGCTACTCATGGAGACAGTCAGGATTTCCATCTGGTGGACTGGAGCATCTGGGAGCTCACTGGAGAGCACAGAACCCTAATTATCACTGCTACAATCTGAGTGTAACCTGCATGGCTTCATGTGTTGAAATGAAGTTCTATTGTGAAGTATTAGGAAGACAGAAACTTACTCAGAGCATGATATTTAGAGGTGGGGCCTTTGGAAGGTGATTACAATTAAAGAATATTATCAGAATGGCGCCTCCATCACTGAGTACTGGTAACTTTATTTACTGGTAATTTTATGGAGAGTACCCAGTATATACAGACATATGTATATATGTGCATATGGACATATACATGTACTTTCTATCTCTTGCCATGAGATGCCCTTTGCCTCATCAGAATTCTGCCAGCAAGGTAATCACCAACACATCAGCTTTGATTTGATAGCCATCATCACCAACCTCAACTTTAGACAATAACTACCACTCAAAACAAACCCTTTGTTATTAAAACTTACCAAGTCTATAGTATTAAGTTACTAACAAAAGAAAACAAACTAATACAACTATGTGATCTTAAACTAGTTTATGTAGGAGTTGGCAAGGAAGCCATAATTCCCATACCATTCACCACTCTCAGGATTTTCTCTCTAAGGTTATCTTCAGTACACAGCAGCATCACAAAATCTCAATACACTATAAGCATTAATAAGAGTTTGTTGGATTTCTCATTACAGAATTAGATGTTTATTTGGGTAAATGGCTCTAAAATGCCATCTGGTCTTCCAAAATTAAAGATCCACAGAAACTTCAAGTTTGAAAAGATTGATTTTCTAAGCAAGTGACCTTATCTTTGAAATGAGACTATGAAGACCCAGGTAGAGTAAGTGACATGACTAGAATGACATATTTGGTAGCAAAAAATGTATTGCTATTATCTGATTCTGTTATTTGCTACTGTAGTCTAACTCCCCATTCATCTCTGAGCCAGCCTTTCTTTTATGAACTTTAGTCCTGCCACTGTGGGGAAGAGCCTGGGCTGAGTCATCTAACTGATTTTGGCTAAAGTGATATAAGTAGATCTACTGTAAGTGAAAAACCATTGATGCCTCAGATTGTATTTGCTTTTGTATTTCTGCCATGGGAGAAAAAAGATCAAGAGAATTATGAAGTGAAATCTACTCAGGTAAACCTATTTTTGGTCTTAGCCTGCAGGCCAACCACAGACTCAAAGGAGATAAACAATGTCTACTTCAAGAAAATGAAATATGGGATGGTTCATCCTGCAACCACACTTTAAAATTCATTTGTTTTGTTGTTGTAAAGCAACAACAATGTGTTCTCTGAGCTAAGCACAGGAGTTAACAATATCAAACGTTTACATTTTTTTCTCTGAAATGTTTTATACTAATAGCTACAGCAAAAAATAAAACAATCCTAAATTGACATTGCAACTGCTTTGTAGTTTAAATTTCAGTGTAAAATATTACTTCCTAGAAGGTACTATTTGTCCTTTGACAACTAATATAAAACTATCCTTCATCTTTCCAATCCTCTACCATGTGACTCTGCTTCCATTTGAAATAATCTCTGTTTTGTTTATTTTCTCCATGAATATAAAAGTTCCATGAAACTAATCTTGCTTGTCTTGCTCACCTCTGTATTCCTGTCTACATTCAGGGCCTGGTATATACTTGGCACTCTCCATTTGGTAGAATCTTTGCCTGATGAGTAATTCAAGAATTAGGGAAAGCTTGATTTGAACATGGAGAGTAGTGATGTGTAGAATAACATGAGTGTAGTTAAATTACAGAATGAAGACATGAGAGTGTGAAAGTTCCCAATAGAATGGGAGCAATCGAGCTTGGCGAGAGCTGAGACTCATATGTATAGTGAATCTTCAGTAAACCTAAAATCTTTTGGTGTCAGGTGTCTTTTAGGTCCAAAGTGAAATTGTCTTGAGTACCAGAGACATTTTATACTCTATCATGTAGAGCATAAGTAAGCAACAGCATATTTGCTGTTGCTGTTACTGACAGTGTGGAAGGCAATGGTGACAGAAAACTGGAAGCAAGAGATTGCTGAAAAGACCATTGCCAACAGTCTAGGAAAGAAATGATGAATAGTACAACTAAGGAAAAGGAAAGGAAAGAGGAGAAGGGAGTGAGGAGAAAAGAGCTGGGTATGGCTTTTGGAGAAATATAAAGGAGAGAAATGATTGGTACTGTATTGTTGACCAATCTTATGTAGCAGATGAGAAAAGCAGTCAAAGATAAACTTAAGTTCTACTGCTTATGTGAAACATGGGATGTAATGCCAAGTTGGGAAGAACAGAAAAAGAAATAAATGTAAAGGAAGATAATGAGTTCTACATATATTGGAATGGAGATACTGAAAGCTTCACTTTAAAAACTCAGTACAGTCAGGGCTTATGTCTGGAACAATCTCTCCAAATACACAGTAAACATAAACCTTCTGCACAGTCATTTGTTACCTTTAGTTTACACATACCCTTCTGAACCTGTGCACTACCCATAAATGGATCCCATGGTAATTTAAAATAAGCACTTTTTCCTTCTTCTCTGTTTGCATTGTAAAGCACAACTGTCCAGTGACAGGATTTAAGATATTTTACATGTACATTTTTGACAGTGGAGGGAGATGAAAAGGAATGGATCTATTTTCTGGTTATTTTACCACTCAGCATTCCTGAGCCAAATCATTTGTAGTCATGAAAAATGAGCTGATTGGCGATGAGCACAAGTTGTAGAGATAAACTTGAGTCTTTAATCCTGAGAGACCTCTGGGAAGAGACAGGAGGATGTTGGTGTTTGCAGACACTAGATGGCCCAAGAAGTGGGATGTAGGAAACTCAGCATAGGTGCCAGACAGTTTACAGCAAAGGTCACAGCTACCTAGTTGGCATGCTGCTCCAAGACCTGACTCACTTGAAATACTCATATTGAACTCAATACATACAATTCAAAATATATTCAATTTTAAAGTTTTGCTAGAGAAGGAACACTACAATCATTGAGAAGTGCACATACTGGAGAGAAGCTTTCATTGGAGTAGTCACATGTGCACCCCTATTAAGTGTAGCTTTCTGACCATATCATGAAAGGATTCCTTAGGACAACAAATCTTTTCCACTGGGTCTCAACAGTTATTCATGTAGATCTGCTGCCCACAAGAGGATCAGATCACCAGAGCACAAGCCCAAGATGAGGTACACTGGCAACTTCCCTCTGAATGAGGGGAAACAAAAAAATAGCCTAACTTTATTAACTCAGAATTTTATACATCATTGTCTTCTTTTTTTATTGACATCAATGAGTTGTGCAGGGAGAGGTTCATTTTTAATGGTCCATTCAAGTGTACAGTACCTCATAATCATATTAATCCCTCAACCATTCTTCTTCCTCTGACTTCCCATTCCCAAACCAGTCTCATCAAGCTAACTTGCTCCATTTTCTCTTTCTCTTTTTTTTTGGGGGGGGGGGGGGGCTCCAGTTGTGGGGCCTGAACTCTGGGCCTGGGCGCTGTCCCTCAGCTCTTCAGCTCAAGGCTAGCACTCTACCCCTTGAGCTACAGCGCCACTTCCAGTTTTTATCTTTTTGCTTATGTGGTGCTGAGGAATTGAACACAGGGCCTCAGGCATGCAAGGCAAACGCTCTACCACTGAGCTACCTTCCCAGACCAACTTGCTCCATTTTCATACATGCATACCAAGTATAACACATTGTTTTCTCATAACACAAGTTCTTTGTATGAAATTTATACATTGGGTATCACATCCTATAGTGTTACTAACAAGGTATAGAGAGCCACATAAAATGTGGCCCCAAACTAACTATATAAACGTGTATGTATGTGTTCTGATAGTGGAGCTTTAACTCTGGGACGTGTTGGGCTTGTTCAATCAAGGCTGGCACTCTACCATTCTACCATACTCCCACTGCTGGATTTTGCTGGTTAATTGGAGATAAGAATCTCTCAGATTTGGATGTCCAGGCTGACTTCAAATTCCTTCATCTGATCTCAGCACAAGCTGATTATAGGCATGAGCCATTGTCATCCAGCTATATAAACAGCTTTTAAGCCCACATCTTTTTAAACAGTTAAATGTATTTTAATTCCCCCCTCCACAAAGCAAAAGGAACTACTAGTTACTGCTTATGAAATATCAGTAAGGTAAACCTTTACTAAATGATCCTGGTAAACAAAATGTGTAGTTATACATTAGTTTTGGTAAAAAATTAAGATCAATATGCTTAGAATATGTAATATCTTCGATCAATACATTAACATATGTTTGTTAAACATTATATATGTGTAGACTTTTGAATTTAGAATGAAAGTTGCCTTTTTAAAGTCAGATTTCTAAAATCATGTATCTTAATCATTTAGCTTAATTGTGCACTATTACAATTAACCACAGCAACTTTCTCCATCAAATTAATAAAACTACAACTTTTTGGATAGTAGATATCTCACTAATACAACCAGCCTTCACTTTAAGAGCTTTGATTGTGATGTGTCTCTGAGGTAAAATGTGAATATTTAGTGTGATAAGGTTACTATCTGGTCAAGGAGACCACATCTTACCATGTTTGCTCCATAAGACCTTGTTGGCGACTCTAAGGGCATCAGTAATAATTTTTTTTTAATAGGATAGATAAATACCAGAAGAGTGAGGCTGAAATTAGGAAAGCAACTCCTTTTCTAATAGCCCCACAAAAAATAAAATACCTGGGAGTTAACTAAAGAAGTGAAAGGCCTCTATGATGAAAACTTTAAAAACCTGAAAAAGGAAAATAAAGCAGAACTAAGGAAATGAAAAAAACCTCCCCTACTCCTGGATTGGAGGATTAACATTGTGAAAATGGCAATATTGCCAAAGGCTATCTACAAATTCAATGCAATACACATCAATATCTCAACCTCATTCTTCAATGAAATAAAAGAAGCAATCTAAAAATTCATATGGAACAATAAAAGACCTCGAATAACAAAATTAATCCTTAGCATAAAGAACAGTGTTGGAGGAATATCAATACCAAATTTCAAACTCTACTACAAAGCCATAGTAATCAAAATGATTTGGTACTGGCACAAGAACAGACCTGAAGACCAATGGAATAGAACTGAAGGTGCAAAAATGAACCTACAGACCTATGGCCACCTGATCTTGGATAAGGAAGCAAAAAAAAAAAAAAAAAAAAAAAGAATGGAAGAAAGACAGCCTCTTCAGTAAATGGTGCTGGCAAAATTGGTTAAAAACCTGTAGAAAACTAAAGCTAGATCTTTATATATCACCCTGCACCAGAATCAACTCCAAGTGCATCAAAGACCTCAAAGTCAAAGCAGACACCCTGAAAACATTACAGGAAGGAACAGGAAAAACTCTAGGGCTCCTTGGCACAGGCCAAAATTTTCTTAATAAAGATCCAGAAACACAACAAATCAAACAAACGTTGGGGTCTGGGAAGGTGGCTCAGTGGTAGAGTGCTTACCTACTATGGATGAGGCCCTGGCTTCCATTCCTCAGCACCACATAAGCAGAAAAAGCCAGAAGTGTCACTGTGGCTCAAGTATTTGAGCTCTACCCTTGAGCTAAAGAGCTGAGGGACAGTGCCCAGGCCCAGAGTTCAAGCCCCACAACTGACAAAAAAAAAAAAAAGGTTGGACAAATGGGATTGCATGAAACTGCACAGCTTCTGCATGACAAAGGACATAGCTAGCAAGATCAATAGAAAGCCCACGGACTGGGAGAAGATCTTTACTAGCCATACAACAGACAAGGGTCTCATATCTAAAATATACTCAGAACTCAAAAAATTAAATCCTGTAACAACAAATCCTCAAAGAAACAACCACCCCATTAATAAGTGGGCTAAAGACTTCTCTGAGGAAGAAATAAGAATGGCCAAAAGACACATGAACTTCTCTGGCCATAAAAGAAATGCAAATCAAAACAGCACTGAGATTCCACCTCACCCCAGTTAGAATGGCTAGAATCAAGAACTCTAATAACAACAGATGCTGGAGGGGATAAGGACAGAGAGGAACCTCTCTGCTTTGTTGGTGGGAGTGTAAACTTGTTCAACCACTTTGGAAAGTGGACAAAGTTTCCCCAGAAGACTCTACATAGAGCTCCCCTATGACCCAGCAATACCACTTTTGGGCATTTACCCAAATGATCACAAACAGGGCCATACTAAAGCAATTATGTTTATCACAGCATTATTCACCATAGCTAAGATATGGAACCAACCCAGATGCCCCTCAGTAGATGAATGGATCAAGAAAATGTGGTCTATCTATCTATCTATCTACACACACAATGGAATCTATGCTTCCATAAGAAAGAATGACATTGGCCCCTTTTATAAGAAAATGGAAAGACTTCGAAAAAAATATCATCTTAAGTGAAGTAAGTCGACAGACCCAAAGAAATATAGGTCCCATGGTTTCCCTTATTTGCAATAATTAATGTATGTCTAGGATAATCTTTCAGATGAGCAGAAAAGCTCAAAAGCTATGTACACATGATTATATAAGATGATGCTATTGAAATGAACCCCAAGATACGGACACAATAGGTTTTTCTTTGTTGTTGTTGTTTTTAATATGCTGTGTGATTTTTTTTCTTTTCTTTGTTCATCCTCCTATGGTTTATCCCCGTGGTCACTGTATTTGATTTTGGTACCTTGCATCTTGTATATACACTTATCTATTTTGCTGAAACAAGGACACAGGATGACGTCACTATTGCAACAATGAAACTCACAAGACACTATGTTGGAAATGAACCTTACAACTTTGGAAAGGAGGAGACTGGGGGATGTGGGGGAGGGAAGGGATAGTTGGAGAAAAACAAAGGAGGGGGTAACAATGCCTGACAAGAAATGTACTCATTATCTTACTGATATAACTGTAACCTCTCTGAACAGCATCTTTACAGGAAAATAAAAATTTAAAAAATAAGATAGATATGAATATTTAACTTGGAACATGATCGTTTCCATAGACAGCCCTAATGCAGTAAAGTTTCAGATGAGAATTGTTTCTACTGGGGCCTCTTCTGGATTCATCACCATGTGAGTTCTGACTGCAGAAGACTCATATCACATATGACATCATGTCCCTGCAGATGGGGCCACATCTGAAGAAAGCTCTGCTCACTTTCCCTTGTAGCCATTGTATCCAGGGTGAGCAATCAGTGTTCAATAACTGAAGATGGATCTTTTTGCCTCTAAGCTGTGATTCAGTGTCACTCCCTGAAGAGTGCAGGGAGTGAGTATGTGTGTGTGTCGGGGGGCAGGGGGTGTGTTTGTAATATGCTTTGTGAGAATTACTGGTAACGGGAACAACTCAAGGTTATTGTGGAGTGGCTCTCCTACCTTCTATACACTTCTTGGCTCATACCTAGCGTCCCTGCAGGTTTTGGCAAGTCTCCCCGGTGTGTGGTTTCTGTGGGGGAGAAAGGCCTTAACTTCTTTCAGATTTAAGGCCCACAATGCTGCAAGATGGATTCTGCCCTAATATCATTAGCTGCTCATGCTGCTAATTGTAGTGGCTGCTAATCCATCTGAACAGCCAAAATGATATTAGCTTTCAATAGGATTTACATATATCCAGGCTTGTTTCTGCATCAGCTAGCAATTAAAGTTTAAACTGTTGAACATGCAGCTTGCTGTAGGCTAAGTAATATTTAATAGTATTAACAATGCATTTCCCTATTTGCCTTTGAATCTCTTTACAGGCTCATCAATTTGCCATCACCTTTGTGTGGCACGACCGATATTAGCTCTTATCCTAACAGCTTCTAGAGGAGGATACTGCCATAAGAGACAAGACAATGGAAATGCCAGCTGCATACATCAATATTAACAGCAGAATTTACGTTGATAGTTCCATTCTCCCTCATCCACACCTACCTGTCTCTCTCTTATTCACGGCATCATACTTCTTGGAGGAGGTGTGGTGGTTTTTCTTTTTCAGGTCAAGCATTTGAGAGATTGGAACTTATTTTAAAATTCTAAAGAAGATGAATATTCTCAAAGAGATCATTTATATCATTCCCCATCACACATGGCATCCAGTTCTTTCCTATTTCAGTGTAAGGAGAATTAAGCTATCTTGATTGGCTTGTTTAGCACAGGTTGCTTTGTAAGGGATTGTGTGTGATCAGGCTAGAAAACAAGTTCCTTGGTGCAGTTTTTTGTCTCATTCCTTGATGAACTCTCAGACATCTAATGCAATGACTGACATACAGAACTGAGGAGACATTCCTGGAGACATTGCTAACAATGCTTGTGTGATATTATAAAGTGATGAACAAATAAATTCTGCTAACCCCAGCTCCAAGATCTCCATATCTCTTCTCTTGCTCGCTATTTTACAAACACCCACTGCTCTCCCATTATTTGTTTCTTGATCACTTACCAACTATAGACAAACAAAATCTGACTTGGGATAAGACTTTTGGAAACTCTATTCAAAAAAGACAACCCTGTCAGATCTTGAGCACCTCGATTTTTAGTATCATTCTGGATTTTAAGTTTCCCTTCCTGGGGATCAAGATAAGTGGGTGTCAAATGATGGTTGCTTTGGTAAGACTTATAATAAAAGGGTATACTATTGTAACAAAGAAGCAAGATCTGGGTGACATAAAGCGATTGTCCACAGTACTGAAGGCTAGAGACCTGAATCAGGGTGCCTGGGAGGGCTACACTTTCTTTGAGAGATTTAGAATCCTTCCATTCTTCCTTCATCTAGCTTCTGATGTTTGCTTATAATCTTTGGTGTTCCTTGGCTTATAGAAGCTCCACTCCAGTCACAAAGCTGACTTCTCCCTGTGTCTTCACACAGTCTTACCTCTGTGTGTCTCTCTTTCTGTTCACATGTCCCATCGTACAAGTCATATTCAATTATGGCTCACTATAATGACATCATTTAACTCCATTATCTGCAAAAACAAACAAAACCACCACAACAGAAATCCAACCCTTCTAATTAAGGTAACATAATGAGGTACTGGAGGTTCGGACTGAAATATGTCTTTTCGGTTGGATAAAAATTAACTCATACAAGACAACGATGCACAACGTGGAAAATATGATAATAAGATGTTTTCAGGACTGAAAAACCTTTATCCTTGAGAAACAGAATAATCCATATTCTTTGGACATGGTAGTCAATAATAATTGAATTATTTTTCTCATTTCTTTGGTCCTTCCATCTTGTAGTTCCCATCTCAATTGGCTTTTATGACATAACATTCTTTATTTCTCTTATTATGTTTTGTGTTTAGAATTTATTCTCTCTCTCTCTCTCTCTCTCTCTCTCTCTCTCTCTCTCTCTCTCTCTCTCTCTCTCGCTGGTCCGGGGTTGAACTCAGGGCTTAGGTGCTGTCCCTGAGCTTTTATGTTAAAGCTAGCATTCTACCACTTGAGTCACAGCTCTACTTCTGGTATTTTAGTGGTTAGAAATAAGAGTTTCACACAACAAATCAAAGAAAGGTTGGATAAATGGGATTGCATGAAGTTGCAGAGCTTCTGCATGACAAAGGACATAGCTAGCAAGAGCAATAAGAAAGCCCACGGATTGGGAGAAGATCTTCACTAGCCATACAACATACAAGGGTCTCATATCTAAAATATACTTGGAACTCAAAAAATTAAATCTCCCAACAACAAATTCTCAAAGAAACAACTGCCCAATAAATAAGTGGGCTAAAGACTTAAAGAGAAACTTCTCTGAAGAAAAAAGAAGGATGGCCAATAGACACATGAAGAAATGCTCAACATCCCTAGCCATAAAAGAAATGCAAATCAAAACAACATTGAGATACCACCTCACTCCAGTTAGAATGGCAAAAATCAAGAACTCTAACAACAACAGATGCTGTAGGGGATGTGGACAGAAGGGAACCTTACTTCATTGTTGGTGGGAATGTAAACTTGTTCAACCACTTTGTAAAGCAGTATGGAGGTTCCTGAAAAGACTTCACATAGAGCTTCCCTATGACCCAGTAATCCCACTTTTGGGCATTTACCCAAATGTTTACAAACAAGACCACACTAAAGCTACCAGCACAACTATGTTAATTGCAGCATTATTTACCATAGCTAAGATATGGAACCAACCCAGATGCCCCTCAGTAGATGAATGGATCAAGAAAATGTGGTATATATACACAATGGAATTCTATGCCTCCATCAGAAAGAATGACATTTCCCCATTTGTTAGGAAATGGAAAAACTTGGAAAAAATTATATTAAGTGAAGTATGCCAGGCCCAAAGAAACATAGGTCCCATGGTTTCCCTTATTTGCAATATCTAGTATATGTATGAGTCAAGCGGAAAAGGTCAGATAATGTGATGTTAGGAAAATGAACCCTTAGATATATATTTTAATGTTTTTTTCTTTCATGCATGTGTTTCTAACGCATTTATAAGATTATCTCTTTGTTGCTTTGTATGTCCCTCCCCCACAGTAAACCCTTGCTTTCACTATATTTGATGTCAGTATAACTTGTGGAGGAGATGGGGAAAAACAAGTTGTTTAAGGATACAGGTGGACCTGTTGCAACAATGAGAAGTACAAGTTGTCATGTCGAAAACAAGCTTTACAATGTTTGTGCGGGGGTGGGGGGTGGGGCCCGGGGAGGATTGGGTGGGGGGTGGGGGGGAGGCTGGGAAGGGATTCGAAGGGTAAACAAAGGAGGAGGCTACAATGCTTGATAAGAAATGTACGCATTATCCTGCCCATGTAATTGTAACCCCTCTGTACAATATGTTCACAAAAAAAATTAAATTAAATTAAAAAAAAAAGAAATAAGAGTTTCACAGACTTCCCTGCTCAGGTTGGATTCAAACTGTAATCTTCAGATCACAGTTCATAGGGGTGACTCACTGGCACCTGCCTATTCTTTCTCATTATCCCTTAAATGTAGCTATTAGTTAGGATTCTCCAGAGAAAAATAAACTATAATATATTGAGTATATAGAAAGGCATTTATTATGTGAGTTGGCTTCTGCAATTGTGATGCTGAGGAATGTCATGATTTGCCATCTGCATGCTGACAGTCCAGGAATGTGGTAGAACAGTTCTACTACATAAAGAAAATCTAAAAGTTGGAGAAGGCAATGGAATAAGTCCCAGATTAAATGTAGAGGCCTAAGAACCAGGAGCCCTGATATGCCAGTAAAGGAGAAGATGGGTAGTACCAACTCAAGCAAAAAAAAAAATTAACTCTTCCTTCAGCTTCTTGTGTTGGGGCTTTCAATGGATTAACTGACACTCACATTGAAGAAGGTGATTCTTACTCAGCCTAATGATTCCATTGCTAATGTTTTTAGAAACACCTTTACACACTCCCAGCAACAATGGCTTACTAGTTATCTGCACATCTCTTAGCCCAGCTAAGTTGATAAATAAAATTAACTATCATGGTGCATTCTATCTGATCATCCAATGGCTCTGTAGTCTGTTTTTTGTTTTATTTGCTTTTGTGTGTGTGTGTGTGTGTGTGTGTGTGTGTGTGTGTGTGTGTGTGTGTGTGCTGTTGTGGGAGGCTGACAAGCGGCTACTTTAACTTGCATTTGCTCTTTGGTCCAACAACACAGGGATGATTGAGTCTACTTTATGTAAACTTGGTCTTGTGAGACAGTCAGGCCAATTCATCCTACAAGTTAGATATTTTATTAGAAGCAGCATCATCTAAAGGTCATATTAATTATTTGTTATTGGATTCCAAGGTAACCTATTGTTTTGGCATTCACATGGAATAAAGAATAAAGATATTCATCGATCTTATTTCTATAATGCTGTATATTTTGTTTTGAAACACAAAATCCTAAATGCACTCTTGGGCTGAGTTTATCACCAGGCTACTGCTAGGATGTATTGGATGGAAATGAATGAGAATTTTATTTGCCCCTTTTGAAAGTTATTTACTGTGATTTTAATCAGTTTAGCAGTCTTGATGGCTTGTGAAATATTCAAGGCTCATCTCAGAGAAACAAATGTCCCTTGCAACGACACGTGGCATGTCCCAGTCATCTCAACTGCATCTGTAATGTAATGTGTAATGTCATCTGTAAGGTAATGTGTAAACTACGCAGAGAAATAGAGAAATGAAAAGAAATAGAGAAAATAAAGACATGAAACGAGTTTATTAACTAAAACTTAAAAAATGTAAGTCACATCATTTTTGTTGACTTTTATTAGCTCTAGTACCAGAAAAGAGCTCCAAGAAGATTCTCTCCACCAGGCAAGACAAGTACAGACAAACGGCTTTCTTCACGCTTCTTGTTGGCTGAATCAGCCTCTGGGGTCAGGTTAAGTTTGCCATTTTCGTACAAAATCACTTAATAAATTGATTGGCACCTTATCTCTGTGTCAGTGTCACTTGCTTTTAAGAGATGTCTAAACTGTTTAAATATCAAAAACAAACCATGGAGGACAACTTAGTGAGAAAGGGCTTGTGCTTGCTGAAGATCAAAGAAAGACAGATGAGTATTGCATACACTCGATGTACTGGACAAGTATGGTGATTTAGTCAGCACACATGGCCCAAGCTTCATGGCCAGCCTCAGTGCACAGTGAATGCAGTTGGAGAAATGAGCCAGTATAAGCATCTACAGAAGAGCAGACACGTTTTTAGAGGCAAACAGGGTTTTCGATGTTAGGAAAGTGCCTAATCCAATGTGACTTCTTGCACAGTGAATTTTAGAAAATTGGTAGACAAATCCTGGGTAGGTTAGAAGGAACAAAAGGAATCCTTTGAAGTAGACAAATGGTATAAAGTATACAACAAAATATAATCAATCACATTAACAAAATGACACTTTGAATGGTCCTAAGCAAGAATTTTCAAAGGCCTTATCAATAACTTGTCATTCAATTTCTTGGTCAGCATTTTTCACTTAAAGTCTTTTGTTCAGAGTCTGTGTTCTTTACCCAAGTCTAGTTAATAAATGTGTAATGTATCTGACTTATAAAATACATTACAAATATGCTGAAAGAAATTAGATAAAATATTAGAAAGGAGGCAATATAAGCAACATATACTTCTCTTTCATCTTATGTGAGTTATTTTCTTGACTGATTTAGCCATAAACTATGGTGTATAGACCATTTTTCAGACGTAAGTACTGATCAGACTGAAAATTAGGGTTTAACTGTAACTTTAGGTAATTTCCAATTTGATTTTTTGAAGTCAGACTTCCATTGATAAGGTTGTAAGATAACATTATACACTTTCTGTCTTTTCTTTATAGCGGTTAACTTCAAAATCACCAAGTTCCTGTTGAGATAAGCCTGGTTCTGAAAGCAGAGATTGGTCAAATGACTTTAGACCACACTCCACTTATGCTTGGGCAAGCTACTGGAAAACAAGCACTGCAAGTAAAGTGAGAATAGCTATTCCCAGAGTTATTACAGGCTTGATTTGGATTCAAATGTCATGGATTACTAGGAATTATTTGCAAAATGTTAAGATGAAAAGCATCTTTAAAAATAGCAAAAGAAGCCAGGCCCTGGTGGTTCATATCTGCAATGCTAGCTACTCAGGAGGCTGAGATTATGGATCACAGTTCAAAGCCAGCCTAGGCAGGAAAATCCATAGGACTCTTATCTCCAATTAATTATAGAAAAAGCCTCAAGTGGAACTGTGGCTAAAAGTGGCAGAGTTCTCGCCTTGAGCAAAAGGAGCCCAGAAGCCCAGGGACAGTGCCCAGGTCCAGAGTTCAAGCCTAGGACCAGAAAGAAATAGCATAATAACAATAATATGTAATTTATTATTATTATTATTATTATTATCATTATTTGGTGTTGGTCCTGGTTCTTGAATTCAGGGCCTAGGACCTGTCCCTGAGCTTTTTCACTCAAGGTTAGTACTCTACCAGAGCTGGCTTTTTGGTGCTTAATTGGAGGTAAAAGTTTCATGGACTTTCTTGCCTAGGCTGGCTTTGAACCACAGTCCTCAGATCTCAGCCTTGTAACTCAGATTACAGGTGTGTGCTACCAGCGCCTGGCTTAGTATGACGTTTTATTATATAAAATCAACAATAGAATCTGCTTACCAGTTCAAGATCCTGGATATCATCTAACTTCAAGAAAGATTTCATGATACAGAAATCTTCACCAGCTGTTATGAGCTCTAAGGTCAGGGATTTGTATTATTTACCCTAGCAACTAATTTAGTATCTGGTATACAACAATTGTTCAACAACACATGTTTATTACTTGTCATATAAATGATTTTAATTCGAGATGGCCTGATAAATTGACATACTCAATTTCTTTCCTTTCAAATCGATTTTAATCTTCACTATTTTAGGAAACAGCAACAACACTGCTTACCCATTTGTTAAACCAGAAGCCTGGGCTTCTTGCCCTCCTGCCTCACACAGAGTAGAGCTGCTGGCTAATTAGCTCTGCCCTTCCCTACACATCAGACCCCTGCTGTGCAAGGCTAAGTCATATTTTTTCCCTTGGACCTTTGCAATACTCTTCCACTTACCTCATTTGTCTGCCTTTCTCTTGTCTTTCTTTAATATTTTCTCTTCAGAGCAAAAATGACTTAAAAGCACAGACTGCGCATTTATTATATGATTGTGCAGTTATTATACGATTAAAGCCTGTAATGGCATCCTACTCACTTTGACAAAAAATGACCTTCACAGGTTCTGGTCCTCAACTGCCTCTCTAGTCCACTTTTGGTTTACCTTTCAGTCCATTCACTACTACCAGCTGTTTTTTCTTCCTTCAGTTCCTGGAAGATGCCATGCTTCTCACCCCTTCCTAATGCTTGAATACTCCTACAGTTGGCTCTGTCTGCAATGAACTTCTTCCTGATCTTTCCCTGGATGGATTCCTCCTACCTTCCTCAGTATCATTCATGCCCTGAGACACTTTCCTTGAACCTTTATCCAAGTAAGCTGTTTGCACAACTCCTATTCAATCACTTCACTCACTTTGCCTGTTTTTGTTTTGGCTATAGTGCGTAATACAATGTTTACAATGTTGGACATACTCAGTACATAGTAAAATTTTAATTTGTGGAGTGATGGAAAAATTAACTCAATATATCTTATATCTAGCACATAAAAATAAATAGAAAGGTAAATATGAAAAGTTTTATTTTGGCTTAATTGCAGTCTCTTCCCTATGAGTTCATTTACATATTTACTTAGCACCCAGTCTGTGGCAGCTGTGCTGGGACTGTTGTAAATTCAATGAAGCATTCACACCACAGGAAAGAAGAGGCACATCTACACCAGCCACAGTAAGTCAAGAGAAAGTTGAGAAGAGGGGTGCTCTGGGAAGTTGTGTTGTTTTTTTTTCTGAAGAGTCTTTTAATCAACAAAAGTAATTTTGCAAAACAACTAGATGCAGCATTTTTTTCAATATTAACTAACTTGCATTGAAAACTCGGCAGATCTGAGTCTTCTGCTTTCTTATTTCAGAAACCAGGCTATTCCCAGAGCCAGGAATCTGAACATGAGGGTCATAATACAGTCTGCCTGGGTCCTCTGGGAAGTTTTTCATTTGTGTACTATCCATACTCTTTGTATCAGGTGTAAATGGGAACTTATGGAGAAAAGTAACAATCTCTGAGTGTATGTGAGAAGCCTCAAGGGAGGATTAAGTGGCTGATAAAGGCTTTGATGGGTATGGAATTTGGAGGTGTAGGCACAGTGAAAAGGAGCAAAATGGGCACATAGGTAGTCTATGTGGAGAGCAGCCAGGGAGCACAGTTTTCATGACGGACAGAGGCACGTACTTGAGAAGCTGGCTTAAGTCAAGGTATGAGATGCTTACAATTACCTTGATAGAATTTGTCTACAGCTTGAACAGGCAAAGGAATCCCCTGAAAGCTTGGGAAGTGGAAATGAAATACTTCTTCAATGAAAACACTTCTTAGGATGGTTCATCTGGGGTAGTTGCACAGGATAGATGATGGCAGTTAAAAAATGAGGGTTAATGTGACTATTTTGCAAATTGCAACTTTGTAAGAAAGACTCTCTGATGGAATCCTGAACGCAGAATGAAGTATGACAGTGGCATTTGGTTCCAAAACATAATTGGAGGAATAGAATCTGAAAAGAAGGTTCAATTTGAATACACTGAGAGCAAGGTGGCAGATTACCCACAGGATAAAGATGACAACGATGAGATTTCGAACTTTAGATCTGGTTTTCTGCATTGGACTAGGGGAACAGAACACTTTCTAGTTCACTTCTCTTAAGGACATGGCATAAGGCAGTGTGAGATATCACTGCTTTCTGATTTCTGTGTAAATCTGAGTGGGGATCTGGTGAATGGCTTGTAATACAGAGTTGGACAACTGAGGTTGAAATCACTGCTCAAGGGATCTTCCCCAAATCAGGCAGCACTCTGTGTCCCACAACAGAGAAACAATCCCATGGCACGATAATCTCAAGGACCGGAAGAAGACTTGCAAGTGATAATGTATTTTTATTGTGCCTTTCATATTCTTTCTGGAAGGCAAGGAAACTCTGGCTATGCATCTCAGATGGGTGTTGGAAACTGCGTATATTATAAACTAGAAAGCTGCTTTTTAAGTAAATAATTGCCACTGTTTGCAATTTTGGTAATTGTCCTTGCTCACACATAAACACCATCATTTAGATCCGATCACTTGACTGAACCAGCAGCTAAGGACTTCAAAACTCTTAATAGTGTCAGTAAGTCAACCAGCTATGCAGCTGCGTTGCTGGGCCAGGCCTGGCTGGAGCCAGCTTTCCCGCACTGCCTCCCTGTGTCTGCCTGGAGAAGCGCGGGTGAGCTCTCACCTGGATCAGGCCAGTCTCAGCCTCACCTGGGCATACAGGGGATGCTGATAATACAGGCAGCTTTCTATGTCAGCTGCAGAGTTCGGCCCTGGGCTCCAGAAGCTCACAAGGCTGTGTAGAAAAATGTAAGACAGCTAGAAAAGCCTTCCTAAAGTCCAGAGAGAACTTTTGAGTTTTTTTTTTTTACATTTAAAAAACAAACAATTCTCTAGAGAATCACCCATTTCTAAACTTCTCTCCCAGTCACCAGAAATGTAATTTCTTTTGAAGTGAGAACATTCCAAAATGAGGGTTTCGAAGTGTTATAACAACCAATGAACATGTGGCAGATCCCTTACAATAAATAAGCATCACATCCACTCCCAAATAAATGGCTTTTGTGTGAGGAGCGGATGGGTTTGATAAGGATGGTGTTACAGCATTTAATGAGGTGCAAAGGAAAAATAGCTTTCATAAGTTCACATGGCTGTCATTGTATTCTCTTCCATATTCCCCGAAACTCCACCTGGCAGACTTACCTCAACACCTCTGCGGTAGAAAAGTTACAACTATGGCAATAGCAAAAGCAAAGAGCTTGTGGGCATGGTTCTTATTGGCCTGAGTCAATGGGAAAACACACATACACACACACACATACACACACACACACACACACACACACACACACACACACACACAAAACCATACATGAGAGGAAAAAAGCAATATTAAAACCTGGATTCTTTCTTTCTCTCCCTTCTTTCCTCCCTCATTTTCTCTTTCCTTCCTCCCTCCCTCCTTGCCTCTACCCCTTGCTCCCTCTTTCCCTTCTTCTCTCCCTTCTCCCTCCTTCCCTTTCTTTCTTTCTCTTCCTTCTTCCTTTCCTTCCTTTCTCCCGCCCTCCATTCTTTCTCCTTTCTCCCTTCTTTCTTCCTTCAGTTCCCTCTCTCCTTCCTCCATTTCCCCTTCTCTTCCTTCTTTCCTCCCTCATACCCTGATGCTTCCCTTTCCTTCCTCCTTCCTTTCCTCCTTCCATCCTTTCATCTCTTTGATTCTTAATTCATGTGGATTTTATGTCTTGTTTTTTTCCCCTAAATCAATAATCATCCTGTTGATTTCTTTCTCCTTTTAAACCCATCTCCTTCTGTGACAACATTAGCTAAACACATTCCCGATTCCATTTGACTCATTAGTATTAATGTAGTAATAATCATTCCCTTCTTGGCTCCTTAGTCTTGCTTCAATATTTACACATTGGCTGAAGCTGATTGAGCAAGAATAATGAGCCTCTGACACCCTGCACAGCACAAGGTGGGGGAGGACTTGTTTCCACTGGGTGGAGTTTATGGTGGAATAAATTATATGCCATATAATTATTAATTAAAATGACAAGCTGCCCGCCTTTTCCCTGCTGGTAACACTGCCTAGCACGGCAGAGGTGGTTGTGGCATCACCTAGCTGAACCGATTCTCTACCTTTCAATTAACCATGAGAAATGGAATGGCTGTTTAGCCTTCCCCAGCCTCTATCCAAATTATTGCTCTATTCTGTCTAAGGAAAATACCTTTTAAATAGGTCTTTTACATAGACTCATCAGATTGGGCAAGGTTTTCTCCTCCCTTTGGACTTCTAAAATACAGTCTTGGATGTAAGCAGCTTCTTTTTAAAATTTCATTTTTTTAAAAAAAGTTTTTCTAGTAAGAAAAGAAGCAACTCCACTTTTTCTGCTGTATCAGACACCTAACGCCACTGGTGTTCAGAAGAATGTGTTTCATTGTGTTAGGAGCTGGAATAACTTCCGGTATACTCTTTCATTCCAGGATAAAGTTACCATAAATATCAAATGTAGCAAAGGTTGAGTTTTTAAAATAGGGAGGAATTCTAGACAGCACACGCTTAAGGATTTGCTTGACTTAACTTGAGAGGAGAAATTAAAACATTTTTCATCACTGAACTTATCTTCTCAACTAAAGCACCAACATTTTCTAGAGATACGGATTCATTCAAGAGACAAAGAGGCCTCCTTTTCACTGCTATGTGCCTTCTAAGGGCAGGATGTTTGTGTCTTTAGACATCTGTACTTCGTGTCTCAGAATAGCTAAAGACTTTTTTCTCACTGCTTTAGGTTTTGAAAATTTGTTTTCATCATGGGCAATTCTTCCCTTTAGCACCAGGTCTGCAGGGGTGCCACCCTGCTGAGAGTTCAAAATGTTCCTCTGCCACACAGACAGCAACAGCTTCCAGGAATACTCCAGAATACATCAAAATTCAGGACTAAACTTCATTAATTGTGCATTCATTACCCAACCCTAGCTAGAACTCTGTTATTTTTGTTTGTGTGAACAGCTTAGAAAACAAAAAAGAAAGAGAAGAAAGACCTGTGGAATGGCATAAATATCATTACTAAAAATTGAATGGCACAAAAATAAAAATAAAAATTGGACATAGTTGGGTGCTGGTGGCTCATGTCTGTAATTGTAGTTACTCAGAAGGCTGAGATCTGAAGATCATAGTTCAAAGGCAGCTCAGGTGTGAAAGCCTGTGGGACTCTTATATCCGATTAACTACCACGAAACTGTGGCTCAAATGGTAGAGAGCAAGCCGTTAGAAAAAAGAAAGCTCAGGGACCATGCCCAGCCCCAGGACAGTGCCCAGCCCTAAGACTGGCACAAAAAGAAAAAAAGAAAGAAAATGAAAAATTGGATGTACAAAGAGAGACGTTCATAAACTGGTGATACTGACATTTAGAAGCAGAGGAGAAGATGAGTCAATTATTCAAAAAACTGATATGGAGGTAAGAGAAACTGGCAAGGAACTGTATACCAAATGGATAGAGTGAAAAGAAGGTAAGAAACTAAGCAAAAGAACTGGGATTTGCAAAGCTGGAGCCAAGAAATCAGGAGCTAAAGAAATTGGCCACGTAGGGATGCTCTGTCTCAGATACAGGGTTCAGTGTACTGTTAGATCATCCCATTTGCTGTGAGAGTAAAGTACCAAGGAATATCACTCAGTTTCCTAAAGGATAATTACTTGGTAGAATAATCTTTCAATTCTGAATATAAAGAATGATTAATTATTCATTTTAAACCATCCTCTTTTGAAGGTAAGAATACAGGGAATTGAAAGTATTCATAAAATGTACCATTTTGTACAACTGGCTACTGAAGAGATCATTTCTCTTTGGTTGTAAGACAATTTAGCGTCTAGGGTTGAAAGAAAGGGTTGATGTTTCTGTAAGGTAGCTGGAGTCAGGACCAAGGAACTTGCAAATGGCCAAAGTTGATCATGAAGTAAGAACCAGGACTGCAATCCGTGTGATTTTAAGATGACTAAGGGCCAGCATGATCATACCAAATTGGAATCATGAATATAAAAAGAGCTGTCTTCAATGTCCCCTTGACTTTTTTGTGCTTTCTAGCAGTATCTGTAGTTGGGATTTGGAAAGAAGCACTTTTATATTTTCCTGGGAAGAGATACCTCAGTTATTTTTTTGCGTTTTTATTTATTTATTTAAAATTTTTTATTGTAAAGATACTATACAGAGGGTTACAGTTACATGAGCAAGGTAATGACTACATTTCCTATTGAACATTGTTACCCCCTCCACTGTTTTCCCCTACCATCCCCTCCCTCCCTACCTTCCCCGAGGTTCTTTTTTTTTTTTTAATTGTGTTTAAGTGATTACATAATTTCCCAAATTTCACAGTATTGTGGAATAATGATGCTCATTTAAAGTCACAAGTTCATTCTAACTTTCCTGGAGCAAATTGTCTATCACAGTCTATAACATATAACGGTGTACACAGATATACCATACATGTGATCAGCAGCATGGGGATATTTAGTAGTGGTTCAACCAGATGAGTGGGAGTTCTTTGTTTCTTAAGTCCTGTTAATTTTGTCATATCACCTAGCATTTTGGGTTTAGCATCCACTTATCAGGGAGACCATGTACCGTTTGTCTCTTTGCTCTTGGCTTACCTCGCTCAACATGATTCCTTCTAGCTCCATCCATTTCCCTGCAAATGCCATTATTTTGTCATTTCTAATGGCTGCATAATATTCCATTGTGTATAGATACCACAATTTTTGGATCCATTCATCTGTGGTGGGTCATCTGGGTTGTTTCCATATCCTAGCTGTTGTGAACAATGCTGCAATAAACATGGAGGTGCACGTGTCCTTGTATATTGGTTCCTGTTGTTCAGGGTAGATGCCTAGAAGTGGTATGACTGGGTCATAAAGGAGGTCAATCTTTAGCTTTCTAAGGACCCTCCAGACTGCTTTCCAAAGTGGATAGTTCAGTTTTTCAGAAGACCAAATTATTAGTTAAAATGATTGGTTGATTGACTTTTGTATTTATCCAGTCCTTCTTTACATAATTATGGAATCTTTGTTTTGTTCAAGTTCCTGAATTACAGAAATTCCTTCCTTATGGAAATAACAGTCTCAACCCAAAATATATTCTCAAGCAACTCAAATCTGGTTCATTTTTCTCAATGATAAAGTTAGAGTAGTAGTATACATACTTCATTTTATTTTTTTAAATAAGTTTTTTTATTGTGAAAATACTATACAGAGGGGTAATAGTTACATGAGCAAGGGAATGAATACATTTCTTATCAAGCATTGTTGGCTCCTCCTTTGTTTTTCCCCTACCATCCCTTCCCTCCCACCACCTCAACTATACTTTCCCCTCCTTCCACCTTAATTGTAAAGTTCATTTTTCAACATAGCATCTTGTACATCTCATTGTTTCAATGGGCCCACCTATATCCCTATTTAAACACTTTGTTTTTTCCCTTCCCCTCCCCAAATTATACCAACATCAAACACAGTGCAAACAAGGGTTATACCATGGGGGAGGGACATACAAAGCAACAAAAAAAAAATCACATGGTACATTATAAATACGTTAGAAACAATAGCAAGAAAGAAGAAACCACTTGTGTCTCTATCTTGGGGTTCATTTCACTTAACATCATCTTATCTGATCTTTTCTGCTTGTCCCAGACATACACTAGTTATTAAAAATAAGAGAACCCATAGGACCCATGTTTCTCTGGGCCTGGCTTACTTCACTTAATATTATTTTTTACTTCATTTTAAATAGTCTAACCTACAAAACTACCTTGCCCTTCTCCCCCATGCCCCAGTTCTAGGGCTTGAGCTCTGGGCCCGAATGCTGTCCTTCAGCTTTTTCTTTTCTTTCTCAAGGCTAATGCTCTACTAATTAAACCACAACTTCACTTTGGCTTTTTGGTGGTTAATTGGAGATAGTAGTCTAGTGGACTTTTGTGCCCAGGCTGGCTTCAAACCATGATCCTTCCATCTCAGCCTCTTGAGTATCTAGGATTACAGGTATAAGCCACTGGTTTGACAAAACTACCATAATTTTTAAGTTGAGAGAATAGGTTAGAAATAGCCTGTTCTTCCTCTTACAGGAGCTCTTATAGAGGAATGACTATATATTAAGATTGTGCTATGAGAAGAACTTTGTTTTTTTTTGGGGGGGGGGTTCGGTTGTGGGGCCTGAACTCTGGGCCTGGGCGCTGTCCCTCAGCTCTTCAGCTCAAGGCTAGCACTCTACCACTTGAGCCACAGCGCCACTTCCGGCTTTTTTCTTATGTGGTGCTGAGGAATCGAACCCAGGGCCTCGAGCATGCAAGGCAAGTGCTCTACCACTGAGCCACCTTCCCAGCCCCGAACTTTGTTATTTTTATTTAAATATTTTTACCATCCTCCAAAGTACTCTACTCTGTTCTACAGATAAGCAAATGGAGGCATAAAGGTTGAGTGACTTTGCCATGGTTATTATTTTAACATGGCAGAATCAGAATTCAAGCCAAAAGATTCCCACTTTCCTCCATCTGGCCCAATGTGTGAGGTAGGATGAGTAACAGGTGTTTTGCTGGCTCTATGAATAGAAATTATTTTTCTCCTATGTGAAAATTGAGAGCATTTGGGAAAATTAAGGTAAAACAGTGACTAAAATTAAATAGGTTTCTCTCTGTCTCTCTCTTTCTCTCTTTCTCTCTCTCTGTCACTGTCTCTCTCTCTTTTGGTTGGTCATGAGGCCAGAACTCTGGGTCTGGTGCTGTCCCTCAGCTCTTCAGCTCAAGGTGAGCGCTCTACCACTTGAGCCACAGTACCACTTCCGGCTTAATCTGCTTATGTGGTGCTGAGGAATCGAACCCAGAGCCTTGTGTATGCTAGGCAAGCATCTAGCACTGAGCCACCTTCTCAGCCCTTAAATAGTTTTCTCTCCATTAAAGTTATGCACTTGTTCAACAGTAACTGCACTGATGTGCTATGTATCAATAATTTAAGAGTAGATAAGAAATCTCTCTTTTTCTTAGGAAGCATGCTGCTCACTAGGTAGCAGTGACTTACATATGTATACAGGTAAATGTAGCATGGTGCTCTGTGATTCTATGGTAAATCAATATGTATGATATGGTGGGTGGATAAAGGAGGGACTGGTGAATTCTCAAGATTTCAGATTGTAAGGCTGGCTTTCAGGGACATAGACAAAAAGGTGATAATCAAATTGACAATACCCTTGACCCTGCCTAGACTAGACATGGCCATACATATTAGTTGTGGTAACTTGAAAGGACTAAAAGGGATCTACTATTAAGTCCAATTGGAAGCTCCTCTTTTTTCTTTACTTTCACAAGGTAGCAACCACCTCTTTTAACCACACCTACATGAAGCTCCAAGGAGTAGAAAACAAGAGGCTCCTAAAAACTAGGAAAAAATTCCTGGAAGAACCCCTTCAGTGCTGAACTTTAAGTAATGTGCGTGTGTGTGGTTTCTTTAAGTCACTAGGAATTTTTTTTAACACTCTTAGAAGCTAAAGAGGCCTGGAGAATTACAGAAGACCTCAGCAGCCACTGGCCACCAGCTGATACTTAAAGGGATCTGAAGCCATATATCTAGCCCAGAAAGAAATAGGGAAAGGGAAAACAGCAGGGGACTAGCAGCACTGGGTAGTTTTTGCTTTTGTTGTTTCTCCCTTTAAAAAAAAGTACATGTCATAGGCATATCCTCATCAATCATCCTTAGAACACAATCGCTCACTCATGTTGGCAGCTTGTTTTCATATTTTCTCACCATACATTTCTACATGAAAGGGCTCTCTCCACGTCTCTCTCCTCCCCCTCTCTCCCTCCTTCTCTGCATTTTTCTCTTCTTCTCCCCTTCTTTTTGCCCAGTTTTTTTCCTCTGTATTCATAAAAGGTGTACTATAAGAAGATGACACTCACATATGGGCACACACGTGCATGTAGATGAACACACATCTTATTAAAGCACACATATGCTTAATAAAGTGATCCATTTAATGTCCAGAAAGTAGGTGAACTTTTCCTGGTTTGCTCTATACAATGCCATCTTGAAATAGGAAGCATCTCTGAATCCCAGTTCCAAATTCTGATAGGAGAGAAAATGTTCCCAAGCTCCATCTGATATGCTTCCTTTGTTTAATCTGTTGTTACCAAGGGGTGAGTCTGGTGGAAAGAAAACACAGAGGTCAAGGACACAGATGTCCTGCAATGGAAGACAGCCTTCAATGCATGGAAGTTCTTGGAGACATAACCAAAAGGCATCTACCACAGTAGCCTGAATATCTGGCAATTTCTTACTATTCCCTCTATCTTATTTCTCTATTCTTAGAGAAAAACAGATGATGTGTGAGCTCCCTTTCAGGTGTTAAGTAAAATATGAAGATGCCCATTTTTAAACTATCACTGCTTTTATCTGTTGTAATTGTGATCTCTGGTTAAAATTGAATTTGTCACAGTGATGCATTCCTATAATCCTATCTCTTCAGGAGGCTAAAACTGGAGGATCAAGGTTCATAGTTGGCCTGGACAGAAAAATCCAATAGATTTTATCTCTAATTAACCAGCAAAATTGAACTGGAGATGTAACGCAAGTGGCAGAATGCCAGTCATATGCAAGCAAGTTTAGTGAGAGGCCCTGCATTCAAACCCTGGTATTAACATTATGGTAAGGGGAAACAAAGGAAGAGGCAACAATACTTGTTAAGAAATGTACTCATTACCTTGCTCATGTAACCCCTCTGTAAAAACTTATTAATAAAAAACATTAATAATACCTTTTTAAAAAAATTAGTCATGAGGCTTGAACACAGGGCCTGGGCACTTTCCTGGGCTCTTTTACTCAAGGCTAGCACTCTACCAGTTTGAGCCATGGCTCCACTTCCAGTTTTTTGATAGTTAATTGGCAATAAGAGTCTCACAGACTTTTCTTCCTAGTCTGACTATGAACCATGATCCTCAGATTTCAGCTTCCTCAGTAGCTAGGATTGCAGATGTGAACCACCAGTGCCCAGCAACATTAACAATATTTGAAAGATAAATTTATAACTTTAAATGTACATTGGAAAAGAAGGTTGAAAACTAATGAATGAAGCACAGATTTATTTAAAGAGAATAGCCATTTCAAGGTTAATCTGAAGAATAAATGTGGAAAATTGGTAAAAAATAAGAGCAGGTAAGAATTACTAATAGTCAGGTATTGGTGGCTCACAACTGTAACCTAGCTACTCAGAAAGCTGAGAGCTGAGGATCCCAGTTTGAAGCCAGCCCAGGCAGAAAAGTCCATGAGAGTCTTATCTCCAATTAACTACTCAAAAAGCCAGAAGTGGCACTGTGGTTCAAGTGGTAGAGCTCTCGCTTTGAGCAAAAGCTCAGTGAGAGAACACAGGCCCAGAGTTCAAAGCCCCAGCACCATCCAAAAAAAGATAAAAAGAATGATTAAAAACAAAAAAACAGCCAGGGGCTAAGGGCTCATGGCTTTCAGAAGGCTGAGACCATGAGGATTGTGGTTCAAACCTAGCCTGGGCAGAAAAATTCAAGAAACCTGAGTCTGACCTTATGAGGCCTTGAGTTCAAAATGTGATATTGGCAATAAATAAATAAATAAACAGGGAAAATAAAAAAGTGACCTATTTTGTACAGACAAAATAGTCCAACTCTGCTGTATAGAATTGGGTTGGGGTGGTAAGAGAATCAGTATTAGATATGGAAGGAACACATGTCTACAGATGAAAACAAAATTACAACCTAAGAGATAATCAGGAGTGATTTTATGCAAACACATCTGACAATGTAGATTATGTGAATGAGTTTGTGAAAAAGTATAAATGACAGGAAGCTTATTTGATAAGAAATAAAAGCAAGAAACTGATATACAGCCACAAAGAACCAGATCTGTCATCAAGCTTACCCAGACATACAGAGAGGTTGTATAACTTCCTCAATTTTTCATACTTTTTAATGAAATAATCTACATTTATATGAATAGTTTTAGTGATTGAAATAAGTGGAGAGAAATAGGAAAGAAGACATAATTCATCTTTACAGATGAGTTACAATGAATACATGTACAAAGAATGAGGCAAATAGAAAGATCACCATCAGAACACCACACTATTACTACAGGTTCAAGAGTACTTTGATACTCTTCTCTCTGGAGAAGAAACTTCATTTTCCTTCCCCTTAATATGGGCTGGATTTAGGAATTCACTTTTAATGGTTTCAGTATGAGCAGTAAAATCTAATAAGAGAAAATTGGCAACACTTCATTAAATAAATGATGAAGGTCAGCATTAGAGGCATCATGTGCCCCTGACACAATTCAATGGTGAGAGGGAAGCCAGTCTCTGGGATATTCTTTCAACCAAAGCAATAGTAAAACTGGTCTTATTGTGAGAGGACATCAGAAAAATCTAAACTGAGAGACACTCCACAGAAGACTATAAGACTACCCTTCAAGAGTGTCAAGATCATGAAAAATGATGAAAGTCTGAAACTCGTAGAATGGGAGATGAATGAGGAAATGATGACTAAATGCAATGTGGGATCCTGGATTGAATCCTGGAAGAGAAATAAGACAGCCAGGGAAAAAATGAGATGAGGAAATCCCATAAAGTCTGTTACTTAATTAGAAGTATTATACCAGTATTATGTTCTTAACTTTAATCCACATGCTACTAACTTGAGATCTGAGTAGAGGATTCAAGGGAATTCTCCAGATCATCTTCACAACTTTCTGAAAAATCTAGAATTATTTCATAACATGAGTCTAAAAATCCAATTATTCTATTCTCTCTCAACAATTTGCTGAATTTTTTGGAAACAGAAACCCCAAACTTGGTCTTCTGATTAAGTCACAACACTGACTTGCAGATGGACATTTTGCAGATGGATTCAGGTGACATCCTGAATTGTGTTTACTAGTTTTCTCTGTTCTCCACCTCTGCACCAATCGTTAGAATTGGCAGTTGAAAGAAGAACAAGACTTGGGCCATTGCTCATGATTTCCATGTAAACAACTTTTCCCTCATCCTGTTTTCCTTCAGACTTTGACCTCATTTCTTTCACATACTGAGCTTCTTCTCATGGCTGTCGACATGTAGCTAAAAATATTGGTGAAGTCTACTAAAGTAGAAATGAAGACCCCATTCATCCCAGTGCTGTACTTTCCAGTCATCATTTCTCCAAATGCATGACACAAATATGTTCTTTTCTCTCTTGGATTGATAATTATGCATTAAGACATCATTAGAAAGCAGTAGTCGGGCTGCTTTTCAAACCATACTAGCTGAACTTATTCCCTAGGCTCTTTATATTAAGAGGTGTTTCGTTCACATTATGGATTTTTGATTAGCAATAATTAAGAAGAAAGAGCAGTGTATGCTAGTCAGAAGACTGAACTGAATGGCTTCAAAGTAAACTTTTAAGTCTAACGATCAAGTTAAGAAGGGAATCTACTCATTCTTAACTTGATCAAGTTTAGTGAAAAAATGAACCCACAAATGCACTAAGCTCTTGAACAACTAAATTACCTGCTTCGCATTTTAAAAAAATTGACAAATTTAATTCTCCAATTTGGGGCTGTCCTTTGGAATCATTTATGTATTGATGGGATGTAGGTTGGATACAAATTATCCAACCTATTGAACTGTTCAAGTCAAGGCAACAGTCTGGACACTTCTCTATTGGTGACAATGAATAAAACAAGTAGTTGGGAAAACAAGGCTAAGGCATATGAAGTACACCTCCAACTAAACCTGTTTCCAGTTCCCTAGTTCTGGTCTTACATTATTCATTTCCAATAATGCTGCTCTAGGCACAATAACTATGGGAGGTTTTTGGTTTGAAGACTAAGGATGAGAGGGATTTTCACAGATTAACACCAGATCCATTTTACTTCATCCTCAGTTTCTTTCTCTTCTAGTCACGTTTTCCCAGAGATGAAAGTCAAGCAGTTCTATGTCCCCCACTACAGTTGTCATTTTAGCCCTTCCTCTTGACATCTTCATGAGAACAAATTACCTTCAACACACTATGCACACAGTGCTGTGGTTGTGTCATGATGAGGACCAGCAAGGCTCTGGGGAAGTTAACTACCCCTTGCTTGCCTTATGGTTCTATCACCATTTTGGGAAACCAAATCTTTATATACAGTATGAAGAAATGACAAATGATTTTTTCCAATTTAAGGAATTCCATTACTATCTTTGCAAATGTGATGTTCAAGACTACCACATTGACCCACATTCGAGAAAGTAAGACCAGGAAACCTGATATGGTTCTACAGATCAAGTTTTGCCACTCCCATTGTGAACTCTTATTTAATATTTAGCCAATATGTTTTATCCTTGCTTCATAAATCATGTTCCTAGTGAAGAAAATCTCAACTGTTGCTACAAAATCAACATGCTCTATTTTTTGACAGTTCAGTGAAGCTCTTCTTGAAAATTAGTAGAATGTATAATCAAAGGAAATAATGTTCAACGATGAATTTTAAATATATAAAATTGTATGCAAATATATCAGATGTTTTCATATGTATCAGCAATACTTCAATTCAACATGTTTGAATGACTGATGTGCCATTGGACCGCATGTAAGACACCACAGCTTCGAAGAAGAGCAAGGCACAATCACCTCCTGACCCCCACACTGGGATCTCATCACCAGCAGTGAAACTGTCACATAAACAACCCATTAGACGTAGATCAGACAAGTGTTGATGGCAGTACGAGAGCAAACTGTCACATAATATGTCATGCAAGTGTTGTCACAAGGATCACAGGCTCCTTACATATATGTGTGTGTGTGTGTGTGTGTGTGTGTGTGTGTGTGTGTGTGTGTATGTGTGTGTATTTTAAAGATATATATGTATATATTTAAAATTCCACTCTCTTGGGATGTGGCTCACTGATAAAATGCTCTCCAAGTATGTGTAAGGCCTTGGAGCCCATCTTCAGGACCACAGAGAAAAGAAAGTCACCCTTTTCTAACAAGAAAAGGGATAGAAAATAAATATTAACTCTACACTGTCAACTTGATCTGTTTACCTTTGTAAACACTCTGAGAAACTATGTTTAGAAGACTTCAATGATATTTCCAAGATCAGAAGAAAAGTGTTTTGATTTATTATTACTCTAACCATTGGCCAAAAGTATGAAAATAGTCTTATATGCCATATTTTTGCTATCTCTTATTTATAATGTGGAGCTGCAATGTCTTTCTCCACCACAGGTTCTAAGACATTAATGGTAGTTCTCATAATTTCCACATTATTAAACAAATTTTGGGGGGCTAAGCTAGATGAGAAGAGCAGTTTTGCCCATCATTTTTGTTACTTTCTTAGGCAAGCACTCTCCTGCTTGAGCTGTGCACCTAGCCCTGGAGCCTGGGTTTTTATCGGTGTGGTAAGGACTAACTCACTCCCCTCTAATACCTTATCAAAGAAATTTCTTGCCTGTAATGAATCCCACCTAAACCCTTTGTAAAGGGAAGAGGAAGGAGAGAAGGAATTTGTTCAAGGTATGCTCTATACATATATGGCAAGATCACAATAAAACCACATCATAGTACAAATACATATGCATCTAGTAATTGTTAATCCATAATTATATTATTAACAATATAATTTATAATTGCAATAATATTAAGTATTATATTTATTTACAGTATATGAAGGGACCATTATTTCAGTATATTATTATTGCAATGTTATTAATTATTATTACTATGAATAATAATAATAAAAGAAATGTCATGCCTGGACTCCTAAGAAAGTTATTAATTCACCTATTCATATGATCCCATCCACCTGCTTTTATTACCAATCATAAACCAATTACACTCACAAAGAATCTTAATTCTCTTAAATCCATGAAGTAAAATTCAACCAGTGCTTTTCTGGATCCAATAGCTCATTTATTGGGAAAGTTAAAATTAGAAAAGGAGGAAACTCTGATAATTAAAAAAAAAAAAAGAGGGCTGGGAAGGTAGCTCAGTGGTAGAGTGCTTGCCTTGCATGCATGAGGCCCTGGGTTTGATTCCTCAGCACCACATAAGCAGAAAAAGGCTGAAGTGGTGCTGGCTCATGTGGTAGAGCGCTAGCCTTGAGCTGAAGAGCTGAGGGACAGCACCCAGGCCCAGTGTTCAGACCCCATGACTAACCCCTCCCCCAAAAAAATATAATTAATAGAGTTAATATGAACTGAATGGTAACTTCCTAAAGTTCACATGTTGAAGAATAATTGACAAAAATTTAATCATAATTTGGAGACAGTGTCCTAGAAGATGCAATTAAAGTTAACTGAAGTTATAAGGGAAGGGCCCTAATCAGCAGAACAAGTGCCCTTACACAAAGGGGAAGAGAGGAGTAGAGATGTGAATGAGAAGTAAAGGTCATGTGTGGACAAGTGACAAGAAGCCATGTGCAAACCAAGGAGCAAGATCTCAGCAGAAACCAAAGCTTGGACCTTCAGCCTTCAGAACTGTGAAACATAAAATTTGTTTGAGCAACCCAGTCTGTGGATATTCTTCTTAAATAAATTAGTGCTTTGTTCATCAATTTCCAGTCGTCTTTTCCAATGTACATTCAAAATTATAAATTAATATTTTAAGTAGCTTTTCAACAGTATCTCACAAATCTTGGTATAGAATTGTTTTATTCTACTTCACTTTTACTATTTTATTACTGTAATTAGATATATTATTTGAGTTATGAATTTTTGGCAGTTTCTTATTATTAATTGCTAGTTTTATTCTATTATACAGAAGGAAAAACATTGATAATTATATTAGTTTTGTCATTTTTGAGATTGTGATTTATATGCTTTGGAAAATATTTTTACATGTCAGTTTATATGTATTTTTCAATATAATTCTTCTACATAAATAATTAAATGTATTCTTTTGAATTTTTATTTCTTTACTACTTGTTGGCTGCTGTATTTTATTTCTAGGAGATATGGTAAACTTCCTAGTTTTATTATGTATTTGTTTGTTTCTACTTGTGATTACACTTATTTTTTCTTTATTATATTATTTTGAAATAGTGTCTTGCTTTGCAGCCCAGGTTGTCCTGGATTCAATTCCTGGATTCAGGCTCAGACATTTTCTGTCTGGTAACTTTCTCAATTATCATAAAATTATTTTTTATTCTTTATAATTCTTTTATTTAAATTGTAATCTCCTGCTAATAATTTGACTATCTCATCTTTTAAAAAGGTTCTGATCACTATCTATATGTATAATTAGAAACAAAATTTACATTGCTTTCAAATATTTAATATTAATCCATCTTTTTATTTTTTACTATACTAGAGTTTGAACTCAGTACCTCTTGCATGCTAGACAGATACTCTACCACTTGAGCCATTCACTCACCCTTCTTTTGTCTTTGTTATATTTCATCTAAGGCCTAGCATTTTGTGCCTGGAGTCAGTCTTGGACTGTGATCTTTCTATCTATGGTTCCCATAAAACAGCTGGGAATACAGATGTGAATCCCCTGCTTGGTTTGCAGTGATGGGGAAGCACAAAGGCTGGAGGGCAATGTGACAGTCTTTGGTGAATTCACTCATTCATTTAGCAAATGTTCATTCAATATGTCTGAGTGCCAGGCAGTGGATATGACTAATATTCATGTCCCTGCTTTCACTAGAACTCAATCGACTGAGCTAGTATTCATCATTCAGAAAAGACAAAGCTGTTTCCAACCACCACATTTCTCTCAATATTTTTCAGTATATTTCTGCAATATAGTCCACATGGTGCAGTATATCTCCATACACTGTGTAATGCTATTTCTGGTATGCAGAGATGGGCTTAAAAGACTGGATTTCCTCATGTTAGAGCTGTGTTAGTTCTCTAAGTGGAACTCCATGCGGGATAGTGAAATTAGCATCATTGAAGAAAGCCTCTTCTCACCTTCCCAGGCTCAGTCCCTTAAGGAGGACCTCACTGACCTCAGATAGTTTGTCTGGGGAGCAGCCTTGAAATTTTCTGTTAAAGGAAAATCTGAAACTTTAGATGCTATCACTGATGATAAGAAAATGAATGGGAGTTTCATTGTTTTAATTCTGTCTCTTGGGAAGAAGTTGGTTGGCCGTACAGAGAAAGTAGGATCACATTTGAATAAAAATGTCATGTGTTCTTCTGTAGATGAATGCAGCGATCTCAACTTTGAACATGTTTGAGATGAAGGGGAAAGTGTTGGCGAAAGTACTTCTGAAAGAAGATATGCATTAGCCCTGTTTTTCTAATCTAAAAAGATGTCATGACCGACTACTTCTTAGCAGAAAGTCAATCTGAATGCAAGTCAGTACAACAGATATCGTTTGGAAATCTGTACTGCTAAGGTTAAACCTGTTACTATTATTTCATTATTGTTGTACTCAACTCCAATGAAACATCAAATCTCATGCCACCCCTCTCTACTATTCTGATATGGTGAATAGATGATCATCCTCCACTTTGGTGGAGTATGGTGGGCTACAACTTGGTATTTTTCTAAACAAAATTGTTTGGTGGTATTTTAGTTTTTGTTATTACATTTTAATTTATAAGGTAGTAGCTTTACTTGTCTTCCATACATTTTTTATCACATTAAATAATATGCTTTTTCATATCCATGTTCCCAGGACTGCTGACAGACCTCTATGACAATTCTTTCCAGAGAGCTTTGTTTTCACAACCTTGAGTACTGCTCTCCTGATCTTGTCATCTGGGAAGGCAGGTGACTCCCAAATATTTGTGTGTTTGTGTGTGCACTGTGTGTGCACACACACGTGCGTGTGTGCCCGAACAGGCCTTCAGGCTTGAACTCAGGGCCTGTGCTTCTTCGCTCAAGGATAGAGTTCTGACACTTGAGCTTCATCTTCACTCTCATTTTGTGGTAGTTAATTGGAGATAAGTGTCTCATGGACTTCCCTGCCTAGGCTGGGTTTGAATGCAATCCTCAGAGCTCAGCCTTCTGAATAGCTAGGATTATAGGTGTGAACCACTAGCATCCCTCTAAACATTTGTTTTTGCAAGCCCAGAAATATCATGTAAGGAATCTAGCTACCTTGCTAGAGAAACCACATGGAGAAGACAGGTTCTGTTAACATGGAATAGAAGAAAGTCTTTGCTATTCTAGTGTCCCAGATGAACATAGAAATAACTTCATCCTCAGTTGTAATATGCCCATAACAATGTCACAATCTATCTGAGTGACTGCAAATAAGACAGAAGAACAGCCTGGCTGAGCCCAGTCCACCCACAAAACATGGTTTGCTGTTTGAACAAGAATGCTTTGGAAAATTAGTTATACATCAGTAGATAACCAGAAATGGCCCCTATCTACTGACACTCACATATTCAGTGAGTGCAAGAACAGGAAAGCAGGAAAGAGGAGGAGCAGCATATTGACAGAAAAAATAATTCTAGGAACATTTTTCGGTGGTGTATCATATTTAATTCATTTGATATTGCAGAGCATATACTTCTGTTTATAACTGATACTCTATTTGTTCCCAAAGCTTTATATCTCAAGGAAAGGAAAGGAAATTAGAGAAACTGCATAGTTGGATAGGTTAATCCAAATCACCCTCTTGTGAAATTCCTGCTTGTGGGAATGTAAGTATTTTTTTAAAGCAGAAAATCTGATCCAATTATTAGTAAGAAAGAAATAGAAGCTTTTTGGCCAAAGTGTCAAGACCATGATTCTGTGGAGTAAATTTTCTATGCACCAAATAACTTATATGAGGCATATTTAGCATCAGGTGTCAAGAAAAGATGTGTTTACTTAATGACTTTTTTTATTTCCCCAAACGTGTGACTTTATAGCTTTACTTTGGGAATGGCTTCATTTCACAGAAAATGTGCTGTGAATCCCCATCATTCACAGATTTACTGGGTGGAGAAGTAGACAACAGACAGAACTATGAGCTTCAGTTCAAAATAACCAACTACCTCAACAGTGAAACCAGAAACCCCAGTTGCCCTTGGCCATGATTAGTTGGGAAAGCTTCAGCCCACAATACTCTAGGAAGAACAGGATCTCATACTGTTCTCCAAATACATGTCGTCCACTCTGCAGCTCCAGGAAAGCCTTTGATGTCGATTTGCAGATGGAGGCCTTGGATTGTTCCTTTAGCTTGTGCAAACAATGCACAAGGCAATTGGAGCTTTCTTGGCAAATACTGTCGGATGTTTCACATCCAACCACAAAATTTAAGTGAATTTTTACTTGTATAAAATTCTGCTACTGACCATAAATTAAAACATAATTATTGTGACAAAGAAAAAGAATGTCTATAGAGCTTTCTGAATATAGCAAGCCCTATAAAAGATTACCTTCTCAAATCTGTCCCTTTTTTTATGTGTGCCAGTCCTAGGGCTTGAAAAGTGATGCCCTTGGCACTGTCCTTAAGCTGTTTTGCTCAAGGCTAGTGCTCTACCACTTGAGCCACAGCTCTATTTTCTGCATTTTGGTGGCTGATTGGAGATAAAAGTCTCAATGACTTTCTTGCCTGGAAATCTTCAGATCTCAGCCTTCTGAGTATCTAGGATTATAGGTGTGAGCCACTGTCACCTGGCTCCATTAAAAAAATAATATGCATATCATATTTATTCCAAATTCTGCCCCAACTTAAAAGGCATTAAATGAAGAACTTATCTACTTAAACTCCTCAAAAATGTGTCAGCTATAATTTTGGTATCATTATTATTGAAATTCAGTTAAATTACCTGTAGACTTAAATTTCTTACAGTGGCCTAACACTGGTTACATTTCTTAGTTATTTTAAATATAATGCAAGTAGTAATGGGAAGTCATTTGTACCTAAGATCTTGATAGAATGGCTTATAACCCGTTCCATGTCTTATGGTATATATATATACAATGAACTTTTACTCATCCATAAGAAAGAATGATAATGTACCATTTGGAAAAACACGGAAAAAATATGGTAAGTGAAGTAAGTCAAGCCAGACACAAAGGTTGCATGTTTCCCCTTTTATGTGGAAGCTAGTTTTAGCTTGTAAACTTATAAGGAAATATGCTGAGTTGTATGTTAATGTATACATATGTATTAACTGAAATATGGTACAATCAAGGAAGAACTCAAATGGTGTAATTTCTTAGAATGCCAAAGTTCAACAAAATAAACACCAGGAAGCAGGTTGGAAGGGGTGGGGTGGGGCCCAGGGGGAAAGGGGAAGATGAATGAAGAGGAGAAGAGGGGAAGAATATAGTCAAGAGTGTTTATTCTACACAATTGAGAAGAACGAATGAAGGAGTTGGTAAAGGACAGCTGGGTGGGAATGTTGAAAGGGGTAACATTGATTAAGACACTTTAGTCATAAACTGTTTTAACTGGCAACTTCTTTGTACAACTTCTTCAAGATAATTTTACAAAAGAGAAAACAAAGCTTATCACTTTCTTAAAATTCAAAGTATGAAGGATAGAATAGAGAGTAAGAAGCCTTCTGCCCCCAGGGTCCCTCTGTTTTCCATTGAATGAGTGCATGGATTTTCTTTGCATCCCACATAAGACTCCGTCCAACAGGGCATGAACCCACACTTGAAATTCCAATTGTGATTTCTTAAACTCTCTTGTCTGGATATGTTAATAGAATCATAGAAAAATGGAGCCACACAGTATTGTAGCCAATTAGGTTTATTCGAGGCGTGATTATTGCTAATTGAAAGATAATTGCTAATTGAAAAATGGAGCCACAGCTCCATTCCTGCCTTTTTGCTGGGTACTCATGGATGAGAGTTTCACTGACTTTTCTGCCTGGACAGGCTTTGAACTCTGATTCTCAGATCTCAGCCTCCTGAATAGCTAGGATTATAGGCGTAAACTACTAGTAACTGGCATAATTCCCTCTACTTTATCATTAGTTCTCCACAATCCTACCTGTAGTCTAGCTTTTCACCTTGCTTGCCAGTCTCTAATATGGTCCCACCAAGCCTGGGAGGAGGAAAGGCATCCTGTTTATTTTCATGTCCCCTGTTCCTGAATCACTGGTTTGTTCATAGTAGTTGTTAATAACATATTTCTCAACTGACTATGAGCTATTACAGGGTAGAAAATACAATTGTGGTTGAGTTGACTGGATTCTTCAGCTTGGTAGACAGGGAATACTGTAGGGAAATTGCTCAATTTAACTCTGAATGTTAATTTGTTCATGACTACAATGGGCTAATTGTCATATATAGAGGACAGCAATTCATGACAATGATTCCAATAAGAAGAGCTTACACAAGGACAATGCTTGAATCTACTAGAATTGCCCAATAACTCAACTACAGCCCTTCCTTCCAGTTCTAATAATGGTTCATTTCCTCTTTTGGCACCTCCTTGCTCAGCTCTAGTATTTAATGGTGGATTTGCATAATAGTCACTAGCAATTCCCACTGCGAATCCTCCATTGCAGACCAGGCTAGACATTCGCTTGCAAATACCTGATTAGTATCAATTGCCCACAAATCTGGCATCTAGCCTTCCTATTTATCCCCAGTATCACACTTAAGCAGCAACCCTATTCTGCTGTAGCATTTTTCCTTTGAGGTAATACAATGGAAGACCTTGTCCTGCAGATGGAAACACCTCCCTCTAGACAACCCACAGAGTGTGGGGGCATAATACATACAATCTCTTCCTGTTGGCATCCTTTAAGATTTATCACAATCCTCAAGAATTGCAGGTTTTTCAATTCCTCAAAATAATCTAGCATAAGTGAAGTTACCCAGAGCCAAAGAAACATAGGCTGCATGTTTTCTCTCATATATGCACACACACTGGGACATGATAAATTATATAGGACTGTAGGCATTCATATACATTCATATGCCAAAGGAGCATATGAGTAGGAGCGATTGACAAAGACTCAATAGCTATGTGAAGATGATCATATAAAATTATAATTCAGTGAATGAACTCCAAGAAAAGGAACAAGAGACAATTTTTAGTTTTCTTTGTTGCTGTTTTTATGTTCTTTCCCTTTTGTTTTGTTTGTTAGTTTGTATTTGGTGGAACAAGGATGAACAAATACAACAGTTACTCCCTCATTTTTCACTATGTGGACTATGTGGAAAATGAACTGGATATCTTGGAGTGGGGACAGTCCTGGGCTTGATAGGTAACCTGAATATACCATGTAGACCTGATAATTCTGGTATAAATGCTAACATTTAATAGGTGATGCTAGACCTACAAATAAGAACTGGTTACCTACCAGTCACGAGAAGCCCACATTCTAATGGCATACCACTTTGCTCGAGTAAGGCAGAAGAACCTGATGATAAAACAATAGTAAAGCAAAGTAATGCTTTTTAAGACATCAAGAGTTTCAAAAGCAGAAATCAATGAATCACCTCGCAAGCAAGCACATACCCATTTCCCCCTTTTCCTAAGTACACTTTTGTTGGTGACCGTTATCTGAATAATGGATCTTAAGTCTCATTATTTATAGAGTAATTTCCCCTTATTATGGCTTCCTACTTGCATGATGGAACTCAGTATGCCCATCTTCTGACCCTTTACAATTCCTATCTCTATCTATATCCCCTGTGACACTGGACATGTCATTAATGCTGATTATTCATATTATCTAGAATTTCATTTTGAGTGGTAGAAAGCACCTTAAATGGCTTTGGTTTGAATGGGTGGAATAAATGGCACTAAAAAGGTCTTAAAAAAATAATACATCTCCCCAAACTGCCTCTCTTCCCCAAGGGAAGAGCTTAATCATCTAGTAGAATTAACCCACTATGTAATCAATCGTTACCAAATCCTTCATCAGGATTAAAGCTCCGTCATATAGGCACAGTAACTTACATAACAAAAAGGGTAGAGATTGAGTTTACAAAAGTACCATCTCTGAATCAAAATACTTCCAAGCAACACTACACATCTCTTCCACTCTATCTTCCTTCCTAGACTCTTTCATTGTTATTCTAATTCCAATGAATAAACCCTTCCCTTTCCTCTTCTGTGTTTTCCCTCTGTCCTGTATAGGCAAAGAGGAAATGATGTCTAAATATGTACATTGCATCTAGCTATGCAATGTATTCCAATCAATTTCACCCTCTTATTACATTCCGCTGAGGAGATTTTCCTCACTCATGGCATAAAGGTCATTTTAAGATTTGCTGGGTTTTGTTTCTGTTTCCTGTGTGCTGTTGTTGCACATGCTGAAATTTATGTATAAAGGATATACAATTGGTCCTTTTTTCTTGCTAGCCTCATTTTAAAAAAAATGTAGCTCTTGGGGCTGGGAAGGTGGCTCAGTGGTAAAGCGCTTGCCTTGAATACATGAGACCCTGGGTTTGATTCCTCAGCACCACATAAGCAAGAAGAAAAAAGCCGGAAGTGGTGCTGTGGCTCAAGTGGTAGAGCGCTAGCCTTGAGCTGAAGAGCTGAGGGACAGTGCCCAGGCACAGAGTTCAGGCCCCATGACTGGACCTCCCCCCCACCCAAAAAATGTAGCTCTTAGCTGGGCTTTGGTGGCTCACACCTGTAATCCTAGCTACACAGGAAGCTGAAATCTGAGGATCTCAGTTCAAAGCCTCTTCACTCCAATAAATCACCAGAAAACTAGAAGTAGCACTGTGGCCCAGGCACAGAGTTCAAGCTCCAAGGCCCAGAAAAAATAATGTAACTCTCACTTACGTTCATATACCAAAACAAAACATTTGATAAGTACAAAGAACAGTAGGATATTTAAGGAATTTATTGATGCCTAATTTGGGAAAAAACATAGGTGTTACATTTAATAGTATCATTAAATGTATCATAAGATAATAAAACTAATATGGCTGCTATAATAAGATTCTGCAAAATCATGGAAAGAGAGGTAATTAATGTAAAATACACTGTCCACAGCCCATGGGAATTGAAACAAAATCCACAAATGATTTAGGCTAACAAAACTTTTAGCTTAAACTTTTGATGAAATGACACAAATTAATAAACTTCTGATTTTTTTAAGGTTTAAGTTAAATTATAATTAAAACAGTAAAACTTTATCTGAAAAAAACAATCTTGATTTCACATGTCATATGAGCAAGGCATCCAGAAAACCTCTAGGAAATATTAGCAAACATTTTTTAGACATTAAAATATATTCTGAGCCAGGCTCCAGTGGCTCACGCCTGTAATTCTAGCTATTTAGAAGGCTGAGATCTGAGGATCAGGGTTCAAAGCCAGTCCGAGCAGGAAAGTCCATGAGACTCTTATTTCCAATTAACCACCAGAAAACTGGAAGTGGCACTGTGGCTCAAGTGGTAGAGCGCTAGCCTTGAGCTGAACAACTGAAGGACATTGCCCAGGCTCAGAGTTCAAGCCCCAGGACCAACATAAAAATTAAAAATATATAAATATATATATACAAATATATATTATATATAAATATATATATATTCTGAAGATAAAATGATTAAAAGATGCTGTTCCAGAGCATGGATGGAGAGGTAAATGAATTGCAATAGGAAGTTCTAAAATTGTCGGACACAAATACATGCAGGAATTTTGTATGCTTTGAAGATGTCACTTTAATTGAGGAAACATATTACAAAGAAATTTCCATTAAAATGAGAAATTAATTTGAATGTTTAACCTTATACTTCATATCAGAATAAATTTAGACAGATTAAATGTTCATTCATTAAAATGAAAAACATTAAAGTACTATAAGTGGCTGCTTTTGTTTTGATTTGTTTTTGGTTATTGTTAGAATGAGAAATACCTGTTAAACATGGCACAAATCCCCAAATACAAAAAAGTACACATACATGGAAGCAATGATTCAACTGTATAAAATTAAAAATCTTATTTAATAAATACTAGCCAAAAAACCAAAATACAAATGAGAATATGAGAAAAACATACTCATTGGCTATTACAGACAAAATGCATTTTTATTAAAATACCTTAATAACAAAGAAATTTTAAAGAATTTTTTCTTGGAAAAACAACAGGAATCAATAAAGACTGAGACCCCAGTAGAAATAATGGTAAAGAATATACACATTTTTCATGTTAAAGTTTAGAAAATCAATCTTATAATTACCATCATGTATAAGATTTAAAATGTCCATTTGCAATTCCTGTAGAATGTCAACCCATCCCTGTACCCATATATTAATTTCTACCCTTTTCTCTATTAAGAATATACTTGTTCCCTCTGTACAGTTTTTTTCACAATAAAAAAATAAAAATTAAAAAAAAGAATATACTTGTTTTGTCATCGTTGATAGACATTGAGTGTTTACTCTTACAAAAAGAAATATACATATTCTTACTGTAGACTTACCCATGTACTTTTATATTCTATTTTAATCCAATATCATATGTTTATGATCCTTTCTTAAATTTAGAGAGCTTCCTTAAAATGTATAGTGATCACTGTAAGCGAAACTAGAGTCCGCTCAACAATTCCAAACAAAAACAAACCTTCCTGTTCCAATCTTTTGCTATTGCAAATAAATAATCATAACAAAGACTCTCATACCCATGTCATTTAGCACACACATATTTGTAGAATGGACTCACAAAGTAGGATTACTAGAGTGAATGTAAATGTGTGCATTGACTGCATTTATATGTATTTTCAGCCTTGAATGCTTCAGTAAATGCAGGAGGTAAATGTAACTACAATTTTGGTTGCTATGTTGGATTTCTTTCTACAGAAGTTGCACGAAGTTTTATTCCCATCACTGCTACAGAGACTTTTCTATTTTTGCCAATGTCATGGTTAAAGAATTCTATTTCCAAGCATTTGTCTTTTTAGGAAGAAATTGAACATATAAATGAACAGAAAAGAAAAGGCTGATTTATTTTGTTAATGGTCATGCTGCATATGTGCTTTTAAAAACATTAAGGCTGGTAATGGAGCTGTAGCTCAAGTGGTAGAGCACTAGTCTGGAGTACAAAAGCCCAGGAACAGGGCCTAGTTCCTGAGTTCAAGCCTCGGAATCTGTCTCTCTCTGTCTCTCTCTGTCTCAGTCTCGGCTGTCTGTCTGTCTGTCTCTCTCTCTCTCTCTCTCCATCTCCCCTCTTCTCTTCTTTCTCTCCTCTCTCTCACACACATATACAACAAGCAAATAAACAAACCAAAACATCAGAACTGAGTGGTTTTCATGTTACTGTAGCAAAGAACTCACATCCTCCCAGATTCAAGAAAGAAAAACACAGTTGTGTAATGGGTTTTTTTTTTGTTTGTTTGTTTTTGTTTTTGACTCTGAGAGGGGAGGAATAATGGTAGACTTTTGATAGCAGTTTACTATTTGAGAATGATTAAAAAAAAAGTTGTGGCAGTAAATTTGGTTTGGAGAAAGAGTTATAATTTAGTTTAAACAGCGGTTGTATGGACTATGCATTAGACTTCAAAATTATTCTTTACAAGAGAATAGAAAGGATCAGAAAACAATGGGAGGACAATCTATGGAGAGGATGTGGATCCCTTTCCCACCCATCTTGTCAAGTTTTGAGTTTCATTTTCACATATATACATCGAGTGCTATGACTGCATTCACCCACTATTCCTCTTTCCATTCATCTACTCCTTCCTTTGTGCTCCCATCCTTGCTTTTGAAGTTTCTGTATTAGTAGGTACTAAAGTAGAAGTTTGTGAAATATGTTTTAAATTGAACATTACTCACACTTCACGCTGAGATAGAGAGAAGTCACTTGAGTCCACTGTGAATGATCTTTGGAATCACAGCAGCTAAGAAGTGTAACATCTCCGAAGAGAACTGTAAATGCTGAAACAAGTATGCACTGAAGATAGAATTCTAAACCTTTCTCCCATTCTCCCATTCACAGTTTCAAATGAAAATTTCTGCCCTCCCTTTCTGTGGTAAGCATGAACAGTAATTTTCTAATTACATGCTTTCTCATGTTATATTTAATCTTGTGTCCTTAACCAATTTTATTGTCACATAAGTTGACTTTGAAATTGTGTAGAATAGTTGTTCTTGGACAATTTTTGTATAGCTTTACTATGTACAATAAAACATTTAAATACATAGATATTCCATGAAATGGACGCTACATTCTTCAAGAGAACAAATTATTGTTGTGATAACAAAAAGCAAGAGAGGAACTTATCCCTTATTCCACTGAGATAGACTATTGTAATTGAAAATGACAGCATGGACTGTGATCTGCCTTGGAAAGGTAGTCTTTAAACATGAAGAAAGTGCAAAATAGAAAAGAAAATTCACATTTTTTTTTCTTTCTCTCTCTGTTTCTTGTATGTGTGTGTGTGTGTGTGTGTGTGTGTGTGTGTGTTTCAAGATTTGAATTCAGGGCTTCATGCTTGCTTGGCTTTTATATTTCTGGCTTTTTGATGGTTAATTGGAGATAAGAGTCTTGAGGGTTTTTCTACTCAAGGCTGGTTTTGAACTGCAACTCTCAGAGCTCAGATTTCTAAATAAATTACAGCTATGAGCCACTAGCATCTAGCTTTACATTTTTTTAAATACTCAGGTTAGATTTACTTGTCATGAACTGCGCAAATCTTGTGTTTCAACAGATGCAGATGCCCGCATGTCAAGATATCCCTATCAGTACATGGGTCACAGCCTGTGCATCAGGGAAGTCCTTTTCCAGGCAACAGCTCACTTTTCTGATTTCTTCCAACGTGGGGTTGCCTGTTCTAGAACTTCATATAAATGGCATTCTATCTGTCATGTAATCTTTTGTATAGCCTGTTTTTTGACTTCTCTCAGCTGGTTTTGGTTATCAGTCTACAATGTCTTGTATTCCTTTTAGCTGTTCCTTTCTGTTTTTGAGTCATATATCATTGTATATAACATATTTTTACCATCAATAGTTTTTTTCTTTTAAAATAGCTGTTAGGAAGCTCTACTAGTTCTCAAAGAGAATTGTATTATAGCCATTCTTCGTGTGTGTGTGTGTGTGTGTGTGTGTGTGTGTGTGTGTGTGTGTGTGTGTGTGTGTGTGTATTTGGTGCATAGGCCATCAAGTAATATTATCAACAATGTCTTTAGCAGTAGCAAAGGTAGAAGTTGCTGGGTACTGGTAGCTCATGCCTGTAATCCCAGCCACTTTGGAGGCTAAGATTTGAGAGTTTAGTTTAAAGCTAGCCAGGGAGGAAAGGTTCATCAGTTTCTTATATCTGATTAACCTAAAAAAAAAAGGCAGAATTGGAGTTGTGGCTTAAGTGGTAGAGTGCTAGCCTTGAGTGTAGTTCAGGGATAGCACTAAGGTCCTGAGTCCAAGCCCAGGGCCTTTTCAAAAAAAATAGTACTTTAGTCTCTAGTCCTCTATAGATCAGCAAACAGCTGTTTTTCACACCTTTCCATTAAGTTTCAAGGGATTATAGGAAAATTCAGACCAACATAAAAGAAAGCATCTGTTAATGACCAAATTTCATCCATAGGGCACATATGTAAATAGAAATGCAATACATTTGAATAAATTGAGTGCAATCATCTAGCTACATCCCACTGATGAGTTTTATTGTTCTACATGGCAATTGTTTGGCTATATTTTTCATAGTTTCCATTATATATTGGTGTTTTAAGAGGTTACCACCAGGCACATAGAAGATCTTTTATTATGAATCTAACTCCAATTGTCTGTTTGCCAGTTACATTCCATCTGTATCCAGCAACAAATGATGGGCTACTATGCTCTTTAATTGAGAGTCATTTGTCATCTAAGCTGCTTCTAGTACCACAATATATGCATCCTTCTATCCAGTGCTTTCTATGACAGACCTGCCAGAGACCTTATAAGTCTTGACACTTCTTTCTTTTCCGCCAGTAGTCAAATAGGATATTAGAAAAATAACATCAAAAAGCTGAAGAAATTATAGACAACAAACATGTGCCCTTCCCTTTGTTTCAGGAAATTAAATTGGAAGATTGTTGAAGTATATTTCTAGTGTGATTTTGGTCTATAATTTTTATAGAAAGAGAAATGCTTTGTATTTTGCTTTCTCTATACAATGTGTGTGTGTGTGTGTGTGTGTGTGTGTGTGTGTGTGTGTGTGTGTGTGTGTGTGTGTGTGTGACAAATCTGTGGCTTGAACACCAGACCTCATATTCAGGCTCAGATATTTTCCCCATGCCTGGTGCTCTACTACTTGAGTCACACCTCCAGTCTGGCATTTTGGTGTAATAAACCATTGCTATACTCAAAAATCACAAACCTCAGAATTTTTATATAGGTTTCTCTAGGCATTCACACATAGTGAAACCAAAGGAGGATATTCTTAGGAGATGATCACATAGGCACAATAGCTATGTGCAGCTGACTATATAAAATAATATTTATCCAAATGCACTACAGGAAGTGGAAACAAGAGGTTTTATAAATTTGTTAATGTTTTTGTTTTCCTTTTGTCTTGTTTGTTTCTGTATCTGTCTTTGGGAGGTGGGTAGGTGGGGTACAGAAATGGGACAAAGGGTGAACAAATACAGGAATGAGACTCACTAGACATTATATTGAAAATGAACTATATAATTTGTGGGTGGGGACAGAAGGAAAAAACTGGGGGTGAGGGAAAGTGACATTGTCCAAAAAGAAATGTACTCTTTATCTAACTTATGTAACTGCAATTCCTCTGTATAGCATCTTTGCAGTAACAATAAATGAAAAATAATTCCTCAGAATTTCATGCTGACAAAAAGTTTGCAAATATGATAGCACTTTATGATACCATGCACACCAATTTTTGGGAAAGACAAAGGTCATCTATGGTAGCAATGGTAGATCACTGACAGCCTGAGAGAGCTTTCTGAAGGGATTCTCAAGAGCCATAAAGAAACTTTTGAGGAGATATTTATTTTCCTTATCTTGAATGTAGTGACATTTTTATAGGTATATCCATATGCCCAAACTCACTAAGCTGAATCATTTAAATACACACCTTATTGTAGTTATACCTCAGTATACCTCAGTAAACTGAAAGCACCTAGGAAATAAGAGCTAGAACTAGATTATATCTAATTAACTAATTTCTACATAGCAAAAGAAGCAATTACCAGAATCCATATAGTAAACTCACAAAAATTGTTACGTATGCCTTTAACTTTCAGTGTTTTCTCTATGGTCATTTCCACCCTTATTGAGATATAAATGACATACAATAAGTTATACATTTAAATGGTACAGTTTAGTGAGTTCAGACATGTTTATACCTATAAAATTATTATTCCATTCAAAATAATGAATAAAAAGGTTCTGATAAATATGGAGAATATGGTTGTACTAGTTTACTTTCTCATCAACAGTGTATAAGGTGTTGTATTTTTATTTTTGTCCCCCATCTACACCAGCATTTGCTGTTTTCTTGATGATGGCCATTTTGACTGGAGTAATATGGAATTTTTGGGTGGCTTTGATTTGTATTTCAATTATACTAAGGATGGTGAACATATCTTGTATATATTAGCCATTTGTTTTTCTAAGAACTACCTATTCGGATCATTTTTCCATTTATTAATAAGATTATTACTTTAGTGCTTAATTTTTTTGAGTTCTGTGTATCTTATGGCTATGAATCCTTTATTAATTGAATAACTAGTGAAGATTTTTCTCCCATTCTGTGGGGTGTCTCTTGATTCAGGTAATTATTTCTCTTGCTGTGGAGAAATGCTTTAATTTGATGTAGTTCCCTTTATCAATTCTTGCTCTTACTTCCTGGGTGATTGGATTCTTAGATAGTTAGCTATTGTCTATAAGTTCCAGTGTCTTTCTATGTTTTCCTGTAGTAGCTTCTAAGTTGCAGATCTTTTTTTTTTAATTTAATTTAATTTAATTTGTGAACATACTGTACAGAGGGGTTACAATTACATGGGCAGGATAATGCGTACATTTCTTACCAAGCATTGCAGCCTCCTCCTTTGGTTTACCCTTCACATCCCTTCCCAGCCTCCCCAATCCCAATCCTTCTGTTCCCCCCCCCCCCCCCCCCCCCCCCCGCACCAACATTGTAAAGCTCGTTTTGGACATGACAACTTGTACTTCTCATTGTTGCAACAGGTCCACCTGTATCCTTAAACAACTGGTTTTTCCCCATCTCCTCCACAAGTTATACTGACATCAAATATAGTGAAAGCAGGGGTTATACTGTGGGGGAGGGACATACAAAGCAACAAAGAGATAATCTTATAAATGCGTTAGAAACACATGCATGAAAGAAAAAAAACATTAAAATACATATCTAAGGGTTCATTTTCCTGACATCACATTATCTGACCTTTTCCGCTTGACTCATACATATACTAGATATTGCAAATAAGGGAAACCATGGGAGACCTATGTTTCTTTGGGCCTGGCTTACTTCACTTAATATAATTTTTTCCAAGTTTTTCCATTTCCTAACAAATGGGCCAATGTCATTCTTTCTGATGGAGGCATAGAATTCCATTGTGTATATATACCACATTTTCTTGATCCATTCATCTACTGAGGGGCATCTGGGTTGGTTCCATATCTTAGCTATGGTAAATAATGCTGCAATAAACATTCTTGTGCTGGTAGCTTTAGTGTGGTCTTGTTTGTAAACATTTGGGTAAATGCCCAAAAGCGGGATTGCTGGGTCATAGGGGAGTTCTATGTGAAGTCTTTTGCGGAACCTCCATACTGCTTTCCAAAGTGGTTGAACAAGTTTACATTCCCACCAACAATGAAGTAAGGTTCCCTTCTGTCCACATCCCCTCCAGCATCTGTTGTTGTTAGAGTTCTTGATTTTTGCTGTTCTAACTGGGGTGAGGTGATATCTCAATGTTGGTTTGATTTGCATTTCTTTTATGGCTAGGGATGTTGAACATTTCTTCATGTGTCTATTGGCCATCCTTCTTTCTTCTTCAGAGATGTTTCTCTTCAAGTCTTTAGCCCACTTATTTATTGGGCAGTTGTTTCTTTGAGGATTTGTTGTTGGGGGGGGGTTAATTTTTTGAGTTCCAAGTATATTTTAGATATGAGACCTTTGTCCGTTGTATGGCTAGTAAAGATCTTCTCCCAATCTGTGGGCTTTCTATTGATCTTGCTAGCTATGTCATTTGCCCTGCAGAAGCTCTTAAGTTGCAGATCTTATATGAAGACTTTTGTTGTTGTTGTTGTTGTTTTCTCCAGTTTGTTCTGGCATGCTTCTAATGATATCAGAATCACCTGGATCAATGACAGCCAGTGTGCATACTCTCTAGTATTTTCCACATGCTGTGCCCAGGTCAATATTATTGCCACTGTAGTGATAGACACTAGTTTTTGCCAACATAGCATAGTATTCTATTTCACATTTCCTCAAGGCCAGGCAGTTGTTAGCGAGGATGACCAGCTTCCTTTTGCCCTGTCTGATCATCTTCAGAGTCTGCTTGTACCCCAGCACGTACTTTCCACTTTTCATAACAAGTTAGAGTCTAGAGTTGATCGACTTCAGGGACTTTTTCATCTTCTTGGCCATCTTCACCATCTTCCTGTCTTAGATGAAGGAGGGCTCCCAACTAAAAGCAGTTGACAAGATCGCTCGGTGGAGAGACATTAAGACTTTTGATCTGTTTGGAGCTGATTTTTATACAGGGTGAGAAATGGACTCTAGTTTCAGTCTTCCACATATGTATTACAAGTTTTCCTGGCACTATTTGTAGAAGATGCTGTCTTTTCTCCAGTAGATATGTTTCACACACTTGTCAAAAATCAAATGGCTGTATCTAGGTGGGTTTATTTCTGGGTATTATATTCTGCTCCATTAGTCTCCATGTCTGCTTTAATGCTAGTGCCATGCTATTTATGTGACTATGGTTTTATAGTATATTTGATTATTCATTTTACTAGGAATTGCTTTGGGCCTTTTATGCTTCCACATAAATTTTAGGACTGATTTTTCTATTTCTACAAAGAATATCACAGGGACTTTGATGAGTATGTATTGAATTTGTAGATTGCTTTTATTAGTATTGACATTTTCATGACATTATTTCTGCCAATTCATGAATGAGGAGGTCTTTCCCTATTCTTGTATCTTCTTCAAGACTTTTTCCTCCGAGTTTTATAGTTTTCATTGGAGAGGGTTGTCACCTCCTTGCTTAAGTTTCTATCTAGGTATTTTTTTAAAGGTTAGTGAGAATGAAGTTGTTTTCCTGAATTCTTAATCAGATTATTCATTGAGAGGAGCTATGGATTTCTTTTCCTGGTAAAACACGTTTTATGCCCATATTTTTTTTGTTATTCAGGTTTTCAACATGTGATTCATCTGTTTAAATAGATCCAGGCTTTATGTGGCCTGTAACTTAAACATATAAAAAATCAATATGACAATCAACAGGTAATTCTAGTGAGAAGTAGAATATTTAGAATAAAAGAAGTAATCAAAACAAAGTATAATTTTTAAGACCTGGAAAATATTAGAATTGATATTATTTCTTCCTTATGTTTTTTTTCTAGCTGCATTAAGAAATAGCAGACAGTCTGTTCTACGATTGCTCATAAAACCTTGTATACCTTATTGTTGAATGAAGGCTTTCCCATACATTAATTCTGGACAGTGTCATATACATTTTCCTAATTTTCTGCAAATTTCCTATCAAAGTATTTCTAGTATATCCTAGTATTTCTAAATTTTTAATTGAATTTTATTTTATTGTAAAAGTGATATACAGAGGGGTTACAATTACATAAGTAATTTTTTGTATGCTGATTTTTTAAATCTTGCTACATTGCTGAACGTGTTTATCATATTTAGGAGTTTTTGGCAGAATCTTTGCTGTCTTTTAAGTTTAGGATCATATGTCATTTGCAGACTGGGATAATTTGATTTCTTCCTTCCTTATTTCAGTTCCTTATTTCTTTCTCTTGCCTTATTGTTCTGGCAAGGAATACCAGGACTATACTGAATAATAGTGGGAAAAGTGAACACTTGTTTAATTCCTGACTTTGGAGGAAATGATTTAAAATTTCCCCTATTTCCATAGGGGAATGGGCCTCCATGTTAAGGTCTGATCCTGTAGACACTCTAACACTTTGTAGTTATATTCAGCTACAAATTTGGGGCTTATTGATTCACCCCCGCCCCCTGCTTTAGGAAGCCCCTTTGTATAAATTCAGTAACACACTAAGTCTGTACTCCTTGACAAAACAACTCCAAAGAAGAAGCAAGAGAAAGAAGGAAAAGGGAAAAGGAGAAAGAAGGAGAAAGCAGAGCCAGGTGAGCACATCTTTGCTTTTCCACTACAACTGTCCATGTTGCTCATTTTCAACATCGTCTCAGAAAGCTGCAAAACTATGTTGATCCTAGCATATCTTTCCAGTTTTCTTGTCTTAGTATTACCAGTATTTCCACATGGTTATCTCTACAGAGAACAAAGTGCTTAAAAAAAATCTCCATCTATAAATCTAGTGGGTCTGTGAACATAACTACCTTATTGAGGCAGGTTTCAGTTAAAAGCAATACCCATGGGTGTTACATTATACTGAATTTTCACAGAACATTTAAGATATGATTTCATTTCTGTTTATTCACATAGACATAATTTTTCAAGTATGTGGATGACATACCCCCTAGAGGGGGCCACTATACACACATTTCCACTGTCACATATATCACACTATATCAGTTTTGAGATTCCTAGAAGAAAATTAATGCATGTCAAAGATAGATTGCTGGCATTGTTTCCATAGAAAACAGAAGAATATTAAGTTTTTGAAAACATATAACAATAACAGAAAAAAATGCAATAGAAAGGTACATTCAAAGTTACCTATTTTATAGACCATTATTCTTTCTCAGTGTTGGAATAATTCGATATTTTTCTTGGAGCACACTTTTTGTTTTTCTGAATTTCAGAAGGTTGTACAAAGGAGTTACAATTTAATGTGCTCATCTAAGTGTCCAGTGCTTCTTGCTGAAAGTCACCCCCTCTATCAGTTTTCTCCAGATTCATTTCACATTTTCTACTTCCTTTACCGGGGCATCTTTTAGCTATAGACTCTAGACACAAGCTTACTTGTGTATTCCAGCAACTACTAATACAAAATGTATAAACATTCTTGGTAAGTATTCATACTGCATCATGGAAAGCAGTTTTCTATTTTGATTGAGCTCGTCACATTTTGCTTCATTGTTAGCCTTTGTGGCAGAAGGTTGTACAAGTGGCCAGTTCTGTGGAACTGATCACCATGCTGCATATTCCTGAGTGATAAAATAAAATGATGAGGGGAAAATTCCCCATTTGATTTTTTTTATTATTCCAGAGACTGGTAAGATTTCAGAAGGGTGTTTTCAATCCATCAGGAGATTCTTAAGAACTTAAAATGCATTTAGATTATTAATAGAATTTCCCAGTTTCCTCAAAATATGACAATAGGTGGTTTACCATTTCTCCTACTGTTCACTTGGAAGGTGTTTTGTGTATTATTCATACAATCCTAGTGACTACAAAAAAAAATAGATGACAAGAAGCAAATGAATAAAACTGAAATTTTCCTAACGTGGAAAGACACAGCACTGTGATCAGATGGGAAATAATAGTTGTTTTATTTCCAGTCATTTGGAATGAGCTAACAGTTCTTACTTCTGGCTCTACTACTCGGGAGCTCATCCAGAACTCTCTGAAATGAAACCCACTGTCATACTTTCCACGGTAGCAGTCCCTACATACGCACATTGTTTTGCATTTAAATATATATTGCTTTTAAATTTTAAATGGTGATATGAGTGAGAACTCCTGGCAGTGAAGAAATTAGATTGGGAAGTCAAGTGAGAAAACAAGAGCAGGCAAATATATTAAAATAGGGCTTTTCATTTGTTGAGCCTCAAATCCCCACCTGGAATCCAGAATGAGCCTACAAATGCCTGATACCCAGTTTGATGGTTTCTTGAATGTCAACATCTTTCAAGAGGATAAGCTAGCAATGCTATTTGGAGACAAAGAGGAAACAAGTATGAATTCATTAAAAGAACAAACTGAAAATTATCCCAGAATTAGATCCGGAGAAGGGAGGAAAATGAAGGAGCCTAGCGTTAGTGGCACACGCTTGTAATTCTATCTACAGAGGAGGCTGAGATCTGAGGATTGTGGTTCAAAGCCAGCACAAGCAGGAAAGTCTGTGAAACTCTCATCCCCAATTAACCACCAAAAAACTAGGAGTGGAGCTGTGGTTCAAATGGTAGAGCACTCGCCTTGAGCTAAAAAGCTCAGGGACAGCACCCAGGCCCTGAATTCAAGATTCAGGACTGGCACACACACACACACACACACACACACACACACACACACACACACACACACATGAAGATAGGGAAGGAGGGAAGGAAGGAGGAAGAGAGAGAGAGAGGAGGAAATGCAAATTGTCTTCTACTATTCCAAGTCCTTTCCCTTCAAAACTACAACCAGAAAAGTCACTTCTCTGTTTATATAAAAAAACAAGATCAACTATTTTGTCACCATAGAGATAGACATAAAGATAAGAATCTGTGCATGTATTCATATCTTATATGCAAAGACAGATGTTATTTATTCTCTTATTTTATATGAGTGTGTACATGCATTGTTTTTGGGAAATGACATCCAGACTAAAAATGATCAAAGGAAAGTAATAGACAGGCTGAAGATTGCAACAGATGGGAAAAATTTGAGGGAAGTAGATATATTTTGCCAAAGAAATGATACTGAGCAGGTCAGGAAATGAACACATTACCTAAATACTTTTACACTGAGCACAAATGCCGGGTCATACTGGGCCCTCTGGGACTGAGCACTCCCCCTGAAGTTAACCGTCTGGGCAGAGAGTAGTGTACATGTATTGGAAGGCACAACTCTGTCTTAAACAGCTACTAAGTGAGAAATAGTATTTATCTTGGATATAAATAACCCAAACAAGTGAGCCTAAGAGGAAGAAAACTCATTTTTGAAGTAAAAGGGAACCTTTTCAGCATGAGGAAAAACAGACGGCTAAACAGCTTTCCTGATGAGGTAATTACAGTAAATAGTAGGCATGCTAAATTCAAGAATAATTAGGTCAGTAGAAGTTTTGTGTTGATTTAGTTAGGGACCAAGCCAAAACACCCAAAGGCCCTTTTCCATCAAACCATCTCTAGTGTGATAATATTATTATTTTATTACAACAATCCTGAAACTCTTTCTATAGACAAAATTTCCCCTCCAGGATCAGAGTCTTTCTTTAAAAGCATAGCAAAAATAATGAATTTTTCAATGCATTTCCTCAGGATGGTAATGGATAAGCCAATCCCTTTAACACCAGAACTCAGCCCAATGCCAGAATACCTTTCAATCAAAGAGAAACCCGAACTGTCCTAGCAAGCAGATGAATGGTTTGTTTGGTTTATTGTTATTAGCCCTAGACCCTTGGGAGTGTGTAAGAATCAACCTCAGCCTTAGAAAGTAGCTTCTATCTGAGTACCTGGAAACTAGTCAACAATCATCTTCATTTTACATTCTCTATAGTTTATGTATGAGATAAGAAAATTCCTAGTAGATCTTAGCAGACCTGCTGACGAACCCCCAAGTTTTGCCCCTGTTGATCAGAGGAAAAACATAATTGAATTCATTGATGTTTCCATTTTATGCATTTAGTATGCAATATCCTCTCCAAATAAATATGATAGAATCTATCACTTTTACAATATGTGCTGGTAGGCAGCATTTTTCTAATGCAAGGGAATGTGAAAAATAACTGTGCCAAGAATGAATTATTTGAATTTAACACACAAGCTGCAGCTGGTCACTAAAACCCATTTGTGACTTGTCAAAGAAATGTGTGGAATCACAGAATCATTTTCCCAGTTGTAGCTGCCTGTTCGTGTGTACAGAAATTGAACATTTCTGATTGAATTTATGAAAGAGGAAGGCTTCCCCAAGAAACTCCTTTTAGCACTCAAAATACCAAAATAACAAATTTGCAAATCATAACACCTTTCTTGCAACCTTCCTCTTTCACACTTTGAACTGAGTCTACAAGTTTCAAATGTCTACTACAGCAATATTAACCTTGAACAGATGAGGAGATTTCCTCAGGATTGTTTAGGCAGTCGGATATGAGTGTAGGAAAATTAAGACACAAGTACCTCTGTGTCTCCTAAAACACAATGAGCACAATGTTTACAGACAGAATATTTTAAAACCCATTTACTAAGGCTCCATTTGCCAGGTATCCACCAAACAGTGTTCTAGCCTTGCCAGCGTCTTAGTCTCTTAGCTAATTTCCTCCCCTGCCACAATGACCTTGAGATCTCTAGAAGTCACTATATCATACATGTTTGGCTTCACCTGAATGCTATGTTATATGCCATCAGCTTATCTAATATAAATTGTCGATAACACTTGAGAATAACTAGGATTAGAACCAGGTAAACTGGACACATATGCAGAGCATAAGCTAATCTTAAGCAAGTCCACTTTAAATAGCCATTCTAAGATAGTTCTCTTCTTTCCTGCTTCCAGTCCCTCTCAGAGCTTCCGACAGTATCCAGAAGAGCCTTTTACCAAAAGTAGAAACTCCAAGAATTTGTCACATGAGTACAGGGAAGGAAAGAGGGACAAATTAATATTAGAGATCTGGTCAGATACTGATGACTTTTACAAATAGCCATAGCTGAACAAATTATGGGCATGTTTTGCTTTGCCTCTCAAAATATTGAGGCAAATCCTATTTTAAAATCTTCTAATTAACTGGGAAACTTAAATACTGGGAGATTTTACATGAAATTCCTGCTTGTCTTGGATGAATAGGAAAATGTGTGAAGATCTGGCAATTCTGAGATTGTGTACTGGCACACCGCCTTTAGATAATGTAGGCCAGATTGCACCATGTGGACAATGTAACTTTTCATTTTGCTGGGATTCTCTCTTATTATCTGGGTAATACGAAGGTCGAGTGCCATTTGCCATTACTGTTACACTCATGGCTCCATTCTTTCTTTTAATTAGTGACTTTGCCTTTTAAGTATCTATGGGGTTCAATGTAGAATTTGATTTCGATATGGATTAGGTCTCTTTGGAACAAAAAGAGCATACAGATGACTTGTGTTCCAGTCTCATCTTGAAGCCCACTATTATATGCTGAGCCAAGTGTTTCTGATTTTTCTTGGCCAATTTGGTCCTCTTTAAAATAAGTAGGCTAGATTTAGTCAGTGCTTCCCAAAGTTTAGTCTCAATGTCCTTGGGATCACTAAGTTAATAACAAGGATTGAGGGATGTTGAAATTAGCTTCAAAACCTAATGTGAAGCTGGCGCTAGTGGCTCACACTTGAATCTTAGCTACACAGGAGGCTGAGATCTGAGGATCGTGCTTCAAAGCTAGTTAGGGCAAGAAAGTCTGTGAGACTCTTATCTCCAATAAACCACTCAGAAAACCAGAAGTGGTGCTATGGCTCCAGTGGTAGAGCACTAGCTGAAGAGCTCAGGGACAGCACCCAGGACCAGAGTTCAAGCCCCACAACCACCACCACCACCAACAACAAAACAATGTGAATCCCATGTTCTTGGGATAGGTGTGTAGAGCAGCTAACAATTCCACCAATAGATTTTTACCTTTTAATATCATTCCTATTATTAATAAAAATGAAGATGAGACATTTTAACAGGTGCCTTTTCTGGTTTTTTTTAATGGAGACTATAGAAAATATTTGCCAAGAAAATGTTTAAGCAATATTGGATTTTAACATTCATTCTTACATTCATTATAATGCATTTTCTCACTCTTTTGCCTTCAAATATATTGTATCCCATAGTCCATGGAAATTGGCCCTCGTTTCCTCTCCTTCTTCCTCACTATTTCCCTTGCTTGCCCCTTTTTCCCTGCTAACTGTTCTCTTCCCTCACCTTTCTGCCTTTGTGATGTAAGGGTCTTTTTCACTCATACAGAGGAGAGCATCTATCGAGTATCAATCTTTTTGGCTTTCCACATCTTCTCTTCACCTGTGTAAGTATGCTCTTAATTAAACTCACACTAAATGACCCAATCTCAATATGCCACTTATTTCCTCGAAGAATCCCAACTAAGACTCCTACAATCTCTTATCTTATGGAGAGAGTCACCTAACCTAATATCATCTAGATTTTCAAAGAGGTAAATATCTGATTCAAGACATATCATATAAACATTTTATTAGGCATGCCAATTTTCTTTGTAGCTGGCAGGCAAACATTCTCAGATGACCTATGTGCAAATGAAATCCTGTGTAAAATTTCAATTCCATGGGATGCCATTCGTCATACTGATACATACAAGGAGACAGTGGTTTCTCTTAGCAAAATGCTAATTAAATATTTCTCTACTAAGTATCCATTATTTTCACCATGATGACTAAAGACTCCAGTGTGAGTATTCCCTTCACAGGACACGCTACATTTGACTAGAAGAACTTGTAACAGACATTACCTGTCAAAAGTTCCCCCACTTTCCAATAGAGCCATAGGCTGGGGCCAGCCTTGCACACAGGGCTCTGAGGGTTGCATATCTAAGCCATGGCAACAAAAGCCACTCTATGTGATGCAAAGGCCTCTATAAACAATGGTGTCCATTTCCTCAGTATCTTTTGAGGACTTATGAGAAAAGATGGTAGAAAGAGGTCTTGATTTCCTCCTTACTGTTTTTTCAAGCGAGTGTGTTAAATTCATTCTCAGGTCCATTGAATAAAATCAAAGGAGACATTCTAGAAGACCAAACTGTGTGAGCAAAGCAGAGGCTTACACTGTACTGCCCCATGAAGGCCTTGGGAAATAGAAAGATCTGAGTAGATAGAATTTGGTGATTCTGATGGTAAAGAAACTTCAATGCCTAATATGGGCTATAATAAACAACAAGTAATCTTTGAAGGGCTTACAATTTTGTTTACCTGATCACAAAGACTTCAGTGGAAGAATAGAACATAGGATTCAAGCTAAGCAAAAGAAGACTCAAGGAGAGCACAGTCATTGTATTGATCATTTAAAAAGAGATAGAGATGGACTTTGCAAACCAGTTTGTCTCTAATTCTGTGTCATGCACAATGATGAAGAAAGGAATAAAGGAAGAGTCTGTAGGTGGACAGGAAGGAGATAGATGGGTTCTGAATGGGCTAGAAGAGTTGTGTTTTCTAAAACACTGTGTGTGCATACAGTAGTGACCTAAGGGCTGAAGTGGACTTTTATTTTGAGACAGAAAGACAGCAAGAGAGAGTAGAGCAAGTGAGCAAGTTTGTGTGTGTGAGAGAGAGAGAAAGAAAGAAAGAGAGAGAGAAAGGGGAGGAGAGAGAGGTGATGGACAACTCCATGTTATTCTGTGCAAAATAAAGTCAGAATGAGAGGTCACCAGCAGGTGATTTCACTGTCACCCTCACTGTCACTCATCCTCTAGCTAAAGTTAGTAATCATTTACCTGCCCAACATCCCAAGTTTCAATAAAATGGAAGCATGCATTACTTTTCTGATGTTGACGAGGGGCTGACAATGCATGTCAAGATGTGATCTAAAGCACAAAGCAATGCTGATGGGGTACAGAAAGGCCAAATGACTTCATCTCTCCAGTGTCACTGCCCGGCTCTCATGGACCTTGTGAGCCCGACCATTCCTGCAGCTGCCAGGTTTGGATGGCAGAGTGGATAATGGGCTTCACCTGTCCAATAGGTCTTGTCCTGGAAATTACTGTTTTTCAGCTCACCAGAACATGAACTTCAGGAGAGTGTCAGCAGGATTGTGGCCACTGCCATCTCCTCAATGGCGGCACATGGTAACCATATGATAGATGATTGATTTGGTGAATAAAGTGTAAATTATCCTTCATATGTATTAAATAAGTATAGACAAAATATTTCATTTGCTAATAAGCTTTTATATACAATTTATACTTAATGTATTAAATAGGTATATTGACAACTACATGTAGTATGTATTGTGCATGTAACTTATATAATATGTGTGTGCAAACCACCAGAATTATTATCTTTTCTCAAAAGAAAAATTTGAACAAAGTAGGAAAATGTATAATTAATCCTGTGGGAATAGAAATTGATTTGGGGGCATTTATAACTATGTATTCCTCAAATAACTGATTGTTAGAATTCCATTCTAGTATTAGGTTGACTTCACTTTGAGGTGATCAGTTTTTCATCTCTAACCTCATTTTCGTAGCTGGGCCAAAGTAGTTTAAAAGTATAATCTTGATAGGAAGATTGAACAAAGAGTAACTTGGGGACAGAGACTGAGATTACTGTAAGAACTGAGTGAGCCTCATTGCCCTCCTGGGTCCCCGTCCTTTGGGAGAGCACCTTCATCCATAAAAATTCTATTATCACCAGACATTCTACACCCCAGGGCCACATTCAGACAACCCCAAAGCATATTAGGGTCACAATATTTTCAAGTTGTGCCCATTGGGATTAGTGACATGATAAGTTCTTGGAAGATTGAGAGATTTTGTTTGATAATGAATGCCACTGAGCCAGATACCAGTGGCTCACACTGGTAATCCTAGCTACTCAGGAGACAGGGATCTGAGGATCAAGATTCAAAGATAGAGATTCAGCTCCAATTAGCACCAAAAAGCCAGAAGTGGTGCTGTGGCTCAAGTGGTAGAAAGTCAGTCTTGAGTGAAAAAGCTGAGACTGAACATAAGCCCTGAGTTCAAGCCCTACTACTGGCACAAAATAATAATAATAATAATTAATAATAATAATAATAAAAATACTGGGCACTGGTGGCTCATGCCTGTAATCCTAGCTACTCAGGAGGCTGAGATCTGAGATTGTGGTTCCAAGTCAGCCTGGGCAGGAAAGTCAGTGAGACTCTTATCTCCAATAAACCACTAGAAAATCTGAAGTGGCACTGTGGCTCAAGTCATAGAGCGTTCGCCTTAAGCTGAAGAGCGCAAAGACAGCGCCCAAGCCCAGTGTTCAAGCCCCACAACAAACAATAATAATAATGATGATAATGATGATGATGATAATGATGATGTTGAGATTTCTGTCATTCTTATTGGAGATTGTGTGGCATCAACAGGTCACGTGTCAGTTACAAGACTTGAGAACCTAACAGAGACCTACATAAAACAGACGCATTTCCTGTAGCTCTAATAAGCTGCTTCTTATGTAAGCAACTGCCATATTTACTGGGAACTCTTCTACACATACCTTTCTCTTATTTATTTATTTACTTATGTATTTGTGTATTTATTTTGGTGCCTGTTCTGGGGCTTGAACTCAGGGCCTGGGCACTGTCCCTGAGCTTCTTTTTTTGCTCAAGGATAGCACTTTACCATTTGAGCCCCAGGTCCACTTTGCACTTTTTTTGGGGAGGGTCCGGTCATGGGGCCTCACTTTGCACTTTTTTAAAAAAACATTTTAGTGGGGATAAGAGTCTCACTGACTTTCCTGCCTGAGCTAGCTTTAAACTGTGATCCTCACAGATCTCAACCAAGTAGCTAGGATTACAGGCATACCTTTCTTTCTTGATACTTAAATTTCCAACATGTTTTTAAGAAACAATTTTGATATTTTGATATGAATTTTCCTTTCTAACCTAGCTATTGTGTTTGCTCATTTAGCATCTTCAACTCTGATAAAAATCACTAATACTATTGAACCTAAAATAATTCTAACTTTAAACCAAAGAACTAGGTCTAAATCCATCTGTCTGAGCTTCTCTGTCCTTACAGGTATAGGAAAGAGTCTGGTGAGCTGCAGCACTAATTGATCTTTAATGAGTACAGAGACTATTTGGTCACACCATCTTGAAGCTAGACTTATTTTAAAATAGATTAGCCCATGCCTCCCTTTTGTCTTCTTTAGGAAACATGCAATTGAATCATGTGTGGCACTTTTGTGCTTGTGATGGAATCCCAGCTTTATTATAAAGCTATTAGGTAAAAGCAAGTATATTTTTAAATGAATGTCATTTACCACAAAGCCTTTCTACTTTGATAGTTTGTTTAATCTTGAGCAATACAGAAGAATATTACAATGGTCTTTATGTTTTCAAGGCCAAAAGTACAATAGAAAAAGGCAGAAACTTTGCTGTTTGTTTTTCTTATACATTTGTAAGGAATTTTTTTGGGGGGGGCTTAATTTGAATAAAAAAAAGAAAAATGGAAGTAGCAAGCACATTTAAGAGATTTAAAGATGAGAGTCAGTTTCCTCCTCCCCCTTTTTTTCCTCCAGGAGTAAAAGGAAATAAAAGTATTAATAACAGAAGCTACTTTTTCCCCTAGGAGGAAATATTTGCTACATTTAGACAGGCAAATATTGTACAATGTCTTTAAAGGGTAAAATAAACAAAACAATTTTCTTTCTCAGGAAAGGTAATTTGATATAACCCTGGTTCTCTTTCCATGCATGACCTTTTTAATGAGGTAATACTGTCTGGTCATTTCCTGTCTGGGGATGTTTTTCAGAGATAGATATATTCCAAGAGTGTTTATTTACTAGCTACTGTTACTTTCTTCAGATCCCAGCAGGCCATCTTTTTTCCAGCCACAGATTATAATGAGGAGAAAAGTTGTTAAGCATACAACTATGTATCCTGTATCTATAAGTGAATTGCTTGCTTGTATGCTTATTTGGGCTCATTTGAAATATTAATTGACTTTCTAAAATTTTCTTCTGTTAGATATGGGTAAATCAATCATATGAGATTGCTGTTCCTTATTTTTTTTTTTAACCACTCAAGTCCCTCAGGAAGAATTTTTCTTTTTGTAACTACAGTGAGTATTTTGTATAGTACCTTTCTCTGCCATGAGTCCTTTGTTTTCCTTTTTCCTTTCCTTTTTCCACAACATCTTTTTCCCCCCGTTCTTTCTCTCAGTTTCCACACAATCCCAGAAAACCTTTTGTTCACTGTGGGGTCAACAAGAAGCCAAATTAAAAACTAACAACTTTTGAATTTCAACAGCCAGACAAAGTGAATGTAGACTAAGAAGAAAAGGGGGGGGGGGGAACAGAAAGAAAGAGAGACAGAAAGAATAAGGAGGAAAAAGACCCTATGGAAAGAAAAGCCCAGCTGAGGGATTTGGAGGGCAGGGACTCTAGCGGGGCAAGTCTGACTCGTTTGATGTGGGAGGTCTGTAGACAACCTGCTGGGACGCTCCCTGGGACATCTCATTAACCGTGTCATCAAAGCCCCCTCAGGTCCAGCGAATCATAACATTATCTCTGACATTACCACACAGATACAAGGTTCCTGAGGCTGTCTATAAACATGCCTGTACTAACCAATTCATCGTGGCTTGACACCCCGGCAAGGGCTGGATGCCCTTTAGTGAGCTCCGTGAATCGTCCCAGTCATTCATCAAAGTTTCTTGGAGTGCATTTCACACAGCATTAAATTTAATTAAAGCAACATTGACTGCATTGTAATCCTCGGGAGGCTCTTTGTCAAAGGGATCCAGAACACTTTCGGCTTCAAATGTCTATTGTTTCCTTGGAGTTTTTCTTCGTTGTTGGGTTGGGGTGGTTGAACTCTTTTTTTTTTTTTTTTAAAGGTTGGATATCCGGATCAAGCTGAAATAGTACTGACTTTTCATTCATTACTCTTTTCTTCCTGATTTCTTCTTCCTTTCCTTTTTGTTTCTTTCCTTTCTTTCTTTCTTTCTCTTTCTTTCTTTCTTTTTTTTAATTTGCAATGTCAAAAATGTTGCAAGAAAGTGGGTCACAGTTAGTTAACTAGATTTGTGGGTCCCATAATGCCATCCATACACATAAGAAACTGTAGTACACAGCCTTAAGAAGACTCTTACCAATCCAGTAATACATTCTTATGTCGGCTTAAATAAGCAAGAAGTATACCACAGGCTTGGAAGGCCTCATACAAGCACTGCTTACCAGTAAGAGATGGTTCTGAAAGTACTAGTTTAAAATCTGGATGTTTTGTAGTTAGTGGATGTACATAAATGCTGGTATCACTAATGATTGTTTTTAAATTAATACCTCAAAACAAAGGAGGAGTCAACAATGCTCGATAGGAAATGTACTCATTACCTTGCTCATGTAACTGTAACTCCTCCATACAGTATTGTTACAATAAAACAGTATCAAAAATAATTAATTAATACCTCATATAGATTGAGATGAGGAGAACATACTCAACAGTGAGGAGAGGAGAGTATGCCCAAGAAATGAATTGGTTGTTCTAATATCCTTAGTGTTTGTATCATGTTATAGCTGTGTTATTTCTGCAGAATGCTGATGTATGAGAGTATATAAGAGTGTGTGTAGAGCAAAGGAGGTTAGTTAGACAAAGATGAAAAATGAGGGGAGAGAAAATGAAGAATACAATGAAACTGATGTGGAATATTTAAATATTCCCAAGGTTGGTGACATTTTCTAGCTGTTGAAAAAAAAAATCTATGCATACTAAGTCCCTAAATTTACTCCCACAAACGAGTGTATGATCAGCCAAGAATTAAGGCAAAATAAAATAAACCTAACTATGGGGAATTTGAGACAGTATAATCTTGCTAAATCAAGCTCAGGCCAGTCTAATTGGAGTGTTCATATTTTCCTCTCAGGACCTAGCACACTAGTTTTGTTTATGTGTTGTCAGCTTTTGTATTGGATGACTTATTTCTCCATGAAACTTCCATGTGTTCACTTGTATGAATTTAGTGAAAAAGTTCTAGGGGGGGGTGTAACTATATAAATCTATATTTTTCTATTTTACCAGAAAATGGGAAGTCCTTTAAATTTGCTGTTTCCATTTGCTGTTTGAAAAACGGAATGTAAATGTTTTTTCTTTCTTGCTATTGTTTCTAACATATTTATAAGATATTTCTTTGTTTCTTTGTTATGTCCCTCCCCCACATACGTATAACCCCTATTTTCACTGTATTTGCTGTTGGTATAATTTGTGGAGGGGAAGGAGAAAAATAAATTGTTTAAATAGGGATACAGGTGGACCCATTGCAACAATGAGATGTATAAGATGTTATGTCGAAAACAAATTTTATAACTTTGGCACGGGGTGGGGGGAGCCTAGGGAGGGCTAGTGTAGAGGGCAGTGGGGGAAGGGGGCGAGATGGGTGGTGGAATGGGGAGGGAGATGGAAAGGGGTGGGAAGGGGAAACAAAGGGAGGAGGCAACAATGCTTGATAAGAAATGTACTCATTACCTTGCCCATGTATGGTATTTTTACCTCTGCACGGTATTTTTACAATAAAAAAAATGGAATGCAAGACCTACCTTACTGAGCACATGAGGATATCACAAAATAATTTGTATAATGCATGTAAAATTTCTTTGAATGGAATAAGTGTCTTTACAATGGCTAATTAACATGAATGACCTTGAAAAGTCATGACAAAAATTATGACTTTTTTCTTAAAACATTTATCATCTTCTTGAATGGTAATATAGTGAGGGACGACTAAATAATGCTGCTGCTTCATGCATTTTTACTTATTGCGAGGATCTCTGAAACATAACTCCCATGATAGATGAGGGATTGTTGTAATTTGTTGATTTCATGTGGCCTTATGAGAAGCTTGTGCTGTGGTGGAAGACATGGATGTGGGTTATACCCCACCCTGGAGTAAATTCTCAGCCTGATTCCCAGTCACAGTGTGAAGATAAAAATATCTTCTTAAAGTTCTTCTAAGTTTTTATTAAGGACTGTACAAAAAAATGTATGCAAATCACTTGGCAAAGATGTCAACATGTTACACACACTGATTTTTGAGGGCAAATGTACCAGCAAAGGGTTTTGGACCTATAATAGAATCTAATAAATAGCCAGAAGATTAACCACAGGCCAGCATATAAGCCACATTCTGGGTCATAAACCCTCCAACTTCTCACATCTTTTATCCAGGGCCACAGAATTGATTTCAATGATCTTTCAAGAAATAGGGAAGGATTGTTGCTTTCTTCCCATGCCCCACCCGCACTGTTTCAGAGGGAGATCAGAACAGATTTGTACAAGCACCATAGAAGGAAGTAAAAAGATGTCTAGGCCCAAGGTATTCTTGAATAATTAGATTTTACATCAGGGGGGCGATATATATTCAGAAGTTTGCTACTACGTATTGGTTTCCACTACCTTTGGGGTTGGCTAGGCCAAAAATGCCCAAGATTAAAGAATGAACAGACGGAATTTCTTCCTCACGTAGGAAGCCTCAACTCTGATCTTGAGACCCTTCAACTGATTGAATTAGGCCTATTCAGATTATCTAACACTATCTTTCTTACATAAATTCGAGTAATTATTGGCTTTAATCACGTTTATTAAATACCTTTACACAAGTTAATAAGAGTTAGTTAAAAAAAATAGGCAGGGACAGAGAAATTTCTGACAAAGAAATTGGGACAAGGGGCTACAAAAGAATGATGAAGAAAAACAAAAGAATGAAGATATAAGGACAGACACTTAATCTTCTGTGTCATAGCCTTATAGGAAACAGAAAGGAGACCCACCAATCAGAAATGTTATCTTCAAGAACTCCAATTCTCCCTATTTAACTCTAGGCCAAGCTCTGTAATGGGAGAATATGATACAAGATGGCTGACATTGGCTATCTTCCTGTGGCATGTCTATGTCACATGCTTTTTTCCCCTGAATTCTTCTCTTGCCAGACACAGGGGATCAGCTCATCTTAGCTGCCATAAATTCAGATCAATGTTTTATTGAATAACTGGAGACTGTAGCCTGCTCAGGTTGCCATATAAAATTCACCATCACATTGGCCAAGTGAGGAGGGTGTTCTGTTCTTCAAGGTGAGATGGGTTACTCTACTGTAGAGAAGGAAACCCCAGTGAAGTAAACTGAGAGCCTGCAGTGTGCCATATCCATCAAGGTCATACAAGTCACCATGCAACATCTGCAGTGCATGCTTGCTGTCATTGTCCTGCTTAGCTCCAAACTACCCTGGGAGCTCTCCTACTGTCCCTCTTTCAGTACCATTAATTGTATAATTAGTTTACATGAGAAGCCAATTGGACTGTCCCCCTAAAGAGACTGGCTTCATTTAGGGTAGATCATTGGCCAAATCAATCTGCTTCTGAGTCTCCTATTTTCTTACATGATCAAGATTTTAATTTAATAGATATTTTTATTATAAAGGTACTGTGCAGAGGGGTTACAGTTACATGAGTAAAGTAATGAGTACATTTCCTATCCAACATTGTTACCCCCTCCTTTGTTTTACCCCCTACCATCCCCTTCCCTCCCCACCTCCCTAACTTGTCCTTCTCTCCCTGCCCAAAGTTGTAAAAAAAAAAGTTCATTTTCAACATAGTGTCTCATTGGTACAATAGTTCAACTTTTATCCTTATTTTAGCATTTTGTTATTTTCCTTCCTCTCCCCAAATCAGAAAATTGTATATACAAGATGAAGGGTACTGGAATCAAATACAGTGAAAACAGGGGTTATACCATGGGGGAAGAACATACAAAAGAAACAAAAAATAATCACATAGTACATTATAAGTACATTAAAAAAGAACAGCAAGAAAGATAAAACCTCTTGTGTCACTATCTTGGGGTTCATTTCATTTAGCATCACCTTATATGGTCATATGTACATAGCTTTTGAGCTTTTCTTGATTGTTCTAGACATATACTGGTTATTGCAGATAAGGGAAACCATGGGACCTATGTTTCTTTGGGTCTGGCTTACTTCACTTAATATAATTTTTCCCGGGGGGGGGGTGGGGGGAGGGGAAGGGGAAGGGATGGAAAGTGGAAACAAAGGAGGAGGCAACAATGCTTGATAAGAAATGTACTCATTACATTGCCCATGTAATTGTAACTCCTCTGTACGGTATTTTCATAATAATATATATATATATATATATATATATAATTTTTCTCAAGTCTTTCCATTTCCTAACAAATAGAGCGGGGTCATTCTTTCTGATGAAGGCAAAGAATTCATATGTGTGTGTGTGTGTGTGTGTGTGTCACATTTTCTTGATCCCATTCATCTACTGAGGGAGATCTGGGTTGGTTCCACATCTTAGCTGTGAAAAACATAAATGTGCTGGTAACTTTAGTATGGCCTTGTTTGTGATCATTTGGATAAATGCCCAGAAGTGGGATTGCTGGGTCATAGGGGAGCTCTATGTGTAGTCTTTTGGGGAACCTCTGTATTGCTTTCCAGAGTGGTTGAACAAGTTTACACTCCTACCAACAGTGCAGTAGGGTTCCCTTTTGGCCACATAACCCCCAGCATCTGTTATTAGATTTTTAGATTCTAGCTATTCTAACTGGGGTGAGGTAGAATCTCAATGTTGTTTTGATTTGCATTTCTTTTATGGCCAAAGAAGTTTATGTGTCTATTGGCCATTCTTACTTCCTCTTCAGAGAAGTTTCTCTTTAAGTCTTTAGTAGTTGTTTCTTTGAGGATTTGTTGTTGGGGGATTTAATTTTTTGAGTTCCATGTATATTTTAGATATGAGACACTTGTCCATTGTATGGCTAGTGAAGATCTTCTCCTAATCCATGGGTTTTCTGTTGATCTTGCTAGCTATGTCCTTCACCTTACAGAAGCTGGGCAGTTTCATGCAATTCCATTTGTCCAACTTTTTTTTTGATTTGTTGTGTTCCTGGGTCTTTATTAAGAAAATCCAGCCTGAGCCAAGGGAGTCTCCTATTTTTGACATGTAAAAGTAATCCCACAACCTATGCTCTGGTTATTATTTGAACTCACTTTCTTGAGAATCCTCTGCTTTCAATAGTCTTTCTTCTCTGCTCTACTGACCTTTCTACATGTATTCAAGCATCCTTCAGTGTCACATTTGAGTTTTTTTTTGGGGGGGGGAAGATTCTGGTCATGGGGCCTGAACTCTGGGCCTGGGCACTGTCCCTCAGCTCTTCAGTTGAAGGCTAACACTCTACCACTTGAGCCACAGCGCCACTTCTGGCTTTTTTCTTTTTGCTTATGTGGTGCTGAGGAATTGAACCCAGGGCTGTGGAGAGCTGCGGGAGCTGGCCAAAGATGGCGCGGCCACATGGCACGGTCAAGCCAAAGATGGCGCTGGCTTCCGCCTTCCGCCTTCCCGATGGCGAGTGCTCTCTGTGAAAAACAACTCCTTATATGGCTATGACTTGGCTCCTAGTTTGCTTCCGTGTTTGCGACCCTATTGGTATATGCCACGTGGCACCTCGGGATTGGCCATCCAGGTGGCTTATAACCGGAGTGCGGGTGCGGGGCGAGGAGAGAAGCTAATAATCAAGGTTCCTGAATAAACTGCTTTGAGAAGAATCCCGGGTCGTGTCTTCCTTGCTGGTCGAGGTGGATGCGACACAGGGCCTCATGCATGCAAGGCAAGCGCTCTACCACTGAGCCACCTTCCCAGCCTGCATTTGAGAATTTTAACAGACTCTATTCAACACCTCTTGGCTGTTTTCATCTCCTCTGCTACTAACTAAAGGGTTGCTTAAGTATCTTCTTGTTTCTATTTCTCTATCTGTCATTTCTACTTAATAATTCAAGTCTACTGAGCTAGCTCTGATTACATTTGCCTATGATCTTCCTGTCAATGAATGCAGTAAATATTTTAGGATTCATGCCATTGACGACTTAGTCTTTTTTAAAATATTACTTTCCATGAGTCTCCTAATATCCTTGTATCTTTACCACTTTTTAATTTTTTTATACTTTCTTAATCTTCTTTTTTTTTTCTTATTTTTCTGTTGTTCTGTAAGACCTGTGTTGGGCCTTTTTCTAGACACTGATTCCATTTATAATCTACGTGCTTCCTACTCTTGTAATTCTACCTATGCTAGTTATAAATGACTTTTTCTCTGCAATTAATAGAAAACAAAATAGCTAAAAGAAATAAGGTCTGCAGGTAGATGTTGTTAGCATGTTTTAGATGTTCAGTTGCATCATGACTGAAGGGTCTGTGATTTTTTTTTTCCTTAATCATTACAATAATCAATATGGCTGTTGAAGCTCCAACCATCACAATCATGGTCAAAGAGACAGAATAAGACAGAGGTAAGACAGTACTTGCATCATGGACCAAAAACTTTCATAACCATGTTGTAATACACTCAAACTTAGGTGACATTGGCCAGATCTTTGCCCATGACTATTATTACATCTATGAAAAAAATCTAAAAATATTACTTATCCACCCCCAACACTGTAAGATGGAAAACAGAAAAGTGTTGGGAGTTGGGAAGCCAGTTTGTATTTCTTACAATATCAGTGTGAACAGTTGAACAAGTTTAAAATATCACTTTCCTAGAGATTAACATCACTAATCCTTGGTCTACACTATGTCCTGTTAAAATCACTCAAAGTATGTAGTTCTTTTTCATGGTCTACATCACAATTACTAATTATATATTACTTTGTATTACCATATGATTCTCCATTCAGAAATAAGCCTCTCAGAGAGAAGAGACACTGACTATATATAAATACTTTATATAAATATGTATATTTATAATACATAATATATTATCATATATAATATTATCATATATGATCAATGTTTATATAGAATTGTGTTGATCCATTGGTAAATTTTAATCAAGTACTAATTCATTTCTTCCTATGTATCCAAAATTATACTGGGTACAAATAAATAGAGATTGGAACACTAAAATAGACAGGATCTGCTCATCCTTTGCAAAGAATAATCTCAAAGAAAGGCCTTTTGAAACTCCTTGATGCTTGTTCCATAATCTTCTCTTATTCTTCTGACCATGCTGTTGGAAAAATTGGGGATATTTAGTTCAAAACCAGTACAACCAAAGTGATTGCTTCTGCTGGAAGCCAGAGTTATAGAATTGTTCTAAATCTTTGATCACCCTAGAGGTAAGTTTTGACATAATGGCATTCCATGTTATTGAAGGATTTACTTTCTTTGAAAGAAACTGATATGGTAAAGGGGACAGGGGAATATGATACTACAATAATAAGCATGAGGTAAAGTAACATTATTTTAAAACATGAATAATCTTAAATCACCTGCTCTTGAGTGATTTCCATGGAAGCCTGTATTTCAGATTTCATCTACCTATACACCTCTCTCTTTTTCTACCACTGATACCTTAGCTCTTTTGCCAAACTAATTTTATTTCAACGTGACAGCTGTAGTCATGACTTTAAGGAACCACCAGCAAATAAAACTGAAATAAACTCTTTCTGCTTGAGATTAATGCTTACATGTCAAAAGAAAGGTTGAATCTCAGATTAATAAATGGGCCTAATCTAGATTTCTGTACTTGTATCCAGTTCCATCATCATTTATTCTGAGAGATAAAGGTCTACCTTATTCTTTGCAGAGGATACTGAGTGTGATCTGCTAGCAAAAGTAGCACTCACTGTATAGACAGGCCAGTGGCACCCATTTCAAGTGAAAGCTTTGTAGCAGCAAAGGAGCTTCTTTTCTGCCTTAGAATTTCCACTTTCTTTTTTATAGTTTGTTCCATGAACAGCAGGCAAAGCTTCTGTAGAAGCTTTTTTGGGCATGAGTGGCTAGGTTTGACTTGAATAATCACACAAGTGTGTAATACTGGCGTACTGTAGTACTTCTCACACTGCTGCAGTGCCCTTAAAATATTCCTATGTCCCTCAAGGTCTACTCTTCCTTCCTGATCTCTTCTCCAGAGGCAAAGCTGGCAGGACACATCACAGCCTCTTGAGCCTTTTGGCTTGCTTCATATTCAACCAATGATAGGCAGTTGGATGGGAGGTTGGAAGAAAGCAGAAAAATCCAGGAACTTGTTTCCCTCCTTCCTTCTTCAACATTCAAGGAGTCAGCAATGTGAGAAGTAAGGAAGAAGGTAGTAGATACTTTGTTTCCCCTGAAGGAAATGTTCTACCACTGGGGGTGTGGAAGATGGGGTTCCTAGCACTGTGAAACTTGATCTCTTGGCTTGTTTGTGCCTGGCTTTAGGGATGTGGACTTTCTTTAGGCCCTCTCAATGAGTGTCTGTAGTACTTACTTTCCTAAATGTTGACTTGAGAATGAATAATCAAAGGACGGGTTTTGTATTTTAAGCACAGATTTCTTTTTTTTTTAATCTTTTTTTTAAGCATAGATTTCTGAATGGTAGGTATTAAGTTGTAATATGGCAGGTATCAGGTGAGTCTCTGATATCAGTACTTTCCTACTTTTCTGAAAATCCATATCTAGGCCCTCTTTCACCAGACTCATTCTGTTTCTTTGTATTATGTTCTTTTGTTCTTTTGAGAAGATAGATAGATAGATAGATAGATAGATAGATAGATAGATAGATAGATAGATAGATAGATAGATAGATAGATAGATAGGTGCATACACACATACATACATACATAGAGATAGAATTTCTATCATAGAGGGGGTGGGTTTTCATCTCATCTTTATTAATGTACTATCATATTCCCCTGTCCTTTTATCAGATGAGTTTCTTTCAAAGAAAGTGAATCTTTCAATAACATAGAATGCCACTATGTCAAAACTTACAAACCAGGAAAATGTCTGTAAGATCACATTACACTTGTAATTGAAACTAAAACTTGGGTTGGGTTCATGGCTACTATAAATTATAAAACAAAACATTAAGTTTATAATCTAAGCATGAAGTAAGTACTTGTCCACATAGTGTATATATTTGGGTCCATGTATATATATCTGCATTCATATGGATATATATATATATATATATATATGTGAATAAGTGTATATATAAAGGATCATATTGGGCTGGGAAGGTGGCTCAGTGGTAGAGCGCTTGCCTTGCATGCCTGAGGCCCTGGGTTCGATTCCTCAGCACCACATAAGCAAAAGGAAAAAAGCCGAAAGTGGCGCTGTGGCTCAAGTGGTAGAGGGCTAGGCTTGAGCTGAAGAGCTGAGGGACAGCGCCCAGGCTCAGAGTTCAGGCCCCACAAATGGACCCAAAAAAATAAATAAATAAAGGATCATGTTATATATGTAGACATAAAAATTATATAAAATATGAGGAATTCTTATTTAATTTGTTCTTTAGCATTTTCTCCTCTGTTCTTCTCCCAGTTGCTCTCCTTCTTGTCATATCTGCTGTCCTCTGATTTTCCAGAATCTCAGTTTGGTCTGATCTTGATTTTCAAGATCATTTTAACCTCTTAGTCAACATATTTTCCCTCTCCCGTCTGCTTTTTTATTCAAAGAAAACAATCTATGACTATATTCTAGCATCCCTAAATCTTATTTTTTGCCCAAATCAACTTTGTGCCAAATGGAATACTATTATCCATGTTATCCAAAGATTCTTAAACATCAGAAACTTTCTATCTACATGATGTATCAAAGCTAGTTAACAATTTGAAATATCTCATCAGCTTATTTGCCAGTCTCCAAGACCTAGCCTCATGAGATGGAGCATCAAGACAGTTAGTCTTTATTCTCTACTTCCTTGAATCTCAGGTACAACTGCTTAATTAATCCTACAAACCACTTGGCCCCATCAGATTCTTGCTTTATGGAGACAGAAAGGACATCTTGAGAGAACTACCTTTAGGTACTTTTAGGTCTGATGTCCTCTCAGCATTTGTTCCCTGTAACCTTCTGGTCAATTGTGATCATCTATTCTTATTGTCTCCCTAAGCTCAATCTTACCTACTCCCCCCTCTTTTTTTGTTCGTTGTGGGGCTTGAACTCGGCCTGGGCATTGTCCCTCAGCTCTTCAGCTCAAGACTAGCGTTCTAGCACTTGAGCCACAGCACCACTTCCAGCTTTTTCTGCTTATGTGGTGCTGGGGAATCAAACCCAGGGTCTCATGCATGCAAGACAAGCACTCTACCACTAAGCCACCTTCCCAGCCCCATCAATCTTACCCTTTTTGGTAATAACAGAACCTCTGGTGTTTAGCTAAGTAGATGGCCATCTCCAGATAAAGACTGCCTTTGCTCCTGAGTGTACATATGTGGTCAGTGGTCAGTGCAACTTTGGAGACAAGTGCCTTTCCTATCTACTGTGGGACTTGACAGAGTGTATCTGTTTGGATTGTGGATGTGATGGCAGATAGTCTACCTTGGACCATGAGTATGAGAGCAATATCCAAGGGGAAGACATAGGTAGTTGGAAAGGACAAGGGCTCCTAAGCACTTAAAAGAATAGAACCACCATACTAATGTGGACTGCTACTTCTCAGCATTGTGTTACATGTGAAAGTAGGTCACATATGCTGTGTAAGCTATGGTTATTTTGGAATCTATGCTACTCTCAGATAAACATAATTAGTTATGGGGCTGAGGGAATGTAGATAAACATAACCCAAATGAATCAATGGCCTAGTGGACCTGAAAGGGTAGAAGATGGCTTAACAAACTATTGCAAAACATTTAGCCAAGGAATTTCCAGCAACCCTATGAAGGCAAACCAAGAGCTGTGTCTGCAGAGACAATTCAGGACGTTGGGGTGTGTTGAGTGCTTCCTATCTCTTTCAGCAAAATCTCAAAGGAGAAATATAAATGCAGACCCAAGCTACTTCATCTGTAGAAAGGACCAAGTGCCAGAGGCTCTTGCCTGTTAACATAACTAAGCAGGAGTCTGAGACCTAAGGAATCCAGCATAAGCACTAAAGTCCATGAAACTCTTATCTCTAATTAATCACCCAATCCCAGAAGTGGAGCTGTGGCTCAAGTGGCAGAGTGCTAGTTGTGAGCAAAAAAGCTCAAGGACAACACATAGGCCCTGAGTTCAACCCCCAGGATGGAAAATAAAAAAAGAAGAGAGGAAAAATTTTGGCATGTGGCCTACAAATTACTGAGAACCAGTTACTAGAGATCTTGTATGGTAGAAAAATCTAACTGTATCTCTATTCTAAATTAATTAGTAAGAAACATTGGCCATTTAAAAGGGAACCCTACTGCATTGTTGGTGGGAGTGTAAACTTGTTCAACCACTTTGGAAAGCAGTATGGAGGTTCCTCAAAAGACTACACATAGAGCTCCCTTTTGACCCAGCAATCCCACTTTTGGGCATTTACCCAAAAGATCATAAACACCAGCACAACTATGTTTATTGCAGCATTATTTACCATAGCTAAGATATGGAACCAACCCAAATACCCCTCAGTAGATGAATGGGCCAAGAAAATGTGATATATTTATACAATGGAGTTCTATGCCTCCATCTGAAAGAATGACATCAATTCATTTGTTAGGAAATGGAAAGATTTGGAAAAAATTATATTAAGTGAAGTAAGGCCCAAAGAAACATAGGTCCCATGGTCTCCCTTATTTGCAATAACTAGTATATGTCTAGGACAAACAGAAAAGGTCGAAAGCTATGTACACATGACCATATAAGGTGATGCTAAGGGAAATGAACCCCAAAATAGGGACACAAGTGGCTTTTTCTTTCTTGCTTGCTATTGTTTTTAATGTATTTAAAACATACTATGTGATTTTTTTTTTGTTTCTCTTGTATGTTCTTCCCTCATGGTATAACCCCTGTTTTCACTGTATTTGATTCCAGTACCATGCATCTTGTATGTACATTTTTCTAATTTGGGGAGGGGAAGAGAAATAACAAAATGCTGAAATAAGGATACAGGTTGACCCATTGTAACAGTGAGATGTACAAAACACAACTTAGGAGGGGGGAGGTGGGAAGGGAAGGGATTATAGGGGAAAAACAAAGAAGGAGATGACAATGCTTAATAGGAAATGTACTCACCACCTTACTCATGTAGCTATAACCCTTCTGTATAGTATTTTTACAATAAAAAACATATTTAAAAAAGAAACATTGGCAATTTAAATATTGATAAGACTATGCTCCAATATAGGTTACCAGCATCTAATAACTGTTCTCCCCAAGATAATGGGTGCAGCTCAGAGGAAAATTCCAGTTCAAGAAAGGTATCTTCATGTGGCTGGTTATAAGAGAATTTATATTTAGGTAAAATAGAAAGCATAAACCTAGTAGAAAGTAAAAGTCAGGAATAATTTAGTACTGGTTTCATAGTAGTTTAAAATTGTATCAAGGCCAGATCATGATAAAGGAAACAGATTAGGTAGAAACAGATCCAAAGCCTACCAAATTTCTGATGGGATTGTGTACCCAAAGAAACCACAAATGCGATCTGCAAAAGTCTAGCCAGGCCTTGATGCAATCCCTGAGCTCAACAACCTGGGCCAGCAGGAAATAGGATACAAAAACTGTGAAACCTCAAAGAAAAGCAGTACTGCATTGTCCACCACAGATGTGGTCATGGCGGAAAATGGAAAAAATACTCAGAGCAAAGAACCAGAGATGATCAGGACAAGGGTCCACACCCTGGGACCACTGGAAAGGCAGCCAGGTAGGCTAGCCAAAGCCTTTTCTGTCATTCTTGCCAAAGAAACTCCATTGTTGCTCTGTACAATGGCTATGGAGTTTCTCCTTCTCTCCTTTTCTAAATGGCCATTTTTACTGCAGTAATTCTATGTATTTTTACCATTATATACACCATATTTAATATATATATTATATACACATATATAACTAACAGATGTATGAATATATAGATTACATACAATATTGTATAATATTGAGATACAGAAAGTCTTTTGTTTTTTAACTTCTAATACATTTTCAGCTGAGGATCTGCAATGCCACACATTCCTTCTCTTATCCCAGAGCACCAGGCAACACTGGGAGTTTTATTTTTATTTTTTCTTTCCTTTTATACACAGCAAGTTAATTATGCATGACAAAGTAACCTTACTACTGTAAATGCCAAACAAAAAGAAAAGAAAAAGCCAAAAGGTCCATAAAGTTAAAAGTTGTGCATTACATTATCCTTGAGATGACCTCCTGCTGGTTTTAAAGGAAAACATCTAACTTTATTCTATTCTCCCTTGGTATTAGCTTCAATTTCCTTTTCAAGCTTCACAAACACACAAGAAGCTTTTGATTATCGCGATTTCAAGTGCTCTTCTAGACAGCCCATGAGTATTTATGAATGAATTACTAAAGAAGCAACTTGACTCCACCTGGGGAACAGTATCAGGGAGTCTGAAGCAACACTGGGACAATGGAGGAAACTGACACTAAGCTTTGGCTTTATTTGCACAATTGTTTTGATACCTTGCCGGGAAACATGCAAAACTGTTGCTGAGAACATATCTTATGTATCAATTTGTTTATTTATGCCCCATTTTATCTCAGAAAGGACTTAAAATAGGTTACAAGGGATTGGGAATTTAGCTCAGTGGAAGAGCATTTGCCTAGCAAGTACAAGGCCCTAAGTTTTGTTCTCAGCTCTGAAAAAGAAAAAAGGAAGGAAGGAAGGGAGAGAGGGAGGGAAGGAGGGAGGAGGGAGGGAGGGAGGTAGGAGGGAGGGAGGGAGGGAAGAAGGGAGGAAGGAAGGAAGGAAGGAAAGAAAGAAAGAAAGAAAAAGAAAGAAAGAAAGAAAGAAAGAAAGAAAGAAAGAAAGAAAGAAAGAAAGAAAGAAAGAAAGAAAGAAAGAAAGAAAGGAAGGAAGGAAGGAAGGAAGGAAGAAAGAAAGGGAAAAGAAATGCTAAAAAGATGGGTTATGGTAGCACAAATTCACAAGAGATTTGAAAATCGAAAAAAAAAGCTTAAGAAATTAAATGTTACTAGTTTAGAATATAAAAATTGCACCATAAAAACCTATAAATTTTCCAAAAGTGAGTAGTTAAACAAGACTTCTTAAAGCTACTGTTAATTTTTCTTTTTATGGTGGTCAAAAAACTAAAACAACAACAACAACAATAACTCCAGAGAAGCAGGCCTATTTCAGAAGGTCATGTTTCTTGTGGATTGTCATAGAATGGATAATATCTCAATTTGTTTTATGCAAATGCTTATTTCATAAGGATATATCTTATACTATGCCCCATTAGAAGCTGATGAAATAATTCTAAGACACATTTAAGTTAGAGTTATTATATAGTGAATGGGAATAGTGAGAATATTTAGGAAATCAAACATAAATATCTCTTAGCTGATTTTACCCCCAACTAGTTATTTTTTTTGTAAAGATACTGTACAGAGAGGTTACAGTTACATGAGTAAGGTAATGAGTACATTTCCTATCCAGCATTGTTATCCCCTCCTTTATTTTCCCCCTACCATCCATTCCCTCTCCACCTCCCTGACTCCTCCTTTCTCTCCCCCCCTCAAAGTTGTAAAGTTCATTTTCAACATACTGTCTTGTACATCTCATTGGTACAATGGGTCATCCTGTATCCTTATTTCAGCATTTTGTTATTTCCCTTGCTCTCCCTAAATTAGAAAAATGTATATTCAAGATGCAGTACACCAAAATCAAATACAGTGGCAACAGGGGTTGTACCATGGAGGAAGAACATACAAAGAAACAAAAAAAATTACATAGCACATTATAAGTACAATAAAAAGTACAACAAAAAAGATAAAACCTCTTGTGTCCCTATCTCGGGGTCCATCTCTCTTAGCATCAGGTTACATAGTCATATGTACATAGGTTTTGACCTCTTCTGCCGATCCTAGACATATACTAGTTATTGTAGATAAGGAAACCATGGGACCTATGTTTCTGGCTTATTTCACTTACTATAATTTTTTCCAAGTCTTTCCATTTTCTAACAAATGGGGTGATGTCATTCTTGCTGATGGAGGCATAGAATTCCATTGTGTGTGTGTGTGTGTGTGTGTGTGTGTGTGTGTGTGTGTGTGTGTGTGTGTAGATATAGATATATCACATTTTCTTGATCCATTTATCTACTGAGGGGCATCTGGGTTGGTTCCATATCTTAACTATGGCAAATAAAGCTGAGATAAACATATTTGTGCTGGTAGCTTTAGTATGGCCTTGTTTGTGATCATTTGGGTAAATGGCTAAAAGTGGGATTGCTGGGTATAGGGGAGCTCTATATGTATTCTTTTGAGGAACCTCCATACTGCTTTTCAAAGTGGTTGAGCAAGTTAACATTCCCACCAACAATGCGGTAGGGTTCCCTTTTGGCCACATCCCCTCCAGCATCTGTTGTTATTAGATCTCCAAGAATAGATTTTGAAATACCTAGAAGAATGGGAAAAACTGAATATCCTTGGAAGTCATGTTCTGAATATATGCTATGTACAACCACAAGCATAGGAAATGATCCTTTAGTACAGTATTAATATCTCTTTTTAGAAAAAAAGATATGTGTATTAAATAATTTCAAAATTAAAATATAATTATTAATGATAATTGATACTTACAAAAATAAGTAAACTAGGGTGATATTGTCCAAAAAGAAATGTACATTTACCTGACTTAGCAACTGTAATCCCTCGGTATAGCACCTTTATAATGACAATAAAAAGGAAAACATAAAATAAAATACCAAGAAAAAAACATAAATAAACAAATGGAAAGCTCAAAAGCTCATGACAAACTAAGATATGAAGGTGAATGGGAGCTTGGTGATCGTGGCTTATGTCTGTAATCCTAGTTACTCAGGAGGCTGAGATCTAAGGATCACGGTTCAAAGCCAGCCTGAGAAGACAAATCCATGAGACTCCTATCTACAATTAACCACCAAAACACTGAAGTAGAACTCTGGTTCAAGTGGTAGAGTGCCAGCTTTGAGCAAAATAGCTAAGGAACAGTCCCTGAGTTCAAGCTTCTGTATTGATACAAAAAAATTGAGAGGGTTTATCAGCCATATGTGGACGTAGGAACACAACATGGGCTTGTGGGAAATTTTGGGTAATCCTGAGGGGACAGAGAAGTCCAGGAATGGACAGTGTTGTCAGATGAATATGAGAGAGAAAGGGACAGACAAAGGCCAGAGTATCCTGACCTTGTAAGACAAGATGGTGACCTGAATTTAACCTAAGAATATTCAGAAGTCATTGAAGACCTTCAAGTCAGGGGGTAGCTCCATTAGATTTGTATTTTTCTCAGTGACTCAGGATACGATGTGGGGGCTGGAAAAGTTAGGATAAGAATACATAGGAAGAGAGGAGTTAGAAGGCTCTTAGGATGGAAAGGACTCTAGTGGCTAAGGTATGAGTGTTGAAGAGGAATGAAGGGATGAGAGGGGTTTTGAGAGCTATCCTGGAGTTCAAAGCAACCATGTTTGCATTCAAAAAATTTAAATAGGCATTGATTGGCAGTGATTTTGAGATTATGCTTCCTGATAGCTCCTTGGAGGGCAGTTATTTCATGTGGCAAGCTAAATACAGAGCTGTCTGCATTAAAAGCCAGCTGAGCTGGGGACAGAATGAATAAAAGCTAAACATCCTTGGATAGAGGCCATCTCATCTCCCCAGGAAGAGGAGTAGACAGGATCCCAGGCAGGCCAAGCTTCTCCTCAGGAAGTAATTCTTTAAATCTACCTGAATGCACAAAACCACTAAGTAGGAAGTCAATGTCCTCTGCCATACAGTGTGGGTGGCAAGCATTTTAATGGACAATTTATGAAACACATTTTTGTTACCCTCACCATTAAAACTCTTAGGGAAGCATTCATGCCACATGCAATTTACTTTGTGCCCTCGTGTAATTTCTTGTGACCTTCAACAATGAGTCTCATAATTTTGCCTCACTTTTATAAATAAAGTAAGCTCTATGGAGGACTATCCAACAAGCCGAGGTGAGTCTTCCAGTCATAGCCTTTGGCTCAGGAAAAGTTGATTTTTCATGTTTCTTTCTGATAAAGTTAGGTCTATTAAAACCACATCTAGTTGGTGATCCTAAAACTTGTGTCATCTGCATGTGAAACCTTACTTAGTTCTTCCAATAGTGCTTTTAAAAATGAGATGGTACAGCTTAGCTCTATTTTACACCAGTAAAAAGGTTCTTACTGTATTGGTGAGAATCATATGTCAAGTTTTCACAAGTTTCTGGCATAGACCAATCCTCTTGTTCATCTTTGCCACATATAGAGTAATGGCTCATTCTTGTTTAGCATTTGTGTTTAAGGCACCGGTTTCAAGAGTTTACTCTAGCATCAAAATCAACTTATTTTATCAATGAGATAAATCAAGGTCAAGAAAGCTGGGGGTGGGGGGGGAGGGTCACTCAGCCAGAATTAACCAGACCTCCTTCTCTGCTGACTTGTACTCTTCAGTGCTCTAAGCTTGCATGTTCCAGACACTAGATCAATGCACATGGAAGTACATAGGGTTTCCTATGTGTTTGATTTTCTTTAATTACTCATTCTTTATTTCCCTTTGGGAAAATTAATGTACTCATCTTTTTAGCAAAAGGGGTGCCGTGATGCTCTGCTGGCATTGTGGCTCAAGTGATAGAGCTTTCCTACTATAGTCCACTCACCACCAACCCAGAACACCAAGCTAGATAAGGCTGTGACATGAACTCTCCTTTGCTCCAGCTCCTCTTACACCACTAAGGTTACTGAACATCAGTGTCACAGTGGATTGCCAGGGACCTCCATGGTGTTTCCCAAAACTCACTTTATATTATTGCCAGTGTAAATCACTGAGACACTTTCGAGGGGAACTCTTCCACTTGTTTGTGGATTAAGTTAAGTGATTACAGAGCTTTTTCCGGACTATAACAGAAGAAATGCACAATCCCTGGACTCAATGAATTCATGTTCAAAGAAAGGATGTGGTACACTCAGTGTGGCTCCAGTAGGTGCCCCAGAAAGGTTGGCTTATGCTTAGAAGCCAGTTGTTAGGTACCCTTGACTAACTTTCTGTTTCTTAGGGAAAATGGAGACTATCAGGTAGAAACTGCTTCAGCTTGCTTTTTCCATTACATAAATTTATTTGCTTTTATCTGGACTTTATCTAGTCCTTCTAGTTTCAGAGGTAGGCTTTAAGTGAGCCTTCCAAAGGTAGGCTGATAAAGAGGGACTTGCTATATCAAGAAGAAATAGGTAAATGGTACAGAAATCATTTCTACAAGTATACCTTGGTATGAATAAAATAGCTTAACATAAAATGGGTTTCTAAAGAGTAAGAGAAATAATAGACATATTAAAATAAATATTGTTAGGTCTTTTGGTTAATAATTAGTTACACTCAAGTAAGTAAAATATACATATGTATGAATATAGATATAGATAGGTATAAGGCCATAGAGTAGATACTGTTTTACCAAAAGAGGTTTTTGGCTACTCATGACACTCATTTTAAGTTACTTAAGCTGAAAAGAAATACATGGAGTAGGTACCAGTCTATAATACTAGCTACTCAGGAAGCTAAGGACTGAGAATCATGGTTCAAAGCTAGTTCAGGTAGACAAATCATTGAGACTTTTATCTCCAGTTAACCAGGAAAAAAAAGCCACAAGTGGAGTTGTAGCTCAAATGGTAGAGTACTAGGCATGAGCAAAAATGCCTAGCAGGAGCTTGGAGCTGAGTATTAATGAAAGAAAGAAAAAGAGAGAGACAGTCACAGAGAGAGAGGAAGGAGGGAAGGGAGGAAGGAAGGAGGGAAGGAAAGAGGGAGGAAGGAAGGAAAGAAGAAAGAAAGGAAGGAAAGGAGGGAGGGAGGGAAGGAAGGAAGAGAGGGAGGGAGGGAGGAAGGAAGGAGAAATGTACTAGAAAGTCTTTAGCTAGGCCATCCACTTAATAAAAAAAAAACTAAGAAAGTACTTCTGTTATGGTTAATAAGCTTGTTCACTGTCCAAAGGAATTCAAAGGAGGCCATAATTAGGCATCAGAATTTGAGGCCCACTCCCTCTTGATAACCACATCATCTGTCTTGGTGCATGTACATTACCCAGAACAAAAGAAGCTGTGTCCTCACCTGAAAGCTCTACTTGCCAAGTCATGCATCTAAGCAGTGATGTCATTCTCTAGTTAGCATGCAAGTAGCTCTTGGCTTCTCAGTCTGTTCACAGAACTAACTTACTTCATCTGACCTGACTTGCCATAGCTGATATCCTTGGACCAAAAGATAGCCACAGGTACCAAAGTAAATTAGTCTGTTTCTGGTGTTTTGCCTTATGAACTGTATTGATAGAGAGACAAATTGCTCAACCCGAAGCTTTGTATGTACAGCCTAGTGGTCTGGGGTATGGGAGAGAAAGCCTCTGGCTATTTTACTTTTTCAAACCCACAGTAACATTTTCCTGTTACTAATAACAACAAAGACACCAGAAAGCCAAAATTCAGTAGCAGTTGGATAAATGTTCTATGTTTCAAAGAAGAAAAAAAATGTTATTTCTCTTAGGGTAAGGAAGGGCTTTAGAACATAAAACAAAAGAAGCTTTAAAGAGCAGTGGTTGATATGTGCAACACAGAGTTAAAAGTTTGGGATAAAAAAAAGTCTAAGTGATAAGATGAATGACCGAATGGGGAAAAAATAACATAAGATAAAGTTCTAATACACTTATAGAAAAAAAATCCCAGAATCAAAAAGAAAAGAAAAGTAACTCCGTTAAAGAAATGGGTAATCAGGTGCACCTATATCTAAGCTACCTGAGAGACAGTAGGAAGATCAGGATCCAAGGCCAGCCATTGTCAAAAGCATGAGATCCTCTCTGAAAACCAAACTAAAAGCCTAAGGGTTGGAGATATGGCTCAAAAGGTAGAGCACCTGCCTAACAAGAATAAATATGGAGTAAACTCTCAAGTGATATTAAAAAAAAAAAAAGGAAAGAGAAATGGGCAAAGTCATAAACAGACATTTGACAGGAGACACGGGAAGGACTGGGTGGAAAGCTTGCCTTCGTGTTTTATGTCCCACTGCGGTGGATCTGAAGCTTGCCACAGGGCCAGATCTGCAAGTAGCTGTAATCAGGTCCGAAGACATACTTAATTCCCAACTTCCTGGCTAATGTGCCAAAGACATTACCAGAAAGAGCTGTGAGTTTTAAAGTTTGTTTCCTTTTGTTTTTGTTTTATGCTGGTCCTAGGGCTTGAACTTGGGAATTGGAGATAAGAATCTCAAAGACTTTCCTGTTCAAGCTGGCTTTCCATTTTGATCCTCAGATATCAGCCACCTGAGTAACTAGAACTTACAGGTATGAGTTACAGACCCCCAAGTTATTGCTAGAAAGTTTAAAGCAGCTAAACAGCCTCAGTCCTTGAATCTGGTAAGAGAAGAATTCAGGCAAGATGTGAGCATAATAAAAGTGATAGAAAAGTTTATTAGAAGAGAAACATGACAGAGAAAGAGAGCATGTGGCACAGACATGTCACAGGCAAGATGGCAGTTGAGCTGATGACTGGCATTTTGTACTGTCTTTCAGTAGTATTCCTCCCACAGAATTTAAGCTTTGGTTTAAATAGTAAGAGTTAGAAGGATTTCTGATTGGTGCTTCACCTAGTTCCTGAAATGTTGGGATGTCAAAGATTTACTGTCTCATCCTCACTTCCTCATTCTTTTCTCCTGATTTTCTCATTGTTTTGTAGCTCCCTGGCTCTATTTCCATGTCAAGCAAGTTTTGGTTTATCAGATTAATCTGTTACCCACAGGTCAAAAAGGCCTCAAGTCTCTGTGCACTTTTCTACCAGCCCTATCACTGCCATCTACGATGAAAAGACTGGAACTAAGAGACAGGAGCATGTGAAATGGTCACATCCAAGGGAGATGACACGAAGCAAGAATATGACATCAAATGACAAGACACAGAGCAGCACAAAATTATCCATCAGTGAAAGATTCATAGGCTCTTTGGCCACATTATCACAGTTACCCTCAAACAACTATTTATAACTCTCATTTTAAATAATAGCGTAGGAAGCTGAGGGGACTTGCTGAGAAGACATAATCACGTGAGAGAGCAGAGTTTGATGTCAGTGGCATCCACAGTGGACCACTGTTTCACTGTCCAACTTGCCAAAAATACTGATAATGTTTACAGAGACGTAAACAAATAGATTTGTGCCTTCCACTTCTCAGTCATCATAGCTATTTCCATGCACCATCACAGCCCAGATACACATTTAATTTCCCCCTGGGACTGCCAAGAATGATGATGTCCCATGGGTGGGGCCACAGGGCTGGGTGAGTGGGTGTTAGGATTCACAGTGCTTTGTCAGGGCCCCTGCTTCTGTCCTGCCAAACCTCACACTTGGCTCAACCCTTTTTACCAAAGGAACAACAGTACAGACAAAAAAACTCCTCCCTGGGAAGAAGTGCTTCCATAGAGATCCTGAGCCCATTCTTTGAGCTGCCCCCTCCCTCCCACCCCTCTTCCTGACTCTTTGCAGCTGCCCAACCACCACTACATCTCCGCTCATTGTAAGTGACCAGACTAGGCAAATAGGAAGACGAATGGTTCGTCAGGGAAATTTGGGCCACCATGATGGGAAAGGTGCAGAGGAAAACATTATGGCCAGAGCCCCTTTGAAACACGCTGACAGTTGACAGATGAGTATCCATAAAATGACAAAGGCCTCCCTGTGTAAAGCCCTTTGCCACCAGCATTTCTCCCTGGGAAACTAACTGCCCTCAACTGTCAGTGAAAATATTATTTTTTTTTCTGGTGATTATTCTTGTTCTTGTTTCTCTAACCACAGACGAGCCTGCATTTCACATGTGTGTCTGTTCTCCATCCTGGGGACTCTGACATCCCCTGATCTTTGCAAGAAGCAATGCGTGAGCTTGTGGATTAAATGATTATCAGGTCAATTAGCTGGTATGTGTACCTGGATGAAGGCTATTTATGCTACTGTGGTGCCCATCCAGGTACCCCAAGAACTTAGGAATCTAAGAATTTTTTTCATTTCAACTGGTATTGGGGGCTTGAATTCAGGCTCTGGGCACCTTCTTAGAGTTTTTGTGCTCAAGGCTAGCACTCTACCACTTGATCCACACCTCTGTGTCTAGATTTTTGGTGCCCAATTGGAAACAAAAGTCTCATGGACTTTTCTGCCTGGTCTGGCTTTGAACCACAATCCTCTGATCTCAGCCTCTTGAATAGTAACTGGAATCCAGGAGTAACCTACCAGTGGCCAGATCCTAAGACTTTTGAAAGTGCACTAGTGACTCATAAGAAGCCATGAACTGGGTCTACATATACTCCTATACCCTATGAGACAAACTTCTCTAGTACAGAATCAACCTGCATTCAGGCCATTCAACACCCACTAAAGCACTGGCCAGACTCCTTCTAGGAATTCCCTGTACTGACTTTCTCTTCTTGTCTAGAGATCTTTACTTTGTGCCTTACCTGGATATTTTCTATTTCAGCTCCTCACTTTGGCTGAATTGTGTTTCATGTCTTTAAAAAAGTAAGCCATTTCCTGAGCACTAGTGGCTTGTGCCTATAAGCCTAGCTACTCAAGAGGCAGAGAGCTGAGGAATGCGAATAGAAGAAAGTAAGTTTGAAAGATTTTTTTGTTTTTGGTCAGTTGTGGGGCCTGAACTCTGGGCCTGGACGCTGTCCCTCAGCTCTTCAGCTCAAGGCTAGCGCTCTACCACTTGAGCCACAGCGCCACTTCCGGCTTTTTTCTTTTTGCTTATGTAGTGTGAGGAATCGAACCCAGGGCCTCAGGCATGCAAGGCAAGCGCTCTACCACTGAGCCACCTTCCCAGCCCTGAAAGATTTTTTACCTCAAATTAAGCACCAAAAAGCTGGTAGCAGAGCTATGGCTCAAGTGGTAGTATTTGGCTTGAGTAAAAATGCTCAGGGGCAGTGCCCAGGCCCTGAATTCAAGCCTCAGGATCAACACACACACACACACACACAGAAGGGATCCTTTGCTCTTTTGGATTTAATACTATTGAGTCATGCTTCTAGCCCAGCTTTTTGATGGTTATTTTAGAGATGGAAGCTTGTGGACTTTTCTGCTTCTGCCTGAGCTGGCTTAAAACTGCTGAACTGGCCTTTGAAGAAGCTAGGATTACAGCTGTGAGTCACTGGTTCCCTGCTTGGCTTCCTTCTTGACCAGTGACACCTGTTGACCAACTGTCCCCTCAACTCTCATCACCCAGTGTTTTCCCTACATATTATGTGTTTGGTGCTACTGCTTTGAGATTCACCTGAGTTCTTTCTCCCTAGTTCTACTATGTTCAGTTTGGCTGTTTAGGGGCTCTGGAATTCCCAACACATGAACTCGAGTGAGCCTTTTCTTGGGTAGCTTTGGCTTTCAAAGACATCTGGTATGTATAAGTTCCCATCACTTTTTAACTTCCTAGAGTTATTTACCCCAAAATCATTATAACTTCAAGCTTCAGTTCTGTGACATTTGCATTTGTGTTCACTTTTTTTTAAAGTTTGATTTTTAGTCCACCCTACCTTTCTAGAAAGATACTAATGTATTTTTTTGTTTTTATTACCCTTTGATTGTTCCTTTTGGCTATTGTTTTTTGTTTCATCACCCTCCACACAGACATTATTAAAATTTATGTAATCATAATATATCTGCATCATATACTTCCAATATACACCAATATTAACAATTAGAGATATTCATGAATATACTTTATCCATATGTCCTCTAAGACTCTAGCTATTATTAAACTAACCAGGCATGGTATATTAAAGCATTTGTAACGTACACAGTACCAGGTAAATATAAAGTTTTGTCAATATTGGTCCAACAGCTCCTTTGAGGAGTCCCCTCAGGGTGAGCCATTTGGAATGAGTCATGGCTGCCTCCCTTGAGGTTCATTGTTGGTCATCATGGATTGTTATTGGCGACCATTTGGACTTCAGGCTCATGGACATACATCCAAGACAAATAGCATTCTTCCTTCTGAAGTTTGATTTGGGATTGAAAAACAAGTGATCTATCTGAGTTTATTCTACTGGAGAAATCAAATCATATGTTGGCAGTTTTCTTTTGGGCAGGTAAGGGTAGATCTGGGGTTTGAACTCAGGGTATCATACTTGCTAGACAAGTATACTCTCTTTTTTTCTTTGTAAAGAATTTACTTATTTTTTTGTAATAACCAAAGCATAGGCCCCTTCCCTGGCAACCAAGAGACTATTAGATGTCCCTAGAATTTGGGCCACCTCCCAGGAGCCTTTGCCTTATCTGGCCTGCAGTCAACACTTCTCATCACCCATTATGTCAAGTTCTGAGAGAATGCCATTCAACTGCCTACTTCTCTAGGTGGTGGCTGGCAAGTCTTTAGATAGTCATTATCTCAAACTCATCATTTGCATCAGTCTGGTGAAGAAAGGGACAGAGCGCTTGTTGCCCATGCTGCAAGCTCTTGGTGTGGTACTGGATATCGAGCATCCGCAGCACAAGATGCTCTGTTGTAGAGTCCTCAAGGGGGCAAAGCACCCCAGCTGCTATTTGGAAAGGTTCCACATTGTCTTTAAGTTGCACTTCTTCAAAATCTTTCTGCTCCTCCCTAAATTCAATCTTCATGAGGCATGACAAATCTGAAGTGGCGTCAGCAGCAGGGGTCTCTGTGTGTGCCGGCATCTTGCCCTGGCACTCTGTGCCTTCACATGCAAGGAGCAACAGCAGCTCCTGCAGCTTTCTCCTCTTCTCCATCTTCTCCTGAGACAGCCAGTTGATGCACTCATCTTTCTCCTGATATTGCTGATCCAGGACTTTATCTGCTTTTTACAGACAATGATGGACTCTTCAGTGGTGCTGATGTGTTCTGACAGCTGGCTGCAGTGGTGTTGCAGGTCATCCACCTGACTCTGGAAGTTCACCTTGTCAGGCAGGTTGTGGATGAAGCAGATTTTTGGCTTCCTCTTGGTTACATGCATGTCCTGCTTCCTGTCCTCAGACATGCCATGGGGAAGAGGGCCTGTTGCTCCGGCTTTGTCTGGCACTGGGCTGCCAGGTTGGCCCGGCACCTGCAGCAGGCCTGCTGTTCCTGCAGTTACTTGCTGAGTTTTACCTTTTTTGATTCAGCAACTGATAGCACTCTGAGGTAAAAATCCCTGATTGCTTGTGGGTTGTGTACATCCTGTGGGAAAATCATGGCAGGTGGAGTTGCTTCCTCACCCTTTTCTTCTTCATTGTTCATTCCTTTACCTCCTCCCCTAGGGAAAGCCAGGAAGCTCAGCTGGGCTTGCAGTTGCTCCTTCTGTTGTCTAGCTGCTTCCAGGCACTTCAGAGCGTCCTGCAACTTTTGAGGCACCATCTGGTCCCCCAACTTCGTCTCCCCTGGCACTTGCTTAAGTTGGGTCTGCCTCTGCAGGTGCTGCTATAGGGTCTCCTTCTATGAGCTCAGCTGCTGATTGGAGGCTATGTGCTTCTCACAGGTGGCTCTGAGCTCCTGCATCTGGGCCAGGTACTGAGCATACAGCTCCTGCAGATTCTGAGCTGCTTGGCTCTTTATTTTAGCCACCTCTTTCCATTCTAACTGTCCTCTAACTGGTCCAGCTTCTCCTGCACATATCTCTTCACCTGTTGCTCTGAGTTCAGGGTGCTGGCTAGCTCCTCCTTTTTACCACCCAGACTGTGGAAAGCATCCTGCTGCTGGGCAAGCTGATCATTCAGCTCTCTGTTGGGCACATGTGCGCATCTCCTGGTCTCAAGGATCTTGTGGCGATCCTCAGCATGCTGATCCGATTCCTTAGCCTTTTTCTCCAGTTTCCACAGCCGCTCCTGCTGCTCCAAGTTCTAGAGACAGAGGCTCTAGTGTTCCTGTACCTGGATGTGAAGTCATTGCTCCAAGTTCTGTAACTCCTTCTGCATTGAGTAAGCCTGTGCCTGCAGCTGCTGCTCGGCCTAAGATTCCCTGCAGGGGCCTGCAGCTCTGCCAGCTTCTTTCTCAGTTCTGCCAGGTTGGTCCAGCACCTGCCTCACCCCTTGCTCTCTCTCCTCTTACAATTGGTTCATCTGCTCTGAGAGCTGCTGGACCTTCTCCTTTCATGTGGACCTCTCCACATAAGGGTGTCTGTCTCCAACTTCAATGTGGTCACTAGCCTTATCAGGTTGTCTAGTTGTTTCAGCATTACCCACTCCACTAGGGCTTGTTGAAACTTGCAGATTCTGTTCTTCATGTTGATCCTCTGCATCCAGAGCACGTCTAGCTTCTCCTGCAACTCGGTATTCACTTCCTCCAGGTCATCAAAGCTTCTGGTCTTTTGCTGGAGCTGAAGCTTCACATTATTCAGGTCGTCGATGAGCTGTAGATTCTTCTTTTCGATCTCATTCTGCATGGTGATGACGGCAGACAATGTCATCTCTAGCTCTGCAGCATGCTGCTGTGCAGCCTGCAGACTGCCGGCAACACCTTCATGCTCCGTTTCTCTTTCATTGGCTACCTGTTGCATGTCAGCCAGGGCAGGTTGTAAATTGCATTCTGCTGAAACCAAAAATCTGTATTGATAACTTGTGGATTTGGAGCTCTGTTTTCAGTGCTTCTTGTACATGGGCAATCTTCTCATTCTCTTTCTCTTGTTGATCCTGCAGGTCTTTCTTTTCCTGCTTCAGTTGTTTGAGCTCAATGGAGAGCTGCTGGTTTTGTGTTCTGCTGGAGTCCAGGGCAAGCACCAGGTGTTGGTAGTGCCTCTCTAGGTCCTCAGTGTTATTGGGACCTGTGACACTCTGGACCCTGGTAGCTCTGACTGTGTCCAAAGGCAGGGGAGGCTCAGTGATCTTTGGCTGGGCCCTCAATTGAATTACAGTCCCCAGTTGTGTTGGTCTTGGGGTTACCTCCCTTTTTAGTTTTCTTCTTTTTCTTGAATTTTTCAGGTCCATCAGGACAATTCTTCTGCTGGTATTCTTGCAGTAGTTTTTTTCCTGCAGCTATTTTTTTTTGGTTCAAACATCCCAGTGCTGGGACAGGAAAGATGGGTGGACCACATTCCCAGGTTCTCTGAAATCACCTCTGTTCTTGCAATCTCTAAAAATTATGTCTATTTACTACTATATCCTCGATTCTTATCCACCTCTACCTTCCTCAACTGCTGGTAGTGGTGTAAGCCAACAGAGGGAATAACAGTGCTACTAGGTAACATGGAATGTGGACATGGCCCCAATTCTTGTATCTCATTGGTCAGAGAGAAACATGAAGTAATAGTGGTATGGCCAGAATCATGGTTGGAGTCATGATGACAGCTGCTTGTGCAGCCCCATCCACATCTAACCCTGCCCAGTTTGGTTGAGGGCAAGAGTGGGACCTGCTTTAGCTGGATAGGTGCATAGTTTTACATGTACCTTTCCTGGCTTCCCTCTCACAACTCGGGCCACCAGAGTTTCCCCCAGGCTTTCAATTGTCCTCCAGCATGTAGCACCAAGAAACACAGCTATCTACCCACCTCCAATGTCTTCCTATTGTCACTCTATGCAGAAGTAGCTCTATGGTTCTAACCCAATTTGCTGACACTTGTATTCTGATCAGGGAGTCGCTGAGGTTCATAATGTTCTTGATATAACCTGGTCTTCAAGTCCCAGAGGGACTGGAGGGTTCAGGGACATCATAGGTCCAGGGCTCCTTTCCATGACTATTGGCCATGTTGCTCACTTAGGCTGAGCCTAGCACAGCACATGTTTTACATACTCTGGCTGGTGATCTCAGAGCAATCAGAAAGACAATCAGGGGAGAAATGAGAATGTCTGAGAAGTCCATGCTGCTGCTGTCCAGGCATATGTGAAATTCACACCAGCACAAAAAAAAAACTTGCTTATGACTGAAAATAAATCTGCTAATCAAATTATCAACTACCCAGTCACAACCAAACGTTGTGTACAGAGGTTCTGGGGCAGCCTTCTACCACTCCAGAGCCCTAGGATATCTATTGAGACACAATAGTGATTAGGTGCCTTCCAGAGCTTGGCTGAAGTGATTGGTGAGTTCATTGTGTGTGACCAGCTATTCCTTCCAGTGAAAATTTGTGCTGGTTGTGGTGGGTACATACCTGAAGATCTCTGTTCAGTCTCTTCTTTGGATTAAGGGGTTGCCTCCAGAAAGCCACTGTGCAAATACATGTTGCAGGGATTCAGGGTGGTGGCAACTCCTCAGTCCCTGTACTAAGATGGCAGCTGGTCCTGAGCCCCCTTTGAGCCGCTTGACCAGGCCACTCTTGGCTAGACCTCACTGCTCCAGTGCAGCCTTCAGGTCAGTCACCTGTAGTACCTGAAGAGGCTTCCAGTCCAGAGTCAACTTCTCCAGCTCCGCCATCTTGTGTGAGATACTCTGGTTGGTCTTGATTGGCAAGTGTAGTGTCTCATGAACAACAATCCTAAGCTCTTTTGCTTTAGTTATTTTTGTGTCACTTTTTTTTTTGCTTTATTCTATTGTTTTATTTTTAAATTGGGGCCCAGCCTCAGACTGCTATCCTCCTATCTGTGCTTCTTCAGTAGCTGAGATTATAGACAGGTATTTCTAAGCCTAGCATTGTTTTTTTTCTGAATTTTCTAATATTTTGTCCTGGCTGTCCTAGAACTGTGGTCCTCTACATCTCTGCCTCCCAAGTAACTGAGGTCATAGATATGAGTCATTATATTCAGCCCTTAGGCATTTTTCTTAACTAATAACATGAGGCGTTTTTTCATTTTCATCTATTTTTTTAAAAATAGAGTTAATATTATTACCCATCCTATATTCTCACAGAGTTGTTATAAAAAACAAAAACGAAACAAAAGATGAAAGTTTTAGAAGTAGTAAAGTTAACTAATAACATGAGGCGTTTTTTCATTTTCATCTATTTTTTTAAAAATAGAGTTAATATTATTACCCATCCTATATTCTCACAGAGTTGTTATAAAAAACAAAAACGAAACAAAAGATGAAAGTTTTAGAAGTAGTAAAGAATAAGCAAAATGACAGAAGGCAAGCCATGTGTTTATACAACGGCTAACCAGACCAACATAGGGTAGATATAGTTTAGTTATGTGTCGTACATTCTATCTTCTAGTTCATTCAACAGTTTCTTTTGACCACACATTTAAATGTTGACCTCACATTTCCTTTCATACAATCCATTCTCAGTCATTTTATCTTACCAAAAGGAGAATACTTTACTGCAAATTCAAGATAAAGAAAGAAATTTGCAGCTAACAGTCTGTAGGGGAAAATAATCTAAATGAGTCCATTAACGATAACTACAAAGTCAGTCCATCACAAATGGAAAAGCCAAGTAAACAGTCACATTTAATGAAATCTAGTTAAGGAAATAAATTACTCTCTATTTCTCTTTTCCCCAGTGCCAGAGTTTCATGACTAGGTTTTTGAAATCCAGTGTTTGGAGATAAAGTCAATTTTAAATGTGGTTTCTTAGCTATTTAAATAGCAAATCTTCCTCACATGTTTACTTAAATTCACACACAGAGCTCAATGAGGTCCAAACACTGGGCCCTTTATTATGTACTGAGACCATGCAGTATCAGAACAAATGAGAATCTATGTCATAAGAAACATCACCGTCGTACCCCACTCTCTTTTGTGCCAGATGGAACTTTTTGAGATAAAATCCTTGAAGTGAATGATTCAAAAAGATTCAATTTTTTATCATAGCACAGAGCAAATTTACAAGTAATCTCATATACAATGTCGCATAATAGATTCCTATTTAGGCTGGTAAGTAATCACTTTTAAAAAGGTGTTTGACAATTTTTCCATAAACATTTATGGAATACTTAGTGACAGTTGATAGACCATGCACTTGAACCATACCAATAAACAAAAGGAACTGTATTAAAATTTACAAGGTAACATTAGTGCTCTCCAAAATTATACAATTCGAGGTTGGTGGTGTTAGTCTTCTAAAATTCTTCCATGTGCTTTTCGGAGGGAAATATGATTTATATTTTTTTATCATATATAGCTTTCTGATATAACTAATTTTTGTGTGTATGCTTTTCCAGGGCCTTAAACTCAGGTATTATTCCTGAGCTTCTTTTACTCAAGGCTAGCACTCTACCACTTGAGCCTCAGCTCCACTTCTGACTTTTTGGTAGTTTAGTGGAGATAAGAATCTCACAGACTGGGGCTAGGAAGGTAGCTCAGCGGGCTGGGAAGGTAGCTCAGCGGTAGAGTGCATGCCTTGCAAGCATGAGGCCCTGGGTTCGATTCCTCAGCACCACATAATCAGAAAAAGCCGGAAGTGGCACTGTGGCTCCGGTGGTAGAGCGCTAGCCTTGAGCTGAAGAGGTAAGGGACAGCGCCCAGACACAGAGTTCAGGCCCCATGACCGGCAAAAAAAAAAAAAAAGAATCTCACAGACTTACCTGCCAGTGCTGGCTTTGATCCATAATCCTCAGATCTCAGCCTCCTGAATAGCTAGGATTACAGGTGTGAGCCACAAGTACGTGGATCTAATCTAAATAAAATTTTATTTTATTGTTAAAAATTCATTGTAAAGGTGATGTACAGAGAGATTACAGTTACATGAGTTACATGATTCAAGTAGTAAGTACATTTCCTTTTGAACAGTGCCACCCCCTCCCTCATTCTCTCCAAGTTTTTCCCCTCCTTGCTTTCCTCCCCCAAAGTTGTGTAATTCCCACCATTTCTGTGCTTCCACTTCCTCTCTCCAAATCAGAAAAATATATAGACAAAGAGTACAAAAATTAAAAACAGTGACAGATTTATACTCTGGTTTCTCTTCAGATCATATTAATCCTTTGCCTTTACTAAGTAGAATTTCAAAGATCGAGTAAAGACAAAAGAAGATAACATTAGTGTTAGGTTTTTAAAAAGAGGTGATCAAGTAAGAGCGGCACCACGCACATGGTATTCAGGTAAGGGGTAGGGTTATTCATCGTTCTGGCTGGCACCAGGCCATGTTGACCCTCCATGCGGCTGGGAAAGACATGGGAAAGACCTGGACCTGGGAAAGAGCTGGGAAAGAGAGCTGGAAAAGAGCTGGGAAAGAGAGAGAGCTGGGAAAGAGAGCATCTGGGCCTGGGCTAGGCCTTATCTAGGGTATGGGCAGAGAAAGGTGTGGCCACATCAAATTCAGATGGGACCTCAGCGGATGCAGATGTGACCTCTTCCAGGTGTGCCAGTTGCCTAGGTAAAGCAAGAACTGGGTGGAGACTTTGCTGTGAGGAGGGTGGAATCTGCTCGCCATCCAGGAGTGGACCTTACAATTAGAAGATAATTTTTAAAAAATAAAAAGTATTTCAGACTTGCCATATAGTTAAAATAGATAGTTTCTCTATTTTCTAATCTATAAAGGCAATAGTTATTGTTTAAAATCTAATGCACTTTCAACATAGCAACAAGAATGACTCTTTTCTGATTGTCTTGGAGTTGGCAAAGTACACATAGTAAGAATGTTATGATAATAGAAGAGTTTTAAGGCAATAACATCCTACTCTTCCTTCCTTGTATATCATGAGGTACAATGTTAATCATTAGAGGCATGATTTCATTTTTGTGATTTGTTTTTCCTTTCTAGAAAACTGAGGGTATGAGTAAAGTTGGAAATCATGAAATCTAACATTCTTATGGATGATTCTCCAGTGGTCCAGGAAGCACAGTGGAGTGGAAAGAGCAATTTATTACAAGCTAAAGATATGAGTTCCACTTTATGCCCATATCCCTCAAAATCCCTAGATTTAAGTTTCTGTATCTGTAAAATGGGAGTTGGGTTAGATGACCATAGCACTGTCAAATACAACATTCCCTACTGCTCACTTGAAATGGTAAAAGACACACCTGCTGCTCCATAACACGAGGCAAAAGCTCACATGACACCCAAGTCTGCAGGTGTGCCAACCATAATATCACTTTACATGCTCACCTGATCCACACATACACAATGATTACTTCTTCCTATCTCCACCCACATCGACTTCAACCTTTTAGTGAGTTGATGTCCCCATGGAGATGAGAGGACTTTCTCAGGGAAGTCCTTTTGTCTCCCATTTCTTCTTGGTTCTCTCTCAATTTCTTCATTCAATGCAATTTTGAAAATTGTATATGATGTGGAAAGTACTGAGCTAGAAACCAGGGATGCAAAAGTATTCAGGTAAGACCATTCCATAGGGAAGATAAGCAAATAGATGCGAGATTGGGAGAAAGAGACAGACAGACAGGCAGAAACACATGGAGAGAGAGTTTATCTTCTTTTTCTGCTCATCTGTTGTTAGGCACCTTGGCTAATTTCACTGCTTATTGCTTCAATAAATATAGGTATGCAGGTGTCTTTCTGGAATATTTGACGTACTTTCCTTTAACTACATGCCCAATAGTGGTATGTTGTAATCATACGGAAGGACATTAGAGTTTTTGAGGAGCCTCACACTAATTTCCATAGTGATTACACTACATTACATTCTTACCAACAGTGTATGAGGATTCCTTTTTCTTATATCTTTACCACAATATGATATTATCTGTTTTTTTATGATTGCCATTCTGATGAGGTGAGACAAAATCTTGATGTAGATTTTATTCTTTTTTTCTTTGTGCCAAGGATGTAAAGCCTTTCTTCATGTTATCGATTAGTCATTTATACTTCTTATTGTAGGAACCATCTATTAAGTTCTCTTGTCCATTGATTGGATTATTTGCTTTCTTACTGTTAATATTTTTAAGCTTCTTTTATATTCTGGATATTAATCATCGATCTATTGAATTGCTGGTGAAGATTTTCTTCCATTTCATAGATTGCCTCTTGCTTGTGGTGACTATTTCCATGAAACTATTTCCATCCTCTCAGCCACTGGAGTCAGAAAAATTCAGAATATATTTATGTATACCTGTAACTTGTAGGAGTTTCTCTCTGTTTTCCTGTAGTAGATTGGAAGTTCCATGTCTTAAAGTTTTTGATCAGATTATAGTTGATTTTCTTGCTGTGCAGAGTAAGAGACAGGAGTCCAGTTTCAGTCTTGGGCATATGGATGCCCAGTTTTCCCAGCAACATTTGCTGAAGAGATTGTCTCTTCTCTACGGTATGCTTTTTGGCTCTTTGTTAAAAACTAGTTGACTATAGCTGTGTGACTTTATTCCTTTATTCTATTTGTCTTCAGCTCAGCTTTTTACCAGTATGAAGATATTTTTGTTGTGATGGCTCTTCAGTATTGAAATCTGATATTGTAATACATCCAAGTGGTATTTTTTTTTTACTTTGAATTGTTTTTGCAATTTGGAATCTTTTATGCTTCCATATGAACTTTTGGATTGATTTCTTTAATTCTCTGAGGAATGCTATTGGGATTTTGATGGATATTATATTGAATCTGTAGTTTGCTTTTGGCAGTATGACCATTTTTGTGTTATTAATTCTGCCAGTCCTTGAGTATAGGATATCTTTCCATCCTCTGATATCTTCTCAATTTCCTTATTGAAAGTTTTATGGTTTTCATAAAACTTTGGAAACTTTTATAAAACTTCATATTCCCCACTCTGATCATCATCTTAGGTGAGTTATTCAACATTTTTGTGCCTCATTGTCTTCATTCAGTTATGGAATTGTTCTGCCATTAAGATACCATTAACCTGTTTTCACAATTACATCCATTGCTGGGCTCCCAGAGCTCATGTCTATTTTCCTAGCTACTCAAAAAGCTAGGATCTGAGAACTGAGGTTTGAAGTCCACCTAGGCAAGCAAATCTGAGATACTTCTTATCTCCAATTCCTATCTGAATGTCTCTCAGTATAAGGAGGGTTTTTATTCCTTTTCAACAAGAGTCTTAATATTACAGAATTCTGGGACCATCAGTCCCAAAGTTGTTGTTACCATACCAGGATACATGGTATGGGCCTACCATAAGTGATGAGAATAGGGACTACTGGGTTCAAATTTCAGTTCCAACACTCTGGGGCTCTGTTATCTTAGGGGAGTTATTCAACCTCTTCGTACCTCTTCAGAAAGGCATGCATCCCTATGTGTCTTCTTCTGTAAAATGGAGGATGTACACAGTTATTGTTTCGAAGCTGGGCTTCAGTGGCTTATGCCTGTAATCCTAGTTACTCAGAAGACTAATATCTGAGGATCGCAGTTCAAAGCCAGCCCAGGCAGGAAAGCCTCCAATAAACCACCATAAAATTTGAAGTAGAGCTGTGACTCAAGTGATAGAGTGCTAGGCTTGAGCTGAAGAGCTGAAGGACAATGCCCGGGTCAGAGTTCAAGCCCCACAGATAACAACAACAACAAAAAAGAAAGTTATTGTATTAAACTGAGATATCTTGAGGTTGGAGGAAGATGGTGGAGGAGAAGCTAGAGGCTAAACAAGCTCCACATAGAAAGCAGTTTTAGTGTTCCAGTGAATAGTCCTAGGCTAGAGAATCAAACCAAGTGTGCCATCACAGTACAGAGAGTTTGGTCAGAGAGGGAAAATCCAGGCAAGGAGACAGATCTCAGCATTTGCTGGTAGCTGTGGCTGCAGCGGCGGCGGCAGCGGCAGCGGTGGTGGCAGCCATAGCCGCCATACCTACAACAGAGAAAGTCTGGGACAAAGGCGCCAGATGCAGTGGGCGATCGGATTCTACTCAACACCAGCAAGAACTGACAAGGAGCAGATATCTTCATCCTGCAGATTGCAGACCAGAGACAACCCAGGAACCAAGACTCTGGCATGAGTAGAATCCTGACATCATCACTCCTTCTCAGGGAGCGAAGGAGGGAAGGCCACCCTTCCCCCACCACCAGAGATCTCCATCTTTGATACGGACAAAAGCCCTGGCTGAGCAGCTAGCTCTAATTCAGGCCTTGGAAGAAAACAAAAGAGTCATTTAGCAAGTCACAGGAACCCGACCTGAACTACCAGGCTCAACTCCACCCAGGGGAAAGTCACCCAGCCCAGGAAGAGAAAGCTCTGCCCCTGGAGGGGTGACTTTCTTCACTGGGTAAACAGAGCCAGAGGCTGCCCCACCTTACAGCAGCCTAGACAATCATTTGAAATTCAGTAAACATAAATCCTGAGAATGGCTCCAGGCTGGACTCTGTGAGTATCTCAGGAGCTAACCCCTCAGGGAAAAGCTACTGTCTGCAGAAAGGCTTCAACCCTACCCAGAACCTAGCCTCAGCACAGCATCTCCAAACTAGAGGAAACAGCCATCTCCTTCTTTTGTGATACTCAAAGCAGATCTCCCTCCCACTGAACTAGCCTGGGAGGAGGATCACAAAATCCTGGGTAAAGCAGAGCATTTTTCTGCCTGCTTAAATAAACTAACTGAAGAAACCAATCAAGCCACAGGAAAACCAAACACCACAAGCAAACCAGAGACTCCACCAAGAGATTGGTTATAGACATAGGGGAGATACAGGATCTTCCCAATCTACCCCCACCAAAAAGAATCAAAGAACTCTTTTATATACCTTTTTTAAAAAAATTGTGAAAATACCATATACAGGGGTTACAATTATGAAAATTTTAATTTTTTAAACATTGTTTTCTATTAATCTATTTTCCTCTCATAATTTTTATTTTAGGTGTATATGTGTTCATTTTTTTATCTCCTCTGATCTTTTGGTCCTTTTTTATTCTTTTCATTTTTAATTTTCTTTTTGTGTGACTTAATTTATGTTCTGCTCATCTCCAGATATATACCCATCGTCTATTATTAGACCTTATACTCCATTGTGTACACACTTAATCCAGAAATTTATTACTCAATTCACAACCTCTTAGGCTTAACTTTTTTAATAGCAGTATTATCTCTTTATACCTATATAATGTTAAAGTAACTAACTTTAAGAATTTTTATTTTTTAGAGCTGGGAAGGTGGCTTGGTGGCAGAGCACTTGCCTTGCATGTCTGAGGCACCACATAAGCAAAAAGAAAAAACCCAGAAGTGGCTCTGTGGCTCAAGTGGTAAAGTGCTAGCCTTGAGCTGAAGAGATGAGGGACAGCACCCAGGCCCAGAGTTCAGGCCCCACAACCGGACCTCCCCCCCAAAAAAAGAATTTTTATTTTTTGGTTTTTTTCGTGTATTCTTTCTATCCCTACCATCCCATCCTTCTTCTCTATATATCATTTCTATAATTTACATAATTTTGAAGTGTTTCACTTTTTAAATTTGAATTTTTTGTTTTTCCATTTTTTTCTTTCTTTTTTTTAATCTCTCTCCTATCATTCTATCCAATCCACTTCCCTCTCTGAGATTAGGACTTGATTAACTTCACTTTCCTTTTACCTCTCCACATCCCTCTAATCCTATTTTTTTCCCCACATTTCTCCCTAAACCTAACAAATTCTGGTTTGCCAAATTCTTCTTTGCTGTTCTTAGCCCATTAACCCATGGTTGTTTTATGTTTAATAGATGGTATCTGTTGAACTAGATTGTATCTGCAGCCATTTTGACTGTGCAAAGAAAGGACTTTGGTTGATGCTTGCCTTAAAATAGTGTTCTAGCACAAAACTGGTGCTACTTTCATACCAAATGGGCAGAACAAGCCGGAAAAACACACACAAAAAAGGCAAGTCCAGGTATCTCAACTCTCACTCATGATAATCAGGTGACAGAACAGTTAATGAATAATCCAGAGGACCGTTCCCAAAAAGCTCTACAAACATTACTGGTAAACATGGTGAAAAGATTGAAAACCTGCAAAAGACTCAGTGTGAGCATGACAGGGAGAGAGAGGAGGCAAACCAAAGATTAACAAAGGAATCTCCTGAGAGGGGAAGCTACTCAAAAATTGATACAGGAATTACGTGAGCAGGTTGAGAACAGTCAAAGAGAAATAAAGAAATTGTGTGAGCAGGCTGAGAACAGTCAAAGAGAAATACAGGAACTGTGTTAGCAGGTTGAGAACACTCAGAGAACTACAGGAATTGCATGAACTCTTTGAATTGAATCAAAGAGTAATACAGGAATTGTGAGAGCGGGATGAGAATAGACAAAGATCAATAGAGGCATTCATGGAATCCATAAACAGACAGCTGAAAGAACTCAGGGAGACCACAAAGGGAATGCTGAATGGAACCCAACAGAAGGAATGGGAGTCCAAGGAAACCATAACCAATCAACTAAGTGATTTGAGAATAAACACTGAACACCAAATTAAGGAAGTAAAGAAGCTCATAAAAGATCTAAAACAAAGCTCCAACAAAGAATTTGAAGCCATCAAAGCCGACTAACTAGAAGGAAAAGAAAAAACAAAGTAGAAAGTCTTGACAGTAGGTTAGACCATGCAGAAGATAGCATCTCAGGGATTGAAGACAGCCTAGGTATTATAGAGAAAGAACATACAACTATCCAAGACAAATCCAAGAAATATGATAGATCTATTCAACATTTGAAAGACACCATCAGAAGGCCTAATATGAGGATAATGGGTATAGAGGAGCACCTAGAGACAGAAGTTAATGGTCTAGGAAATTTGTTTAACAGGATCCTAGCAGAAAACTTCTCAAACATGTAAAAAGATAGGCCTATTCAGTTACAAGAAACTTTTAAAACCCCAAATAGACCAGACCAGAACAGGACATCCCACCGTCACATTATAATCCACACAGGATCAATTCAGAACAAGGAAAAGATCCTTAAAGCTGTCAAGGAGAAAAGATCAATCACCTATAAAGGAAGCCAATTAGTATCACCTCAGATTTCTCAGCAAAGACAATTAAAACAAGAAGAGCCTGGAATGATGTATGCCATACCCTAAAGACAAACAACTATCAACCAAGAATATTGTACCCAGCTAAACTGTTCATAATAGAAGGCCAAATAAAAACCTTCCATAGCAAAGAAAAACTGAAAGAATATATCTCCTCCAAACCAGCCCTACAAAACGTACTTAAAGATGTCCTGCACATAGAAAACCAACAAGACCACAATGAAGTCCAAGAAACTGCACCCAAATGGAGAGTCCAAGAACCATAGGAAGAACAAAGTTGCTGCAGCCCCCAAGCAGGTGGATAACATGGCAGGAACTACCAAACACCTCTCAGTCCTAAATCTCAACATTAATGGATTTAACTCTCCAATTAAGTGACATAGACTGTCTGGTTGAATTAAAACACGAGATCCTATTATCTGCTGACTTCAGGAGTCACACCTTGCTCATAAAAACACATTCTGAAACTATAAGGCTGGAACAAAACCTACCAAGCAAATGGCCCCATTAAACAGGAAGTTGCAATCCTAATATTAAATGAAATAGACTTCAAATTAAAATTAGTGAGACACAGGATCAACTCAGACCAAGGAAAAGATCCTTAAAGCTGTGAAGGAGAAAAGATTAATCACCTATAAAGGGAAACCAATTAGAATCACCTCAGATTTCTCAGCAGAGACAATCAAAGCAAGAAGAGCCTGGAATGATGTATGCCATGCCCTAAAAACAAACAACTATCAACCAAGAATACTGTACCCAGCTAAATTCTCCTTCATAACTGAAGGCCAAGTAAAAACCTTCCATAGCAAAGAAAAATTGAAACAATACATCTCCACCAAACCAGCCCTACAAAAGATTCTTAAAGATGTCCTACACATAGAAAAACAACAAGACCACAATAAAGGCCAAGAAACTGCACCCAAACTGAGAATCCAAGAACTATAGGAAGAACCCAGTTTTCACAACCCCCAAGAAGGTGGATAACATGGCAGGAACTCCCAAATACCTCTCAGTCCTATCTCTTAACATTAACGGACTTAACTCTAGAATTAAGCTACATAGACTGTCTGGTTGGATTAAAAAACAAGATCCTTCTATCTGCTGCCTTCAGGAGTCACATCTTGCCCATAAAAACAAACACATTTTCAATGTTAAAGGCTGGAGCAAAATCTACCAAGCAAATGGCCCCCATAAACAAGCGGGAGTTGCAATCCTAATATCAGATAAAATAGACTTCAAATTAAAATTCGTGAGAAGAGATAAAGAAGGTCGCTACATACTAATTAAGGGATCTCTCCTTCAGGACGATATTACAATTCTAAATATCTATTCACCAAACAATGGAGCACCCAAATTTATCCAAGAAACACTACTTTCCCTCAAATCCCACATAGATCCAAAGACATTAATTGTTGGGGATTTTAACATACCACTCTCCCCACTAGATAGATCAACTCGGCAAAAACTCAACAGAGAAACTGCAGATCTAAACAGCTGCATAGATCAACTAGATTTAACAGACATCTACTGAATATTTCACCCAGCAGCATCAGAATACACATTTTTCTCAGCAGCACATGGAACATTTTCTAAAATAGACCACATTTTAGGCCACAAAGCAAACTTGTCCAAATTCAGAAACATTGAAGTTATACCTCGCATTCTCTCTGACCACAAGGGAATAAAATTAGAACTCAACAACAAGAGCCACCAAAGAAAGTTCGGTAACACATGGAGGCTGAACTAAACACTGCTGAATCACGAGTGGGTCATGGAAGAGATTAGAAAGGAAATTCAAATGTTCATGCTATTCAACAAAAATGAGCACACAAATTACCAGCTCCCCTGGGACACAGCAAAGGCAGGACTCAGAAGCAAGTTTATAGCTCTGAGCTCCTACATCAACAAATTGGAGAGATCTGAAACCCACAATTTAATGACACACCTAAAACTCCTTGAAAAAGAACAACAAGATAAACCCCAATCCAGTAGATGGAAAGAAATAATTAAAATTAGATCAGAATTAAATGAATTAGAATCCAAAAAAACTATAGAAAGAAACAACAAAACAAAGAGTTGGTTCTTCGAAAAAATTAACAAAATTGACAGACCCTTAGCAGAAAAAGAAGAGAACACACCCAAATAAATAAACTCAGAGATGAGAATGGAAACATCACCACAGAAACAACCAAGATTCAGAAGATTATAAGGGAATACTTCTCAAAACTTTATGCTAATAAGTTTGAGAACTTGACAGAAATGGACCTTTTCCTAGCAAATATTGACATGCTAAAACTAAACCAAGAAGAGTTAAGCCATCTTAACAGGCTCATATCAAGCATTGAAATAGAAACAGCAATAAGAGACCTCCCAGCTAAGAAAAGTCCAGGACCAGATGGTTTTACAGTGGAATTCTGCAAGGCCTTCAAACCAGAGTTCACACCAACACTCCTCCAACTCTTCAATGAAATTGAAAGAGAAAGTTCACTACTGAACGCATTCTATGAAGCCACCATAACCCTCATCCCAAAACCAGGCAGGGACTCATCAAAGAAAGAGAACTATAGACCCATTTCTTTGATGAACATTGATGCAAAACTTCTCAACAAAATTTTGACAAATCGACTTCAACAATTCATCCAAAAAATCATACACCATGATCAAACAGGATTCATTTCAGGGATGCAAAGCTGGTTCAATATCCGCAAATCAATTAATATTATTCATCACACTAACAGGAGCAAGGATAAGAACCACATGGTTATCTCAATAGATGCAGAAAAAGCATTCGACAAGATCCAACACCCCTTTATGATGAAGGTTTTGGAAAAATTAGGAATTCATGGAACATTCCTCAATACAATATAGGCTGTATATGACAAACCTACAGCCAGCATTATACTTAATGGTGAAAAACTAAAGCCATTTCCTCTTAAATCAGGAACAAGACAAGGATGCCCACTCTCTCCACTTCTCTTCAATCTAGTATTAGAATGCCTAGCTACAGCAATAAGACAAGATGCAACCATAAAGGGGATCCAAATAGGGAAAGAAGAAATAAAACTCTCCCTTTTTGCAGATGACATGATCTTGTATTTAAAGAATCCCATAGACTCCACTCCCAAATTACTCAAGCTGATTCAAAATTTTGGCAAAGTAGCAGGATGTAAAATTAACCCCCCAAAATCAATGGCTTTTCTGTATGCCAACAATGAGAAAAGTGTGGCTGAAATTAGGAAAGTAACTCCATTTGTAATAGCCACTCAAAAAATAAAATACCTAGGAATTAACTTAACCAAAGAAGTGAAGGACCTCTGTGATGAAAACTTTTAAAACTTGAAAAAGGAAATCAAAACAGAACTTAGAAAATGGCAAAAACCTCCCATGCTCCTGGATTGGAAAGATAAACATTGTGAAAATGGCAATACTTCCCAAGGTGATCTACAAATTCAATGCGATACCCATCAAAATTCCAACTTCATTCTTCAAAGAAATAGAAGAGGCAATCCAAAAATTCATATGGAACAATAAAAGACCCCGAATAGCAAAAACGCTCCTCAACGGAAAGAACACTGCTGGAGGAATATCAATACCAGATTTCAAACTCTACTATAAAGCCATAGTAATCAAAACAGCTTGGTACTGGCATAAGAACAAACCTCAGGACCAATGGAATAGAATTGAAAACCCAGAAATGAACCTACAGATCTATAGCCATCTAATCTTCAATAAAGGAGCTAAAATAATAGAATGGAAGAAAGACAGCCTCTTCAGTAAATGGTGCTGGCAAAATTGGTTAACTACTTATAGAAAACTAAAGCTAGATCCTTATATATCACCTTGCACCAGAATCAACTCCAAATGGATCAGAGACCTTGGAGTCAAAGCAGACACTCTGAAAACATTACAGGATGGAATAGGAGAAACCCTAGGTCTCCTTGGCTCAGGCCGAAATTTTCTGAATAGAGACCCGGAAACACAACAAATCAAAGAAAGGTTGGACAAATGGGATTGCATGAAGTTGCAGAGCTTCTGCATGGCAAAGGACATAGCTAGCAAGATCAATAGAAAGCCTACGGATTGGGAGAAGATCTTCACTAGCCATACAATGGACAAGGGTCTCATATCTAAAATATACTTGGAACTCAAAAAATTAAATCCCCCAACAACAAATTCTCAAAGAAACAACTGCCCAATAAATAAGTGGGTGAAAGAGTTGAAGAGAAACATCTCTGAAGAAGAAAGAAGGATGGCCAATAGACACATGAAGAAATGCTCAACCTCCCTAGCCATAAAAGAAATGCAAATCAAAACATCATTGAGATACCACCTCACCCCAGTTACAATGGCTATCATCAAGAACTCTAATAACAACAGATGCTGGAGGGGATGTGGCTAGAAGGGAACCCTACTGCATTGTTGGTGGGAGTGTAAACTTGTTCAACCACTTTGGAAAGTAGTATGGAGGTTCTCCAAAAGACTCCACATAGAGCTCCCCTATGACCCAGCAATCCCATTTTTGGCCATTTACCCAAATGATCACAAACAAGGCCATAGTAAGGCTACCAGCACAGCTATGTTTTTTGCAGCATTATTTACCATAGCTAAGATATAGAAGCAACCCAGATGCCCCTCAGTAGATGAATGGGTTAAGAAAATGTGAGATATATATATGAACTCTATGCCTCCATCTGAAAGAATGACATTGCCCCATTTGTTAGGAAATGGAAAGACTTGGAAAAAATTATATTAAATGAAGTAAGCCAAACTAGTATATGTCTGGGAGAAACAGAAAAGGCCAGATAAGTTGATGCTAAGGGAAATGAACCCCAAGACAGGGACACAGTAGTTTTTTTCTTTCTTGCTATTGTTTCTAACGTATTTATAAGATATCATGTGATTTTTTTTTTGTTGCTCCCCCTCAGTCAAACCCCTGTTTTCACTGTATTTGATGTTGGTATAATTTGTGGAGGGGAAGGTTAAAAAAATGTTTAAATAGGGATACAAGTTGAGCCATTGCAATGAGATGTATAAGACACTATGTTGAAAAATGAACATTACAATTTAGGCAAGGGGGGGAAGGGGGAAGGGGAGGAGTATAGTTGAGGAGGTGGAAGGGAATGGATGATAAGGGAAAATCAAAGGAGGAGGTAACAATGCTTGATAAGAAATGTACTCAGGGGCTGGGAAGGTGGCTCAGTGATAGAGTGCCTTGCATGCATGAGTTTCTGGGTTCTATTCCTCAGAACCACATAAGCAGAAAAAGCCATGGAAGTGGCACTGTGGTGCAAGCGGTAGAGCACTCACCTTGAGCCAAAGAGCTGAGGGACAGTGCCTAGGCCCAGAGTTCAAGCTCCACAACCAACCAAAAAAAAAAAAAAAAGAGAAACTAAAAACTAAAAAAAAAAAAAGGAAATGTATTCATTACCTTGCTCATGTAACTGTAATCCCTCTGTACAGTATTTTTCACAATCAAAAACTTATTTAAAAAAAGAATGGCCAATAGAGACAAGAAGATATGCTCAACCTCTCTAGCCATAAAAAAAATGCAAATCAAAACAACATTGAAATACCACCTCACCCCAGTTAGAATGGCTATAATCAAGAACTCTAGTAACAATAGATGCTGGAGTGGATGTTGCCAGAATGGAACCCTACTGCATTGTTTGTAGGAGTGTAAACTTGTTCAACCACTTTGGCAAGTAGTATAGAGGTTCCTCAAAAGACTCCACATAGAGCTCCCCTATGACCCAGCAATCCCACTTTTGGGAATTTACCCAAAGGATCACAAACAAGGCCATAGTAAGGCTACCAGCCAACCCAGATGCCCCTCAGTATATGAATGGATTAAGAAAATGTGAGATATATATAATGGAATTCTATGCCTCCATCAGAAAGAATAACATTGCCTCATTTGTTAGGAAATGGAAAGACTTGGAAAAAATTTTGTTATGTGAAGTAAGCCAGGTGCAAAGAAACATAGGTCCCATGGTTTCCCTTATTTGTAATAACTTGTATATGTCAAGGACAAGCAGAAAAGTTCAAAAGCTATGTGACCAGAGAAGATGATGTCAAGACAAATGAACCCCTAGATAGGGACACAAGTGTTTTTTTCTTTCTTGCTATTGTTTCTAACGTATTTATAATGTACCATGTGATTTTCTTGTTTATTTGTATGGTCCTCCCCCAAGGTATAACCCCTGTTTTCACCTTATTTGATGTTGATGCCCTGCATCTTATATATACACTTCTCTAATTTGGGGAGGGGAAGGGAAAAAAGCAAAATGCTTAAATAGGAATGCAGTTTGACACATTGTAACAATGAGATGTACAAGTCTCTATGTTGAAAATGAACTTTTCAATGTAGGAAGGGTGAAGGGGGAGTGTAGTTGTGGAGGTGGGGGGAAGGGATGGTCGGCGAAAACAAAGGAAGAGGCAACAATGCTTGATAGGAAATGTGGTCAATACCTTGCTCATGTAACTGTAACCCCTCTGTACAGTATTTTTAGTAATAAAAATATATTAAAATAAAAATTAAAAAAGAATTTCAAATTAAAAAAAAATCTTCTGATTTCATTCATTGTTTTGATGATGGGAGATGCTAACAGACACACGGCATCAAATAAGGATGGTGGGATTAAAAACAATGAAGGGCCCACATTGTTGAGAGATGTGGAAGAGTCACACCACATGCTCCCCAACACTACTGGGTGATAGCCAGTTATCTTTACTCAGTTAGATTCAAATTCTTCTCTGATGCTACAAAATTATGCATGAAGCCAGTGCATTTGGCTGCTAGGGCTGCCATATCAAACTAGTACAGGTATGATGGCTTTAACTACAACTTTTGTGTTGATATATATCCTGGAGACTGAAAGTTAAAGATCCCAATACTGTCAGGGTTGGTGCCCTCAGAGCGGATCTAAAAGTGACACCCCTTGTGGTGGTAGCCCTTGTCCCTCATCCTTTCACTGGCTTTCCTTTGTGCATGTTCTTCCCTCATATCTCTTTGTGTGCCTAAATCCCCTCTATTATTTCATATAAGATCTCCAGCCCAGCTAGGTTAAGATAACATACTAAGAACTCTATTTCAACTTAAGTTTAGGTGCCTCTAAATACCAAAACGGCAAATATAGCCACATGCTGAGGTATTAAAGCTTTGATGTATGGATTTGGAAAGACTCAATTCAGTCCATCATGTCCAGTTGTCTCATTTTTTTTGGTAGAAAATGTACCATGACTATAAAGTTAATTTAGTGAGCTTTTTAACTGCAGAGAAAATTGTGTGATTTTTCCCCCTAATAATCTTCCAGAGAGAGATTATAATTGGATATTGCCTGATATGTGTTGATATATGATTCTACTAAACAGAACACACCTTCATTGTAAATTTCTCCAAGTCTCTTACAAGTGTGATTCAAAATGTAAGGATAAAGAGGCAATAGTATCCAAAATGCTACAAACCATTGTTCATCTTAAGAATGGAAGATAATAAATCCAATAAAGTTAGATTATCTTGAAAGTTTTTGAGACTGAGACATAGAAAATGATTTTTTTTTTTTTTTTTGTCGGTCATGGGGCTTGAACTCTGGGCCTGGGCACTGTCCCTCAGCTCTTCAGCTCAAGGCGAGTGCTCTACCACTTGAGCTACAGCGCCACTTCCGGTTTTCTGGTGGTTTATTGGAGATAGGAGTCTCACGGTCTCTCCTGCCCAGGCTGGCTTTGAACTGCGATCCTCAGATCTCAGCCTCCTGAGTAGCTAGGATTACAGGCGTGAGCCACCAGCACCTGGTTAGAAAATGATTTTATATAAAGATAGTTAGAGGCATTTCTTCTAAAAGCAAATTTCATTTCCTCTCAAGTAGAAAGTAGAAATAAGCTGAGATTATTTACTACAAATAAATACCATAGAGTACAGCTTTCATAGATACATCTTTGAGACATGCTATATATTTATACTAAAAGACATTGATTTCATAAACAAAGACATCAAGAAGAATGTTAAATGGGTAAGCTACAAAGAAATTTAAATTATTTAGACATTTGTTGGCATTTATTGGCAAATTAATTCTTGGGAAGGGAAGGCAAATTGTCTTCATTGTAATCAAATACAAATGGAATACAATACTACTTACTCCCCCTTGCTCAATATTCTGTTTCTGCATTCACTATTGTGAATAGATATGAAATCTAAGGTGAATGTGTTAGCCTGCCCTAAGATAGTGGAATGAAGTTCATAGATCTCATAATTTATAATACCACCAACAAAGTTAGGTAGGAAATAAGAGAGCCTAACAGACAGAAAGCCAAGTCCAGCTTCAAAATACATGAGAACATCATTTACTATCTATGTGAGCTCAGGCCCTACACTTCACTTCATTAAACTTAATTGTGTCATCTGCACACTGGGAATAACAATAATTCTTGCCCTGTGAGCTTCACTGGCCTATTGATGAACAAAAAAGATAAAGGACCTGCAAACTCTTGGTAAATATTAAAGTAGTATTCAAACACTGTATGTGACAATCATTGTTACATGCCAAGAATTAGTGTGCCAATGAGATCTATTTTTTAAGCAGCGAGTTGATTTGGAAATGTAATCTGAGCTAGATATACTAAGAATGGAAATGTCAGTTTTATTTACTTTCCTTAAAAAAATAGTGCCAGCAGCATGAGCCACCTCAGAGTTCAAGTTTAAAGAACACTATCTCCATTTTAATTAAAGTACATAAACCATGGCCGATAATGACAGCTACAACTAAGAGAGGAGATGGTATTAAAACCAGGAATTTTCTGGCACCATTCCATTGGAACTAGTCAGTTTAATAGAGGTTGGTACAGAGCTTCAGAACTGAGCACACTTCTTAGAAGGGAACTCTCTTCTGGCAGGTCTGCGAAAATCCAATTAGTAACAAGCATCCAGAATTAGTTATTGAAGATCACATCCCTGTAAAATCTAAATGTACCTGTCACCGTCAGTCTTTCTCCATGAAATTACTTTCCCCTATCTCTAGAAAGTATTGCTCTTCGAAATTTACCTTTCCTGTTTCTCAGTTTCCAAGAAGGGTATTCTCAGGAATTGGTTCTTCAGGTTTTGGCATCCTTTGTCTCATGCATGGCTGTTGGTGGGAGGCAGGGACCACTCCTCTGGAGCACTATCCTCTGCTGGAGAAAGCCACTTGAATCTCATGACATTATCTCTGGCCTGGCTCTTGTTCTTCTCCCATGTGGGAAGTCCAGTTCTCTTGAGGTGTGAAGCATACTCCAAGCTTCTGTGGCTCTGAGTCCATTCCTAATTTAACTTCCTTTCTATCAATATCCAAAAGAAGAAAAGGCTTATCTGCAGCCTTTTTCTCCAACAAGTGCAAGTCAGTTATTATGTCTTACCCAGGGACAGCCTACTCAAGAAAATGATAGACAGCTTACAGATACATTCCTTTTGGGCCAGACTGGATCTGGCCTTAGAATCATACAATTGGCTTTTTGAGTTTTGAAAGTTTGATATTTGCAATATGCACACTCTGATCTAGTTTGCACTATTTTTGGTTTGTGATTTCCCTGCTGGTTTTCTCTTGGCTTCAGGACTCCTATAAACTAAGGACTAAACAAGCAAACATGATCTAAGTCCTGAGATGGAGCTCTCTTAGATGCCACCCACACACGTATTGTCGCAGCTGGAGTTCCACTTGCTCTAGCTCTAGGTTATAATGGTAAGAGTCTATATTACAGTATGAACAAAGTGTTTAAGAGAAAAATAAACAAGCAAGAGGATAGAGGAGAGCAGAGAGACAGAGAGACAAGGGAGAGACAATGTTCAATAGGAGCAAAGTTATTCTTCCAAATATTCTACTTCACATGTAAAGAAATCTGACAAAGTTTCCCCAAAATTCGACAATCCTAAATGTTTAAATTGTTGCTAAAATGAGCAACATTTTTGACTACCCCAGCAGAGAAAATATGCTTAGATTCTCTTGTAGAAAATATTACTTGAGTGGGCAGATAAAATACAGCATGCTTAGCTAAGTCTGAATCTCAGCATGTAATTTTTAGATTGACTTTTATTGGACAGTGATAATTTATAAATGGTCATATTTAGGGGCACAAAGGGATGCTACGATACAATGCAGAATGATGGAGACAATTAGCATATTTGTCACCTCAACTTCTAATTTACTTTTCCTCACTGACTCTAGAACTAACATTTTCTGAATCTTACCCCAAGCCTGTGGTAGCAACATTCCACTCTTGGTTTCTATGTGTTTGATTCTTTCAGTTTCTCTCTATAAAAAAGATTATGCATTATAAATCCTCAGTTACTGGTGTGGGACAAGACCAGCATGGTCTTTGAGTTCAGAGCCCAAGAGAGACGTAATTTTCCTTATATGTGGAAACTAGAGTTAGCTTACAAATTCATAAGTAAATAAATTGGGTGGCATGCAAGTATATACAAATGTAATAACTGAAACACAGTAGATCCAAGGGAAATCTCAAGTATTGTAATTCCTTAGAAAGCCAAAATTGAAGTTTAGCAAAATAAAATACCAGGAAATGGATACTCAAAATGGGTGAGGTAGGGCAAGGGAAGAAGGATAGATGAACAAAGAGAAGAAGAGGGGAGAAATGCAGACAATAATCCAATGTGTATCTTACAAAATTAGGAGAGTGAGGGAAGAGGTGAGTAGGGGAGGGATGGGTGACATTAAGATATAGTGTATTCTAGCCAGGTACCAGCGGCTCACACTTGTAATCCTAGCTACTGAGGAGGCTGAGATCTGAGGCTCTCAGCTTGAAGTCAGCCCAGGCAGGAAAGTCTGTGAGACTCTTTTCTCCAATAAACTACTCAAAAAAGTAGGTAGTAGTTCTATGGCTCAAGCGGTGCTTGTCTTGAGCAAAAGAAGCTTGCAGATAGCATACAGGCCCAGAGTTCAAGCCCAAGAAAGACAAAAACAAGAAAAAGAAAGATAAATTGTATTCATAAACTGCTTTGTTAAATAACAACTCCTTTGTACAACAACCTAAAGATAATATTAAAGATATGCAGCATAACGAATAAATTTTATATAGTGCTTTCAAGTAGTGCATGGGATATACTTAATCCTAAAATTATTCATTAATGGTATGAAATTAAAATTTAACCAAACATCTGAATTTTTATTTGCTAAATCTAGCAAATCTGTATTCCAAAATTATTAGTGTAAAATGGCTATCAAGATGGTAGAACCAAACAATGTAGAAAAGAACATTTCTTAAGGTTAGAAGTAAATAAGTGATAAAAAGTCATTTTTTCTTGATTTTGTAATAATTTTTAGCTTTGTTTTATAGTAAATATTCACAATTACATATAGTTTTCTTGTAAAGAGCCCCACAAACCTGCATTTGTCCCTACCTCTCCCTCTGTCCCCAAAGGATATAGCAGTCTATCAGGGTTCACAGGAATTGGCTGGGAAGGACAGCCAAAAAGGAATAATGAGCTCATGCTGGTCAAATACATTAAAGAGAGTATGGAGGTGTTTTACAACTGTACCAGGGAAAGAAATATCTGAGCATATGTAGAGCCATTAACAAATAAAGGAAGGAGGAAAATTAATAATGACTAAAACAGCTGAGATAATGAACTCCTTTCTCAACTCTTTCTCTGGTAAGATATAAATAAGGAAATGGAATTTACAGAATTAGGAAGTAATGAAAACCTTATAAAAATAGCTATTAATATAAGCTAGGTTAAAAAAAATGCTTAGAAAACCTAAATAAATCAGAGTGACTGGGAAATATACCTCCTGGAGTTCAGAGGGAAACAGATAATGAAGTTACTAAACTACAGACCATTGTTTTCAGGAATTGTAAGAGGAACAAAGGAAATTGTGACTGCAAAGGAAATTGGAAGGCATCAAATATAAATAGATCAGGGGAGGACTGTGAAAAATATAAAAATTAGCTTTATCAGGTATACCCTAGAATTACTGAGGAATCTAAAGGGAACAGAGCACTTATAGCACTTATAGTGTTAAGAAATGCTGTAACAAGCCAGGCGCTGGTGGCTCACACCTATAATCCTAGCTACTCAAGAGGCTGAGATCTGAAGATCATGGTTCAAAGCCAGCCAGGGCAGGAAACTCCATGAGACTCTAATCTACAATAAGCCATCAGAAAACCGGAAGTGACACTATGATTCAAGTGGTAGAGTGCTAGCCTTGAGCCAAAGACCTCAGGGACAGTGCCCAGGCCCAGAGTTCAAGCCCCACAACAAAAAAGAAAAGGAAGAAAGGAAGGAAGGAAGGAAGGAAGGAAGAAAGAAAGAAAGAAAGAAAGAAAGAAAGAAAGAAAGAAAGAAAGAAAGAAAGAAAGAAAGAAAGAAAGAAAGAAAGAAAGAAAGGAAGGAAGGAAGGAAGGAAGGAAGGAAGGAAGAAGGAAAGAAAGAAAGGAAGGAGGGAAGGAAGAAAGAAAGAAGAAAAAAAGAAATGCTGTAATAGTCTTATGATCATAGATTCAATCATCTGCATGTGCTAAAAGGGGGCTGTCAGGTAAAGAACATACAATAATAGAATGGGCATGTGCAATATTCTAAATAATGAACAGTTTTTGCCCAAAGTTGTTTTTAATTTGACTGGTAAGTTATTTAATTAAAATTAACTAGAGTCATACTTCATAATGCTACAATGTACTGCTGAGGAGAGAACAATGAGAAAAAAGAAGGTCCAATTGCCAAACAGATTTGAAAACTTCTTTTTCATAGTGATCCTCAAAAGACAGATAAACAGAATGGATAATTGATAAATACTTTCCCTAAGAAGATACATAGACTTCATATTTTAGAACTTAATTAAGATGTTGAATTACTAAATATAAGATAGACAAAAATAACTTTTCTTAAAACAACTTATAAAAGCACTATTGATCAAGCCCCACAACCGACAAACAAAACAAAACAAAAAAAACCACTATTGATGAAGTCCTGGTAAAATCCAGTTAATTCATTTTATAGCTATAAAGTTCAGGCTCAGAGAAGCTAGGTGAATTGTCCTCAGTAGCAGCAGGAAAAGTCGGGATTGGAAAGCAGCATTTTTGTTATTTTATCTTTATTGATCACTCTTTTATATTTTGTTGTAAACTTCATAAGGGCAGGAACCAAATTTATTGTAAACTACTTTTCTCTACTGCCTGACACATACATATACATACTTAATAATTACTAAATAACTTAGTGACACATAAACATGATACTACTAATCTTTACTTTCACCTAATAATGTATTTCTCCCCATCCCTTCCTTTGGCTCTGAATGAACATAAGCAAAGGATCTGGATATAATTACTGTTCAGGTACCACAATGAAATAAGCAGATCGTGTTTTAAAATGATTTTAAAATCATTATAAGCAACAGAGGCAGAATAGTGCAAATAGCTCAAAAGTTTTTGCAGTTAAAACCTGTGGGGGTTTTTTATTAGCCTTTTTCAGAGGGGAAGTGATCTTGAGAGAATTGGCATTATGTATGTATAGAATGAAGCCAATTGTGAGCTTTATATAGCTGAGGAGGATGTGTTTAACAAACACTAATTTCTTCTCTCAACTTGGAAACAACAGGACATTTACAACTTGGGTGATCACTTCTTCTGTATCATGGAAACAATCTGGAATATCAGTAGATGTTAATATTCATGAAGGTTGTTTTAGAAAAGATTATAGAATGGGTCAAGAAGTTTCCATGAATTCAGTGTCATCAGTCATCAATTCTTTCTATTTTGTCAGCTAATCTTGAAACACTAATGGAAGTGATGTTTGTACCAGTAGATTGTATCTCTATTCTCTGGGAATTCTACAAAGAAAGGGTGTATGAGAAGCTATCTGTCATCATCTTCATCATCATTATCATTCTCCTCCTCTTCCTCCTCCTCCTCCTCATCATCATAATTATCAAGAGTGATTTTTGGGCTGGGAAGGTGGCTCAGTGGTAAAATGCTTGCCTTGCATGCGTGAGGCCCTGAATTCAATTCCTCAGAACCACATAAGCAGAAAAAGCTGGAAGTGGTACTTTGGCTCAAGTGGTAGAATGCTAGCCTTGAGCTGAAGAGCTGAGGGACAACATACAGGCCCAGAGTTCAGGGCCCATGACTAACAAAAAAAAAGAGTGATAATTATTATTAGTTTTTTGACACAATAAGTCCACCTTTTTATCCAGTCTTACTTTGAATTCATGGCCTTCCTGCCTCAGCTTCTTGCTGTTTTAGTTTACATTTCACTCTTGGAGAGGATCAATTTTATAATAATGACTATTGTCCTCAAGTCACATTTTGGTCTCCAACTGATACTGCCTTTAAAAGTAATAAAAAGAGGTTATTTCGGGGGCACCTTGATGTTATGTAGGGGAGACACTAATCACAATAACCTGAAATGGTCTCCCTTCACTGTGGACAACAAATTATTTGTTTTCTAGGGAAAAATTGAGTAGAGTATATTCTCAGCTGACTTAGAAACTAATTACACAAAAAAGGCAGAGACAGGGATCTTAGAGGTTCAGAACAGAGCTGTGTTCAGAGGTGCTCCTGCAAAAATAGGTGCTTGACTCCTATTTCAGTATGGAGAAAATTTAGTCTCATTTCACCCCGTGTTTTCAATGCAAATTTAAAGTTCATCTTCCTTTACCACTGTTTTAGTAAATTCATTTTCATTAATAATATAAGTCAGCAAGGAGTCATGACAATAAAAGAGACAAGATCACACAGTTATTTTGGATGTGGCTTTTTTGGAATTACACATTAGAAAGTCACCCTCAGTTTGAAAATTCAGCATTTATTATGCTCTAACTCTATTAAAAGATTATGCTACAAAAAGTTATTGCTATACTTCCTTTTGGAAAAATCTAAAGACTTAATTAGGAAATAGCAGAGGCATCTATAATAACTGATAAATTAGATAGAAGTAATAGATGAAGATCATGAGAATAATTATAAAATCCTAGACTCTTTCTAAAGTCTTAAAAGTTCAGAACAACAGGGGCATGGTTTTATTCTGTTTGTGGTTAGATTACATTTAGATTATTGAGCTGTGAGTATTGTTTTTAGAGCACTATAGGTAAACTAGAGTAGGTTGAAATGAAAGGAAAAGATTAGTGAGAGAATGGACATATACTAGGGAGTGAGGACTCAAGGTTGTCAGCCTTAGAAACGGAAGATGAAGTAGTACTGAAATAAGGAGATGGGGTCCATATTTTCCCTAGACAATTGTCCCTTGATTTCCTCTGATTGTTTCTCTAGATGGTTTGCTTTTACTTAACACTTTTATTAAATTTAGGTGTCCTCTTCTGGTTTGCTTTGCTCATATATAACACTTTCACTGGGTTTAAATTCCACACATCTTTTGTGGTTTTGGCCTATATAAGCTTTGTGCTAGCTGCATTTGGGGCTGCTGGTGTTTGAGACAAGAGTCCATCAAGAGTCCTCCGGCTCTCCAATAAAGACTCATAATTGGCCTCTTAAGTGGTGGCTTCTCTGTTTCTTTTGCCTGATTTTCCTTACAACATTTGGGGGTTCATCTGGGATCCCAGTCAGCAAGACCCCGTGCCAAGGGGGGCACTTGGGTTCCTTGAAGCTATACTGGCAAAGGGCTTCAGCAATTCTGGCTGCCAGAGGACAAGAAACTCCAGGGCAGGTGCCACTTGAGACTTTTCTCAGGGCCCAATGGATCTTCCACCACTCCAACAGCCAGACATGCCACAAGTCGACCTCCGGAATAAGTGTTTGTACATTTTTCTGGTATTTGGGGATTGGTGCATCTGGAAATTGAAGAGGTCAGGGGGGAGCAGACTTGCTCAAGACCCACCCTTCTTCCTCCCACACTACAAGGTGAGAAGGTCCTGGCTTGCTGAGTGGGAAGGGCCCCACTTGGCAGATTCTCAGAGAGTTCTGTAACACTGAATGGGAAAGGCCCACTCAGTAGATTCTCATACTGTGGATAATTCTGCAGCATCTGTAGTGGGAGATCTGTTGATCTAGGTCCACCTACCTTGCTCTAATACAGTAGAGGCTTCTGGTTAGGGCTGAGCTGGGGCCCTGTGGGCCTCAATTCAGCCTTTGGCTTTATCTGTCTTGGTTTTGTATTCTGTTTCCTTGTGTCTCTAGAAAAGGCACTATATTCCCTGCTATATTCCCTCTGTGCAGCACCTGTTGGGGTGGAGGTATTGTTGTAAGGAAATTCAGTACATGATCATTGCCTTTAAACAACTGAAAGATTATTGTGTAGCACATCAAATACAGAGAACTCCAGATACAAATTTTCTAGAAATTCAAACTAACCTTAATTAAAATGAATTGCCACCTGTTTATTTGAGTGAACTGTTAAAGGAAGGGCCATGAGATTACTTATGGAAGTTATTGAAGATGGGTATTTGTTTGCGCTGCATGGTTCTTTGGAGGTGTCTGAGATTCTGTGGGCTACATTAGAGGAGCAAAATCATGAAGTGGATGAGGAAGGAAAGGCGAATGCTGACAATAACAGTTTAGGAGTCTATAGAGGATGTAGGATTTTAACTGAGATTTGAAGAGCAGATAGAATCTCAGGACAGAGTTGTAGAGAAGGGACACTCTGAAATGAATGAATATATAATTGTGCTATTCACTATGCCTGGGAGCTGAAATGTGGGTCATAGAAATAATATAGCCATGGCATTAGAGCAATTTGTATTCAAGCTCTGACTACCTTTGGCTTAGTTGATTGTACCTCATTCCATGATTTCCACTAAAACATTCTGAAATATCCTATCTCTCTTGTAGCTCCCAACCAGTTGCAGAGACATCCTCATGGGTCATATACTTCTTAAATTCATTGTGATTCCAACTAAACCAGAAATTTAGCTACTTGTAATCTGCATCCCTTTTTATAATTCCTATTTTGGGAATACCTCAACTGTTCTAATCAAAGTATGAGAGTCACGTTAGAATGATCCTTCTCTCCAACTGTCCAAACCCAATGTTAATCCCCACATCCAGGCCACTGTAAAGAGAGATTTAAGTTTTTTCCTCCTTCTGTCCAGGCTCACCAACTTTTTAGGTATGTGGGGATTTTTTCTTGTTTTTTGGCAGGGGTTGGTTGTGGGGCCTGAACTCTAGGCCTAGGAGCTGTCCCTGTGCTCTTCAGCTAAAGGTGAGTGTTCTACCACTTGAACCACAGCACCACTTCCAGCTTATTTCTGCTTATGTGGTGCTGAGAAATCGAACCCAGGGCCTCATGCATGTGAGGCAAGCACTCTACCACTGAGCTACCATCCCAGCCCTGTTGTTTCTTATCTAAACTTCTACATATTCTACTTAATTTTCTCCCTGTCACATTTTTACCTAAGCCCATCCTTTCTCTCAGGCCAAAAAATGTCATCTTCATTGTCAGTCTTGCCCATATTTCTGCTAATTAAAGTATTTGCCACATTCTTGTCATCTGCACAATAAAATTTAGATTACTAAGTGTAGCACACAAGGCCCTTCACAGTGGAAACCTCACCACTAATCAATAAAAACCTCTTTTACTCTCAATTCCAGCCTTACAGTTACTCAGGGTACCACTTATCTTCAGACTTCCAGTCCTTTGCTCATGCAAACTCATGGGTTTTGGCACTCCCTGCCCTGTAGTCTTATTGGATGAACATTTGTGAGGCTCAGCTCTGATCTCAGTGCCCCAATACCTTTCCTGAGCATTTTCCTCTTTCCTCATCCACTTTGTCAAGTATTCCCTCGGTGTACCAGAATTCAACTTGTGCAATGGATGAAAATTCTCCTTATTAGTTATACATTTGTGAACTTGATTTCTATGAACTTTGCTTACTTACATGTGAAGCAGAAAATATATTACTTTGTACGAAAATGAGACAATTAAATATTATTATTAGGACTATTTTGAGACAGAGTATTTGCAAAGCTATAATAGGTAACAGAGTTGAAGCTAGCCAAGGAAGGAAGTTAGATAGAAGGTGCTTGGTTAAAATGTGGAGAGATGGAAATAATTATTATTACTGTAGATGTTGAGTACTGCTCACTAGAAACTCAGCTTCAAATCTCAAATATACATCTTAATGTCTGTGAAATCTTAGGCAGATTACTTAACCTTTGAGGCTCAGATTCTTAATTTGTAGAAATGAAAAAAAAATCCTTGTAAGGTGGTCATTAACAAGACAAAATTAAAGTAGGTAACATGTAAATGACAGAAGTTCTCTGGTGGCACTTGATAGTAACTATAGTAGACACTTGGGTATCATTTGCTATATGATAGGCACTGAATTATTTACACATATTAACATATTTTATTGTCAGAACAATCCTTGAGAAATGTTATTATCTGCAATTTACATGTAATGAAAGCAAAGATTAGAGAGTAAAAGTTCTTACCAAAATCAAGTAAATGCTCAGTCATAAACACTTGTTAAGAAAATGCTGGCATAATGGTAACTGCCAGTATTATTAGTTGTTTCATTGCTCTTTGTGAGCTATTGCCAGTGTTTTTAACTAATGAAGGTTTTGGCAGGTGATATCAGGTTGCTTCTTTAAAGGAATATATTCTTTTGGTCAGATGATCACTTTGGGGATTTTGACGTATTTCAAGTGTGGCTCCTTTTGTGGGATGTAGAACTCAGTTTTAAGGATCCATTGTTATCAATAACAGACTTGTTATTATCATTGAATTCTATCAATGATAGAATTCTTGCAACTCTTTATCTTCCATATTTTTCTTCTTCATTTTTAGTTGTGTCTTTAGAATAAATTTACTTAAATGCTAGTTTGGAGCTTTTTCAGCAATAAAGTTAAGTATCATTTAAATGTAATCTAAGTTATTTTTAAATAGTGGTTTAAAATAACTACCAGGAAGCTGAAACGTGTGTGTATGGGGGGGGGGGGGGGGGTGATGGTGGTGAGGGCATCAGAAAAATGGAGAGGGAAGGGATAAGCAAATGTAGTCATAATATTCAATGTATATTTGTGAAAATGCGAAAGGTAAACTGAGGAAATAAGTGGGGTTGGAAGAGATGGGGAAGAATGAGGAAAGGAGTGACAGTGATGCAGATTAATTTTGGTCACAAACCAACATGTTGAAATGAAATCCCTTTGTAAAACTACCTAAAAATAATTTCTAATTAGAAAATATATAAACAAAATAATGTTTTGCAAATTTTAAGTTATAAAAATGGTCTCAAATTTCAACACTTGACTAAGAGACTTTTTCTGAAGCCCTAGATACAATAAAAATCAATTTACTATTTCTTTTTAAATTATTATCTTTAAGGTGGGCACCGGTGGCTCATGTCTATAATCCTAGCTACTCAGGAGGCTGAGATCTGAGGATCACAGTTCAAAGCCAGCCTGGGCAGGAAAGTTCATGAGATTCTTAATCTCTAATAAACCACCATAAAACTGAAAGTGGAACTTTGGCTCAAGTGATAGAGAGCTTGCCTTGAGCTGAAGAGCGCAGGGACAGTGCCCAAGCCCAGAGTTCAAGCCCCACAACCGACTTCTCAAAAAATATATATGTACATATAGATAGATAGATAGATAGATAGATAGATAGATAGATAGATAGATAGATAGATAGATCTTTAAGAAGTTGTATAAAGGGATTTCAATTCAACATGTTCATTTACATGGCATCTTGATCAATGTCACTCTTTCCATCAACCTCTCTGCCATTAACTCACAAGTCCTGTTTCTTATCTGATCATGTTTGTGATTTCCTTGGACTTGGGAAACAAAGACTTGAAATGCAGGGCCTGGGGATTCTACACAGCTAGCCAAGCTCACAGTGTGCCCTTAGACGGGATGGTTGCCAGCTTCACTGCCATGCTGTCATAAAGTTTAACACCTGTGAGAGCTCCCATGATGCAGTCTCTGACACAGTCCACCATGATAATGGTGGAGCTACTACTTCAGGAAAATGCCTTCAATTAGTTCACTCAGTTTTCTAGAATACCTTACATTTTCTAAAACTCATTTCATTTGTAAAGTACAATGTGTTCGTCATTTCAGTCCATTTCTGAAATGGTAACTAATTGCTAAATACTGTGCTAGGTGTATGTGATGGGGGGTGGAGCTAGGGAGAGAGGCACAGCTCCTGGAGACTGGGAAGCTCAAGGCAATGACAGGAGGGTCACTTAGAACAACTGTAAAATTCCATGACAGATGCTATGATCATGGTACACAGTGCCTCCAAAGAGTGAAATAAAGGCTACTGTGAAAGGTCTGGGTTGCTTGTGGGGACCAACAAAATAGGACTGGACAGCAAAGTTAAAAATTACTATGGAATATTTGAGGTGAGACAGTCAACAAGAATGTTAAAATTTGAAAGCCAAGGATGAATTACAAATTTTGTCACTGGAAAAAAAAGTGCAACTGGTGTATTTGCCTTTGGGGGAGAGTGAAGGCTGTGTATCTGCACAGGTTTCACACAAGACAGCTTCTTAGTGTAACCACCTATTCTTATAAGGGCCCTCCTTTATACTTGTGATTTTTTTAAACTAATTTGCTTTTATACACCAACCATACATTCTTTCTTGTCTTTTTAAAATTGTTTATGCTGGTACTAGGGCTTGATCCTGGTTTCTTGCTCTCATTTGGATTTTTACTCACAGCTGGCATTCTATCAATGAACTATGCCTCAAGTTCTAGCATTTGGCTGAAAATTAGAGCGTTATAGTTTTGTCTGCCTGGGATAGCTGTGAACATTGATCCTCATATCTCAACCTCCTGAGTAGCTAGGATTATAGGCATGAGACACAATGCCCAGCATTGTGTCTGCATTCTATCAGGGACATCATTTCTGAGTTTTCTCACATCATAAATTAAAACTAGCGGGAAAATTGACAGGCACACCTGAGGCATAAAGTAAACAACATCCCTGAGTTCCCTTTGGAATGCTTCCTCATGCCCATTCACTCTCTTATTCTTTCTGGGAATCAGAGAACACTGAAATAGCTGGGAAACATTGCTGGTGGCTACTAGTGAGGAAACAACACAAGAACCAGTCAAGTTGCTGAGAAGGTAGAATGCAAGTGGGACATAAAATCATTCCATGGGAATGGCTGGGCAGCGGGGCCTGTGGGCACAGAGAAGATCAACCAGGAGAAGAGCCAAAGAAAGGAAAGATGACTGAGTCCTGCTAAGTTAGGTGTCTAACTTTTCTATAATAAGCTCATCTCACACAGGAGAGGTGAGTGGATACATTTAGAGGGTACTCTCCTCATCTTTTCTTTTCTGTGAAGAAAGCTACAAACTGAATCAAGAGATCAGAGGAATCCTAAGCCATCATCAAAGTAAGACTGCTATGTTAGGAGAAGTGATGGGCGACTCTCTAGTAGCCAAAAGCTACCAAGGATCAATCTCTTGATCAAGGAACTTAAATCAATTATTTGCTGAAGCGATAGCGTATGTTTTGTGTGTCTGGTGGGGAGTTGTGGAGGAAATCAAGTTTACCATATGATGTCAGTATATCTTTTAATGCTTTTTATGTGTTTACTCACACAACTTCACAAGTGCTTATGAGACTGGTGTTACTTCTCCAACTTTTACAGATGTAGAACCTGACCCGTGGAGAGATTGTAGTTTTTGGAAGACACACTAGACCTAAAATAGTGCTTACGTGTTTGCAATTTGTCCTCAGGTTATAGGTTTCTGAGGAACTGCATAACTGAATAACTACATCACAGGATCCATGCAGGATTTATAGGCATCAGACTAAGAATAAGTAATAAAGAATCGTTTAATACTACATTGAATGTCAGTAACCTATGATTTTTTTCTTCATCTGTAAAATAGATATGATGTGATACCTGCTTTTTAGGATGATACAATTAAATAAATTTTTACAGATAAGTGCTTAGAACATAATGAGCATAAATAAATGGTGTCTCTTAAGAAGTTCAGCATCTGTGCCATGCATTTCCCTATTGCTCATTGTCCTCTGCTCAATTTTCTGCTCTCTATGATGGTAGGCCTGGAATCTGCAATCTACCTCCCCAGAGCATAAGCCTTAGATTGCTATTAGTGTCTGATGACTAGAAAAACTAGAGTATAGGGCGGAGGAGGGAGAAAGGGTTTTCTAGTTGATAGCAGCCCTATAGCTTAGAACATGGTCTCTGTAGCTCTGGTCCCTTTCTTGAACACTCAGCATCCTCTGCACTAAAGTCATCATATGAATCAAAAGTGTCCTCTTCAATCAGCCCTTGCTCCCTTGGAAAAACAAACAGCAATCATATGGATGTGTATCCACAAATCATCTAGTGGACATGGTGACCCCAGAACCATGATTTATTGTCCCCACCATAAGATTTTTGAAATTCTTATTAATACCTTAACTAAACAAAGGGGGTATATTATTTTTTAAGGGGGTGTATTATAATATTGTCATACATGCATATAATGCATGATGATCAACTTCACCTTGCAAATTGAGTCCATTTCTTACCTTCTACTCAAACTGTGACTTCCCTGAGTCCATTCATACCCTGGAGAGATTTTCATAGGGCAATTATGCACCCTGTAAATCTACATTTGTTGAATGAATGGGCCCTATGAGGATCAGTGAGAGGGAGGGACTCTACTTCCATATACATTCCTAAGCAGCTTGACAATAGACAGACTAATGGCTTTGGAGTCAGAGATCTGAGATCAAATTTTAATGTTGACATCTTCTGGCTTCTTGACCAATCAGATGTGTTTTTTTTAATTTCAATTTTCAATTGAACTTTAAATTGCATTTGTCAGAAGTACAATAGATAAAGCATTACTTAACACAATGGTCGGTGTACCTCTTGTGCCCACTTTTACACACACACACACACACACACACACACACACACACACACAGACCTTCATATGTCTAATCATATGTTTCAGAAAGTTTCAGAAACTTCCATACACAATCTTTCTATAAAACCTCAAGAGACAAAAATGTAGACATATTCTTCAACAAAGCAGGAAGACTGGACAATCACACAAATCTCTGGAGAAATCATGAGGGTTATTGTTTTATGACATTCCTATATTAAGTTCTTTCCACATTAAGTTCTTTTCAGCCATTATTACATTAGCCAAAGAGAACAAGAGAACAACACTTCTCCCTACCCAAAAAAATTTAAGTGCAAAAAGACCAAGTGTATTGCTGATTTTGTTAGGCTGTCTGCCTTGAACTTTTTATGCCCAGACCTGTAGGCCTAAGCTTGTTGCTCTACCCATAACAGCATGATTAGCTCCTGTACTGCATGGAACATTTCAGGATGACGTGGGACTCTGACCTCGGAGTGCTGGGCTGTCTTTCACAATTCATAGGTGCACTTTGGGAAAAATTAGCCTTTGATCATCTCAGCTGGGGGACTTTATTAGGAGTATGTACCTAAGACAGTGTACACACCATTTTTGCCCACCCACTGTCTATCCAAATCAAGGTAGAGGCATGTAGTCTCTTCTGACTCATGGGAGAGGTGCCTAAAGTTTATTTTATTTCCTTTGAAAAGCCAGCTACTATCATAATGACTTGGGGTGGGGGCAGTACATGTCATCAAGTTGTCAAAGAAACAGCATACGAAGATCAAAGCAGCTGGAAAGATGGAAGGGAAAATTTAGGATAACAAAAGGAAGTAAGGAAGCAAAAAAGAAAGCAAAGGAGGGAGGAATTAAAGAGAGCATGAAGTAAAGAGGAAGGAAGGGAGGAAGGAAGGAAGGAAGGAAGGAAGAAAGGAAGGAAAGAAGGAAGAGAGGGAGGGAGGGAGGGAGGGAGGGAGGGAACTGAGAAAAGAAAGAAGAAAAGAAAGAAAGGAAAAGAGAAACAATTGGAAGATAGTGATTGAGGGAAGGAGGTAAGATTACAAACCTGTTGTTCTTCTGGTCAGCAGCCTTATATAGCTAAGGTTCATGAACAATGCAGTGCTCCTGAGCACATCATACTGTATATCACCAAAGAGAGGCCAATAAACTTTTAAGGACTGAGCCATGATTGCTGTCTCTAGACATTAAATACACATTTCCCACTGGGTTCTGTTTAGCCAGTGCCTGGCTTCACAGCTGTGCTGATCCTCAGTAGGGAACACCACGTCTTCTTTCTGAGAGAATTTAACAAATTAACTATGAACAATGTTGCTTGGACATGACATAGATTCACACATGCTGTGTCATGCCAAGGAGAACCTAGTCAGCTTGCTGTTTTCATAGATATGAAAAGAAAATTCCCAAGACCTACCAAATGGACAAAAGTGCAACTGTGTTTAGAAAAGAAGGCAGGAGACAAGGTGAGAAGGAAGGGTAGCTCCGTTGGACAAGTAGAAAATCCCTAGATATTCCTAAATGGACAGGACCTCTTTCTGTGGTCCTATCAAGTAAATCCTACTTATGTCAAGGAAATACTCACATGTTAGTATAATTTCAATACACATACAAATACATATGCAATGATTACAAATTAAACAGTGAAGGAAAGGGGATGGAGAATGACTATTCAAGATTCCTTTAGGGATACTGGAAATGTTTTGCAACTACATAGAAATAAACATTTTAAAATGTTAACTTTATGTTCTGGACACTTTCCCCCAAAGAGGAAAAACATTAAATGAATTTTGTCACTAGTTATACAACTTAGTAGTTGTAGAAGAGCCTACATTGTAATCTAGGCTTGCTTAAGTCAGATGGTGACTCAAATAAAAGATGAATTACTGTAAAGTCATTACCGATCTGTGTACAGAATTGATTGTATTTTTTAACATAGAATTCTCTTGTCTATTCTGGTGTTCAGAGCACACTACTTTGTCTATACCTTTTCTGCAGCTCACTAGCTCCAAATTTTACTTTTTCTCTTGAAGGATTCTCTCTTCATTACCAAAAGTAGAAGTAGACCTGTTTATATATGGCTTATCTTGCTGATTTTTAAAGCAAAGGTTTATTTATGAAACTTAATGTGAGAATAACATTAGAGAGATACTTGTATTTCAGAGGCAAAGTGAAATATTATTAGTTAAAATTAAGAACCAAGTCATTGCAAAAGTGTCATCTCCAGATGATTAAGATAATTTTATATGGTTCTTTTGGGAGAGGACTAGAAGGAAATAGAGAGAGGAGGGTAATAGAACCAATAATATCAAAATATATTGTATCAATATATAAAAATGGCATAGTGAAACCCACTTAAAACTGTGGTAAAAAAAATGGAAGAAAGGGGTGGGATTAAGGAGAACAATAGAGGCATATATATGTATGCATGGAAATACCAAAATCAAAGTCCTTTGTACACTTAATATAAAATAATAGAAAAATTTCAAAATTAAAGGTTTGCTTTATACTTACAACAAATTTTCTGGTGTTTACACCTTAAAGATAAAAATATGTAATTTAAGCCGGGCGCCGGTGGCTCACGCCTGTAATCCTAGCTTACTCAGGAGGCTGAGATCTGAGGATCGCGGTTCAAAGCCAGCCCGGGCAGGAAAGTCCGTGAGACTCTTATCTCCAATAAACCACTAGAAAACCGTAAGTGGTGCTGTGGCTTAAGGGGTAGAGCGCTTGCCTTGAGCTGAAGAGCGCAGGGACAGCGCCCAAGCCCAGAGTTCAAGCCCCACAACCGACCAAAAAAAATGTAATTTATAAATGATAAATTCACATTTTTAAAAAGATTTTGAGCTGCGTTATAGATTTAAAAGCCTTTGGGAAGTGGACTGAAATGCAACAAGCACTTACAAATTGCTTGTGTGGGTGGGTAACTATCACTCCAATCTTCAACCATCCACATAAGAAAAACAAAATGTAAGCCCTAGAGGAAGAAAGTGCTCTTCTCCAGGAGCCAGTGATGCTGGTTCACTTATCGATGTCCAGCCTGATGGCCAGCAGCAGGCATTGTTTCCCCATATGGAGAGAATGGGGGAGCCAAGGACAGAGGGGTTAAATGATATACACATGGCCTCAGAGCTAATCATTGCCAGGTTTAGCTAGGTTCTAATGAAGTATTGCTTTCCAAATCGAAAATATAAAACATAGCCAATGTAGGAAAGAGACCTTCATTTTCCAGAAGAATTAGGGCATCTTCCATGTGCTTTTAGATAGGATAAGTTTCATCCACTGGAACTGTTGATAATCGGCTACTTTCTGTTCATTTATTTAAGTTGGGTCCAGGAATCCCTGATGCTAGAGAAGGTTGAGCTCCAGCAATCTAGGAAGCATTTTCATGAAGCAATTATGACAGCAAAACTAGGCTAAAGTGGCCAGTGATCCTAGATGCCATTGGCTGTTGCTTACAGAGAAACCACAAAGCCATAGTACACGCTCTGCATAAATTCCTGGACTCGGCACAAATAAAATTTTGATCCATGACATCAAACCCTTAAATGAAAAGGCAGTATGTTTTTGTTTGACTTAATTTGACGCAAACTAAAATTGTACTCTATTTCTACAAGGAGTGGATAAGCAAGAATGTTCACAGGGCTCAGCCTATTTTTTAAGCTGTCATTAGAAATGATTAATATTTAAGCAAAATCAATAAAAATTGGATTTGGAAAAAATCAATATTTAAGCAAAAGCATTACAAATCACATGACTAACATTGACACCCTTCATATATTAAAAAGGTTTGTTTTCCTGTGGCATGAGGGTAAAGCTACAGCTGTATGAAGCAAAATTTTCAAGTGGTGATGTATTGGCATGAACCATAAGGATAAATCATTTTGAAAATCAACCCCAGTCCTTTAGAGAAAAAAAATTGGAGTAAATGCCAACAAATATTAAATTTCATGGTCAAATATATATTAAATGTAAGTACACATGGGTTTGTATATATGTATGTTATATATGTATCTTTAGCAAACTTTCTTCTGTCCCTTTTTACTTTCATAGTAGCTATGTCTAAAAAGCAGATGTGATTGTTTAAAATGGTAAGTATAATTGTATTTCACTTTTGTTGTGATGGATGAAAAGAATAGTATTCTTAAATTTAGAAATCATGGTACAGTCCCAATCCTAGAGGATTTACCAAACAAATATAAGCTATTTCTAACTGCTTGAAACTATCATCAATTCACTACAGTATTTTCTATCCTTGTGACCTCAACCAGATGGTGCATGGATGATATTATATTTTCTTGTACCCTCAGATGTTAGGGTTCCTCAAGTTGGATGACTAGATCCAGGATTTTCCTACCTGGCTTCTTAAAAAAGTTATCCTTTCTTAAGTTTTGCCCTCTTAGTTATTTGTGATCCAAGAACAAACAATGGAAGAAGACATTTACATATGTCTTCTAGGAGCCGGGAATGTGGCTTAATGGTAGAGTGCTTACCTAGCATATATGAAGCCCTGGGTTCAATTCCTCAGTACCACATAAACAGAAAAAAAACAAAAACAAACAGAAGTGGTGCTATGGCTCAAGGGGCATACGGCTAGCCTTGAACAAAAGAAGCTAAGGGACAGTGCCCAGGCCCTGAGTTCAAGCCCCAGGACTGGCAAAAAAAGTCTTTATTTACAACTTTTAAATTATTTATTAGATTTTTTATAATTCATAATTGTTTCTATCATTTATCATTCTTTAGTGCACCTCAGATTTAAAGTTCACTCTACCCTATGGTTCATGCAACTTTTCACCCTCACTCCGTCCACACTCCCCCATGTTCACTCAGCTTAGCCAAACTAGCCTTGACAGGAGAAAGAGAATTTCTCTTCAGGTTGAGCCACTTCTGTGGCATATGGTCCTAGCCTGAAGTTGCCAAGAGCATAGAATTCCACAGAGCTCAAGCATTAATATTACAGTATTTAATGTTTTCATTTATAGGCTTTTCTGCTAATTAAATGTTATCTCTTTACAAATACGCCAGGTCTTAAAGGACCTGTGGTTGAGGATGGGAGGGAAAAACTGGGAGAGAGCAAGGGAAAGGATGACCTTGTTCAAAAAGAAATGCACTTTTTAAAAAATAACTTTTTTATTGTGAAAATATTGTACAGAGGGGTTACAGTTACATGAGCAAGGTAATCAGTACATTTCTTACCCAGATTTGTTGCCTCCCCCTTTGATTTTCCCCTACCATCCCTTCCCTCCCAACCTCCTAAGTTACACTCCCTCACCCCCCTCACCCCCCCCACCCCCCACCCCCGCCTAAATTGTAAAGTTCATTTTTCGACATCGTGTCTTGTACGCTCATTCAATGGGTCAATCTGTATTCCTATTTAAACAATTTGTTTTTTCCCTTCCTTTCGCCAAATTTATACCGACATCAAATACAGTGAAAATAGGGATTATACCATGGGGGAAGGACATAGAAAGCAACAAAAGAAAATCACATGGTACCTTATAAATAGGTTAGAAACAATAGCAAGAAAGAAAAAACCACTTGTGTCCCTATCTTGGGGTTCCTTTTGCTTAACATCACTTTATCTGACCTTTTCTGCTTCTCCCAGACATATACTAGTTATTGAAAATAAAGGAAACCATGGGACCTATGTTTCTTTGGGCCTGCCTTACTTCACTTAATAAAATTTTTTCCAAGTCTTTCCATTTCCTAACAAATGGGGGCAGTATCATTCTTTCTGATGGAGGCATAAAATTCCACTGTGTATATATACCACATTTTCTTGATCCATTCATCTACTGAGAAGCATCTGGGTTGGTTCCACATCTTAGCTATGGTAAATAATGCTGCAATAAACATAGTTGTGCTGGTAGCTTTAGTATGGTCCTGTTTGTGATCATTTGAGTAAATGCCCAAAAGTGGGATTGCTGAGCAATAGGGGAGCTCTAGTGGAGACTTTTGAAGAACCTCCACACTGCTTTCCAAAGTGGCTGAACAAGTTTACACTACTGCCAGCAATGCAGTAGGATTCCTTTCTGGCCACATCCCCTCCAGCATCTGTTGTTATTAGAGTTCTTGGTTATAGTCATTCTAACTGGGGTGAGGTGGAATCTCAGTTTTGTTTTGATTTGCATTTCTTTTATGGCTAGGGAGGTTGAGCATTTCTTCATGTGTCTATTGGCCATCCTTCTTTCCTCTTCAGAGAAGTTTCTCTTTAAGTTTTTAGCTCAATTGTTTATTGGGCAGTTGTTTCTTTGAGGATTTGTTGTTGGGGGATTTAATTTTTTGAGTTCCAGGTATATTTTAGATATGAGACCCTTGTCTGTTGTGTGGCTAGTGAAAATCTTCTCCCAATCTGTGGGCTTTCTATTGATCTTGCTATGTCCTTTGCCATGTAGAAGCTCTGCAGCTTCATCCTATCACATTTGTCTAACTTTTGAGTTGTTGTGTTTCTGGGTCTATATTAAGAAAATTTTTGCCTGTGCCAAGGAGACCTAGGATTTCTCCTATTCCATCCTGTAATGTTTTCAGAGTGTCTGCTTTGACTATGAGGTCTTTGATCCATTTGGAATTGATTCTGGTGCAGGGTGATATATAAGGATCTAGCTTTAGCTTTCTACAAGTGATTAACCAATTTTGCCAGCACCATTTACTGAAGAGGCTGTCTTTCTTCTACTCTATTTTTTTTAGCTCCCTTATTGAGGATTAGATGGCTATATGTCTATGGGTTCATTTCTGGGTTTTCAATTCGATTCCATTAGTCCTGAGGTCTGTTCTTGTGCCACTACCAAGCTGTTTTGATTACTATGGCTTTGTAGTGAAATTTGGTATTGATGTTTCTCCAGAACTGTTTTTTCTGTTAAGGATCATTTTTGCAATTCGAGGTCTTTTATTTTTCCATATGAATTTTTGTATTGCCTCTTCTATTACCTTGAAGAATGAGGTTGGAATATTGATAGGTATCACATTGAATTTGTAGATAGCCTTGGGAAGTATTGTCATTTTCACAACCCTTAGCAAATCTTATCAGAAAAGAAGAGAACACACCTAAACAAACAAACTCAGGGATGAGAATGGAAACATCACCACAGAAATAACCAAGATTCAGAACATTATAAGGGAATACTTCACAAACCTTTATGCTACTAAGTTTGAGTACCTGGAAGAAATGGACGTTTTCCTACCAAATATGGACATGCTGAAACTAATCCAAGATGAGTTAAACCAACTTAACAGGCCCATATCAAGCATTGAAACAGAAACAGCAATAAGAGTCCTCCCAGCCAAGAAAAGCCCATACCGGATGAATTTACAGAGGAATTCTACAAGGCCTTCAAGAAATGCACTCTTTATCTGACTTATGTAACTGTAATCCCTCTGTACATCACCTTTACAATGCAATGAAAAAGTCCCCCCAAATATACAACTTGAAGAATATATTTTAGAGATTTTATAATTATGTAAGTAGCTCTCTCTTCCCTTCTCCTACCTCCTCTTCCTCCCTTTTGAGATTTGGTCTTGCTGTGGAGCTGAGCCTACTGGGCTCAAACTTCAGATCATCCTACCTCAGTCTCTTAAGTGCTGGGATTACAGGTATGTATTGCCATTCCTGACTAGAAAACACATCTTTCTTGCTAAAACTTCTTACTATTGTGTCAGAGAAATTAGTTCCACTTTGGGTAAAACAAAAATGAAATTACAGTGGCATTAAGAATGAAGAAATTTACTTGCCTGTCTTTTGATAAAAAAGTTAAGAGGTAAAGGCACAATGTGAAATGGCGCTTCACTATGACAGTGACTGCCAATAGTCTACTGGATGACTTTCATTCCAGAGATCTTCCCATTTTCTGTTATTGGGCAGGTGAGGGAGGGAGTAGAAGTATACACCCCTTCCCTTTAAAGACACATTCTGGAAGTTCCCTATCCTACTTATACTTTAGTCTCCTTGTCAAGGCCTTAGTCATATGACCACACCTAGCAGGAAGGCAAACTAAAAAACACAGACTCTATTTTGGTCTGAATTGCACTAATATAGGTAGGTTCTATTCTAACTACAATAGAAGCAAAGACTAACCATAAGAATAAGGCCAGAAGTTTATGAGAGTTCATATTTTCTTTCAAATTCATATTTTACAAAATTCAAGAAATGGAAACAAGATTTTGTTGTTGTTGCTGGTTTTGTTTTCTTTTCCTTTTGTCTTTTTTGTTGTTTATTTGTCTATGGGAGGGAAAGAGAAGACACAGAAATGGAGGGACAAAGGGTGAACAAATACACCAGTGATACTCATTAGACACTATTTTGAAAATGAACTATACAACTTGTAGGTGGGGACAGGAGGGAAAAACTTGGAAAGAGCTAGGGAAGGGGTGACATTGTCCAAAAAGAAATGTACTCTTTACCTTACTTATGTAACTGTAACCCCTCTATACTTCACCTCTACAATAACAGATCTATCTATCTATCTATCTATCTATCTATCTATCTATCTATCTATCTATCTATTTTAATTCCATACATTTAAAAAAACTGCAAAAGATTTTAAGATCACCATCATTCTTTCTTGGGTGGTCTATCTTTTATTTTTCCTGGAGTCTTCCCAAGATGGCCAGCACCATCAGTAATAGGGGTAATTCCTGAGACTTCGTGGAGGTCAGAATCCCTGCCACATTGGAACTTTTTAGTTCTCATGGATATGTAAACCTGAGTATTTGATCAATAAGTCAGATAAGAATTTCCAATTTCTTCTCTTACTAAGTTAGTCAACAGTCTCAGACCCTGGCTACCATTCCTTCAGCCATACAAGCTTCAGTTTTGACTTAAAGGAGAACACAGGATGACTGCCCTGCCCTTTTTTCCTGCCCATTACTTCTGGTTCTCCTTCCATAGCTCATTCTTTCCACCTGGTCTCAGACTGTTGGAAGTTTCTCCAGTCTTGGCCTTCCTCTCCTTTTCTCTGTAGTAGCTCTCAGGATGACATCATTAGCGCTTGTGACTTGAAGCATCAGCATAAGTGGATGACTCCCACATTTCCAGTAAATATATTTCCAGCCCAGAACACTTTTGTGCATTCCAATTGTTTAATCAATATCTACTTAGAGGCTTCAACGTTGTGTCACTCATCTCTGCTCAAAAGTCAACTCATGTGTTGTCCCTACAATTTAGTCTCTCATTTCTATTCTAAGTGGTTGGCAAACAGAAGCCTTCCAGCTTCATGGACTAGAAACTTAGAGGTCATGCAAAAGAATGACTGCTCACCCTGTCTTTCAATCTAGGCCAGCAAAAGATCCTGCCACAATTTTCCCTGAATCTCTCCACTGAACTAGCCCAAGTTCATGTGCTTCCAGGTGCCACAAGATCCTCCTGGCTAAGAACAAATAAGAGGAGAAAGGTAAGAAAGAGTAATTTAGGCAGGGTGAATTTGATCTAACTATATTATATGCAAGCTTTTAAATGTTACAGTGAAATTCCTTTGAGCAATTAATGTGTGCTAATATAGTTTTTAAAAAGTAAATAAATAAATAAAATGCAAAGAACCTCCTGATTTCCACATCCAATCCTAATCACTTTGCTTTCCTTCTTAAGTTACACAAGAAAAGAGCTTTAAAGACAGATGGATTGATCAGTCCAGCCTCTTCTGGTAGATGCTTCAGACTTGTAGCAGTATCCTTAGGAAAGAGCAATATCTTTAATATGATCCTAAATGTGCCATCTTTCATCTTAGGTCTGCATTTCTGATCCCTCACTTCATGCCTTCCAGTCACAATTCCTCCTTTCTGAATTTACCATGTCCTTTCCCCTTTTCAGTTGCTCTGAGGAACTGGCTGAACTCTTTGGCCTTGAATACTCTTCTCTAACCACCTGCAACACTTCCCTTGTTGCTCAAAAATCACACTCAGTTCAAATCCATGTCAATCTCTGTGAACTATCTTCCCCCAAACTCCACACTATGTTAGTTTCCCTTTTATCCTTAACTCCTTTTGTCCCTTTTTCCTAGAATTTATCATTGTTTATGGCTGTTAGTATGATTGTGTAATGGTGTCCTTTTTCTTACATGGATAAATGAAAACTCCGTGAAGGTCGAGCTTATAGGTGCAGTGTGTCACACCTGTAATCTCAGATACTTGAAATGTGTTGTAACCATGGTGAACATCTTTTAATGGACATAATTTTTAAATTTCTAATGACTACTTTGAAATAGTCTTCCCAGGTTATCATGTAGTATACATTACACATCAGAAGAAAACCTAGTGTGGGGGCTCACGCTGGTAATTATAACTATTTGTGGGCAGAGATTGAGGGGTTCCATTCAAGGACAGCCCAATAATAAAAGTTAATGAGACTTCATCTCTATCAATAGCTGGGCCCAATAGTTTTTCTTCTCACAGAGAAGCACAAGTAAGGCCTCAGCTCAGGCGAAACTATTTTGAAAATCTCCAGTTCAAAAGTGTCAGGGGGTGTTGTAAAAGTAGCAGAGCACCTGCCTAAGACGCTGGAGGTGCTGAGTTCAAACTCCAGTACAAACAAAACAAAAGTGAGAAAGAATTGTCACAAAGTTCCACTGTTGGTACTATTTCACTCTCACCAGTAATTTACAAGCTCTGTCTGCCAATATTTACTATTGCTATTCTTTTTTATTTTTTTTGTGAAAATGTGCCTCATTGAAGTTGTAATCCATGTTTTCTTATTATCTAATGCTATCGAATCTCTTATGTTTCTGCCCATACCTTTTCCATTTTTATTGGTCTCCGTTGTCTTTTTATTGTTAAATGGTAGCTGTGGTTTGCAAATATCAGACATATGCTTAATTTCAGATAGATGATTGCAAGTATTTTCTTCCAGTTGCTAAGTTACTTGTTTATTTTCTAAAAAGTCATTTTGCTTTGTTTTTGTTTGGTGGGATTTGAACTCAGGACCTAGCTCTTGCTAAGTACATGTTTTACCACCAAAGCCACATCATGGGTCCCTAAAGTAGCTTTTGAGAAGTAGATAGTTTTAATTCAGACAAAGTCTATTTTCCCTTTTGTTTTCTTTTTAATTTATTTTATTTTATTTTATTGTTAAGATGTTGTACAGAGGGGTTACAGTTACATGAGTAAGGCAATGAGTACATTACTTGTCAATCGTTGTTACCCCTTCCCTTGTTGTTGTCCCTTCCCTCCCCCACCTCCCACACTCCCAGCCCCCCATTGCCACCTGAAATTGTGAAGTTCATTTCCAATATACTGTACTGTGGGTATCCTTGTTGCAATGGGTCATCCTATGTCCTTGTTTTGGCGTTTTGTTATTTCCCTTCCCCTCCCCAGATTAGACAAATGTATGTACAAGATGCAGGGCACCAAAATCAAGTACAGTGACAACAGGGGATATGCCATAGGGAAAAGAACATACAAAAGAACAACAACAACAAAATAAAATCACATAGTACATTTAAAACAGTAACAATAAAGACAGATCTCTTGTATTCATATCTTGGAGTTCATTTCACTTAGCATCATCTTATATGGTCATTTGTACATGGTTTTTGGGCTTTCAGCTCATCTGATAAGATTATCCTATATGTATACTAATTATTGCAAATAAGGAAAACTATGAGACCTAAATTTCCTTGGGACTGGGTAACTTCACTTAATATGAATTTTTCCAAGTCTTTCCATTTCCTAACAAATGGGGCAATGTCATTCTCTCTGATGGAGGCATAGAATTCCATTGTGTATATGTACCACATTTTATTGATCCACTCATCTACTGAGGGGTATCTGGGTTTTGTTTTCTTTTATGGTGAGTGTTTTCATGTACTAAGACATCTTTGTTCACTCACTGTCAGGAGCACATCCTTTGTGTTTACCTAAAAGCACTGGAACTTTGCTTTCTTTGCTAAGATCCACACTTCATTTCCACATAAATTATCTATATTCTCCAGCACCAATTATTGAACCAATTTTCCTTTTTTATTATTTTATTAAAAATTAATTGTCCTTACAACTATTGATTCTTTCTTGAAGTCAATTCATAGTCTACCCTTATACCTTTATTAAGCTATCTTTATTGCTTTAACATTATAATAAGTTACAAAATTAGAACTGTTAAAATTTCCAACTTTGTTTTTTTAAACTGACTTTATAGATAAATTTTTAAAAGCTTGACATCTATTAAAAATTAGTCTATTTCTACTTATTTGATACTTTAAAAATTCTCTGAAATAAGTTCTAATTCTTATTATACTGAATATTGGATATTTTTGTTGCATTTGTTCTTTACTCATTTATAACTTAAGATAATACTGTGAACAGGATTGTTTTAATGTCATTTTCAAAATATGGCTTAGTAGTATAGGACAATGCAATTGATTTTTATATATTTAGCTTATTTCATGTGGCTTGTTCAATTATGCTAGTAATCATAGTATTATTAGTATCAATATTTCTACACATACAAGATGTTATTTTAGAATAAAGAGTTTCCTTCTTTATGATATTTTTCTTTATCTCAATATTATGTATAATTTTAGCTATAATATATCAGGATTTCAAAGATATTTTTCAGTATTAAGGAAAATTCCTTTCTATTGCAAGATTATAAAGAATTATCATGAATGAGAGATTTTTTTTGTTGCTGTTGTTTTGTTTTGTTTTCCATGTGATCATGCTACTTAAAATTAGGTTGTGAAAGGTGAAAAATATGTATTTGAATCCCTGAAGGAACCATATTTGCTTATATAAACAATATAAGCAAATGGAGATGTAAGAGATAAAGTGTAATACTAAAACCATTTCATTAATCTAAGAGGACAAGGTATACATAAAATAAGACAAGTAGAAAACAAATAAAATCATAGACAAATGCAGTCACATGAAAATTATTAGACTTTTATGTCTATATGTTAGAAACCCACAATACATCTTGGTATTACATTAAGCAGGTTATTTTCACTTAAACTTTAAAAAGCTTGAAAACTTTAAGAAGGAAATTCCAAGTCATCAATAATGGAAAACCCACAGAATGACAGCAGATTTTTCAACAGAAAATTTAGAAGCAAGATTAAGAAATTGTGTGTTTTAGTAGCTGAAAGAAAATAAATGCCAACCAGCATTATGATATCAGTAAAGGTATCCTTCAAAATCAAAGGAAAATTAACTTTTCATGATAAACCGAAACTTGGCACTGCAAAAGATATTTAAAGGAATCATACACACAGAAAGAAGATAAGTGCAGCCACAAATATAGAGAAAAATAAATCTCACAAATGAGGCATATAGAAGAACCAAACACTATAAAACCAATGAAATGTAAGAAGATACATGTTTTTTATAATGAATCTGAATGTTCATGGTTATAACTATCCAATCAAGAGATATAGACTGAAGATTAGACTACAAAACATGACACAAACCATTGTTGGCAAGAATAAATACATCTCACTGACAAAGACAAACATAGACTTAGAGTGAAGGAGTAGAAAAAGGTTTTATAAGTAAATGGGACCTCAAAGCAAGCATAAGTACCTATAATCCTATGTGACAAAGTAGATTTCAAAGCAAAATAGTTAAAGGTCATTTTGTATTGACAAAGTCACAGGTTAGGCACACGTAAGTACTGTAAAAGTATATGCATTGAATGCTGTGGTAAACAATTTCATAAAACAATTGCTGTTGGGTATAAAAATACAAAGACAAAGCATCTTGTACATCCCATTGTTGCAATGGGTCAACCTGTATTCCCATTTAAACAATTTGTTTTTCCCTTCCCCTTCAATAATTACACCAACATGAAATACAGTGAAAACAGGGGTTATACTATGAGGAAGGGACATACAAAGCAACAACAACAACAAAAAAACCACATGGTACCTTATAAATATGTTAGAAACAATAGCAAGAAAGAAAAAGCCACTTTTGTCATCTTGGGGTTCATTTTGCTTAACATCATCTTATCTCACCTTTTCTACTTGTCTCAGATATGTACTAGTTATGGCAAATAAGGGAAACCATGGGACCTATGTTTCTTTGGGCCTGGCTTACTTCACTTAATATAATTTTTTCCAAGTCTTTCCATTTCCTAACAAATGGGGCAATATTAGGCGAGGGGGGGGGAATGTAGTTGTGGAGATGGGAGGGAAGGGATGGTAGGGGAAAAACAAAAGAGGCAGCAATAATGTTTGATAAGAAATGTACTCATTACATTGCTTGTGTGATAGTAACCCCTCTGTACAGTATTTTCACAATAAAAAAAAAACTTATTTAAAAAAATACAAAGACAACCCAACACCATAATAGTGGCTTCAATGCTTTACTTTCATCAATAAAAAGATCTTCCAGACAAAGAAAATCAACAAGGAAAATTCAGCAGCATATGATTCTATAGCTCAAATGTATTTAAAAGACACTTGCAAAAAATTCCACCCAACAGTGCAAAATATACATTCATCTCAGCATCTACCAAAATTTCTCCAAAATTTCTCATATCTTAAGATATAAATTAAACATAACAAATACAAGAAAATAATATAATTTCCTGTATTTTTGCTAGACCTCAATAGAATAAAATCAGAAATCAACAAGAGAATTACAGTAAGTATCCACATACACAAAAACTGAATACTCTTTAATGTTCAAAGTGTTATCAAAGGAATGAAAGGGAAAATCAAAATTTTCTACAATGAAATTTAAATGAAGTACAAACTTCCAGAACCTTTTGGTTACACCAAAGGCAATTCTAATAGGAAAATTTATAGCTATGACTGTCCTAAAATAACTAACCTAATGAAGCACTTAAGTTTCTTAGTAAAAAAAAGACAAACTAAATTCAAAAGCAGTAGAAGAAAAGAAATCATAAAACAAAGATTATTGAAATGGGAACTAAAAGGACCAATGGATAAAATAGTCAGTTCTGGAAAAGATAAGCAATATTGAGATCTAAGTTAGAAAAATTAAAGATGAGAAAAGAGATATAATAAATGCCAATAAAATTCAATAGATCATTTGGAAATACTTTGAAAACATATATTATAATGAATGAGATCTAGAAGAAATGGATAAATTTCTAGATGCATATGACCTACCAAAAGGATACAAAACACTTAAACTATAGAAAGCAATTCAACCGCAGCAGTAATAAAGTGTCCAAAGCAAAGCCCAGGACTAGATGTATTCACTGCTCAATAGTATCAGACTGTTAAGAAAAATCTAACACCAACACTCTTCAAAATATTCCACGATAGAGGAATACAACTGAATGGATTCTATGAAGCCAGTATCATCCTGATACCAGAACCAGATGATGATATATCAAAAAGGAAAGAAGGAAGGAAGGAAGGAAGGAAGCAAGGAAGGAAGGAAGCAAGGAAGGAAGGAAGGAAGGAAAAGAGAAATTATATCCTATTGTGTTAAGTTGCAGAACTTATGCATGGCAAAGGACATAACAAGTAAGATAAATACAAAGTCCACAGCCTGGAGAAGATCTTCACTAGCCATACAACAGACAAGACCTCATATCTAAAATATACTTAGAGCTCAAAAAATTAAATCCCCTGGCAAAACAAATTCCCAAAGAAACAGCCACCCCATTAACAAGTGAGATAAAGACTTAAGAGACTTCTCTGAATAGGAAATCAAGAATGGCCAATAAATACGTGAAGAAATGCTCAACTTCTCTATCCATAAAAGAAATGCAAATCAAAACAACATTGAGATTCCACCTCACCACAGTTAGAATGGCTAGAATCAAGACTCTAATAATAACAGATGTTGGCAAGGATGTGGTCAAAAGGGAACCCTACTGCATTGTTAGTGGGACTGCAAACTTGTCCAGCCACTCTGGAAAGCATTATGGAGGTTTCTCAAAAGACTAAACATAAGGGTTGGGAAGATGGCTCAGTGGTAGAGAGCTTGCCTTGTATGCATGAGGCCCTGGGTTCGATTTCTCAGCACCACATAAGCAGAAAAATCCGGAAGTGGTGCTATGACTCAAGTGGTAGAGCGCTAGCTTTGAGCTGAAGAGCTGAGGGACAGCACCCAGGCACAGAGTTCAGGACCCTTGACTGACACAAAAGAAGAAGAAGAAAAAAAAAGACTAAACATAAGCCCAGCACCAGTGGCTCACGCCTGTAATCCTAACTATGCAGGAGGCTGAGGATCGTGGTTCAAAGCCAGCCCGGGCAGGAAAGTCCGTGAGACTCTGATCTCCAATAAACCATCAGAAAACTGGGAAGTGGCGCTGTGGCTCAAGGGGTAGAGCAGTAGCCTTGAGCTGAAGAGCTGAGGGACAGCATTCAGGCCCAGAGTTCAAGCCCCATGACTGACCCCCTCCCCCAAAATAAAAAAGACTAGAGATAAAGCTCCCCTATGGCCCAGCAATTGCACTCCTGGGCATTTACCTAAATGACCCCCAACAAGGCCATAGTAAAATTACCAGCACAGCTATGTTTATTGCAGCATTATTTACCATAGCTAAGATATGGAACCAACCCAGATGCCCCTCAGTAGATGAATAGACCAAGAATATGTGGTATATGTGCACAATGGCGTTCTATGCTTCCATCAAAAAAAATTATATTAACTGAAGAAAGCCAGACCCTCAGGTTTCCCTCATTTGTAATAACTAGAATATGACTATGATATTCTTAACAGGGGATCATAATAGCCCAATCGCTAAGTGCATAGGACCATATGAACTCCAGGAATTGGAAACAAGAGGTTCTTATTATGCCCTGTATGCAGTTCTTTTTTTTCCTGTTTTAGTTTTCTGTATCCTTTGTTTTGTATATAGATATAAGTTTATCCTATCTGTGGAAAGGAAAAGGAATCACAGAAACAGCAGGAAAAAGGATGATCCAATGTAGCAATGATACTCACTTGATACTCTGTTGGAAATTACCTATACAACTTGAGGTAGAGAGGAGTAGGGAGGCATAGTGGGATAAAATGAGGGAGAGGGTAAAGGTGTTTAAAAAGAAATGTACTCATTACCTTACTTATGTAACTGTAACCCCCTGTTCAGCACCTTTACAATAAAGATATAAAAATATTACATCCTAATTTCCTTGATGAAAATGGATGCAGAAATTCTTAATAAACTACTTGTAAACAAAATCCAGCAGCACATTATGGATAATGTACCATGATTGAGTTGTTTGTATTTCAGGGATGTAATAATCATTCAACATATGCCAATCAATAAACATAGTCCTAGCACATAAATGGCATAAGGACAAAAATTACATGGTCATCTCAATAGGAGCAGAAAAAGTCTTTGACAAAATTCAAAATCCCTTCATGATAAATGTTCTGAAGAAAGAAGGAATGGAAGGAATGACTTCAACATAATAAAAGTTATATGTGATATACATATAGCAGGTCTATACTAAATGGGGAGAAGCTTGAACCATTTCTGCTATCGTCAGGAATGAGACAAAGGCGTCCATTTACACCACTTATATTCAGTATAGGACTTAATAATAAGGCAAGAGAAAGAAATACAAGGGAAACATAGGAAAAGAAGTAATATCAATCCTAATTGCAGATGCTGTGATCCTATAGTTATAAGATCCAGAAGGCTCCACCATAAAAAACTACTTAGATATCATCAAGAATTTTGAGCAAAGTAGCAGTATGCAAAATTAGTACATAAAACCCAGTATTTGTTCTCTATATGAATGTAAAATATGCTGAGAACAAAATCTAGAAAACAGTACCATTTACAATAACATTTTTAAAACCCCAGAAATTAACAAAGCATAGAGATGAAAAGACTTTAACAATAAAAACTATAAAACTTTGATGAAAGAAACTGAAGAAGACACTAGAACATAGAAAGATCACCCACATTCATGGATTAGCATAATTAATATTGTGAAAATTCTATGCTACCAAAAACAGTCTACAGATTTAATGCAATTTGCATAAAATTTTAATTGTTATTTTTTCACAGAAATAATAAAATAATTCTAAAATTCATATAGAAACATCAAAAAACTGCATAAATAGCTACAGTAATCCTGAAAGTAAAGAGAATATTATAGTTATCATAATTCCTTTCTTCAAAGTGTACTACAGAGCCATAAGTCACAAAAATAGCATAGTATTGGCACAAAACAGACATGTAGATCATCAGAAATAGAAGATCCACAAAAAGCTCAGATGTCTATTACCATCTGGCTTTTGACATAGGCCCCCAAATCATACATTGGAGCTTATTCAACAAATGATATTGGGTAAACTGGTAACCTGCATGACAAACTGAAACTAGACTTCTGTCTTGTACCCTGAATATAAACCAATGTAAAATGGATCAAAGAACTAATGTAACACCTACAGCTGTAAAACAACTAAAGGAAAACTCTTGAAGATATAGGCATAGGTATCACTGTTCTAAATAGTAATGTAATATCTCAAATATAAGAACAAGAATTAACAAATGGGATCGCATCAAATTAAGAAGTTTTACACAGCAAAAGGCACAAACAGAATCAAAACACCTACAGAACATGAGGAAAAGTTTGGCAGTTACTCATTGGATGAAGGAATAACATTCAGAATATAAAAAGAACTCAAGAAGTTCACCACCAAATAATCAAGAAATCCAATTAATAACTAGGCAAATTAATTGAACAAACAGTCCTCAAAAGAAAAAGTTAAAAGGACCCATAAGTAGTTGAAGAAATGTTGAACATTCTTAGGAAACACAAATCAAAATGACACTGAGGTTCCATCCCACCACAGTCAAACAAATAGTGGTGAAAATGCAAGGAAAAAAGAATTCATGCATAGTGCCATCACTGTGGGAACTCAATATGGAGGTTCCTCAAAAATATAAAAGTAAAAAACTACCATATTATCACTTTGGGCCTACATCTGAAGGAATGTAAGTCAGCATACAATAGAGATACCTTTACACCTAAGTATATAACAATAATCAAACTATGGAATTAGACTGCATGTCCATAAACCCATGAATGGATAAAGAAAATGTGGCACATATACACAATAGAGTATTATTTTAATATAAAGAGTGAAATTATGCTATATGCCAAGAATATGGGTGGAACTGGAGATAATCATATTAAATGACATAAACAGACCGAGAAGGATAATATCACATGTTTTCTTTCAAATGTGGAATCTAGACCTGAAAAGAAAAAAAAACAGTGAGCCAAGTATAAAATTGCGATATTGTTCGGGGTTGGTGAACAGAAGCAGCAAAAAAAAAAAAAAAAAGAAAGAAAGAAAAAGAGAAGGAAAAGAGATGAGTTAGATTGAAATACTTCCTATGCATGTGTGAAAATACAGTGGTGAAACCTATTAAGAATTATCTAATAAAGAGGAGAAGGGAATAAGAATGAGACATAGTTGAAATGAGTTTGATTGAAGAACATTTTTATATGCATCTGTGAAAATATCACAATAATACCATTTGTATAAATTAATAGACACTAATACAATGTTTAGAGATTTAAATGTTAAAGAAGAGAATTATTTTTAATATTCATGTATTCATTAACTATTTCTAGCATTGTTTCTTCCTAACAGTAGTTCTAAACTTTTTCTGTTTCCATGTCCCTTCAACCTGAATATTTTAGATAGTGTTGTTGGTTTTTATAAGTTTTGTTTTTCTGGTGTTGAATTTTCACTTTCATTTATCTGACTATTTTTTGTCATCAGTTTCGAAGAATTCTTTTTTTCACTGGAAACAGAGTTCTGGATTGGCAGCTATTTCTTTCCAGCTTCTAAAGAAGCTACTTCCCTATTTCCTCACTTGTGTTGTTTCTGGGGAGAAGCCGGTCATTGCTTATGGGGCTGCCACCCTCAAAGCTTTCCATCAACATGACCTTTGCCAACAGAACAGTGTTGTATTCTCTACAGGTAACCTGGTCATTTTCTTTCATGGTTTAGATACTAGATCCTCTATGGGTATCTCATTATCTTGAAAACTGAAAACTCTCAGATGTTGATCTAACATTTGAGATAGGGGTGATCTTGCAAGTAAAGATTAAGAGTCCTGTGCTGCATGAAAAAGAAGTCTATGAAGTTTGAGAGTCAAGTCACGGTGGACAGTTTGGTTAAATATAGCACAAAAGAAAGGAGTTAACTTACTTCTAGAAATACATGAGACTGTCCCTATTTCCAAACTAAAGCACATGTGGATTAAATTAACAAAAGAAATGTAGTCTTTCCATTGCATATTACCTCACATTGTTTTATTAAGTTGGAAATAAATACAATTTAAAATGCTCCTTCCTGCACAGTATAACCTCTGTTTTCACTGTATTTGATTCCAGTGCCCTGCAACTTTTATATACATTTTTCTAATTTGGGGAGGGGAAGGGAAATAACAAAATACTTAAATAAGAATACAGGTTAACCCATGGTAACAATGAGATGTACAAGACGCTATGTTGAAAACAAACTTTACAACTTGGGGAGGGGGATGAGGGGAGGGAAGGGATGGTAGGGCAAGAACAAAGGAGGAGGTAATAATGCTGGATAGGAAAAGTACTCATTACCTTACTCATGTAACTATAACCCCTCTGTACATTATTTTTACAATAAAAAACATCTAAAAATAAAATACTCATTAGGAAGAGATGCTATAGAATGAAGATAGTACCAAGTAGTGTTGAAGTACTCATTTAGTTCCTCCATATAGATTGCACTATGTTCTAACTCCCAGAAGGCAAAGTATGAGTTACTCTGAGCCAGCAAGGGGTCAAGTAGCCCATATAAGGCTCATTTGTCGCTGATGCCAATGATGTTACCTCTAATATAAAAATGCTGATATCAATAGCATTGTAGTGGAGTTGATGTTTCTGTGCTGACATTGGCATCACTCTGTTGGCATCAAGCCTGTTGGCCCAGCTCTTCTATAGGCAATCATTATTGCATTTAAAGGATTCAGCCAAGGCCTCTTTCAGTATATTTCTATGCTGTATCTGTTTTTTAAGATCTGGCAATATATGATAAACAATAGTGGCAGCCAAAGACCCAAGAGTGAAAGAAACTTTCAATAAGTATCTCTCTGTGGGGACAGTAATATATATTTATTTCAGAAGGCTGACTTAGGAGGAAATTATGGAAGGTTCAAAGGGGTGACAGTGATGAAGATATATTGTATTCAGATGCTGCTTTGTTAAATGGCAACTCTACAACTACTTAAAGACAACAAAAAGAAAAAACCTTCTGTTTCATTTAACTTTTATTCTTTCATAATGTCTTGCTGATTTTTAATTATCTTTAAGAGCTATATGAAGAGGTTCCATTTCAACATGTCCATTGATGAGTACAATGTATCTTAGTCAATGCCATTTCTTACATTCTTTTCTTGCATCTCTCCCAACTCCATCCATTCCTTCAGGTTGCCTGGCTGCATTTTCACATATATGCATTGAATAGCATGACTGTTTCACCCATCCTTCTTATCTCCATGTTTCTGCACCCTTTAAGTCCCCCAACTTCTACAACTGTTCCAGCTAGTATTTATATTATAAAGCTGAACATGTATGGTTTATAGGAGTTATACCATTAGACAACTCCCTTGCTTATATTAGAACTCCCTCTACCCCTTCTTCTACAATACTTTAAAAACTTTTCCACTTCTTTCCATTTCCTTATGAGTGAAGCAATGTCATTCTTTCTGATGGAACATTGAATTCCATTGTGGAAACATAGGCTACTGGTCTCTGTCATTTGTAATAGCTAGACTATATCTGAGATATTCTTAGAAGAGATTCACAATGGCTCAGTAGCCGTATGAATATGACCGCATAAAATGATGCTTATTGAAATGAACTCCAAGAAATAGAAAAAAAGATTTCTTTTTAATTTAATTTTATTGTCAAGGGTGATGTAAGGAGGGTTACAATTACATACATAAAGTAGTGAGTAGGTTTTTTTTTAAATTGTGCTGTTTGCAGTTATTTCTTTTTCCCTCCGGCTTATTCCCTGATGTCACTGCTTTTTATTTCTGTGCCCTTTTTGTAGCCTTTGTCTTGTATATATGCTTATCTAATCTGTGGAATGGCAGAGGAATCGCAGAAATGGTGGGACGAAGGATGAACCAATTCAGCAGTGATATTCACTGGACACTATGTTGGAAATGAACTTTATGACATGGGGGAGAGGAGAGTCAGGGAGGAAGTGGGATAAAATGAGGAAGAGGGTAACACTGTTCAAAAAGAAATGTACTCATTACCTTACTTATGTAACTGTAACCCCTCTGGGCATCACCTTTAAAATAAAATTTAAATTAAAAAAAAACTTTTCTACTCTTCCAATAAGCTCAGAAAACTTCCTCTGAAATTTTTCCTCAAGTAGAAAGGTATTAGAAGCTCTAAAAAAAGCCAAAGAAATAGATGTAGCATGTGATGATTCCTAATCAAATAAAAAGTGTGGTGACTTAAAAGTCATATTTCACAAAATAGAAACAGGAGTTATAAAATAAAAAAAGAATGAGGAAGGAAGCCAAGTGCTGGTGACTCACGCCTGTAATCTTAGCTACTCAGGAGGCTAAGACCTGAGGATTGCAGTTCAAAGCCAGCCTGGGTAGAAAAGTTTCTGAGACTCTTATCTGCAGTAAACCACCAGAAAACTGGAAGTGGCACTGGGGCTCAAGTGGTAGAGTGCTCACCTTGAGCTGAAGAGCTGAGGGACAGTGCCAGGCCCAGAGTTCAAGCCCCATAACTGAAAGAAAAAGAAAGGAGGAGGGGGGGAGGGGAGGAGGAGGAGGAGGAGGAGGGGGGGGGAGGAAGAGGAGGAGGAGGAGGAGGAGGAGGAGGAGGAGGGGGGGGGAGGAGGAGGAGGAGGAGGAGGAGGAGGAATTAAGTTCAGGAGGAGGAGGAGGAGGAGGAGGAGGGGGGGGAGGAGGAGGAGGAGGAGGAGGAGGGGGAGGAGGAGGGGGAGGGGGAGGGGGAGGAGGAGGAGGAGGAGGAGGAGGAGGAGGAGGAGGAGGAGGAGGAGGAGGAGGAGGAGGAGGAGGAGGAGGAGGAGGAGGAGGAGGAGGAGGAGGAGGAGGAGGAGGAGGAGGAGGAGGAGGAGGAGGAGGAGGAGGAGGAGGAGGAGGAGGAGGAGGAGGAGGAGGAATTAAGTTCCTTGCTCTTCTCTCCAGTGCTCAATGTAAGTTGGGCATTTTACCATAGATTGGTATCTAAAGCAATCTGAGTGTGCAAATGTAGGTGATTAGGGTTGAAAATATTTTTGAGTGAGTCACAAGTGTCAGCATGTCAAGAGAACATGTGTGCAAACCCAGTAGGAGGGAGCTCTGCTCTGTAAAAGGTGTATCTAAGGAAGGGTGAAGAATTGGGAAAATAAATGCATTAAATCATCCCTTACAGCTTCAGTTATGCATGTCCCTCTCACATGCCAAATATGCTTGCTCGCACTCCAGGACTAACAAATGTCTTTTTCCAGTCATGGCCTCATGCTCAAAGTGCTGGCACAAATCTTGGCAAAAAAAAAAAACAAAAAACTTCTGATGATTCTCTACACATTTTGGAAAGTTGTATAACACCCTTGACAATCTGGCCTCTAACGCTCTTCCCAGCATCAATCCCTACACATTGTCAGCTGCTCCTCAAACATCCAGTGGTTTTCCTGTATCACTAACCATTCCAAAAATACATTATGCTCTTTTATGCACACATGCATCATGTCATCTCTCTCTTCTGCCTTAATTATTCTATAAGAATGTTGGTTCATTTCTGTCACCAAACACAAGTCTGTAATAAGAAATAAAACTGGTCTATCCTTAATAAACACATAGCACATAGCTTAGCACAGACTAAAAGCATATAAACTATGGGATTCCCTTATAAAATCCTTTGTATGTAGAAGGTCCAACTGAAGTAAATATCATTACTTTCCCTCCCAGGTCAATCACCACGACTCCATCTGAAAATGGAACTCCAATCTAAATACTGATCAGTAAGCAATGACTTTCAATTCATAATTGATGCACCTGTATATGAGCACAGTACATAGATAGATGATAGATGATAGATACTTAACAGATGGACAGAGGAAGAGAGAGGATAGATAGTATGGGTAAATAGATAGATAATGTACACAGTTTCTATTCATTGATTATCCAATATGACTGAGAATCAAATGATTAAATATAGCACATTCTAATTGGTTTGTGTTTCAGTGTACAATGTTGGGAGGAAATTGGAAGACAAGCCTACAGGTATAACATGGCAGAAGAAGAAAAGCAACAAAAGAAAGTGTAGGAGATGATTAAATGCTTCTGGATTTACACAGCAAAATATGGACAGTTTAAATGTCTTTGCTGTTTGCTTCTTTTCAAACTGGAGCAATCTCAAACACCCCCTGCTGCTCCAAGATTAATTGAGTTCTGCATGCTTTTAGCTTGCTTCGGGTACTAAGGAGAAAGAGTTTCCACAAAACCTGCCTTTGCCAGAGCAAAGAGAATATCTCATTAATGTATGATTAATAGCCATTCATGGAGTGATTAATTAGTCATTTTGACAATAAACTGAGTGTATGTGCATGCCTTTGCTGGACTCCAAGTTTCACATGTAAAAGAAAAGGAGAAAAAAGTCTTCTGTTTCCTTGTTTCCTCCCTGTACCATAACTATGGAAAAATCCAAAAGCCTTTGCATATTCTGGTCTTGTCTGATTTCATCTGTTTTTTCTTTAAGAACAACGTCCCTGAAATGGAAGCTCTCCAACATGATTGATGACTTCTCTTTCTATCTGCAAGTTGGAAATTCAGAAAAAGGATTTTTTTCCCTGTAGGTCTTTCTGCTTATTGGTACAAGAGTTATTTCCACTTTGCCGCAGAATTGATTTGCAACATTGGTGTATGAGTTTGTATATTTTTCTCACTGGCCCGTCACAAAGCATAAGTCAGCAAGTCTTCTGCAATATGATGGATTGTGTAGCCAGGAGCCTTCTAGCAATGTTTCCATTAAAAGGATGAGCATATTGTCATTAACTTGGGGGAACTAGAATCATCCAAATTCTATACTTTGACATTTCACAGCTGTTTTATTTAGTAGCACTGATTTCCCCCATATCCACTAGGCCCAGGGAAGATGCCTCTAACACTCATTTCCCCCTCTAGAAAATAAAGACATTAGGAAAACATTAAAGGATCAATTGCAGTAGTTCTAAGCTTATATTCTGCCTCTCTTCAAATAATATCACTCAAAAAATGGAAGAAAATAACAAAGAGAAAGGAATATCTGCCTCAATGGTTACAAAAAAAAAAAAAAACCCAATCAGATCAGAATATACTAAGGTATCTTAAGGATTTAACTGAGCAAAATCAGAAGAAATGACAAACCAAACCTAGAGTCTTTGGTTTCCATTTTGTTGTTAAGACTCTTTGGCTTTAGTAGCACAGCAATGCTCACCTCCCCTTCTCATCTACTCATTCTTCTTTATCTCTATATACTGTGATGTACAGTGTACATGAGGATAGACGTGGGTACACTCATAAAGCTTTCTAGGAACACATCAGAAAATAAGTAAGTACAACAATGTCATGAAATTAATATAAAATTAAATGTAAGGCATCTTGGAAAGTCACCACAGTGGCTAGAAAGCAGCTACTGACCTTAAGACTCTTTAAACTGATGCTCAGTACTTAGCGCCATGAGTGTGCATGGGGGTGTTCATGCAGCCCTCGTAGCACCGTTACTTTGTGTCCTTTAGAATTCCTGTCCAGAACAGTCTATTTTACAGCCAGATCTTTGTAGCTAAATCAGAGCTCCAACAGCGCTAGGACTGGCATCTCTCTCGAAAATCTAAACAACCACCATCTATCCTCATGAAAGATGAAGAAAGGCTACCATTCCAAAATCCGGTTGCATGGACACACTTATCATGTTATTGGAAAAGAGGTAGATGGAAAATGGCATCTTTTAACTCCTGTCAAGTCACATATTAGTATTTCCATTGCTAAAAGAACACATGAAATCATACTGTTCACTAATTTTCACCCATAGACATGCTTACATTACCATTTTCCCAAATAGTATGCCTTAGAAGGGCAAATTACAGGCCATAAGGGCAGAGAGCATGGGAAATACAGCTAATTCCTTTTTTTTGGCACTTTAAAACAGACTTTTCACATTTCACAGATGTATCTTCTAATCAATGGCATGTCTTAGTTTAATTGGCAGCATTTTATTTCTTAATGGAATATAAAATATTAGCATGACTTATAACTGATGAAGTTTTAGATTTGATGAAATATGTTAAGTGGCTGCCACAAAATTCTGAGTTGCTCCAGCAGATAGCTTTTGGACAGTACCAGCTGAGATATTACTAAGGCAGGATAGTAAACCCCCATCACGCCACTGCAAGCTACTAGGCTAAACATTTAAAGTTCAAAAGATGTGAATTTGGATGGCAGGAAATTCCTCAATTTTAACAATAACTTCATTGTGAAAAGTCTTAATTATGGAAACAATTTTTTGTTATTATTTAGGTTAGAGATGGGGACTCAAACTCAGTATCTGACGCTTTCACTCATTGTCTGGCATTCTGCCAACTGAGCCAGGTCTCCAACCCTGGAAACAATACTTAAAAAAATGGAAAACAATTAAATTCCCAAGGAATAATAGTAATAGAATAACTCTGTTTCCTGAAATCAGTATAGTAAACCTAATAGGAATTAATAGATCACTTCAAAGTCACTTGACAACACCCATTACCAAACTTACCATAAAACTAAATTATATGTCTTCAAGAAAATTCAATCAATATTGTATCCAAGTCCTTCTCTTATTTTAGGTGACTTCAAGCCTGTACTAATAATTTTTTGATTTTTTTTGATTTGCTCTAAATGTTTGAATTCAAGTGAAATATTGCAAGTTAAGAAACTAGTAAGTCTCCTATTCCTATTTATTCTTAAGGCTTCTTATGCTTTTGCATTTGGTCCTTTGAAAATTTTAGATAAATTATTGATTTTTTAAAATCAATGCAATTACATAATAATATGATCACATAAATTATTAATAATAAAAATAAGAGATGAGCTTTATGTTTGCTTTAAGGAAGACTTTTGTAGAGTCTATAATAATAAATCAACTTACTCAGAAAGCTGTTACATTGTCTTCTATTTGAAAGAGAACTTATCTTTCATAACTAGTACTTAAGATTTATCTATCTAAATGCAAGAGAAAAGTGGGTTCTAAGTATCTAACTAAATCATTACTGTGTTTGAATTCCTTGATAGATATTCATTAATCAGAATCTCTAGAAAGTAGGACCTGCAAAAGGCAGTAAAAATCTGTTCTCTCTTAATCATATAAGTTAAATAAAAATTAGGAAGGTAAATGGCTTTCAAAATTTTTAATATATTACAGTCCCTCTTAAACATTTATCCAGAGAGTACACATATATTTACTAGCATAGTAGTATAACAGTACAGTACAATCACACATAGACTATATTAAATTGTAAGAAAACAGAGATTTTTCTGTTAATCTAAGAAGCAACGATAAACCAGCCTGAATTTTTTAATATTTCCTTTTAATAGAAAGAACTGATGACCACAAGGGAATTATACTCAATTATCAGCAAGACCAAATTCAAAGAAATGAGAACTAGAGACTAATTGTAATTTGGGTACATATATACATTGGATGTAAATTCTATTAATTAATTAATTTATTTATTTATTTATTTGTCATCATGGGGCTTGAACTCTGGGCCTGGGCGCTGTCCCTCAGCTCTTCAGCTCAAGGCTAGCACTCTATCACTTGAGCCACAGTGCCACTTCTGGTTTTGTGAGTGGTTTATTGGAGATAAGAGTCTCACGGACTTTCTTGCCATGGCTGGCTTTGAACCATGATCCTCAGATCTCAGCCTCCTGAGTAGCTAGAATTACAGGTGTGAGACTCCGGCCCCCAGTAATTCTATTAATTATTAGAGTGAATATTTATTCTATGAAATCATAATTGAAATATTCACTTAGAAGTTTTTATATTTAAAATGACATTTACAATATGTGGAGAACTATTTTTCTTCATTGGATAATAGTTTCAACAAAATGTGTATAACAGAAAGTAAGATTTTGAGTGAAATCACAAGATATTTTACTATTGATAGTGAATTTGTGTGTGTGTGTGTGTGTGTGTGTGTGTGTGTGGTCTTGGGGCACAGACTCAGGATCTGGGCACTATCTCTGAGCTCTTTTGCTCAAGGCTAGTGCTTGAGCTGGTTAATAAGAGATAAGAGTCTCATGGACTTTCCTGCCTGGGCTGGTTTTGATCTGCTATCCTAAGATCTCAACTTCCTGAGTAGCTAGAATTATAGGCATGAGCAACCAGCACCTGGATAATGATGAATGTTTTTTTAAATATAGAAATATAGATAGGGACTTGCAGGTGTGTTATAACCCTGGTGGATAGACCTGAGTTCAAGATCCTTCATCAAAGCCACAGAATTGTTGCAATCATGCTAGACAAGTCCCTTACACCTGCCTTGAGGAAGAGGGGAAACTGACAGCAACAGGTTTCAATTCAGTAATTTCAGGATGATTTATATGAATTTCCCTGATTGGGATTGAATTGTTCTATAATCTCATAATGATAATGTTTCTGACCTGATCTACCACATGGATTCCCCATTCTACTTAAAACTATCTTCCTTAAGGCCTGTTAATTCCAGGGACTGTGCCCACTATATAGCCAGCAATGCAGAAACTAGAAGAGTTAGAAAAACATAAGAGATTTAACAGATGCTTCAAGTATGTAATAATAGATCCCGTAATAAAGGAAAATTGAAACATGAAAGATAGATAGGAGAAGTCTACATTGGGATTTGTGAGAGACTTCACAAGACAACATATCCCAGGAAGATGTCATTAGCATGGAAGGACAGGGACTATGCTAGACAGAGGAGGACAGCATACAGTAGCCATGAGGAGGAAAATGACATACACCAGCATCATGTTCTTGAAAACAGCAGTGCTGTTTCTAAAGATTCAGGATTGCAGTCATACTAGGGTGGGCTCTGAAGAGTTCTCTGAGTCCCATGCTAAGGTGTGGAATTTTCTCACTCACAATGGGTGAAGGTAGTGAAACAATGATTTCAAGAGAATGATGAAAAGTGTGATGTTGGTGATGTATTGTATACATCAACTGACATATTGAATTGAAATGCCTTTGTACAACTACTTAAAGGTGATTTAAAATTATATAAATGAAATAGATAAAAAATAATTTAAAAATGATATTTACATACCTCTGTGGCCATGCCCCCGAGAGCTGCATTGTGTGTGTGCGTGTGTGTGTGTGTGTGTGTGTGTGTGTGTGTGTGTGTGTCTGTGTGCCGGTATTGGGGTTTGGACTAAGGGGCCTGAGCACAAACAAAGCAGGGCTGTTCTACACAGTCTGTTTCCTTCAACTTGCTTTTAACTGGTGGTACCCAAAGAGCAGCAAATTGCATTTGGGGATTGAATAGAACTGAAAGAGGAAAAAGAAAGTAAAGCAAAAATAGCACATGCATTTGCAGTTTGAGCATCTTAAGAGATTCCACTGGAGATGTCAGGGAGCAAAGAAGGGAATAAGGAAGCCAGTCTGCATTGAAGCATTGTTAACAAAACTCAGGTACTGGTCTTATAGAGAGAGACACAAGTACCTGAACTCCTTCGCTCTGTTTGATTACTTGTGTAAGAACTTGCTAGTTTTATTTAGGAATCTCTAGCTGGAAATGGAGTCTCTTATATCCATCCAGTACTAGCACTATATAAATGAAATAGCAGTATAAAGCAACAGACGGATATCTGCAGCTATGCATATTAATGGTGTGCTCACATTTCCCTGAGATTCAGAATTTGTATCGAGCTTCCTTTCTCCACCAAGTGCATAGGGGCACAGTACAGGTAATGTGTGCAATCCTACCTTTAAAACAAATGCAGTCTCTTAATCAAATATGACCCTGGGTAGCAGGGGAGAGAAATCTTGAAAATACGATTTTTATTTTATTGCTTGCCCTTCCAGACAAGTTTTGGCTCCCTGCCTGCCAGCTGCTGATGGGAGAGCTAATCCAAGTGACAAGGGAGCCTGCAGTGGTTCTTGCAAAGAAAAAAGAAAAGAAAAGACAAAAGCATTTTAAAACCCAAACAAATTAAGCTATTCTTAACATTTTAATTGTTGTTATGTATAGAGGGATTACAATTACAAGAGTCAGGTAATGAGTCCATGTCCTTCTGTACAATGTCTTCTATTCCCTCACTCTCTCGGAGTTCCCCCCTCCCATCTCCACTCATGAGTCTTATAGATCACTTTCATCAGTGTCCTGTGAGCTTCACGGCTTCACTTTTTCACCCTTTTCCCCTTGAGTTCTGTGCCCTTTCCCCACCCTCCCAAAGATATACGTGCAAATAAACCATATATAAAGAAAACAGAACCATCAACAAAAGAGACCTCTTTCCTCCATACCTAATTCATATGGAACAATAAAAGGCCCCGAATAGCAAAAACAATCCTTAACAGAAAGAACAGTGCTGGAGGAATATCAATACCAAATTTCAGTCTCTACTAAAAAGTCATAGTAATCAAAACAGCTTGGTACTGGCACAAAAACAGACCTCAGGACCAATGGAATAGAATTGAAAACCTAGAAATGAACCCACAAACCTATAGCCACCTAACCTTCGATAAGGGAGCTAAAAAATAGAATGGAAGAAAGACAGTCTCTTCAGTAAATGGTGCTGGCATAATTGGTAATCACTTGTAGAAAACTAAAGCTAGATCTTTATATATTACCCTGCACCAGAATCAACTCCAAATGGATCAAAGACCTCGGAGTCAAAGCAGACACTCTGAAAACATTACAGGATGGAATAGGAGAAACCCTAGGTCTCCTTGGCACAGGCTGAAATTTTCTTAACAGAGACCCAGAATCACAACAAATCAAAGAAAGGTTGGACAAATGGGATTGCATGAAATTACAGAGCTTCTGCATGGCAAAGGACATAGCTAGGAAGATCAATAGAGTTTGTTCTTAGATGTATTTAATTTTAAATAAATATAAAGGCATTGTGCCTTTGTGTTTCTCCCAGAAGAGTGTCCTCTTTTGGTCTCACTGTGTGTGAGTGTCTAGAATCCTGTATATTATCATATCACAGTGTATTTTGGATTGAAGCTCCTCATATCCGAGAAAACATAAGTTTATCTCTTTCTCCTATGCAGTTAAGCTGTATGTAATAGAGACTGAGTCCAAGTTGGAAAGAAGCTATGTTTCAGGACAAAGGGGGCAAGAATGTACCCCAATAATCAAGACCTCTCCTTAAATCCTATTTTGCCTGAAGACCTAGGGATCGTGCCTGCCCTTCCCAGAACTTCCTGATTGAGTTTTTCATCTTTCTTTCTAAAACCATGAGCTTTACCTCTGAGCAGGGAAGTAGACACTGAAAACGCCACAGCTTTGGGACAGTGGCCTGAGCAGTTATAGCTTGTTGATGTCTAGCTTATCAGAAAGGAAAAGAGGAGCTTCACTGAAAGTGTGCTGAAAATTTGTATTTGAAGGGAGACTGCACAGCTGTAAGAGGAAAATGCATAATGACATAAATCTAATCTCCCTTCTCATCTGTTTGTTTTCAGTTTTATACTAAGAAATGGAATTGCAGTTGAAAAGCACAGTAAATAATATTGGGTTATATATGATCTATCTATGTATATAATATGAGCTAAGAAATATATGACATTTACACACATAAAACACACAGGCAAATCTACATATTATATTAATAACAATAAGCATCTTTTTTGGATTTTTTTTTTTTTTGGCAGTTGTGGGGCTTGAACTTTGGGCCTGGGTGCTGTCCCTCAGCTCTTCAGCTCAAGGCTAGCGCTCTACCACTTGAGCTACAGTGCCATTTCTGGTTTTCTAGTGGTTTATTGGAGATAAGAGTCTCACGGGCTTTCTTCCCCGGGCTGGCTTTGAACCATGATCCGCAGATCTCAGCCACTTGACTAGCTAGGATTACAGGCGTGAGCCCCTGGCGCCCGGCTCTTTTTTAGATATTTAATAGCCATTTAAATTTTTTCCTATGAACTGTCTGTTCAGAGCATTCAAGTCTCTCTCTCTCTCTCTCTCTCTCTCTCTCTCTCTCTCTCTTTCTCGCTCGCTCGCTCTCATGCTGGTACTGGAGCTTGAACTCAGGGCCTGCGTGCTCTCACTGGGCTCTTTCCCTCAAAGCTTGTTCAAAGCTTGTGCTCTACCACTTCAGTCACAGCTCCACTTCCAACATTTTGTGGCTCATTGAAGATAAGAATCTCATGGACTTTTCCTGCTGAGGATGACTTAGAGCTGTGATTCTCAGATCTTAGCTTACAAGGGTGAGCCACCAGCTCCTGAGCTCTTTTTCCCTTTTACCTATTGCCATTTCTATTTTTCTTATTAACAGGAGTTCTTTATTTTATGAGAGCACTTAGCTCTTTGTAATATGAGTCATGAATTTCCCCTCTGTGGTTTTGTTTTAGTATGTAATGTTTGCCACATGTAAGGTTTTCTGATCACAGGTAATCATTGAATTGTATAATATCTGAATTTTGAATTATATCAAGAAATTTCTCCATTAATTCAAAATTATGAAAGATTCTTCCATGTTTTAATTTGCATGCATTATTTTTATGGTGAAGTAATTTGTTTCTTTAGTAGTGGCAAATGTTGTGAGAAATAGACTCAATTATTTTTTTCAAATATCAATCCAATTGTAATCAAATATGGACCAAGAATCTTCTTCTTTCATCACTAGATTTGAAATATCACTATTGTTATATTATTATTATTATTTATTTTTTTGTCGGTCATGGGGCTTGAACTCTGGGCCTGGGCGCTGTCCCTCAGCTCTTCAGCTCAAGGCGAGTGCTCTACCACTTGAGCTACAGCGCTACTTCCAGTTTTCTGGTGGTTTATTGGAGATAGGAGTCTCATGGTCTCTCCTGCCCGGGCTGGCTTTGAACCGCGATTCTCAGATCTCAGCCTCCTGAGTAGCTAGGATTACAGGAGTTAGCCACCAGTGCCTGGCTTTGTTATATTATTTCTGTATGCACTTTTGTCTATTTGGGACTCTCAATTCAATATTACATGTTTCTTTTCTTCTATTTAGTGGTGTGTGTGTGTGTGTGTGTGTGTGTGTGTGTGTGTGTGTGTGTGTGTGCACGTGTGTGTGTGTGTGTGTACATGCTCGTGTATGCATGTATATGTGTGTGTTCCAGTACTGGAGCATGAACTCAGGACCTCTGGCTCATTCTGGCTTTTTCACTTACAACTGGTATTCTATCACTTGAGCCATACCTCCAGCTCTGGTTTTATGTCTTATTTCACTTTTACAGTCTAGCCTACACTTTATCTAATATGATGCTCTCCCTTAGTACTCCTACTTTTGAAAACATTTCCTGATAATTGCTTTATTTTTCCATAGGACACAATAATTGCTTTCACCCCCCCAATAATTTTGTATATATTTTTATTAATACTGGGAGTTTGTTCACTTGTAAGGTAATGTAGAGAATATTAACCATTATACAATTATGTCAGGGTCCAGAAATATGGTATACATTTCCATGTATTCGAGTTTTCTTTTAAGAACATGTTTGTGTGTGTGTGTGTGTGTGTGTGTGTGTGTGTGTGTGTGTGTGTGTGTGTCAGTCCTGGGGGCTAAACTCGAGGCCAGGGTGCTGTCCCTGAGCTTCTTTTGCTCAAAATCTAGTGCTCTACCACTTCTAGCTTTTTGGGGAGGAGGTGTAGTTAATTAGAGACAACAGTTTCACAGACTTTCCTATACAGGCTAGTTTTGAACCATTATCCTTACATCTCAGTCTTCTAGGTAGCTAGAATTAGTGTTTTGTTTTTGTTTTTTCCAGGTTTTCCATGTTTCTTGCTACATTTATTTTCAACATTATTATCTTTTTTTGCTATGATAGATAGGAGTCTTTCTTTTTATTCCATCTTCTGCTGGTTCTTTTTAAATTGTTTTTAAATTTACTTCTACATAATTTAAAAAATCATCTTTGAATAATTGTACAAAGGAGGTGCCATATAACAAAGCAGTTTGTGAATAAAATATATTGATAGTTCCTTAATTAATTTTATAGTTTTTAATAATTTTTCAGGGGCTTTTTAATTAAATAATCAAATAAATAAAAGCAAAAAGACTGCAGCTATGGCTCAAGTGTTAGAGCTCTTATCTAGCAAGCATGAGGACCTGAATTCATTCTCCATTACTGAAAATGAAAACAACTATCTTTACTAATATCTCTCCTACAAATGGTCTATCTCCCTTACCAAATGAAATGACATGCATGAAAATAGTTAATTCTTGTCTGAATGAGAGTTCTTAAAATTTCCCAAATACCTATCAAAAGAGATAGTGTGTTGATATCTTGGGGTTCATCTTATATGGTCATATGTACATAGCTTTTGAGCTTTTCTGCTTATCTGATAAAATTATCCTAGACATATACTAATTATTGCAAATAGGGGAAACCATGGGACCTATATTTCTTTGGGTCTGGCCTACTTTACTTAATATGATTTTTTCCAAATCTTCCCATTTCCTAACAAATGGGACAGTGTCATTCTTCTGATGGAAGCATAGAATTTCATTACACACACACACACACACATCACACATCACATCACATTTTCTTGATCCATTCATCTACTGAGGGGCATCTGGGTTGGTTCCATATCTTAACTAAGGTGAATAATGCTGTGACAAACAGCTGTACTGGTAGCTTTACTATGGCCTTGTTTGTGATCATTTGGGTAAATGCACAGAAGTGGGATTGTTGGGTCATAGGGGAGCTCTATGTGTAGTCTTCTGAGGACCGGCCATACTTCTTTACAGAGTGGTTGAACAAGTTTACACTCTCACCAACAGTGCAATAGGTCTTTCTTTGTTTTTGTTGTTTTTAATGTACTATGTGATTTTTTTTGTTTCCTTTGTATGTTCTTCCCACTATGTTATATCCCCTGTTGTCACTGTACTTGATTTTGGTACCCTGCATCTTGTCTACACATTTGTCTAATTTGAGGAGGGGAAGGGGAATAACAAAACACTGAAACAAGGATGCAGGATGATCCATTGTAACAATGATACCCAAGAGACAGTATAGTGGAAATGAACTTTATAGCTTTGAGTGGGAGTTGGGGGAGGAGTGAGTATAGTGGAAATGAACTTTACAACTTTGAGTGGGGGTGGGGGGGGAGGAGTGAGGGAGGTAGAGGAGGGAAGGGATAGTGGGAAAACAACAAGGGAAAGGATAACAATGCTTAACAAGAAATGTACTCATCGCTTTACTCATGTAACTGTAACCCCTCCGTACAACATCTTTACAATAAAATAAAAAAAAATAAAAAAGAGGTAGTGAGGCCCAAGAGGTTGAGCACCAGCTGTGATAAAGAAGCAGAGAGCATGAGATGTTGGCATTGGAGCACCAGTACCAGTATGAATGAAAGGAATGGGGGAAGAAAGACACTGACAAAGACAAGGAGAGAGACTGAGAGATGGAGAGAGGGTCTATTTTTTCATCCATGTATTACACTGCTAGATTCGATTCCTGGAATTGTTGTTCTTTATACTAACCTTCTCTTGAAGCTTTCCCTCACAAACATTATAGGATAGAGTTGACCACATAGCTATTTGTAATAGCTATCCATAACAAGGAATAGTGAGATTGTCAGATCAGGGCAGTTTCAGTCCTGTGAATCTGGGCTCTGGGTCAGCTTCCCTGGATCCCTGATTGTGGAGAGAATGGTAGGCGCTAAACAACATCTAAGGTCTATTAGGAAGAAAACTGGAGGAGAATTCACATTGGGTTGATCAATTGCCTGTTCCATACTTGTGATCCCTCCCCCCAAACCCCATGACATTTTACTTCCCACAATTCATTTCTGCATTCCTTTGTTATCCTCTGCCATCAGCAAATTTTCTGAAAATATATACGCTCTGAAAGGCCCATTCACAACCTGGAGAGTAGTTGACACTTAGTAAATACATGTTTAATTCATTCATTATTTTCCTCCTTGACAGCACAAGTATCAAAACTATGCCTCCTTAGGTCACTGTCTATCACAAATACTTTTGTGTAGCTTCATGATTTGATTGGTGTGTCTACCTCGTATTAATTACCACCCACTAGCTCACACCTGCCAAGATGTTGCCATAAGTTTGAGTCCAGTAGACCTTGTGCTTTGACTTAGCTAGAGTGAAAATGAATCTCATTCATCAAGATGCTCTCTCACCTGGATCCCCTTCTGGCCTCTTTGTAGAATGGCTGGATGGACCTCATGTACACTGAGGCCAAAGGACAAAGCTTTCCTCTATGAAAAGTAACTGGCTCCCACCTGGATAAAGCTGGTGTCCTAGGCCTCATTAACACCATTTTCTAATCCCGCAGAGAGGTCCCAGACAGACATCCTTGAGCAGCACGAACAGCAGGCACTCTGTGTTCTACAGTGGCCAAATCCCAGTCCAGGGGAGCCAGGGAACATCTGGTATGATTCTGCACCATAGGGTGGCTGCAAAACATTCAATATTTAAAGAAACAGATTCCCCAACCTTACCAGTCCCTGGAGCTGTAGCATTTGAAGAAAGATTAACTCCCAAACTCAAAGCTGCTTTCTTCCCCTCCTGTCTTGGCAGCAACAGTCAAACATCAAATGACCCAGTGGCTCTTTTCCTCCCCCAGCACAATCTGTATATAAGCAGAATGTTGATTCTAGGAGTCAGTAAGATGTTTTATTTATTTCAATTAGAAATCATTCTAAGCAGGTCTTTGGAAAAGACCAAAATTTAAAATCCTGATTACTTCCTTAGAAGCAAGCCCTGACCAAATTTCCAGCAATTTCTCTGATTCCATGTTAAAAGTATTGAAACATCTTCTAAGCATTAACATCTAGCCAAAAGTTAGTTGAGGGCAAAGAATTATTTTATGCATTCTCTGAAAGAATTTATGGACTCAGCAAAGAATCAAGTAAAATAAAAAAATCATCTTTTGGTTGTTCACCCCAAAGGGTCATTTCTGGAAATGTCATCCAATGAGGATGTTAAAATTCACACATTAATATAATAATATTAATTAATTTTATTTCTTGAGCATACTTTAGCACCTCTCTCTGACAATGAAAATGTCCACATTTCTTTCACCAATGGATGAGAAGAACTCGGAGGCATACCACTCTTTCTTTTACCTGGACTTCTTTGTATTTTATATTCTAGCTTCATTTTTTTAATATAAAAGCTTAGGAAAGCACCTGGAATCCTAGTTACTCAGGAGACTGAAGACTGAGGATCATGGGTCTAGGCTAGCTAGTGCAAGGATGTTTGTGAGACTCTTTTTTTGTCAACAAACAATTTAATAGAATTTAGTAGAATCTCCATGCTTAAACATGGGCTGCTTGGACTAGCTTTGAGACTCGTATCTTGAATGAACCAGCAGAAAGCAGGAAGTAGAGCTGTAGCTCCAGGTAGATATCTAGCCTTGAGAGATAGAGCCAAGCCAGCATGCAAGCCCCGAGTTCAAACCATAATGCCAGCAAAATAACAAATAACAAAAAAAAATATTGGTTTTCCTAATCTTTCTTTCTTTTGATATATTTTTTGTCAGTCATGGGGCCCTAAACTCTGGGCCTGGGCCCTGTCCCTCAGCTCTTCAACTCGTGAGACTCTTTTTTTTAAATACTTTTTTATTTTAAAAATACTGCACAGAAGAGTTACAGTTACATGAACAAGGTAATGAGTACATTTCCTATCAAGCAGTTACCTCCTCCTTTGTCTTTCCCCTATACTCTCTTCCCTCCCCACCTCTACAACTACACTCCCCCCTTCTCTCCTCCCCCTACTCCCTACCTACATTGTAAAGTTCATTTTTCAACGTAGTGTCTTGTGCATCTCATTGTTACAATGGGTCTACCTGTATCCCTACTTAAGCATTTTGTTTTTTCCCCTTCCCCTCCCCAAGCTAGAGAAGTGTATAATCAAGATGCAGGGCACGGACATCAAATACTGTGGGGAAGGAACATACAAAGAAACAAAAAGATTTTAAAGTTTTCATCATAGAGGTCCTTCACTTCTTTAGTTAAGTTAATTCCTAGGTATTTTATTTTTTGAGGGGCTATTACAAATGGAGTTGCTTTCCTAATTTCAGCCACACTTTTCGCATTGTTGGCATACAGAAAAGCCATTGATTTTTGGGGGTTAATTTTATAACCTGCTACTTTGCCAAAGTTTTGAATCAGCTTGAGTAATTTGGGAGTGGAGTCTATGGGATTCTTTAAATACAAGATCATGTCATCTGCAAAGAGGGAGAGTTTTATTTCTTCTTTCCCTATTTGGATCCCCTTTATGTCTGCATCTTGTCTTATTGCTGTAGCTAGGCATTCTAATACTAGATTGAAGAGAAGTGGAGAGAGTGGGCATCCTTGTCTTGTTCCTGAGTTAAGAGGAAATGGCTTTAGTTTTTCACCATTGAGTATAATGCTGGCTGTAGGTTTGTCATATACAGTCTTTATTGTATTGAGGAATGTTCCATAGATTCCTAATTTTTCCAAAACCTTCATCATAAAGGGGTGTTGGATCTTGTCGAATGCTTTTTCTGCGTCTATTGAGATAACCATGTGGTTCTTATTCTTGCTTCTGTTGATGTGATGAATAATATTAATTGATTTGCGGATATTGAACCAGCTTTGCATCTCTGAAATGAATCCTGTTTGATCGTGGTGTATGATTTTTTGGATGAATTGTTGAAGTCGATTGGCCAAAATTTTGTTGAGAAGTTTTGCATCAATGTTCATCAAAGAAATGGGTCTATAGTTCTCTTTCTTTGATGAGTCCCTGCCTGGTTTTGGGATGAGGGTTATGATGGCTTCATAGAATGTGTTCGGTAGTGAGCTTTCTCTTTCAATTTCATTGAAGAGTTGGAGGAGAATTGGTGTGAGCTCTGCTTTGAAGGCCTTGTAAAATTCCTCTGTAAAACCATCTGGTCCTGGACTGTTCTTAGCTGGGAGGTCTCTTATTGCTGTTTCTATTTCAATGCTTGATATGGGCCTGTTAAGATAGTTTAACTCATCTTGGTTTAGTTTTGGCATGTCAATATTTGCTAGGAAGAGGTCCATTTCTGTCAAGTTCTCAAACTTATTAGCATAAAGTTTTGAGAAGTATTCCCTTATAATGTTCTGAATCTTGGTTGTTTCCGTGGTGATGTTTCCATTCTCATCTCTGAGTGGGCATTTACCCAAATGTTTACAAACAAGACCACACTAAAGCTATCAGCACAACTATGTTTATTGCAGCATTATTTACCATAGCTAAGATATGGAACCAACCCAGATGCCCCTCAGTAGATGAATGGATCAAGAAAATGTGGTATATATACACAATGGAATTCTATGCCTCCATCAGAAAGAATGACATTGCCCCATTTGTTAGGAAATGGAAAGGCTTGGAAAAAATTATATTAAGTGAAGTATGCCAGGCCCAAAGAAACATAGGTCCCATGGTTTCCCTTATTTGCAATATCTAGTATATGTATGAGTCAAGCAGAAAAGGTCAGATAATGTGATGTTAGGAAAACGAACCCTTAAATATGTATTTTAATGTTTTTTTTCTCTCATGCATGTGTTTCTAACGCATTTATAAGATTATTTCTTTGTTGCTTTGTATGTCCCTCCCCCACAGTGTAACCCCCGCTTTAACTATATTTGATGTCAGTATAACTTGTGGAGGAGATGGGGACAGACGAGTCGTTTAAGGATTCAGGTGGACCTGTTGCAACAATGAGAAGTACAAAATGTCATGTCAAAAACGAGCTTTACAATGTTGGTGTGGGGGGGGGGGGAGAGGGGGAAGGATTGGGTGGGGGGGAGGCTGGGAAGGGAGGTGAAGGGTAAACAAAGGAGGAGGCTGCAATGCTTGGTAAGAAATGTACGCATTATCCTGCCCATGTAATTGTAACCCCTCTGTACAGTATGTTCACAAATAAAATAAAATTAAAAAAAAAAGAAACAAAAAGATCACATAGTACATTATAAATATGTTAGAAACAATAGCAAGAAAGAAAAAACCACTTGTGTCCCAATCTTGGGGTTCATTTCATTTAACATCATCTTATCTGGTCATATGTACAGACGGGATGTGGCCAGAAGGGAATCCTACTGCATTGCTGGTGGGAGTGTAAACTTGTTCAACCACTTTGGAAGTAGTATGGAGGTTCCTCAAAAGACTCCACATAAGCTTCCCTATGACTCAGCAGTCCCACTTTTGGGCATTTACCCAAATGATCAAAACAAGACCATACTAAAGCTACCAGCACAACTATGTTTATTGCAGCATTATTTACCATAGCTAAGATATGGAACCAACCCAGATGCCCCCCAGTAGATGAATGGATCAAGAAAATGTGCCTCCATCAGAAAGAATGACATCACCCCATTTGTTAGAAATGGAAAGACTTTGAAAAAATTATATTAAGTGAAGTAATCCAGGCCCAAAGAAACATAGGTCCTATGGTTTCCCTTATTTGCAATAACTAGTATATGTCTGGGACAAGCAGAAAAGTTCCAAAGCTATGTACATATGACCAGATAAGATGATGTTAAGTGAAACGAACTCCAAGGTAGGGACACAAGTGTTTTTTTTTCTTTCTTGCTAATGCTTCGTGAGACTCTTAACTCCAATTAATCATAGAACAATCTGGAGGTGGCACTGTGGTTCAACTGGTAGAGTGCTATTCTTGAGCAAAAAAGCTCAGGGACAATGCTTAGGCCTTGAGTTCAAGCTCTATGCCCAATAAAAAAAGAAGAGGGATGTGACAAGACTGGGGTTTGAATGAAAGACCCTGTTTGTGTTTTCTTTTTTATGTTTTTTTATTGTAAAAATAGTGTACAGAGTGGTCACAGTTACATGAGTAATGTAATGAGTACATTTCCTGTTGAGCATTGTTACCTTTTCCTTTGCTTTTGCCCTACCATCCCTTCCTTCCCCACTTCTCCAAATTCCACCTTCCCCCGTCAAGTTGTAAAGTTCATTTTCAACATAATATCTTGTATATCTCATTGTTACAATGGGTCAACCTGTATCCTTGTTTCAGCATTTTGTTATTTGTCTAGAAAACACAAACAGGATAACAAAATCCTGTTTGTGTTTTCTAGACAAGTATTCCAATATATGAGCCACCACCACCCACAACCTGTTCTGCTTTAGTTATTTTTCTAGATAAAGTCTTTCATTTTTGCCCATGGTTCTTGATCCTCTTACATAGTCTTCCACATAGCGAAGGTTACAAATGTGAACCACCAAACCCAGTTTGTTTTTAGAGATGGAAAGTTGCTAACTTTATATTTTGCCCAGGTTAGCCTCAAACTGGGATCCTCTACAACCTCCCAAGTTGTTAAGATTTCAGGTAATGAGGCACTCACTGCCAGCTCCCCAATTATTTTTTTAAAGAAGGGATTTGAAAGAAAGGAGGATCCTTACTCTTCATTAATATCTATTCTTAAAAAAATTCAAGGTATTCCCTTTGTTAGAGGTGAAGCTAAGGAATATAGGTTCTAGTATTATAATGATTGAATGAAGGTTCAAATGACTACAGTTTAGGTTCTTATGCTCATGGAGACATTAAACAAGTTATGTAGCCTATGAATGAATCTGTTTCTTCATTCTTACTCTGAGAAGAGCAATAGTTTCTCCTCTGGAATATACTAAGGATTAGAAATATACCGTGTGTACTATACTTAGCATCATGCTTAATACATCATCATAACCCAAGCAACATAGTTACTATTGTTACTAGAATAGCTGGACATATTTCTATGGTAATAGGACTGTTCTTGGAAGAGACAGGATACAACTTTAAACCTTCTCAACACAAACATGTATCTTGAAGACTGTACCATGTTCACTAAAAAGTTATTCTATGTGAAATAGAAAAGGGTTTAGACTCAAAGTTATTTGGTGGTACTGAGGTTTGAACTCAGGGCCTAGTACTTTCAGGGCAGGTGATCTATCATTAAGCCATACCCACAACCCCATATTAATTGGGTCATAACAAACAAGAAACCGCCAACCATGAGGAAATCCAGAGAGCAATCAAACAGAAGGCAGTTGACCAACTGCCTACAATTCTGATAGAAAGACTGGAAGCTGGAGCCATTGAGGAGATCTGCACTGGCTCTCAAAGCAGTTGAGTAACAGCAGACAAAGAGGGAAGACCATCCCAAATCAGACATTAGCAGAATGCCATGGTGTTTGACCTTGTGAAGACACAAAGTCAGCAAACAGCTGTGAAGCCCCACTCTAGAGAACTGTACTGATAACAGTTTAAAAATGGTTTTCAATTTTTTCAAAGCCAATACAGTTATGTACTACACAGACATATTTTGATCACCAAACACATAAACAATAATAGTCTCATAAGATTATAATGGAGCTGGAAATTTTCTATTGCCTAGTATTTTCATTGCATCTTTTCTATGTTTAGATTCACAAAGACTTACCATCCTGTAAGATTCAGCATAGTAACATGGCATACAGGCTTTTAATGTAGGGGAAATAGGCAATATAGACTACAGTGCCTACTACATTTGTGATGTTCACAAAATGATGAAATCATCTCATGACACATTTCTGAGAATGCATCTCTCCAGTTTAATGTCATATGACTATGTGGGATTAGATATATGACATATATCTATATGTCTGTATGAGATGACAACAATCATGAGTTAATCACTAGCCTCTTTCTTTTCCATTATGCTTTCCTGCCTTTCTTTTGTCTCCCTGCTAATGCTCATTCTTGCTCTTGACCTTCAATCTAGCATAGTATGGAATCACACATGCACACATACCCATGTGTACATACACACACATACACACACATACACACACACACACACACACACACACACACACACTAAAGTAGCTGATATTTGCCTACTGTCTTATCATGTGTTAAGCACAAAAAGTTTGTATGACTGTTAACTCATTTATTAGATAATCTTTTAAGGTAGATAGTACCTATAGTCTTGTATTTAAAAAGTTGTGGTTTAGCAAGACTCATTTTCTTACTTAAGCTTATTAGAAGTAATAAGGTATAGAGCATCTATTGAAATTCAGACAGTCTGGCTCCAGCCTGTGATCTTAATATCATCATTTTGTTACATTAGATATGAAGCAAACATTTCAAATATTCATAATTCATTCAACAAATATTCATTAGAGCCTGCAAGGATACAGTACAAAAATAAAATCTTTGACCTCAATGATATTATAGCCTAATACATAAGATAATTGCCTACATAAATTACTTTAAATGTCAAGTAATAAGTGCTAGATAGAGTGGTGTGAAGTTTCAAAAAAGAAGAAATGGTTCCTGTCCTGGAAAATAAAACTTTTGCATGGAATAGTCAAATTTTAAATTGGAAAAGAGTAGAGATTATTAAAATCTTAAGACATGGCATGAAAGTATATTGTAAATCTCCATAATTCATCGCTGGTATTAGAATCTGACAGCAGTTTTTAAAAAATAATGAGGCATGAAAGAATATGGATTGAAATTATAGATGCCAGAAGGCTAATGTTAGAAAGTCTAATAAAACTAAATATTGGTGAGGATGTGGAACAACTTGGGGTTCTTGAACATTACTGCTGGGAATGCAAGTGGTACAGTCACAGAGGAACAAGATGAACTGTTTGTAAGGCTAACTGCATTTACATCTGACACAGAGATGAAAACATTTATGCAAATACATGTTTGCAAATACTTCTATGCAAATGTCTATGGGATATTACTCACAATAGAAAAATAAACAGAAGGGGCTGGGAAGGTGGCTCAGTGGTAGAGCGCTTGCCTTGCATGCCTGAGGCCCTGGGTTCGATTCCTCAGCACCACATAAGCAAAAAGAAAAAAGCCAGAAGTGGCGCTGTGGCTCAAGTGGTAGAACACTAGCCTTGAGCTGAAGAGCTGAGGGACAGCTCGAAGGCCCAGAGTTCAGGCCCCACGACCGGACCCCCCCCCCCCAAAAAAAAAACAAAAAAGAAAAGAAAAATAAACAGAAATTGCTCAACTCACCATCAGCATTTATAAAGATAAACATCATGGCTTATCCAGACATGGAATTCTACTCACCAATAAAACAAACCAACAACAACAAAAACAAGCTGGGCACCAGTAATCCTAGCTAATCAGGAGGCTTAGATCTGAGGATCATTGTTCAAAGCCAGGAAAGTCCATTCTGTTATCTCCAATTAACCACCGAAAAGCTGGAGGTGGAACTGTGGCTCAAGTGGCAAAGAGCTAGCCTTGAGCAAAAAAGCACAGGAACAGCTCCTAGATTCTGAGGTAAGGCCCAGTATAAGCAGACACACACAATAAGTAAATAAATAATAAATGGATAATATTAAGTATATGCAGCATGAATGAATTAAAAATAGAATAGTATTGTAAGTAGAAGAAAGCAAATGATATTCTGTGAATTCACTTATATGAAATTCTATTAAAGGCAAAACTATAGTGACAGCAAGCAGACTTAGTGGCTATCTAGGGTCAACTGTCTACTGAGGGCCACAAGAAAATTTTAAAGAAGATAGAACTGTGCTAACTCTTGACTGTGATGATGTTTCCCATCTGTATAAGGTTACCAAATCACATGAAACTATATCATTAAATGGAAGATTTTTAAAAATCTTATATAAATGATGGTTCAGGCAGTTGATATCACAATACAGATGAATTAATGCAGAATATTAATATGTTTTCAAAGTTTCTCAGCAACTTCTGTAACATAGACAGAGAGGAGAATAATCATTTTAATAAATAGAAATAATAATAATTCTATTAAAAAGAAACATTTATGAGCAAGTACATAAATAAATAAATAAATGTTATTTGATAAAGAAAAAAACCTACTTTTTGGTGTTGGTCCTAGGGTTTGAATTCAAGGTCTGGTTTGTTTTTCCTGAGTATTTTTACTCAAGGTTAGCACTCTATGATTTGAGTCCCAACTTCACTTCTAGGTTTTTCTGGTGGTTAATTGGAGATATGAGTCTCATGGAAATTCCTGCTAGGGCTGGCTTTGAACAACGATCCTCAGATCTCAGCCCTCTGCATAACTAGGATTACAGGCATGAGCCACCGGTACCTGGCAAGGAAAATAATTTTTTCAAAAACATTTTTCAGAAGTAAAATTGAGCTTGCACAGAAAGCAAAATATCTAGAGCCCTGTGGAAGGAGCAAGATGACTAGAACACAGGCCTGAAGAGGTGCAGATTAATCTAGAAATAGAGTTTAGGAAAGTTCATAGAAGAAAAGAAATTAGGAATATCAGTTTCCCACATTGAGTAATTGTTCCAGGCTGTCCATCAGAAAAGCAATTGCTCCTTGAATCCTGGAAGAGAAAATATTCTTAATGATTAGAAGTGAAAATATTATAAATACTCAAGTGTGTATCTAATCATGATTGTTGTTAATAAGATCTATTCATGTAAACTACATTATATGTATGCTAGGTATTGCAGGCAAATTGATAACTGAATATGTCATATCATGTGATTTTAAGCAAGTTTTCTCTTTTTTACTCCAAAAATATTCTATTTATCAATCTGTAATATAAAGAGTTAGGGTGAAAGATTTCTCAGATTTTTTTCATCCTCATCTCATTTCTTTACAAGACAAGAAAACTTAGGAAACAGTACTAAATTGAAAATACTGACTAAAGTGGGTCACAAGGGACCTGAATCTGGAAATCAGTCAAGACATATGACTGGTATCCATTCCCCTTTTTCTCTTCGGTGGCCATGTGGTACCTGCCATTGCATTTACCTTCTATTTCTTATTCTCAGACTCGTTTATTCATATGACTTACTTTTTAATGCTCAAAATTGTGAATTGTAGTGCCTATATGGCCCTTTCAGCTTGGTTTCTTAAATTTGAGGTAGAATTTTATCATTGCAAAGGAAGAGGCTACAATGCTTGATAAGAAATGTACTCATTGTCTTGCCTATGTAATTGTAACTCCTCTGTACAGTATTTTCACAATAAAAAAATAAAAATTAAAAAAATTAAAAAAAGAATTTATCATTACTTCCCTACACAAAGATGGTCCTGCTCCTTCAGCTATCAATTCTCAATGCATTGATCTCTGGCAGGATTTTTGTTTTGGTAATGGTCGGGGGAATGACTAACATTTAGGAATGATCCTAATTCACTGGGAGTTAGTCACCTATTTTTACTTGTAGTGTTAACCATGGATACTGCTATTCTTGATGTTTCTCCATCTTTATTAGCTGACTTTTAACTTCCAGAGATTTGTGTGTATTTGTGTGTGTGAGAGAGAGAGAGGAAAAAGAGGTGGGGGGAAAATGTGTGGGAATGTGTATGAGTGTGTATGTGGGAGGACAATGTGTCCTGTGTGGGCATGTATACTGTGTGACATGTATGTATGTCTGAGTGTGTGAGCATGTGTGTGGGCATAGGTTTGTGCGATTGTGTGAGATGTATGTGGGTGAAAGATATGAAGGTTGTAACCTATGTGTGGAGGCGTGGGTTTGGCATGTCTATATAGTTAGTGTGTAGAAAGTATATGGGTTTGTTAGTGTGTATGCATACATACATATGTGTGTATATATGTACATGTATGTGGGGTTAGGCATTAGTGTATGCTACATGACGTTCTGCTGCTGCTTACTATAATTTCTTCTGAAAATAGCTGTCAACTGATTTAATATTTTATGTCTCAAAATATCTCAACAATGACATTTGCATTTCCACTTAAAGGTATTGTTCCTGTATCCAATAAGAAAGGAAATATTTTGGCAGTCAGTAACAGTTTTTGACTAATTTAGCAAAACCCAGTAAAGCAATCATTATATTTTGATACGTAAAGCAGCTCCATTTTGAGACTATGGGAAGTGAAGATAAACTATTCTAGGCCATGATGTGCCAAGACAGGGATGTGTCATTTCTCCATCACTACCCAAAGCCGCATTGACAGAACAAGTAACAAACCACCACCACCACCACAAGAAAAGTCCTAACAGCTGCAACAGAGATTGTTGTATAAAATATAACTGACCAGTTATTTTTGCAAGTCATGCATCAGATTAGAATTTCAGCTCACAAAGTCTGATAAATACATAGATTGATACAGGAACAAATCAGAATGGAAAACTCTAGCACTATGGAAATGAAGCTGTCTAAGACCATAAACTTTGTCCTGAATAGAGACAAGATTTTCTGCAATTAGTTTTTGGCGTATAGGAAAGAACACAGGTCTAAGAAAGAAAACAGACAAGACAAAGAAAACACGCAGCCTCACATCACCTTCTCTTGCACGACAGTAAGAACACATAGCTAACAAAAACAAAACCACAATTTTGCTTCCCTCAGGTTGGGTAAAAGCTGATTGAGTTGTATAGTGATGAAATGTACAAGTATATACATAGGCACATATAAATGACATCATTGACATCACGTGATCATCAATGTGGCTCATCCAGAGTCTATGCTTGTTTTTCAGCAGCTAACCTCCTTTGTTGTCTCCATGCATTTACGGTATTCCTTCTGTTACCAGGAAGAAAATCAGGGTGCTGTCTATATGTATCTGTTGGTTTGTGTCTGCTTCCCCACATCTGTCTATCTCTTTCCTCTTTCTGTTGGATTCAGGAGGAAGTGAGCAATGCTTTCTGAAATTTCCATGCTAACAGTATTTGCTACATGACATTTAAACCTTCCCGAGGACAGATGAGACATCTATGAGGAACTCAAATCAAATCTTGCCAGGGGTGTGGGTGGGGACATGGAGGTAATATACCTTTTGGGGCAGTGACATTGCAGTGTCTGTGTGAAATGTAAATTTACCTACTAAAATTCAACAACAAAAGAAGTCCTCAATAGTCAGAAAAAAAATGCCTGGCATTTCTAGGTGGCTTGCATCATCAGAGCACCAAGCAGCTGCTTCCTCTGGCAGGGGCAGAACAGTAAATCTGGGAGCATGTACAGAATGGTTAGAAGGCCAGAAAAGAACACACACCATGGAGGAGAAATGAATTAGTAATGAGCTAAGGTTTTTGTCCACCTCCAAAGGTTGTGGCAATAAAACCATTCTTACCTGCTCTGCAAAGGAAACAATATTGCCTTAATTGCTTTGTTCTGATTAGTTAATGCATTTCCCATGCATTGGTGTGTTCCACCAATGAATGTGAAGACCATCCTCTTACAATGCACATAAATTCACATTACTGAAAGTACATTATATTCTTTGATCCTATAAGCAGCATGGCAGAAGATGACAGTTTTACAACTAAGTCTTCAAAGGGTTGGTCTATGGCAAGATATGTCATTACTCTTAAAATCAACTATGATCATGCCAATAGCAAGAGATAGGAAGTTAAAAAAAAAAAAAACGATTCCTCAAAATCTTCAGCCAGTGGAATATTGATTCATCAGAAAGAGAACTGGCAGTGGACTTTTCACTCTCTAGAATTTCTCAGTAGACACAAGTTTGTGTGTGTGTGTGTGTGTGTGTGTGTGTGTGTGTGTGTGTGTGTGTGTGTGTGTGTGTTCTTGGGATTGAATCTAGAACATGAAACTTGCTAGACAAATGCTCTACCCCTTGAGTTTTATATCCCCAACCCTTTCGTTTTTCTTTTGTTTTCAAGTCAGAATCTTGCTAACTTTGCTCTGGCTGGCCTTGAACTTAGGATCCTTCTACCTCCACCTCTTAAATATTATGTCCATTACAGGTGTGTTCCACCAGCTCCAGCTGTGAAGGCACTGCTTTACACTGTAACCTTTTGCCATTTGCTCACTTGAGGTGTTGGACTCAAGTATTCTTCAGTCCACTGAGGAAGTGTGCTATTTGACTGAGTACTAGGCTTAATTTTCTTTCATTTGGTAGTGTGAGAGGAAAGAAAAAGAAGTCATAGGCAATCTGTGACCCTGCTGAAACCAGAAGAAAGCCAGTGGGAACTGGAATCCATTAAAAACACCTCGATGAAAAGCCAGAAATCTGGTGAAGACTATCATTTCAAGAAAGATAATTTATTTGATAATATTTCTCTTTGGACAAACATCATATTATGTATTGATGAACATGTAAGTAAACAAAATGAGACAAAGCAATCTCCTACAAGTCCAGTAAGCAAAGATACCCATTATTATACTAGGATATCCATATACATATATATGTAACATAAGACAATAAATATAGTAAAGATATATAAATAATATACACGTATCTGTTTTTAGTAGCTAGTGTGAGGGCATTACTATACAGACACTGCATAGATATAAATGAATGAGGAGTTCAACAACTCATCCTCCCTTGCTGATAACAACTTATCAGATAAGAGCACAAGACAGAGGTGGTTTGCTCTCTCCAGCAGAGATTTCCTGCTCCAAAACTTCTAGCTCTCCCAAGGTTGAAAATCCAATGCCTTTTGTGTTAAGTAATGACTGTGAAAAGAACAAATATAAAGAACAAATACGGAACAAGACAAAAAAAAGGTGAGCATCAGCTTGGGGGCTGGTTTCTTCATCAAAAACTATTAATCACGGTGTTAAGCACTCCTAATACATTTCTATCAAACTCACGTGAAACTTGGCACTTTGGAGACCTGCTCCTGTCACTGTCATATGCTCATGCTCCCTGTCAGTCTTCAGCTCCGCAGAAATGACATCTGGACCGCCAGATGTTCATGTTTTATCAGGCCCTTCTCAGCCATTTTGATCAGAACACATGTACACAAATTATATCATAAATCTCCTCTTACTTCTCACACTCTACCAAATACCAGAAACCATCAAATTTACACAGAGCTGGATTAAGCCTAGGAATTGCAACTTGAGGTTTAGCACACAATTCATAAGGTTATGTTCTTATTCTTAATCCCTCCATTAATACAAACTAGCACCACTGTACAGATTTATACAGATTTATGACACACCATATGCTCTTTAATTACTGTTGCCGCCTGAAGTTACCACTCTGCACATCTGCAGCCAATGTGGACTGCTGTTCCCCCATCTCTGCCTCAGCCAGATCTGATAACCATTTCTCAGCTAGACACCTTGATGAAGAATCAGTCCCAACAATGTCTCAGAAGAGCAATTAAAATAAAATAAAAAAGAAGGGGATGAAACCGTGCTTGGGGGAGAGTGTAGAAAGGAAAGGAGAGTCACTATCAATGAGGTGTCTCATCTGGGCTCCTATCAGCTGAAAAGTTTGTTTTTTGTTTTTTAATTATTAATGTATTGTTATTTTAGAGGCAATGTACAGAGGGATTACAAGAGTCAGGTAATAAGTACATTTCCTGTTGTTGTCTGTTCCCTCATTTTCTCCCAGTCCCTCCCTCCCATCTCTACCCACAAATTGTATAGTTCACTCTCATCTGTGTCCAGTGAGTTCTACTGTCTCACTTTTCACCCTTTTTCCCTCCAGTTCTGTACACTTCCCCCCCAACCCTTCCACTTATCTGCACATTTGAATACACCATACATAAGGTAAAGAAGACTAGATCATCAAAAGCTAAAAATGAGAGAATGGGGAGGGAGGGATGGAGGGAAGGAGGAAGGAAAAAAAGAAGGAAGGGAGGAAGGGAAGGAAGGAGAGAGGAATTGAAGGAGGAAAAAAGAGGGCTCTTGTTTCTGTATGTTGGAGTTTGTTTCAGTACGTATTCTTTTATATGTATTATTTTTTATAAATATGAAGAGGCACTTAGGCATTGTGCCTTTGTGTTTCTCTCCTAAGAGTATCATCTTTTGGTTTCATTGCACATCCAGGCTCATTGTCATACTATTCACAGTAGCCACGATATGGAAACATCCCAGATGCCCCACAATATGATGAATGGATCCAAAAAAATGTGCTACCTATATACACAGCCACTGGAAAGAATAAAATAATGTCATTTGCAGGGAAATGGATGGAGCTAGAACAAATCATGTAAATGAGTTTGTTGTTTGTTGTTGTTGTTGTTGTTACTGTAGATTGCTAATGTTTAGTCTCCAAACTTCAGGTGTTGCCAATAGAATTCAAAAGGAGACTTCCTGAATGCAAGAAGCAAATCCAAATCAGAATGAGGAATGGATACCCATTATTGTGGCTCTCTGTTCAAGATATGCTCTGGCCCCCTAGACTGCTCTCCCAAGTTACTTGAGCTGATCCAAAACTTTGGCAAAGTACCAGGGTATAAAATTAACCCACAAAATAAGTAGCTTTTCTGTATGCCAAAACTGAGAAGAGCAAGACTGAAATCAGAAATGTAACTCCTTTTGTAGTAGCCTAAAATACCTAAGAATTAACTTAACCAAAGAGGTGAAGGACCTCTATGATGAAAACTTTTAAAAATATGAAAAAGAAGAAAAATTAAAGCAGATTTAAGAAAGTATTCCAACATCAATATTCTAACAATATTATTTAATAAAATAGAAGAAGCAATCTAAAATTTCATTTAGAATAATAGAAGACCCTGAATAGCAAAAACAATCTTAGCAGGAAAAACAGTGCTGGAGGACTATCAAAACCAAATTTCAAACTCTATTATAAAGCTGTAGTTATAGGGGCTGGGAAGGTGGTTCAGTGGTAGCGTGTTTACCTTTCATACATGAGGCCCTGGGTTCGATTCCACAGTACCTCATAAGCAGAAAAAGCCAGACATTGGGCTGTAGCTCAAATGGTAGAGCGCTAGCCTTGAGCTGAAGACCTAAGGGACAGCACCCAGGCCCAGAGTTCAGACCCCACGAACCCAGGTCTGAATAAATAAATAAATAAGTAAATAAATAAATAAAGCTGCAGTTATAAAAAAAAAAACAAAAACAGCTTGGTACTGGCACATGAACAGACCCGAGGACCAATGGAATAGAATTGAAGACCCAGAAATGATCCCATCTGATTTTTTATAAGGGAGCCAAAATTATCAGAAGTAAGAAAGACAGCCTCTTCAACAAATGGTGCTAGCAGAACTGGCTATACATATGTAGAAAACTGAAGTTAGATCCCTAAATGTCATCCTGCACCAGAATCAACTTCAAATGGACCAAAGACCTCGAGGTAAGAGCAGACACCCTGAAAATATTACAGGAAGGGATAAGAAATACACTAGTATTCCTTAGCACAGGTCAAAACTTCCTAAATAAAGGTCCAGAAGCACAACAAATCAGAGAAAGGCTAGATAAATGGGATTACATTAAACTGCAGAACTTCTGCATGGCAAAGGAGATACCTAGCAAGATAAATAGAAATCCCACTGACTGGGAAAAGATCTTCACTAGCTATATAACAGAGAAAGGCCTCATATCAAAAATATACCTACAGCTGAAAAATTAACCCCCCCCAAACAAATCCTCAAAGAAACAACACCCCCATTAGTAAGTGAGCTAAAGAATTAAAGACTTTTCTGCAGAAGAAATAAGAATAGCCAATAAGACAGATGAAGAAATGTTTAACATCTCAGCCATGAAAAGAAATGCAAATCAAAACAACATCGAGATTCCACCTCACCCCAATTAGATGGCCATTATCAGAAAACAAATAATAACAGATGCTAACAGGGATATAGCCAAAGGGGAACACTACTACACTGTTGTTGGGAATGCAAACTGGCTCAACCACTCTGGAAAGCAGTATGGAAGTTCCTCAGAAGACTAAAATATAGATCTCCTCTATGATGTAGCAATCACATTTCTGGGCACTTACTCAAAATGATCACAAACAAAACCATACTGAAACTACCAACACAACTATGTTCATTGTAGAATTATTTACCATAGCTAAGATATGGAGCCAACCCAGATGCCCCTCAGTAGATGATGGATTAAAGAAAATGTGGTATATATATATATATATATATATATATATATATATATATATATATATATATATATGTATGTATGTATGTATAAAATGGAATTCTATGCTTCCTTCAGAAAAATGGTATTACCTGCTTCATAAGGAAATGGAAAGACTTGGAAAAAAATCATATTAAGTGAAGTAAGCCAGACCCAAAGAAACAGGTTCCATGGTTCCATAATTTGTAATAAGTAGTATATGTCTAGTATAGTCCTAGCAAAAAATCATAGGACCTTAATGTGTATGTATATATGACTACGTAAAATGATGCAAATGGCAATGAACTCCAAGATATAGAAACAAGAAGGTTTTTTGTTTCTGTATTGTTGTTGTTTTTAATGTACTATTTGAGGTTCTTTTTTCTTTCTTTTTTGTATATTTTTATAGTAAGATACTATACAGAGGGGTTACAGTTACATAAGTAAGGTAATGAGTACATTTCCTATCGAGCATTGTTACCTCCTACTTTGTTTTTTTCCCTACCATCCCTTCCCTCCCCACCTCTTTTTTTTTCATCACCCGTTGTGACTTTTTTATTTTGGTAACCTGTGCCTTATGTATGCACTTATCTGATTTAGGGAAGGGAAGGAGAATAACAAAATGGTGAGACAAAGGACAAAAGGTGAATTAATGCAACAGCAGTACTCACAAGACACTATGATATCAAGATACCAAGAGTCTATTCATTTATCAAGTACATTATAGTAATAACTACTTTGAGAATCTGTCTCTTCCTCTGAGAAATTTATTAAGCCTCAAATAAACTTTCTAAAATCCTTCAGAAGTAAATCTTCCAAACATCTCTTCATTGAAACATAGAGTAATCAAGAACATCTAGAAGGGGGGAAAAAAAAAGAAAAAGTTGCTAGCAGATTTCAACACATATCATAAGACATAACTAACTATGACAATGAGGTTTCAGCTCAAAGAATAGATAAAAAAACATAAACCAAACAGACAGGATAAAAGAAAAGAAATAGATCCACACACACCCAGTCACCTGAGTATAGCAAAGGTATTACCAATCAGTTGACTGGAACCATTATACCTTGCTTGGATAGGAATTGTGGGTTAGTAAGAAGTTCTTGTAGTGTTGGCAATTCCAGGCCCAGAATGCCAAAGCCATAAAGTTTGGCCTGTCAGACTTAGAGGCTTATAGCTCCAAACCTAGTAAGCTACAGGCTTATTACTCTAGGTCTTAGACTTGTGACTCGAAGCACTGATTGGAGAACTTTTTACTTTGGGCTTTAACACCACTAATCCTGCCACTTGGCAGTTCTTGTCATCTCTGGCTTCCCACAGTACTGAGGGAAAGCAGCAGGAAGTACAGTGTTACAGTCTTGAACAGGCCTAGAAGCTGCACCCTCAGCCCTACAGTGACTTAGACAGTTTATGTTTAAAACCTTGATGCTTAGAGTGGCCAATGAGGTTTGACAGCTCGGTGGGGCTCTTCTGCTGGTTACCTTTGTACCTATCAATTCTGTTCTGACTACTCTCCAGAAGTCTTCAGCTGCCCTATTGTCCCTACTTCCCGGGTCACCACTATTGCTAAGGCTGCTACTACTCTGTTGCCACCTCCCTCATCTTCTCTTCCTGTTATGAACTGGACTTGCTGATAAAGATCAAAACCAGGCAAGAAGAGACTACCATATGAGAGCTTTTATTGGTTCCAATGTTGCTATCCCAAGGGGCAGCACAGGAGAGTTTTCCTTCTGGTTCAAAAAAGGTGAGCTCATCAATGTAATTACGATCAATTTTAAATATTTTTAAAGAAGGTGAAGCAAATATATGTTGATAAAGGTTAGAATAGTGATTATTTCTCCTATGTAGATAGTGGCTGAGAAGGGTTGAAAATCCTCTTTGCCTTCCAGAGAACAGAAGTAAAAGAGGCTATTTTCTATTGACATTGTACATTTTATTCTCTGGAGATATTTGCTTTGGTTTGTATTTAGTAGTACTGGGAGAACCCAAGCAACTTATGCATGTTAGACAAATGTTATACCACTAGAGCTATGCCTCTAGCTCTTTTGTTTTTATTTCATTTTTGAGATAGATTCTTACTAACTTTGCCCAGGCTGACCTCTGACTCTCAAGTAGCTGGGATTATAGATGGCACCAGAAGGCCTCATTTGTATTTTCAGCTGATAGTGAATTGAAAGCATTTCCTTGAGTGTAAATTAAAAATCCTTAGTTTGTGAGAACAACTGCATTTCTGTTATAAATGGATGTATGCTTCCTTAGATTTCCCTTCTCAACTGGAATAACCTGTAGGGATTCTTTAAAAAAATTTTTTAATTTGTATTGTAAAGATACTGTACTTACATGAGTAAGGTAATGAGTACATTTCATATTGAGCATTGTTGGCCCTCCTTTGTTTTTTCCCTACTATCCCTTCTCTCCCCACCTCCCCAACTCCTCCCTTCCTGCCCCAAGTTGTAAAGTTCATTTTCAACATAGTGTCCTGTACATCTCATTATTACAATGGGTCAACCTGTATTCTTATTTCAGCATTTTGTTATTTCCTTTCCCCTCCCTAAATTAGAAAAATGTATATACAAGATGCAGGGCACCAGAATCAAATACAGTGACAACAGGGATTATACTATGGGAGAAAAACATGCAAAAGAAACAAAAAACTACATAGTGCAATAAAAACAACAGCAACAAAGAAAAAAATCTCTTCTGTCCCTATCTTGGGGTTATATGATATCATGTATGCCTTATGTAAGCAAAGCCTAAAAACTGTGAGGTAAATTGAAAACCGTTTGTGATAGGACCACTCCTTGTGGAATACGCAGAGGCAGGCAGCAGCATGTTTGTTAGAATGGAAGCACATGACCAGTGGGACTAATGTTCCATGTAAGACCATTCTGTTGTCGTATGAACAGGCTTATTATCTTACAAAGTTTGGAGGGTATAAAGCTATCTTATTAAGGACATAGACTTGTAGCTCATCCCTTTCACCCTCTGAAACAGAAATTACATTCACAAAGACTGAAGGAACTGGCTCCACTTGCCAGAAACTTTTGAAACAGAAGAAAAAACAGTTATATGCTTTATTTTTTTAAGCTGTGGGCTTGGAGTGTGGTCCAGAATGTTTGGCTAACACTTATATGTCCTTGTATTTGATCTTCAGAATGACAAACATGAATTAATCAATTAAGTAAATAAATGAGTATTAATGATAAGCATTTAAATTTTTTAGACTTGGCTGTGTGTGTGTGTGTGTGTGTGTGTGTGTGTGTGTGTGTACGAGATAGAAAGTGTGTTTGCATGTGTGCATGCACATGGATACTGGGGATTCAACTCTGGACCTCTCATTCTAGCTGAACTTTTTTGCTCAAGATTAGTGTTCTACTACTTGAAAGATACCTCCATTTCTAGCTGGCTAATTGGAGTTAAGTGTCCTTTAGATTTGTCTGCCTGCCTAAATTTGAACTGTGATCCTCAGATCTCAGCTTCTGGGTCGCTAGGATTATAGGCATAAGCCATCAGCACCCAGCAACTTGACCACTTCTAAATTATTATAGTGTACATCAAAAATGGTAAGAAAATAGTCTCAGATGTCTATTTTCTAGATCCTACTGTGAAAAGGTTTTCTAACTGATTACTCACTTCTGAACGATTCGTTCAGACTTCATCTCCATGTAGAATATGATCAGTTCTTCTCAAAACATCCCATGTACTCATGTCGTAATTAGATTAAAAAATGAGAAACAACATGTATTATTGTTTATGAGCAAGAGTCCAAGTTTGTAAGAAATTGGTGTTAATTTAAAGACTACAATTTCCATTTTACAGTTGGAAAAAGATGTCAATTGAGAGGTTAATGAATTATCCTAGGGACACAAAGCTGGAAAGATAGAAAAGGGCTGGAGCTCAGGATTTGTCCTGACCTGGTTCTGCATGAAAGCATCTTGTGCCTGTACTGTGGAGCAGTGGCTCACCTATGACACACTTAGAACAGAACATCAAGTTATTACAGTCTCCAGTCTTTATTTCCCCAGAGCAGGTAAATTCACTTTGTGCCACTACAGACAATCAACCATCTAAGCAAGAGAGTGCAGCCACGGTAGTGAAACACTCCGGTCACATGCCTTGGGTGGCATAAATTCTCAGGCATTGGGAATTACCTAACAGGACTTCTGGCTCAGGAAAGTGATACTGAAGGTTTCTAGAGGCAAAAATGTCTATAAATCTATGATACCTAAAAACGTTAAGGTTAATTTTAATGGCCAACAGAAGACATGAAATGAATACATAGCACTCTGGTACTATCCTCTGCCATTTTTTCCCAGTATTTTGTATTTTCAATGTTTGTTTGTTGGAACTTACACATCCACTCTTAAAAAAAAAAAAGAAAAACCTTATTTTACTTTATGTCACAGTTAACAGATGAAAAATTGTAATCAAAGGTTGAAATATGATGATTACCCCATCCCCAAACACCTATTTCTGAATAAGAAAAAAATTTAAATCAGGAAAAAATACTATCTACCTATGCAATCTAAGCTAGTTAGCTTGGCCAAAGCCATGTGCCATTAGAACAAAGATAATTTCTCAGTTTAAGCTGACTCTATCCATCAGAATGTTGATTTCCTTCTGTAAATCCTTCATTAGTGCTATTAATTGTAGAACTTAATGAGTTTAATTAGCTCAGAGAGATATAAAATCAAAGAATAAAGGAATTAAAATAGATCCAGGAGATCACTTTATCCAATTTTCTAAGTTGAAATTTGAAGGAAACAAACAAATAAGCAAAACTCTGAAATCCTGAAAAGTTATAGGGTCAAATGCACAGAACTTTCAGCATGCTGATGAATGTAACTAATTGTACAGAAACCTGTAATTCTCTCAACGAACCTTAATAAACATGTTTTAGAAAATATTCTCCAGAAATGCAAATGCATAGACATAAATAGAAGAAAAGTTGTCAATACCCCTAGCATTTGCTTTATGAAAACCAAGGTCTGATCAACTTGAACTGTTTCTAACTATCTGGAAATCACAACTGTCAATGTCAAAGAAATCGGGAAACTGAAATTCAAATGTCATCACAATCATGATATCTTTGAATGGTCACTAGATATTATTGGAGAATTATGCCAACTTGATTCCAAGCAGACATTTTTGACCACTAAACACTAGGTGTTGAAACTGAGCCCTGACTGCCCACTCATTGTGTTATCCATCTCAAAATAGCTAACTCCTTTGACTCTGTTTTCCCATGAATTCAATGGAAACAATACATACATGAACATGCAAAACACATAGAACTTGCTTGTGTGTGTTAAACTTGATATATATGTTGACAAGGCAACAACTTATTCAGGAACAGTGGGCAAGGAACCAGTGAACAATATTTACTCATCCATAGTCATTAATAAGTTTATCTCATTGCAAAATTTACTGCAGAAGTACTTAAAATCATTCTTGACTGAGCTAATTAAATTCACATATAAATTCACAACTCTTTTGGCATCAGGCTTTAGGTTAACTTTGTATGTTAATAAACAGTGCATCTATCATCTGCACAGTAGGTATTTTAACAGTATTTTATAATGAATAAAAGTTTAAATAAATGAAGCTTAAAGGACAAGAGGCTGCTGCTTACCTTCCCACCCCCACTCACCCTATCCCTTTATAATTTGTTGGAAGACGCCCAAATTGGAGATGATTCATTTGGTTTCAGCTTTCAAAATAGTACACAAATAGATGAATGGTCCTTTTTTTCCTTATAGCTTTTAATATCCTGTTCTTTATAAATGACTTTCAGACTCATTTTATATTGCAGTTATCTTCTGAAAATGTATTATATCCTAATAGCTAGGCTTCTTTGCCTACCTCCAACCCAAGCTCTTTGGTTTGGTGCTGATTTTTTACTTTAAGACATTAATTTAAGTATTCTGCTTGTCAGTGGATGAGTGAATGAATTATTCATTTTATTATGAAACATAAATTTTAAAGAACAGCATTATAACTTCTTTTTATATGCCAAAAATAATAGATCATTCCAGAAGCCATTATAGCACCCTTTATCTCACATAGGTTGCACTTCTGAAAGCTGTGCCAAACAGATATATCTTAGTATTATACACGGTGAAGCAGTAAGAAGCTAGCACAACTTACTTCTATTATCTAGAACACTAAGGTGTCAGCAATTATCTGAATTAGATAATGTCATAATTCTTTGTTTACTATTTACATTAACCAGAACAAAGCAAAACCAATAAAGCAAATTGTATTTTCTATCCATATTCATAACCCAACCCCATCTTGACCACCAAATCTTCAGATGAAGTATTCTGATGAAAATACTATGAATGCATATGTGAGAAGCCATGGTGAAACCTCTTTGAACAATTAGCATACACTAGAATAAAAATAAATGATAGCAATGAAAAATGTGATGTGGGCACTGGTGAGAGGGTAAGGATGGAAAGAGTGAATATAGTCAAAACCCTTTTGGTATATGTGTGCAAATGGAACAATGAAGTCATTGAGATTAGTCTGGAAATATGGAAATCGGGGAGTGAGATTGATAAAAAAAATCATTGTGTACAAGTATGGATGGGTTAAAACCAAAACCCTTTGTACAATTTATTGATGCGAATAAAAATGTGGGGAAATATTATCTTCATGAATATGATAGACATGAGCTAAGAAACATGACTGACAAAAAGCAAAATCAATCTCAACATCAACTATAATTCATTTAAACTTAAGATCCACCAAACTCCAAACATGTACATAAACACATAGAATTGACCCCATTATTTGTTAATAAAAACCTAACAGTTAAAGTTTCTGACTTTTCTGATATCATTATGTATTGACATGTTAAAGATGAGTGTACATAGCTAAGCATTAGAACATACTGTGTAGTCACTGTACAGGATATATATTTCCTATATGCTGTAGAGTTCACTCAACTTGGTGACAAAAAAAAACATTTTAATTTGCTTATTAAAAATTCCCATCTACATCCTCACTGTTCTTTTCTTTCAGTGTAAAAAATGATGCTTAAATGTCTGGCACCTTGTTAGAGTCAACTGATAATGTGCAGATTCCTGTTTGGTCCATTTTATTCTAAATATTAATTTAAAAAGGAATATGTAATCGAATTATTTCTCACTAAGAAAGAGTCATCACAACAGGTGAGACAAATGCACCTAGTGACAGAAAAGTGAATGAATGTAGTCAGGACTTGAAACACTAGTCAGGAGCTTGAAATGCTACACTGATCATTTTAATTTCCTAAACTCCTTAGTGCCTGGAAGGGATCTTTAAAACTTCATATTCTTTCACATTTGTCTATTGCTATTATCTTGTCCAAAGCTCTCACTCACCTTCATGCTACCCAGGAAGACTGCTAGCATCAGACTGGCAAGATTTAATCAGACTTTATTGCTTTTGATTAAAAAAGCCACATTTTTTATCTTTTATTAAATTTACAAACTTGGGCTTCCACGTTCAGGATCAAGAGGTGATTGCCTGCTTCCTCTACTGGAATGCAGTATCATACTTCTCATATAACAAAAAGCCCTCTCCGTTGATTTGGCCAAGAGAAATGAGACTTTCTTATTAAAGCAGACCCTGGAACTTTTCCTTGCAATTATATTCAGGGATGACAATCTCTTTAAAAGCAACATCAAAAAGGTAAACTTGAACATCTGGCTTTTGCTCATGGATATATTACAAAAGATAAATAATCATAGTGTCTTCTCAGAGCAATAATATTATGGATTCAGAAGTCAAACATTAGGAAAATCTTAGAACATCCATATAACACAAGCACATGATAGAAAAAGGTACAAATGTCCTTAACAGGCTTCATTACAGCTTTGTTTTAGATCTTAAAGTGCTAGCAGATGTGCCTTGTCTCAGAAAAGTATTTTTCCCTTTATTGTGATTGCCAAATGTAAACTATTTCAAGATAAGAGTATATATTCTCATTTGGAAACTCATAAACTCCAAAATTACTAGGACTCTTAATAATGAATTTGTAGAGCCAATTAGTTTCCAGGAATGTTGCATAAATTATACATAGACTGTGTATATGATATATATCTTACATATATTGCATATATCTTATTTGGATCATCTCTGAGGGAACATTAAGGGGTGTATAAAACACTTAAAATATGTAACTGTACAGTTCAAACTCATCTACTTAGAGACAGGTGGGGCAGGAGGCAGGGAGGGAATCAAACAAAGTTGTTTCTAAATTAGACGTGAAATGAATCATTATTTTGTAGCTATCCATGAGACTCAAGAAACAAAAAACAGGGCTGGGAAGTTGGCTCAGTGTAGAGCGCTTGCCTTGCATGCCTGAGGCCCTGGGTTCGATTCCTCAGCACCACATAAGCAAAAAGCCGGAAGTGGCACTGTGGCTCAAGTGGTAGAGTGCTAGCCTTGAGCTGAAGAGCTGAGGGACAGCGCTCATGCCCAGAGTTCAGGCCCCACAACCAGACCCAAAAAAAAAAGAAACAAAAGACAAATATGAATATATGTCATTCACTTTCTGTAATTACCTAGTTAGCATTTCAAATCCTATAAGTGGACAAAACAGATATTTTTAATAAGTTTTTTATTGGGAAAATATTGTACAGAGGGTTACAGTTACATGAGCAAGGTAATGAGTACATTTCTGATCAAGCATTGTTGCCTGCTCCTTTGTTTTTCCCTTACCAATCTTTCCCTCCCACCTCCACAACTACACTCCCCCCAACCTCACCTAATTTGTAAAGTTCGTTTTTCAACATACTGTCTTGTACATCTTATTGTTACAATGGGTCAACCTGTATCCCTATTAAAATATTTTGTTTTATCCCTTCCCCTCGCCAAATTATACCGACATCAAATACAGTAAAAACAGGGGTTATACCATGGGGGAGGAACATACAAAGCAACAAAAAAATCATATGGTACCTTAAAAATGCTTTACAAGACCACACTAAAGCTACCAGCATGACTATGTTTATTGCAGCACTATTTACTATAGCTAAGATATGGAACCAACCCAGATGCCCCTCAGTAGATGAATGGATCAAGAAAATGTGGTATATATACACAATGGAATTCTATGCCTCCATCAGAAAGAATGCCATTGCCCCATTTGTTAGGAAATGGAAAGGCTTGGAAAAAATTATATTAAGTGAAGTAAGCCAGGCCCAAAGAAACATAGGTCCCATGGTTTCCCTTATTTGCAATATCTAGTATATGTCTGAGTCAAGCAGAAAAGGTCTGATAAGTTGATGTTAGGGAAATGAACCCTAAGATATGTATTCAAATGTTTTTTTCATTCATGTGATTGTTTCTAACAAATTTATAAGATTATTTCTTTGTTGCTTTGTATGTCCCTCCCCCACAGTATAACCCCTGCTTTCACTGTATTTGATGTCAGTATAATTTGTGGAGGGGAAGGGGAAAAACAAATCGTTTAAATAGGGATACGGGTAGACCCATTGCAACAATGAGATGTACAAGTCGTTATGTCAAAAACAAACTTTACAACTTTGGTGTGGAGGGGGGAGGGGGAGAGGAGGAGTGGGGAGGATTGGGTGGGGGGGGGAAGGGGGAGGATGGGAAGGGATGGGAAGGGGAAACAAAGGAGGAGGCTACAATGCTTGATAAGAAATGTACTCATTATCTTGCCCATGTAATTGTAACCCCTCTGTACAGTATTTTCACAATAAAAAAAATACTTTAGAAACAATAGCAATAAAGAAAAACACAACACTTGTGTCCCTAAAAAGCCCATAGATTGGGAAATCTTCACTAGCTATACGACGGGTAAGTGTCTCATATCTAAAATATACTTGGAACTCAAAAAATTAAATCTCCCAACAACAAATCCTCAAAGAAATAACTGCACAATAAATAAGTGGACTAAAGACTTACAGAGAAACTTCTCTGAAGAGGAATTAAGAATGGACCATATACACATGAAGAAATGTTCAACCTCTCTAGCCATAAAAGAAATGCAAATCAAAACAACATTGAGATTCCATTTCATCTCGCCAGTTAGAATGGCTATAATCAAGAACTATAATAACAACAGATACTGGAGGGGATGTGGCCAGAAAGGAACCCTACTGCATTGTTGGTGGGAGTGTAAACTTGTTCAACCACTCTGGAATGCAGTATGGAGGTTCCTCAAAAGACTCCACATAGAGGTCCCCTATAACCCAGCAATCCCACTTTTGGGTATTTACCCAAACACAGGTCTTTCCATTAAATCCTAGTGCTTTGCAAGGTGTTCAGCAATTAGCATATTAATGTGGGAAGGATAAAGGAATGAAGAAAGATAAGAAGAGCTTGTAATTTTGATTATATGTAGAGTGGGCTTTAACACAATGTGAATGTACATTAAACTGGCAATATGATTATCAATATTTCCATAAAATCTGAGTATTTTACTGAAGGTAGTAAACATGTAATTTATTAATTTTTTTCATTAATCAACTACATCCAAACTCCTTAAACAAAAAAGAAGTCTGTCATAGACCCTTTTATTGATGAGAAACACGCATTCTCTCTTTCTCTCTCTCACACACACATGCATACATATACACACACAATTTAAACAAGTCTTTTATAAGTGTACTTAAAAAATCTTGTATCAGAGGATTCAGAGGAAGATGATGGAGGAGAAGCTGGAGGCTAAACAAGCTCCCACATAAAAAGTAGTTTTAGTGTCCCAGTGAACAGTCCTAGGCTAGAGAATCACACTAAGTGTGCCATCACAGTACAGAGACTTTGGCCAGAGTGGGAAAATCCAGGCAAGGAGACAGATCTGAGCACTTGCTGTTAGCTGCAACTGCATTGGTGGTGGGGGCAGCAGCCATAGCCGCTATGCCAAAAGTGAGAGTCCTGGACAAAGGTGCAAGATGCAGCATGTGAGGGGATACTACTCACCACCAGCAAGAACTGACAAGGAGCAGAAATCTTCATCCTGCTGATCACAGACCAGGGATGGCCCAGGAACCAAGAGTCTGGTGTGAGTAGAACCCTGACATCCTCACTCCTGCTCATGGGAGCTGCGGTGGGAAGGCAGCCCCTCCTCCACCACTGGAGCATATCTCCATCTTTGATACTTTTTATTTTTTCATGTTTCTTTTCTATCTCTCCCTTCTTTTCAACCTATCCTTTTCTTCTCTCAATATCATTTCTTTATACTTATATAATTTTAAGTGTTTCATTTTTTGTAATTTAAATTTTTGTTTTTCCATTTTTTCTTATTTTTTTAATCTCTCTCCTATCAATCTGTCTAATCTATTTTCCCTTTCTGAAATAAGGACTTGGTTAAATTCACTCTCCTTTTACCTTTCCACATCCCTCTAATCCTATTTTTCCCCATATTTCTCCCTAAACCTAATAATTTCTGGTTTGCTGAACCCATCCTTGATGTTCTTAGCCAATTAATCCATAGTTGTTTGATATTGAATAGATGGTATCTGTTGAACTAGATTGTATCTGCAACCATATTGACTGTGCAACTACAGGACTCTGGTTGATGCTTGCCTTAAAATTATGTTCTAGCACAAAATTGGTGTTACTTTCATACCAAATAGGCAGAACAAGTCGGAGAAACACAAGAAAAATGGCAAGTCTGGGAATCTCAACTCCCACTCATTATAATCAGGTGACAGAACAGTTAATGAATAAGCCAGAGGAGAGTTCCCAAAAAGCTCTACAAACACTACTGGTAAACACGGTGAATGAAAAGATTGAAAACCTGCAAATGAGTCAGTGTGAGGGTGATAAGGAGCGAGAGAAGGCAAACCAAAGATTAATACAGGAATCTCATGAGCATGGGGAATCTACTCAGAGATTAATACAGGAATCTCAAGAGCATGAGGAAGCTACTCAAAGATTAATAAAGGAATTGTGTGAGCAGGATGAGAACAGTAAAAAAAAAAAAAAAAAAGACAGGAATTGCATGAGCAGGCTGAGAACAGCCATAGAGAAACACAGGAATTGCGTGAGCAGGCTGAGAACAGTCAAAGAGAACTACAATGTTTTTGTTTCTTTCATGCATGTGTTTCTAACGCATTTATAAGATTATTTCTTTGTTGCTTTGTATGTCCCTCCCCCACAGTGTAACCCCCGCTTTCACTATATTTGATGTCAGTATAACATGTGGAGGAGATGGGGACAAACAAGTCGTTTAAGGATTCAGGTGGACCTGTTGCAACAATGAGAAGTACAAAATGTCATGTCAAAACCAGCTTTACAATGTCGGTGTGGGGGGGGAGGGGGGGTATGATTGGGTGGAGGGAGGGGGGAGGCTGGGAAGGGAGGTCAAGGGTAAACAAAGGAGGAGGCTGCAATGCTTGGTAAGAAATGTATGCATTATCCTGCCCATGTAATTGTAACCCCTCTGTACAGTATGTTCTCAAATAAAATAAAATAAAATTAAAAAAAAAAGAAAACCAAAAAGAACACAATAAAAGCCAAGAAACTGCACCTAAACTGAGAATCCAAGAACCATAGGAAGAACCCAATTATCACAGCCCTCAAGAAGGTGAACTCCCAAACACCTCTCAGTCCTAACACTCAACATTAATGGACTTAACTCTCCAAGTAAGCCACAAAGATTGTCTAGTTGGATTAAAAAGTAAGATCCTTCTATCTGCTGCCTTCCAGAGTCACATCTTGCCCATAAAAACAAACATATTTTGAATGTGAAAGGCTGGAATAAAATCTACCAAGCAAACAGCCCCCATAAACAGGCAGGAGTTGCAATCCTAATATCAGATAAAATAGACTTCAAATTAGTGACAAGAGATAAAGAAGGTCGCTACATACTAAGTAAGGGATCTCTCCTTCAGGAGGATATTACAATTCTAAATATCTATACACCAAACAACGGAGCAGTCAAAGTTATCCAAGAAACACTACTTTCCCTCAAATCTCACATAGATCCAAAGACCTTAATTGTTGGGAACTTTAGCACACCACTATCCCCACTAGATAGATCAGCTCTGCAAAAACTCAACAGAGAAACCACAGATTTAAACAACTGCATAGATCAACTAGATTTAACAGACATCTACCAAATATTTCACCCAGCAACATCAGAATACGAGATTTTCTCAGCAGCACATGGAACATTTTCCAAAATAGACCACATTTTAGGTCACAAAGCAAACTTGTCCAAATTCAGGAACATTGAAGTTATGCCCTGCCTTCTTTCAGTCCACAAGAGAATAATACTAGAACTCAACACCAAAAGACACCAAAGAAAGCCCTGTAATACATGGAGAATGAACAACACACTGTTGAATCACCAGTGGATCATGGAAGAGATTAGAAAGGAAATTCAAATGTTCATGATATTCAACAAAAATGAACACACAAATTACCAGCTCCTCTAGGACACAGGAAAGGCAGTACTCAGAGGCAAGTTTATAGCTCTGAGTTCCTACATCAACAAATTGGAGAGATCTGAAACCAACAATTTAATGAGACATCTGAAGCTCCTTGAAAAAGAGCAGCAAGCTAAGCCCCAATCCAGTAGACGGAAATAAATAAATAAAATTAAATCAGAATTAAACGAATGATAATCCAGAAAAAAAAATAGAAAGAATCAACAAAAGAGTTGGTCCTTTGAAAAAATTAACAAAATTGACAGACCCTTAGCAAATCTTATCAGAAAAAGAAGAGAACACACCCAAACAAATAAACTCAGAGATGAGAATGGAAACATCACCACAGAAAAAACCAAGATTGAGAACATTATAAGGGAATATTTCTCAAACTTTTATGCTAATAAGTTTGAGAACCTGGAAGAAATGGACCTTTTCCTAGCAAATATCGACATGCCGAAACTAAACCAAGATGAGTTAAACCAAATTAACAAGCACATATCAAGCATTGAAATAGAAAGAGCACTAAGAGACCTCCCATCTAAGAAAATCCCAGGACCAGATGAATTTACAGCAGAATTCTACAATGCCTTCAAAGCAGAACTTACTCCAATACTCCTCCAACTCTTCAATGAAATTGAAAGAGAAAGTTCACTAACATACTCTTTCTATTAAGCCATCATAACCCTCATCCCAGAATCAGGCAGGGACTCATCAAAGAAGGAGAACTATAGATCCATTTCTTTGATGAACATCCATGCAAAACTTCTCAACAAAATTTTGGCCAATCGACTTCAACAATTCATCCAAAAAAATCATACACCACGATCAAACAGGATTCATTTCAGGGATGCAAAGCTGATTCAGGATACACAAATCAATTAATATAATTCATCACATCAACAAGAGCAAGGATAAGAACCACATAGTTATCTCAATAGATGCAGAAAAAGCATGTGACAAGATCCAACACCACTTTATGATGAAGGTTCTGGAAAAATTAGGAATCCATGGAACATTCCTCAATACAATAAAGGCTGTATATGACAAACCTACAGCTAGCATTATATTTAATGGTGAAAAACTAAAGGCATTATATTTAATGGTGAAAAACTAAAGCCATTTCCTCTAAATTCAGGAATGAGACAAGGATGTCCACTCTCCCCATTTCTCTTCAGTTTAGTATTAGAATGCCTAGCTACAGTAATAACACAAGATGCAAATATAAAATGGATCCAAACATGGAAAGACGAAGCAAAATTCTCCCTCTTTGCAGATGACATGAACTTGTATTTAAAAGATCCCTCAGACTCCACTCCCAACTTAAGCTGATTCGAAACTTTGGCAAAGTAGCAGGGTATAAAATTAACCCTCAACAATCAATGGCTTTTCTGTGTGCCAAATGAGAAGAGCGCGGCTGAAATCAGGAAAGCAGCTCCATTCGTAATATCCCCTAAAAAAATAAAATTCCTAGTAATTAACTTAACCAAAAAGTGAAGGACCTCTATGATGAAAACTTAAAAAAAAACCTGAAAAAGAAAATCAAAACAGAACTTAGAAATTGAAAAAAAACTGCCATGCTCCTGGATTGGAAGGATCAACATCATGAAAATGGAAATACTTCCTAAGGCTATCTACAAACTCAACGCGATACCTATCAATATTCCAACCTCATTCTTCAAGGAAATAGATGAGGTAATCCAAAAATTCATATGGAACAATAGAAGACCCTGAATAGCAAAAACAATCCTTAACAGAAAGAACAGTGTTGGAGGAATATCAATACCAAATTTCAAACTCTACTACCAAGTCATAGTAATCAAAACAGCTTGGTACTGGCACAAGAACAGACCTTAGGACCAATGGAATAGAACTGAAATCCCAGAAATGAACCCACAGACATATAGCCATCTAATCCTCGATAAGGGAGCTAAAAAAATAGAATGGAAGAAAGACAGTCTCTTCAGGAAAAGGCTGGCAAAATTGGTTAATCACTTGTAGAAAATTAAAACTAGATCCTTATATATCACCCTGCACCAGAATCAACTTGAAGTCAAATGACCTCGAAGTCAAAGCAGACACTCTGAAAACATTACAGGATAGAATCGGAGAAACCCTAGGTCTCCTATGCACAGGCAGAATTTTTCTTAATAGCGACCCAGAAACACAACAAATCAAAGAAAGGTTGGACAAATGGGATTGCATGAAGTTGCAGAACTACTGCATGGCAAAGGACACAGCTAGCAAAATCAATAGAAAGCCTCAGATTTGGAGATGATCTTTACTAGCCATACAACAGACAAGGGTCTCATATCTAAAATATACCTGGAACTCAAAAAATTAAATCCCCCAACAACAAATCCTCAAAAAATAACTGCCCAATAAATAACTGGGCTAAAGACTTAAAGAGAACGTCTCTGGGTCCACCGCTGCCACCTCCTCCAGCCGCTGTGGTGCTGCCTGTGTGCTCCTTTGGTGCGGACCGGGGACCTCTTTTGTGAAGTGGCATCTGAGGAGACTCGGGCGCTTGCAATGGCCGACGAAAAGCCCAAGGAAGGAGTCAAGACTGAGAACAACGGTCATATTAATTTGAAGGTGGCGGTGCAGGATGGTTCTGTGGTGCAGTTTAAGATGAAGAGGCACACACCACTTAGTAAACTAATGAAAGCCTATTGTGAACGACAGGGTTTGTCAATGAGGCAGGTCAGATTCCGATTTGATGGGCAGCCAATCAATGAAGCAGACACACCTGCACAGTTGGAAATGGAGGATGGAGATACAATTGATGTGTTCCAGCAGGAGACAGGAGGTGTCTACTAAAAAAGGGAACCTGCTACTTTGCTCCAGAACTTTGTTCTTACAGACCAAGAATACATTCTTAATTAGAAAACTGCAATTTGGTTCCACCACATCCTGACTACTACAGTATAGTTTTCTCTATTCTTTCATTTTCCCCTTCCCCATTCCTTTATTGTACATAAAGTAACTGGTGTATGTGCACAAGCACATTGCTTTTCTTTTTTCTTTTTTTTTTTTCTTTTAAACTAAATGGCCAATGGTATATTTTGATTGACATCAAATGGAGATGGGATGGGGAAAAATACTGGTCCTGTGAAAATATCCCCCTTTTCCATTCATGGCATGCTCATTCAGCTTTTTTTGGAGGGGGAGGGTCCGGTCGTGGGGCCTGAATTCTGGGTCTGGGCACTGTCCCTCAGCTCTTCAGCTCAAGGCTAGCGCTCTACCACTTGAGCCACAGCACCACTTCCGGCTTTTTTTTCTTTTTGCTTATGTGGTGCTGAGGAATCAAACCCAGGGCCTCAGGCATGCAAGGCAAGCACTCTACCACTGAGCCACCTTCCCAGCCCTTATTCACCTTTTATCTTTATATTTCAGTAAGTTATTTTGCTCTCACTGTTTTAACAAAAAAGAAAAAGAAAAAAACAACAAAAATCCTTGCATACCTTGTTTGATTGGAGAATTTTAATGTTTTCATTTATCATTGTAAAACCAAGGACAATTTTATAACTTTTTTACATGTAGCTGTTACATGTAGGGCAATCTGTCTTTAAGTAGGGGTAAATTACTCTTAAAAAAAAAAAGAATCCTAGATAGTTTTCCCTTCAAGTCAAGCATCTTGTTGTTTAAATAAACTTCTTGTTTAAAATGAAAAAAAAAAGAGAACATCTCTGAAGAGGAAAGAAGGATGGCCAATAGATACATGAAGGAATGCTCAACATCTCTAGCCATAAAAGAAATGCAAATCAAAACAACATTGAGATACCACCTCACCCCAGTTAGAATGGCTATAATCAAGAACTCTAATAACAACAGATGCTGGAGGGGATGTGGACAGAAGAAAACCCTACTGCATTGTTGGTGGGAGTGTAAACCAACCACTTTGGAATGCAATATGGAAGTCCCTCAAAAGACTCCACATAGAGCTCCCCTATGGCCCAGCAATCCCACTTTGGCACATTTATCCCAATGATCACAAACAAGACCATACTAAATCTACCAGCACAACTATGTTTATTGCAGTATTATTTCCCATAGCTAAGATATGAAACCAACCCAGATGCCCCTCAGTAGATGAATGGATCAAGAAAATGTGATATATATATTATTCCATTGTATATATGTCTAGATAGATAGATAGATAGATAGATAGATAGATAGATAGATAGATAGATAGATAGATAGATAGATAGATAGATACAATGGAATTCTATTCCTCCATCAGAATGAATGGCATTGCCCCTTTTGTTAGGAAATGGAAAAAATTATATTAAATGAAGAAAGTCAGGCCCAGAGAAACATAGGTCCCATGGTTTCCCTTATTTGCAATAACTAGTATAGGTCTGAGTCTAGCAGAAAACATTATATAAGATGATGTGAGGCAAAATGTACCCCAAGATAAGGATACAAGTGGTATTTTCTTTCTTGCTATTGTTTCTAACGTATAAGGCACACATTTTTTTTTGTTGCTTTGTATGTCCCTCTCTCATGGTATAACCCCTATTTTCACTGTATTTGATGTTGGTATAATTTGGGGAGTGAAAGGGAAAAACAAATTGTTTAAATAGAGATTCAGGTGGACCCATTGCAACAATGAGATGTACAAGATTCTATGTCAAAAATGAACTTTACAACTTTGGCGGGGGGAGGGGTGGTGGAGTGGAGTCGTGGAGATGGGAGGGCAGGGATGGTAGAGGAAAAACAAAGGAGAAGGCAGCAATGCTTGATAAGAAATGTACTCATTACCTTGCTCATGTAATTGTAACTCCTTTGTACGTTTTTTTCACAATAAAAAAACTTATTAAAAAAAATCTCATATCACCTGAGAACTAATTCCTTTCAATTTGATGAAGGTTAATTTGAAAGGGAGAGTTTGCCTTCATAAACAGATCTTTCTAGTAAGAAGCCCTTGAGAGCTTGGGGACACGTTGTACCTGCAAAACCTCAGGAGGAACATTGTCACACTGAAAACTACATTACACATCCCAAATGAAGTGTTATGCACTCAAACAAAGGAGAATTTATAGTAGATATGACTACTTCTTTACCTGCCTGGGCATCAGGGAACACTAAGAAGCATCCTTTCATAAATGAATGGCAAATTCTGTAATTCCTTCATACCCATGGGCAGTATTACACAGATCCCTTTGTTTTTGCCAAGAAATTTAAGTTCACTCAGGCTAGAACTTATTTTCTAAGACAACAAGGAAATAAGGTATTTATGTGAATCTCTTAATATTTTTAGGGTTGGCAATTATAGTAACTTTCATAGCTGGCAGAAGAGTTATGCTTCTAAATAGGGTATTAGAAATTCACACAATAACTCATAACTGGAACACACTAGCTAAGCCACAAATCCATAGGTTAAAAAATCCATCAGGGAGTTGAGAACACAAAGAAATCTGAATGAAGTGATAGGCTCTCTTAGGATAGAAAAAATGCTACCAGAAGAAGCAGATGGAGAAGGAAGAGTATGCTATCCACAGGAAGAAGTCCAAACATTGCACAATCTCTCAAAGGCATTGTGGTGGGCTGGGATAGTGACTTATATTTCTCAGGAGCTTCAGTCATTAAACAAGTGTGTATACATCCCATTAGCTGTGTCTACCGTGCTGCAATGAAGTCTCCCAGTAGAAGAGGAGGGAGACAAGTAATCACCTTAGGCAGTTAGGCTTGCCAAGGTAACCATTGACTACTTAGGGCTGAAAAGAATGCTAATTTAAAAAGAAAAACATTTCAAGGCCCTCACTAATGCTCAGAAGCTAATCTCCAAAGGGAGATCAGATCAACAGATCAGAAAAGATTGAGGGGCCTCTCAAAGGTAACACGGATGGAATCTGTGGGATGGTCGCTGAAGGATTGGTCTGGTAGGAAACACTACTTAACACATACCTAGATAGGTTTGAGCCTCAGAAAAAGAAGGAAATGAGGAAAAGTGTCCTAAACTTGCTAATTTTGGTGAAAAAACTAAAAGCAAATAAAGGTTTCCAGAATAAAACATAAATAAGTAACAACAACAAAACTTATGGCTGACAAAATATGTACGAGCTATCAAATGTTAGTATTTAGAACTTTCTCCTAAACTAAATATTGACCATAATTCCAAAAAATAGCTTATTGCTAATCCTATCACTAATTAGCAAATAAACTACTTAGCTCAAACTTTTCACTCTCATCTCCACCTATGAGATTATCTGAAAGCCAGACAATTTTAATGCTTAGAGAGAGAAGAAAAGTTATCAAAAAGAATCATCAATTGAGAGTTCTTGAAAAGCCACTGTTTCTTTGATCTTCACATTTCTTGGTACACAGGAATCACAAATACTTAGACTAGAAGAATGCACTGTATCTTTATGAGTATTTTACTATCTAATGCATTAGCAAAATAATATTAACTAGTTCAGTTATTCTCATTATTAACTTTTTTTTTTGGCAATATCTGCCAGACACAGAAGAAAACACATATACCAGAACACAATTCTGGAGCAAACAATGCCAGCGGGATATGTTTTCATTTTTTACTGAGTTAGACATCAATAGGCTACAGAGATGCCGTTGCCAATGTTTCATTGCATTTAGTGTCTAAAAAGTTTACCCTCAGTGCCGGCAACTCATGCCTCCAATCCTGGCCATTCAGGAGGCTGTGCTCTGAGGATCAAAGTTCAAAGGTGGTCCAGGGAGAAAAATCTGTTACACTCTTATCTCCAATTAATCACCAAAAGTAATAAATGGAACTGTAACTCAAGTGATAGAGCACTATTCTTGAGCAAAAAAGCTCAGGGACAGCGCGCAGGCCCTGAGTTCAAGCCCCAGGATTGATACAAAATGAAAACGTTTATAAGAATAATGTTTACTTGAAAATTGAAGTCTAAACATTATGAACACATTTCTACCTGAAAGAAAAAAAATAAATGTCACTAAAGATTAGAATTTGAAATTCTGATTTCAAAATTCTGAATTCAAATTCAAATCTGAATTTCAAATTCCTAAAGATAGAACTTTGGTAAAAGAGTCATCCTTCACCAACAGTGTGTTTCAAGTAGCTACCATCCTGCAACATATTGCAAACAGGTAGGGAATAATGCAGGCACACTGTGGGATGATACAACTTGCCTTATCTACTCCTGCTGGTTTATTGGGTTTTATGACTGTATGCACAAATGAGATGACATATCAGTAGTTCCTGAACATGAAAATATATATGGTAGAATGAGATTAAATTAGTGGAATTCCACAAAGGCTTCTCAGAAACAATTACAAGAATAAATATAACTAATTTTCACAAAATTTGGTGAAGATAACTTTTTGCTAATGTTGAAATCTAGCTATTTCATTGATGGTGACAATATGTACTGCATCTAATTTAACAAAACATACATTGAAAGCTCTATCCTGTTGTCACAAGTAAGTCAACATCGAACGTTTTTTAATACTAATCTTTAAGAACATGGGAATCAAATTAAACAAAGAAAAACTATGCCTACAATGTGAGTTCTCTTTTTGTTAATCATCTTATAAAATGAATCACCTGTCATCTGTAGGGACTAGACTTGATTTTTTAAAAAAAATCAATGTCAAAACTTGTTGCTACAAATTTTTCAAGATTCTAAGAGCCTTCTATGAAAAAAATGGTGTATTTTTTAGTACATAGAGTATTTAGAAGAAAAAAGAATGAAATAAATAAAAATAAATACTGGATAGATGATGGAACAGGAAGAGAGCACCACATAAAACTAAAGTTAGAATTACAAAATATACTTCAGAGGTATGCCTCTCACAGTCTCTGGGATTTACAAAATGGGAGCTGTACTAGTAGCTTGAATGATGTTGCAGAAAGAGGATTGAATGTGTATGTGGAGGCACTACTTCTGACACTTATTGTGACTTTGGACAAGTATTTTAAGTTTTCTATGCCTTGGTTTCCCCCACCTAAACACCAGTAGCAATAGTAAATGTCAGTAGTTTATTGTGAGAACCATCTGGCATGTGGCACACACAATAGAAGATTTTTGTGATTTTATTAGAAACTCATAAAGCAAATATTCTTACTAGTTCAATCAGTTCTGAATCAGACAACAGAAAAGAAATGACTGCTAGAGAATTTTATTGATGGTATGACAGGACATATTCCAGGGAAGGAGTTCTATCTATGTAGGACAGTGTTATGAAGTGTTATGAAGACACCAATGATGAATCCATGTGACCAACACTGCCTTTATTAGTTCAGTAAGTACAGACAAACACCTAGAATGGTCTTGAAAAACATTAAGAAGTTCTCATTTCCTACTTTCACTCTTCCTCCCAACTCTAGATGATGCCCTTTGATCAGTTTCCTTTACCCTTTAAATGTCACTAATTAGTGAGAGAATACTTTTATTCAACAATGCAGCTCTTCCTGTGGTGATGCTTCAGGATAGGATAGAGGGTAGTCACATGTCAAGCTGTACCATTTATGATATTTCATATATATATAATTGCTGTGTTAAATCAGTTTTCCATCACTATGACAAAATTCCTGAGTTAACCACATTTGGCCTATAAACCTAGCTACTCGGGAGGCTGAGATCTGAGGATTGTGTTTCACCAGAAGTGGCGATGTGGCTCAAGTGGTAGAGTGCTACCCTTGAGCTGAAGAACTGAGGGACAGTGCTCAGGCCCAGAGTTCAAGCCCCATGACTAACAAAAAACAAAATCCAACATCTGGAGGAAAGTTTACTATGGCTCCATTTTAGAGGTTTTGTTCATGGTCGCTTGACCTCATCACTTTAAACACCATGACAGGGAGTTTGCCTTAGAGCAAGCTGCTCAATTCATGGTGATCAGGATATGAAGAAAGAAAAAGAGACTCGTCTCATAATTTCCTTCAAGGTCACAATCCCAATCACCTAACACCTTCCACTAGGCCCTCTCTCTTAGTTTTCCACCACTTCTAATATCACTGTGGATTGGGGGCCAACTTTAACACATGAGCCTTTCACAAACACCCCAATCTAAGCAACGACATTGAGATATTTCCTAAGAACTAATTTTTCCATTTTTAAAAAAGCATGCACAGAATACTGCAGAGAGATAAAATGCAGAAAGATTAAATTAAAGCTTCTAATGATGAGCTTCATCTTCATCCTTTTGGCCTGGAGCCACTGAAACATCTTATAGTTATGGTGAGTTATAGAACTAAAAGATGTCTTCACAAACTCCATTTAACACAATAGAATTTCTTCCTTGTAAAGTGAATGTTTGCTTGTGCAACAGGGCATGCAGACCACAGAAGCTGGTGGGCCCTCCTCAGTCTTCCCCTGCAATAGTGACAGCACGTGTATTTAAAGCTATGTTCATTTGTGTGCTTGTTGTGCTATTTGCATAAACTTGCTTAATTATGCAAGAAAATAAAAAGTAACATAGTTGTGGCTCCTATCTGTCTTTAGTAGACTTGCCTTCCAGAATGGAAAGCTTAAAAGAATGATCCACCTGTAGGTAATTATTATAATCCCAATAATGAAGAAACAGAAGGAGCAGACAGGCAACACTGGAGTGTTGAAGTGCTCATTGCTGTTAGAAACTGAGAATTAATTTCCACCTTGAAGCTCGTGGATAGCCATATAAAATGGATAGAAGAATGAAGTCTTTCTGTGGCCGTCTTCCTCACTGATCAAAGGATTCCTATGGACCACAGTAGGCTTACATGCAGAGTAAGGTGGCTATAGCCATGTGCACAGGGAACTTCCCTGTACTGTACTCAGCTGGCTATCCAGCTGAGCCATGGTGTTGCAGCTCAAGTGGTAAAGCATCAGCCTTGAGCAGAAAAGCCAAGCAAGAGCAAGAGGTCCCAAGTTCAAACCCTGAGTTTAAGAAGCATATACACACACACAAACACACACACACACACACACACATATACACATACACACAGGAAAATAACTGTAAAAGATAATGATAAAACTTATTTTATAATAATTACAAAAATTTGCTTCAGAAGGATTTCTTATTCCTCATTTCACTGGAACTAAAATGAATTTGGCTATCAGAGAAAACGCATCATGGTGTATGCAAATTTTTCAAAAGACTAATTAACTTCAGTGAGAAAAGTTATGCGGAGACAAGGCCCCGGTCTCATATTCAAAGACTAATAAATGAATGTGTAGTTATAACTTTAGGTTGGGTCAAATATTCAAGGTATGAATGTGTTGTATTTTATCATTTCACTTGATGCAACTTTTCTTGGTGGCTTTGGTTAGATTAAAAATTCTCATTTATTCTTAAATTCCTTAACTTTGTAGGATATTGTAGGTAGCATGGCTAAACAAAAAACAAACGAATGAAAAAACTGCTTCTGAAATTATCTGATATATATGTCATAAATTGCTACCACAGTTGTATTTATTATCTTAATTAATAGAAAATAGTAACTGCAATATTTTAAACATTAACTGAGTAACTACTACATTTACTTGGGCTACCAGCAAAAGCCTCCTCCTGCTTCCCAACCCCCAACACGAATCCCTCCTCCATGGTGTAAATCTTTTTTTTTTTTCCTGAAACATCTTTTTATTAAACAGTAAAGCAGAAATGTAACATAATTTTAAATATTTGTAAGATTAGGTCACAAAAGGGATGCAAAATGTTTGCAGTATGACTATTACATCTTCATCTAGTTAAAGCCATTCATTAGATCATTCTAACACATAAGATTATCCCATGAGAGGAAGATGGCAGAGGAGAAGCTGGAGGCTAAACAAGCTCTCACAAAGAAAGCAGTTGTAGTGTTCCAGTGAATAATCCTAGGTTAGAGAATCACACCAAGTGTGCCATCACAATACTGAGTTTGGCCAGAGAGGGAAAATCCAGGCAGTTTGGTCAAGGAGACAGATCTGAGCACTTGCCAGTAGATGCGGCTGCGGTGGCAACAGTGGCAGCAGCAGCTGCTGCAGCTGCCATATCAACAAAGAGAGTCCGGGACAAAGGCACTAGATGTGGCATGCAAACAGATTCTACTCACCACCAGCAAGAACTGACAAGGAGCAAAAATCTTCATCCTGCTGATCACAGACCAGCAATGGCCCAGGAACCAAGAGTTTGGTGTGAGTAGAACCCTGACATCCTCACTCCTTCACACGGAGCAGTGGTGGGAAGGCAGCCCCTCCTCTACACTGGAGAATATCTCCATCTTTGATACTGACAAAGGCCCTGGCCCAGCAGCTAGCTCCAACTCAGGCCTTGGAAGAAAACAATAAGAGCCATTCACCAGGTCATAAGAACCTGACCTGACCAGCCATGCTCAGTTCCATCCAGGGGAAAGTGACTCCACCCAGGCAGGAGAAGCTCCGCCCCTGGAGGAGTGACATTCTTCACTGGGTAAACAGAGACAGAGGCTGACCCTCCCCACTGCACATAGACTAACAATTGAAACTCAGTAATCATAAACCCTGAGACTGGCTCCAGGCTGGACTCTGTGAGTGTCTCAGGAGCTAGCCCCTCAGGGAAAAGCAAATGATTGCTGATAGGCCTCAAACCTACCCAGAACCTAGCCTCATCACAGCAACTCCAAGCTAGTGGAAACAGTCATCTCCATCTTTTGTGATACTCAAAGCAGATCTCCCTTCCACTGAATTAGCCTGGGAGGAGGGTCACAAAGTCCTGAGTAAGGCAGAGCTTCTTTCTGCCTGCTCAAACTAATTTAAGAAACCAGTCAAGCCACAGGAAAACCAAACACCACAGCAGACCAGAGACTCCACCAAAAAATTGGTTACAAACACAGGGGAGATACAAGATTTTCCCTCCCCCCCCCAAAAAAAAAAATCAAAGAACTTTTTTCTACCTATTTTTTTAATTTAAAAATTTGTTTTCTAGTTTTTTTCTTTCATAATTTTTATTTTACAGGTGTGTGTGTGTGTGTGTGTGTGTGTGTGTGTTTAAATCTCTTTTGATTTTTTGGTCCTTTTTTTCTTTCTTTCTTTTTTGAGTGACTTAAACTTAATTGCTGTTCTGCTCATCCCCAGATTTATACCCATCATCAATTATTAGACCTTATCCCTTATTGTGTACATACTTTATTCAGAAGTATTATTTCTTTATACCTATATAATTTTTAAGTATTCCAATTTTAAGATTTTTATTTTTTATTTTTTCATTTTTCCTTTTTATCTTTCTCCTCTCATCATATCCTTTTCTTCTCATAATATCATTTCTTTATACTTACATAATTTTTCAGTTTCATTTTTAAAATTTAAACTTTTGTTTTTCATTTTTTCTTCTCTTTTTAATCTCTCTCCTTTCATTCTGTCCTATCCATTTCCTTCTCTGAGATTAGGACTTGGTTAAATTCACTCTTTCCTTTTACCTTCCCATATCCTTCTAATCCTATTTTTCCCCACAATTCTCCCTAAACCTATTAATTTCTGCTCTGCTGAATCCCTCTTTGATGTTCTTAGCCCATTAATCGATAGTTGTTTGATGTGGAATAGATAGTAGTGTTGAACTAGATTGTACCTGCAGCCATTTTGACTGTGCAACTACAGGACTCTGGTTAATGCTTGCCTTAAAATTGCGTTATAGCACAAAATGGGTGTTACTTTCATACCAAATAGGCAGAAAAACCATTTGACAAGATTCAACACCACTTTATGATGAAGGCTCTGGAAAAATTAGGAATCCATGGAATATTCCTCAATACAATAAAGGCTGTATATGACAAACCTACAGCCAGCATTATACTTAACGATGAAAAACTAAAGCCATTTCCTCTAAACTCAGGAAGGAGACAAGGATGTCTACTATCTCCACTTCTCTTCAAGTTAGTGTTAGAATGCCTAGCTAGCGCAATAACAAAAGATGCAAACATAAAAGGGATCCAAATAGAGAAAGATGAAGTAAAACTTTCCCTCTTTGCAGATGACATGATTTTGTATTTAAAGGATCCCACAGACTCCATTCCCAACTTAATTAAGCTGATTCAAAACTTTGGCAAAGCAGCAGGATATAAAATTAATCCTCAAAAATCATTGGCTTTTCTGTATGCCAACAATGAGAAGAGTGCAGCTGAAATCAGGAAAGCAACTCCTTTTGTAGTAGCCCCACAAAAATAAAATAACTAGGAATTAACTCAACTAAAGAAGTGAAGGATCTCTATGATGAAAACTTTAAAAACAAAATCAAAACAGAACTTAGAAAGTGGACAACCCTGCCATGCTCCTGGATAGAAGTATTAACATCGTGAAAGTGGCCATACTTCCCAAGGCTATCTACAAATTCAATGTGATACCTGTTGATATTCCAACCTTATTCTTCAAGGAAATAGAAGAGGCAATCCAAAAATTCATATGGAACAATAAAAGACCCCGATTAGCAAAAACAATCCTTAACAGAAAGAACAGTACTGGAGGAATATCAATACCAAATTTCAAACTCTACTACAAAGCCATAGTAATCAAAACAGCTTGGTACTGGCACAAGAACAGACCTCAGGACCAATGGAATAGAATAGAACTGAAATCCTAGAAATGAACCCACAGACATATAGCCACATAATCTTCTTTAAGGGAGCTAAAAAATAGAATGGAAGAAAGACAGCCTCTTCAGTAAATGGTGTTGGCAAAATTGGTTAACTACTTGTAGAAAACTAAAGCTAGATCCTTATATATCACCCTGCACCGGAATCAATTCCAAATGGATCAAAGACCTCACAGTCAAAGCAGACACCCTGAAAACATTACAGGATAGAATAGGAGAAACCCTAGGTCTCCTTGGCACAGGCTGAAATTTTCTTAATAGAGACCCAGAAACACAACAAATCAAAGAAAGGTTGGACAAATGGGATTTCATGAAGCTGCAGAGCTTCTGCCTGGAAAAGGACATAGCTAGCAAGATCAGTAGAAAGCCCTCAGATTGGGAGAAGATCTTCACTAGCCATACAATGGACAAGGGTCTAATATCTAAAATATACTTGGAACTCAAAAAATTAAATCTCCCAACAACAACAAATCCTCAGGAAACAACTGCCCAATAAATAAGTGGGCTTAAGACTTAAAGAGAAACTTCTCTAAAGAGCAAATAAGAATGGCCAATACACACATGAAGAAATGCTCAACCTCTTTAGCCATAAAAGAAAATGCAAATCAAAACAACACTGAGATACCACCTCACCCCAGTTAGAATGGCTATAATCAAGAACTGTAATAACAACAGATGCTAAAGGGGATGTGGACAGAAGGGAACCTTACTGCATTGCTGGTAGTAGTGTAAACTTGTTCAACCACTTTGGAAAGCAGTATGGAAGTTCCTCAAAAGACTCCACATAGAGCTCCCCTATGACCTAGCAATACCACTTTTGAGCATTTACCCAAATGATCTCAAACAAGGCCATACTAAAACTACCAGCACAACTATGTTTATTGCAACATTATTTACCATAGCTAAGATGTGGAACCAACCCAGATGCCCCTCAATAGATGAATGGATCAAGAAAATGTGGTATATATACACAATGGAATTCTATGCCTCCATCAGAAGGAATGTCAATGCCCCATTTGTTAGAAAATGGAAAGACTTGGAAAAAATTATATTAAGTGAAGTAAGCCAGGCCCAAAGAAACATAGGTCCTATGTTTTCCCTTATTCGCAATAACTAGTATATGTCTGGGGCAAGCAGAAAAGTTCCAAAGCTATGCACATATGACTAGTAAGATGAAGTTAAGCAAAATGAACCCCAAGATAGGGACACAGTGTTTTTTTCTTTCTTGCTATTTTTTCTAAGATATTTATAAGGTACTATGGGTTTTTTTTTGTTACTTTGTATGTTCCTCCTCCATGGCATAACCACTGTTTTCACTGTATTTGGTGTCGGTATAATTTGGGGAGGAGAAGGGAGAAAACAGAATGTTTAAATAGGGATACAGGTTGACCCATTGTAACAATGAGATGTACAAGACACTCTTGAATAACAAACTTCACAATTTAGGCAGCGGGAGGAGGGGGGAGTGTAGTTGTTGAAGTGGGAGGGAAGGGATGGTAGGGGAAAAAAAAGGAGGAAGCAACAATGCTTGATAATACCTTGCTTATGTAACTGAAACCCCTCTGTACAGTATTTGCACAATAAAAAAAGATTATCCCATGATTAAAGTAGTTCAAATCTAATAATCATAAGGTATATTAGTGGATCTCTTTTCCTAGTATAATATCTTAATATTACCTGTGATATTGATTCCTTTACCAAATGGAATCTATGAACTAAAATTTTAGAAATTGTTAAAAGAATTACTAAAATTCTAGAATCCAATTAGTTGAATTGATACAGTGAGATAAAAATACTGAGCTAACCAATTGTTATACATATAAAATTCTCTCATTCATGATTCTAATACTAATTCTCTTCAAGGTATTTGGTAACAGTTAATTGACTGGGTGCAACAAATAAACCTTGCAACCTAACCTTAAAGCATAGCATGTGGAGTATGTAAGATCAGTCAAACTTAACCCATTTTCATATATTTATATAATACATATATATATATATATATGTATATATTCCCCAAAAAAATCCGTTCTGTGCCAGAGACAATACAAATCTGGAGTGAAAACTATTGGAATAAGTTGTTACTTTTATCACATTTTTACCTATTTCTAGTGATTCCCCCAAGGTTTACTACTTCTAATGGATACAGAACCAAGATTCTCATCTTTTCAGATACCAAGTGGGTTATTTGGTGCAAAAGCAAGTTAGTTTTTTGTTTTTAAACAAATCTCAATTTGATAATTTAGTTTCAAATTAAAATCCTCTTTATAGCCCAAATCTGTGGTGGTGGGGGGGGGGGCGCGGAGGGAGGATGGGAAGGGATGGGAAGGGGAAACAAAGGAGGAGGCTACAGCTTGATAAGAAATGTACTCATTATCTTGCCCATGTAATTGTAACCCCTCTATACAGTATTTTCACAATTAAAAATTTTTTAAAAAAATAAAAATAAATGGTTAAAGAGAAACCATCAGCCCTATCTTATTACTAGCACAACTGACAAACTTTAGGCAAGGTTTTGGTTAACTTCAGGACTTACAGATCAGGTAACTGTCAGATGATTACTACTCAACGTACTTTTACAAATGTGCAACTATCTTGACTTAAGAGAAGGGAAATGGGGAGGATGAGGCAGATGGAGGAGAGGCACACAATGGCAGATGGGTACATACATAAAGCTGTGCATTCAGTACATGATTTTGGTCACATTTTCACAGCATGGTTATTTTCTTGTACATCTTACTAAGTAAGTTTGTAGTAAGAGACATTGCTCAGACTATATATCAAAGCAAATTCAATAAAACATTCATCTTCAAGTTTCATAAATATATGCAATTCTAATTATGACGTCTCTACAATACATCTGCACCTTTTCTTAGACTAACGTAATACACAGACTCATGGAAGTCTCCTGTTAAGTAGTTAATTTTGCCTAGATTTGACATGATTTTCATAAATATTCAATGAAGCCACAAACAAAGGTACTGTAACGTTTGGAATCTACCCAAGTTTTAAAGTGGGGAGAGAGGGCTGGATGGAGAAGGGATGGAGACAAGGAAAGGGGCGAGGGAGAGAAACAGTAATTCTGTAAATGAGAAGAGAACTCAATCCCTTACTTTCTTTTGCTTTTCTTATCAGTTGTTTGGAAAACACTAGAAGTAGACATAAGATTTTCTATATATTGTCCAAGAACTTGGTTTTCTGATTTTAGCTTCAGGTTTTCTTCCTTAACTGCATCTACTCTTGCTGAGAGATCTTCAAGTGTGTGTTGGAGTTCCAATACTTGATTAATAAATAGTGTTTTCTCCTGCAGTTCCACCTGATTTTCAGCATCAGAGGAGCTGGGAGGGGAGGGATCCCGAGATCACACCTCCCGCTTGGACCTCATGGTGTAAGTTTTTACTACTAAGGTAGTCATGTTATCCTCTACTTGAAATCTATCAGCCTGGGATAAAATCCAGACTCCTACATATGGTTCCCAAGGCAATGGATTCATGTCTTTTTTAGGGGTGTAGGGGGAGGGGGAGGCTTGAACTCTGGACCTAGGTGCTGTCCCTCAGCTCTTCAGCTCATGGCTAACACTCTACCACTTGAGCCACAGGGTCATTTCCAGTTTTCTGGTGGTTTATTGGAGATAGGAGTCTCACAGTCTCTCCTGCCCGGGCTGGCTTTGAACCCCGATCCTCAGATCTCAGCCTCCTGAGTAGCTAGGATTACAGGTGTGAGCCACCGGTGCCCGGCTTGCATTCAAGTCGTTTAATTAAGCACCTTCTATGGGCCAAATCCTATCCTAGGATCCTGTTTAACTTCCTGCTCTAATCATCTGTCATATGTCTTTATAATCCAAACTCCAGCCATTTGAACTTTCCCCTCTTCCCTAGAATGTTCTAGATGATAGGAGGAAAACTTACGCTGTCCTAGGTGACCCACTGGTCTCCATAACCCACTTCCTACACAATTTCTGATTAAATGGTGATGCCTCTTCCCACTGGTCATGACTCACTTCCTGGAAGTGGTTAAGACATTACTTTGTTCTTTTCAGAAAGTTGTATCCTGCATTGTAGCTATTCTATCACTGGTTTACATTTGTTTTCCACTCCAGAAATATATTTCCTGCTACAATGCCATGTAAGAACATTCTCTCTAGCCACATCCTCCTTACAACTAAAATTGCTTAAGTCTAGAAGCAAAGTTCACCAGTTACCCTCACTGGTTGCTCCAAGATTAGATTGCTCTGCCTTTATGTCTTCCAGCTCCAATTATCTACAACACATCAGCTTTACATTCTCCTTATGTTCATTATGAAACAAAATGTGAAGTAGGTCTCTGTTATATCAAAATATATCAGAAAAATTAAGGCTTAGCACTCAAAGAATGAGCTACCAGTAGTTGAAGACAAGTTGACATAATTCTTTTTACTAGATCTTTTGAATCTTTTTATAAATTTCAAAAATGGCATCTCTCATAAGGTAAAGGAAGAACTCTTTGTAAATAATTTTTGTTTTTTAATCATAATGTGAATGGTTCCCACATCTGAACAGTAGAATCTGAACAACAAGAAGCTTGATTTGATTTTTTTAATCACAATTTTGTTCTTGCTTCCTTCAGTAGATAAGGATTGATTAGTCACTAGTATAAATATTGTATCTGCATATCACCCATCATTAATATTAAATCAGACCTTGCTAAATATTTGAGGACTAATGTAGTTCAGAGTTAGATTCTAAGATGACTCATAAAGCAAACCTGGAGGGTGAGCACCGTGCAAGTGAACAAAGTGCCGTAGAACTGAGCAATATGGTAGGGAGAGATCTGGCTAGAAGACCACAGCAAAGTGTTTTCTTCTCTTTGGGTGAAGATTTACTCCTCTGTGACAGGAAAGGGTCAGATTGGATTTTGTCAAAGATCATTTTTAAATCTAAGTCATCAATCTTATAAATATGTACAATTATTTTTGTGTCAATACTGGGGCTTGAACTCAGGGTCTGGGTTCTGTCCTTAGCTCAAGGCATAGCTCTATGTCTTGCATGTTAGTGGTTAATTGGAGATAAGAAGCAGAGAATCACAAGGGCTCAATAGCTAAGCACATATGATTATATAAAATGATGCTTATTGAAATGAACTCCAAGAAATGAAAACAAGACAACTCTTGTAGTCTTTTTTTTCCTTTCCTTTTTTTCCCTTTAGTTTATTCCCTTTTGTGGCTGTTTTTGTTTTCTGTTCCCCTTGTTTTGTATATATGTTTATCTGATTGGGGAAGGGGAAGCACAAAAAAGGTATGAAAAAGGGTGAACCCATTCAGCAGTGATACTCACTAAACACTACATTGAAAATGAACTATACAACTTGTGGGTGGGGAAATATGGAGGGGGAAAAACTGGGAGACAATGAGGAAGGGGATAACACTGTTCAAAAGAAAATGTACTCGTTACCTGACTTAGGTAACTGTAACCCCTCTAAATATCACCTTTATAATAAAATTCTAAAAATAAAAAAAGATTTTCACAGACTTTTCTATCTGGACTGGTTTCAAATTTTACTTCTCAGATCTCAGCCTCCTGAGTAGCTAAGATTACAGGCATGAACCATGGACAACCAGCCAACATGTACAATTTTAATGTATCAGTTAGAAAAATGAATAATTTTAATAGTTTTTTAAAGTCTAATCTTTCTTTGACCCTAGCTTGGGTCAAAGCTTTCTCTTTTATGCTTGTTTGACTCATGAAGTTAACATGTCTTTTTTGAAACATCTGAACTATGTGATTTTTCCTTTCTTTTCCACACTGAGTTATACCCTCTGCCCTTCTCTCCGTTGTCTTCTTTACTGAGCATTTTCTTTGCACTTCGATGTGAGCACTGATGAGCATTGCTGCAGAAGCCCACCAGGTCAGATCATCAGTCTTGTCAAGGCCATTTGCCACTCTTGCCATGAATTGGTGGTCAGAGCTCTGCATTGCAAAGACAAGGAATTTCTCTTCAAGATGCAAGACAGTCCAAAGGTTCTCTCCAAAGTCAAGAGTATTGAGAAAACATGGATGGGAACTCTGTTAACTTCATACTTACTAGTGAAACTCACTAGGATCCATGCTTCTGTTTCTTTTAACATAGTTGGATATATTCATTTGTTGGCACAGGTCCTTTTCTAGCAATAAATAGTGACAGAGTTTGAAAAAGACTCAAAGTATGGCCATTTTTCTCTTTCATTTGAAAGGATGGTTGAAAATGCCTGTCATTAAGAATACACACACACACACACACACACACACACACACACACACACACACCATATTACCTACACAGTAAGTCTTGGAAACAGTATTAATGATTGCTGCAATAATTTTGTTATTTCTCTCACTCATTGTTTTGGATGTCTACCCAGTGTCAGATGCTATGCACTGAAAATACAAGGATAAAAGACAATCTCTACCTTTAGAGGTTCACTGGCCAATGCAAAGCCACACCGGTAAAGAGACAGTGGATGTAGAAGAATGTACGCAAATAAATCTTGTCTATTAACTTGAAACTTGTCACCAGTTTTATGGGCTTACTAGTAAAAGGCCCCTGAACTGAAATGAACCAAGCAACAGTAAAAGATCATTACTGAATACACTGCCGTGCTATTGATCAGCTCCTATTTGTCATACACATTAATGATGAAAAGCAACATGTAAGTGCTAAGTCTGAGTATTTTTACCATCCAGTTAATAACTTAATTGTGACATTTGGGTTATATGTCGAGCTTCAAGCAACATTGAAACCATCACTAAAATGCAACAGTACTATGTCATCAAATATAGTGATCCAAAGATGATAAAATTTTATGTATGTTTTTATGCATTGCCTATGTACAAGTCAGCAAATCTGTAATACTAATTTGTAACTGACATAAATTGATATTAATATAATAGCCTATATTCAAAGTAACAGCCCATTTCGTCTCATAGGCCACAAAATGTGTAATAATCATGAAACACACAAAGTCACCTCATGGGAGCCGTAGACTTGACTCAAGAGAGGAAACCAACCCATGGAAATTCAGCAGAGAGGGAATTAGAAGAAAAACCCTGACTTCACTCCTGTTTTCTTTTTACTCTCAAAACAGCACTCTATTAGCTGAACCCAGTTAACATCTTAGAAAACTAGTGAGCCCATTGATGAAATCCAGATAAGCCAACTTCTAAGTTCAGGATGGGTAAGGTGTGAGGGGCAAATTGGAAGCTCTTCAGCACAGCAAAAGTAGCATGAATACTATAGACAATGGTAGACTGTGTGCGAGGGTAAGTTGATGTTTCAAGTTTATTTAACCCCAAGGGGGTAGATACTAATAAATATTAAATGTATTTATTTAACCCTAAGGGTGTAGGAGAAAGTAGAGTAGGTGTTAATGTCATTGTATACCATGTTCTATTACTGGCCAAGAACAGTAAAATGGCCAGATAGTCAAGAGTATGATGCAAGACACAGTTTAAAAAATGTTGATTTTTTTTTGATAGAAAGCTTGCAAACAACATAGCACTTACTTGAGGAAAAATACTATATTTAAAAATGATGCAAAATATCCAGTTATAAAATATTAGAAATAAGTAAATAGCTTGGAAGTTCTGATTGAACAAAAGTGTAGTGGAAAGATGTTTGGTTTGGATCCACAAGGAAAAATGCAATAATGAATCTGAAGAGAGGTCTAGATCTACTTTCATTTAGAAAATGATGAGCATGGTGATCAGAAACCTTGCCACACATTCCCCAAAACTATCCAGCTGAGCCCATTGTCCCTGCGCCCTGCCACTAGTGCTTATATCCACTGGAGATTCAAAGGTAGCAGTGCATTGATAATCAAAGTACAGCATTCAGTCATCTCATTTCCTGATACAGTTTGAGTCATTTCTTTATGTAACTTAAATTTTTCCCAGGTGGAAAATTTGAGATGTTCAGATAACTGGCAATACCTCAAGAATTTTCCTTTTAAATCATTGTGCATAAAAATACCTGATACAAGTCATTTGTCCTGATACTTTCATATCTCTTCAATTTAAGATTTTTTAAGCAGATCACTTGAAAGTAGATCGACAAAGCAAATGTTATCCAATTCTGTGAACATAAAGAGGAAAGTACAAAAGAAATTTCACAAGCCTCAAACATTCACTATACAAGAAATACATACACTATTGTTTCAGTTTGTCTATGAAATGTTCCTCACAAGCTGATATGTTGAGTGCTTGGTGGACAGTAGGTGGCGCTATTCAGGAAGAGAGGTTCTAGAAATTTTAGCAGGTGGGCTTAGTGGGGATCATTTATGAACAGCCCTTGAAAATTGTACCTGATCTCCAGTCTCCTTGCTCAATGTTTTCTGACCCCTCTGACATGATCAGCCCTATTCTCTGCACACACATTGCCATGGTATTTTGACTCATTTAGGCCTAGGTTAACAAAAACAACCATTATAAACAAAAATGTCATAAACTATGAACCAAAATAAAACTTTCCTCCCTCAAATTGTATCTATCAGGTCTTTTTTTGTCACAATGATAGGAAAGGTAACTAATACAACATATTTACCATAAACCAATGTTAATACTACTATTTCTATTTAATGAATGGGAAAAATTCTTGTCTTGCCGGCCGCTGGTGGCTCACACCTGTAATCCTAGCTTCTCAGGAGGCTTAGATCTGAGGATCATGATTTGAAGCTAGACTGGGCTGAAAAGTCCCCATGAGAGTTTTATCTCCAGTTAATGACCAGAAGAAAAAAAATAAAAAACAGAAAAGGCACTGTGGCTCAAGGTGGTAGAGTATTAATTTTGTGCAAAATTGCTCAGGGACAGTGACCAGGCCCTGAGTTCAAGCCCCATGGCTGACAAAAAAATCTCTTGGCTCACTGAAGCCAGAGTTAACCTATCTGCAAACAGAACAGAACAGTGTAATTCCAAAGGCACATAACCTTCTTCTTTGGGTTAGGACATTCAAACCTTATTTATTTTCACAAATTACCAGTATACTTTTGCTCTGGTTAAATCACACTAACTCTGCTTGAGAGACAAAGCATGCAAGATATTCAGAAATATTCAACTGATCAATAGTGGGGAATAGCAATAAAGTTTACTAGATGTTAGGCTGACCAAAACTCTAACCATGCTGGAAATTATCATATATGTTTTCAATCTAGATCATCCTATACCATCTCTAATAAAATGTTTTCAATCATACACACAATATTCTGAATTGCTAAGCAGTTACTTGGAGAAAATGGTATGGGAGAATTCTTATTATAGGCACTATTAGTGAGTTCATCTATGATCCTGTAAAAGCCCAGAATGCTAAAATCCTTTTAGCATCACTAGCTTTTAAAAAAAGATCATGTTATAAGAGTTCAGACATATTTGAAAAACATGTGGCTTTTATTTTTCAAAGTATTTGGGCAACAATAAAGCAATTAATAAATCCATTTCATATTTCACATCCTTAGTAAACAAGAATCCATTATTTAAGGAACCAAGCAATGCTTGGCCAGTCAAGTACAAATAGAGGAGGAAATAATTAGACTACATTTTTCACAAATGTAGCTCCATGGCTGGCATTGTTTCAGTGTGCTATGATTTCTTCTATTCTAAATTTCCAGCCTCAGGCTACCACACACTGATTTACTGAGGTTCCATTCAGATTCCCCTGCAGTCCTGAGCCAAAGCATAAAAACAGTCTTAAAGCAAGGGCGAACAAATTCACTCCCACCAAGTGCTTTCCTGAGGGGCAGCATTTGGCTGACTGAGCAGGGAGCTTGTTTACAGTCATCAAGAAGCAATGTTTAGTTGCTCTGTTACCACAGACCTTTAGGAGAGAATTATAGTCTGCCTTCCAACCACAGGACCCAAGAGCTTCAGTCACTGAACTGCTGATGTTGATCAGATGACAAGTAAGGAAAGACTTAAAGGAGTCTATTGAGCAGAGAGAGCCAAAAACGAAGAGAGATGAGCAGTGAGAGCTCCCACATCTTCTTCCTCTTGCCATTCAGGGATCTTCCTAGGTGTACAGGCAGCAGCCCCCAGTCACTTAAAACTGTCGTGATGAGAGAGAGACTCATGGTGTTTGACTTTATTACAGCCGAGCCAAATCAAATGCACAGACACTGCTTCCTTAGATGTCTATATTTCACTTAAACTGGGATAAAGCAAAGAAACTGGAATATTGTCTCATCATGCATTCCAAATCAGCCAGGGTAGAAAATAATGGGGAGTTAATCAGATCACTGAAACTCTAATTCACTTGGTATTGATCGAGCAGATTCCTAATGGGATGGCAGACCAATTTCAAATTACAGTAAGCTGACTTGTCCTGGAATACCAATGACCAGGCTGGAGGATGAGCCAAGAGGCCCGTGAGCTCTGCTCTCCTGAAGCTGCCGCCCAGCTGGCAGGCTGGGATGCATGATCTGATGCGGCATTTAGCTAATTAATAAGGGATTGATGAAAGGTTCGGTTTTGAAAGCAGGCATCACACTTGAGTAAACGTGGGACCAGAGTTCCCCAGGGACTGGCTAGTCAAGTCCTTGGAAGGTAGGTCTACAATGAAAGCTAATGGAAAGTAATGCAATTAACTGGGGCTTTTAATTATATTAATCAGTGACTTCATAGGAGCCGACTGTATCCAGAATTCATTCTTTAATTCATGTCTGAATAGAACTGAAACCACGGTTGAAGAAATAGGTGCAGACGTGCTTACATTAGTTCACGGAACCATGAACTAACGTATGGAAAAATGAAGAAAAAGTGGGTCAGGGAAGGAAAGAGCGGAGGAAATAGGTAATAAAAAGCATCCTCAAAGAAGTGAGCCAAGAACTATTTTTGCATTCCATTGCTACTTTATTCTTTCTGCAAGTTATTTATCTGCTTAGGTATGTGAACCGATGGCCAGTGTGTTTGCACAGAGTAAGAGAATCTAAAGACTTGATTCTGTTCTTTTTTTTTTTTTTTGTCGGTCATGGGGCTTGAACTCTAGGCCTGGGCACTGTCCCTCAGCTCTTCAGCTCAAGGCCAGCCCTCTACCAATTGAGCCACAGTGCCACTTCCAGTTTTCTGGTGGTTTTTATTGGAGATAAGACTCTCACAGACTTTCCTGCCCAGGCTGACTTTGAACTGCGATCCTCAGATCTCAGCCTCCTGAGTAGCTAAGATTACAGGCATGAGCTACCAGCACCTAGCCTGTTTTTTTTTTTTTAACCTGGTATTTGGGCTTAAACTCAGAGTCTCCTGCTTTTGCTTGGCTTTTTTTTGCCCAAGAAGGTGCTCTACTGGATCATACTACATGTATACTTCTGGCCTTTTTCTTATTTTGATGGCTAATGGGGATAGGAGTCTGGGAGTATTCTTCCCAGGCTGTCTTTGAACCATGATCTTCAGATCTCGGCCTCCTGAGTATGTAGGATAACAGGGGTGAGCCACCAGCACCATCAGCAAGAACTGATTTATTTTTACATTTTAGAAATAACTTTTACATTTTAGAAATAACTTAATAATCTATCTGTTGGTAGATTATTTTGTTCTTACTGACAATAACTTCTTGGCTTAGGTCTTCCTTATCCATCTTTTTCTCTCTCCTATATGTGTCAGTGTGTATAGTGTGTGTACAGGGTATATATCTATATGTACTGGATATCTGTGTATTGGTCTATGTTTGTGTGTCTCTTTGTAAACATATGAAGCAAGGGCTATTTTAATGGTAATAGCTGAGATCTGGCCATTATAATCAATGCGAGGATTAATTTGACATATGCCCGTTGGGGTAATACCATCATAATTCTAACATGACTCTCATACATGGATTTATTCCTGAAATAAAACACAGAATAAAAATACGCTCAAGTGTAATCCTGGCTACTCACAAGGCTGAGATCTAAGGATCACAGTTCAAAGCCTCCTGGAAGTGGCACTGTGGCTCAAGTGGCAGTCTACTAGTCTTGAGCAAAAGAAGCTCAGGACCAGTGCTCAGACCCTGAGTTCAAGCCCAGGGACCAGCACAAAAAAAGGTACATTTCCCAAAGGATATAAATAAGCAAATTATAGTATAGGAAGAATGTATAATGTTAATTGCCATTTAAGTAAATTCACAGTGAATGTGTGAAATTTAACATACGTTACAAGGAGATTGGGATTTCTAGTCTAGACTAAAAGGAAGGAAAGAAGGAAGGGAGGAGGACTGGCTTGATCCAGAAATTTCTGGAACCCAGAAAAATTCCTAAAGGCAAGATACACATGCAAAAGAACAAAGACTTCCCCGGACTGTCCACTGGAGACTTGCTCTAAGGGCTTGAAGAATAGTAGGACCACTCAGCATCCATTCCAACAAGGACCTGTTCCACAGGGCAGAGATGAATTGAGTGGTTAGGGAAAGTGATGCCCATCTGAAGGGGAGTCTCAGAACAGAGTCAATGCACTTCTATGTAGGACCACAATCTGAGCAGCTTGCTCTCACAGTCATCCTGAACAGGAAGACCTCAAAGGACTCCAGCAGCAGATACCCTGCAACTACAGATCTGTCAACAGTGCCAGGCATCATACACACCATGTGAGATTTGATCATGCGATGCCTTCTCTGTGTTTACAACTGATGTTCCTAGATTTATTACTATTTTTGCCTTTTTAATATTCTAAATATTTTGTGTTTTATTCTCTTTAAGTAGTTGTACAAAGGAGTTGCCATTTAACAAGTAGTTTATAAATACAGCATATATTGATCAGTGTCACTGCTTCTTTATGATGATTTAAAATAAACCCCAAAGGAAAAAGGATCAAGGTAGTTCCTGTGGAATATGACAAAGAAAAAGAAAAGAATTCCCATCTCAATGATCTCTAAATGTATTTTGACACTTAGCATGGGACTGGCGAGCACTAAAAGAAAAACGAGTAAAAGCAAGGTCCCAGATATCTACCAACACCAATGTATTCTCATTTCTTCAAAAACCGTTCACGAGAAAGAAATAAACATGCATGCACTTTATCTCTGGAACCGCAGAACCAATGGCTTCAACTTTTCCAGCAAGCTGAAAGTTTAGTTGCTGTGGATTTCCTTAGTCAACAAATAGTGTTCAGCATCTTGCCCCAACTGAAAGAAAATCAGTGGATGACAGTTTCTCCTCACACTCCTTCCCTTCCCTGCCTTCCCTTCCCTGCTTTCTCTGTGTCCACACTTTCCCTGTGCCCTCTTTGCTTTAGTTGTACCAGGGAGGTTTCATCTTAACACGTCCAAGGTGATGCATCTGGATCTCTGTCACCTCCTCCATCGTTCTCCTTCTCCAACCAATCTCAGCAAGCTCCACAGGTCATTTTCAAAAGTGTACATAAAGTATTTTGACCATACTCACCTCTTCCACCCTCTCTTTGTATTCATTCCCCTCCCACTAGAGCATGGCTCAACTTCCTAATATTCATTTTTGTTAAAGTTAGTTATGTGTACAGAACAGTTCTCTTATATTTTTAAAAAAAGTTTTCTCTAACTACTTTTGGCTTTACCCTTTTCCAGGAATACTTTTTTCAGGGGAATTTATGACAAAAGTGTCCCCTAATGAATATATCCTTTCGCTAGGTTTACTATGAACTATCATCACTTGTGATTTGCTGAATATGTCTAGCATCTCTGGATATTAGACCACATGAGAGAAAATATGTAACCTTTTGTCCTTTGAACCTGGCTGAGTTTGCCTAATATGATAATGTATGGATCTATCTATTTCCCTACAGATGAAAAATTCATCTTTCTTCGTGATTGAGTAATATTCCATTTTATGTGTATATATAAATATCATATGTCATATCACATATCACATTATTCTTGGTTTGTTCACTTGGGCTGTTTTTTTTTGTTGTTGTTGTTGTTGTTTTTGTCGGTCATGGGGCTTGAACTTTGGGCCTGGGTGCTGTCCCTCAGCTCTTCAGCTCAAGGCGAGCGCTCTACCACTTGAGCTACAGCGCCACTTCCGGTTTTCTAGTGGTTTATTGGAGATAGGAGTCTCACGGTCTTTCCTGCCCGGGCTGGCTTTGAACCACGATTCTCAGATCTCAGCCTCCTGAGTAGCTAGGATTACAGGTGTGAGCCACCGGCGCCCAGCTCACTTGGGCTGTTTTTATAGCTTGGCTACGATGACTAGAGCTGCAGTAAACAGTGAACACAGGTGAGTGGGGGCTTGTTCTGTCCTGACTTACTATCCTTTGAATAAGTGCCCTATGCTTCATCAACTGTAAAATCTACAGAACTGTTCTACCTATTAAAATACATTTTTCTTAATAAATGAGCCAAAGACTTAAAGAGAGATTTCTCTGAAGAGGAAATAAGAATGGCCAATAGGCACATGAAGAAATGCTCAATCTCTCTAGCCATAAAGAAATGCAAATCAAAACAACATTGAGATTCCACTTCACCCCAGTTAGAATGGCTAGAATCAAGAAATCTAGTAGCAACAGATGCTGGAGAGGAAGTGGCAAAAAAGAGAACCCTACTGCATTGTTGGTGGGAGTGTAAACTTGTTCAACTACTCTGGAAAGCAGTATAAAGGTTCCTCATACTACACATAGAGCTCCCCTATGACCCAGCAATCCCACTTCTGGATATTTACCCAAATGATCACAAACAAGGCCATACTAAAGCTACCAGCACAACTATGTTTAACACAGCATTATTTATTTATCATAGCTAAGCTATGGAACCAACCCAGATACCTCTCAGTAGATGAATGGATCAAAAATGTGGTAAATACAAACACACACACACACACACACACACACACACAAATTCTTTGCTTCGATCAGAAAGAATGACATCGCCCCATTTGTTAGGAAATGGAAAGACTTGGAAAAAATTATATTAAGTGAAATAAGCCAGACCCAAAGAAACATAAGTCCCATGATTTCCCTTATTTAGAATAATTAGTATACATCTAGAATAATCTTAGCAGATGAGCAGAATAGCACAAAAGCTATGTACATATGACTATATAAAATGATGCTAAGTGAAAGGAACTCCAAGGCTTTTTTGTTGTTGTTGTTTTTAATGTATTATGTGATTTTTTTGTTTCTTTTGTATGGTCTTCCCCCTATACTATAACCCCTGTTGTCATTGTATTTGATTTTGGTACCCTAGTACTATATATATATGTTTATTTGAATTAGAGAAAAAGAAGGGGAACAATAGAACCGTGAGACAAAGGACAGGGGGGAGCCAATGCAACAGTGACATACACAAGATAATATGTTGGAAATGATCTGTACAATGTGGGCAAGAGTTGGGAGGAGGGAAAGTAGGAGAAAAACGAGGGAAGGGATAACAATTTTGACAAGGAATGTACGTATTACCTTACTTATGTAACTGTAACCCCTCTATACATCACCTTGACAATAAAAAAGTACATTTGCCCCACTTGACTACTTCTGGCTTTATCTTTTTCCATCTTCTTTTGCAGGGAAAATTCACAACATCCTTCTTTATGTCCCCCAATCAATGCATTTTATTTCATCAGATTTACTGTGAGTTACCATGACTTGCTGAACATGTCCTTTAGCTTGGTGCTCTTCCAAAGCAAATTCTTTGAAAGTATTCTTTTATTTTTGACTATTTCTATTATCTTTAAGCGATTATATAATGGAGATGCCACTCACCGAAGCACTTTATGATATAGTGTGTCTTGATCAATGTCACTTCTTTCAACATTCTCATTCACTTGTCCCAACCCACCCCAGCCCTTCCCTCACTTTTCTTAATTTTTAGGTTATATATTAAATGTTTGTCACTTAACAAGGCAGTTTGTACGTTTAATGCATTTTGATCTATGTCATTCCTTCAACACCTTTAACCCCCTTCAGCCCCTCTCCCCTTGGCCCTATCCTCCTTTTCAAGAACCCATTTCCTGGTGCTTATTTTGTTGAGCTTTAACTTAGCCTTTCTAAAGAATTATACTATTTGAGCTCTCCGTAGAGTCTATATACAATAATAAAAAATGCAGGTTTTCAACAGCACTAAAGGCATTTCACCAACTAGTCCAGGAAAAGATAAGGAGATGGCATCATCAGAGTCAAGATGGCAGTATCATCTCCTCAGTAAGAAACCTTTGTGCAGAGATTCAAAAGGTAAAAAGGCGGTTGAACTGAGAGCCTTATACTTACTAAGCCACGGCTCTACCATTTGCGCTACATCTCTAGTCCTTCTTTTTTGCTAGTTAATTATAGAAAACTTTTATTTTCCAATCTGCCTGGAACTCACCAGATTGAGGATCTTATCTATGAATCTTAATTAATTTCAGCTCATTCAAATTTACATGGCCACAGTGGTTAGTGACTACTATTGGACATTTATGTTTGAACACTTTCAATTCCCCTGCCCTTGTTACCCAATGTGTACCTTGTCTATGTTCTTCTAAGTGGCACCAAGTCTTTCAGTGAACAGCTCTAGTTCTCTCTTCTGTACTGCATGGAGGTCGACTGCATCCCTCAACATTTGTGCCATTTTTAGACCTAGTTAGCAGTGCTGGAAATTGAAAACAGACTTGAATGAACTATACAAGTTTTCTAGCTTAGCACCTGAAGATGTAACTTACTAAGATGATGCTGTACAAGGGTAGACCGAGCCCTTATTCTGATCTAAGTTGTATCCATATAAGAAGAGGAAACAGAGAGATGCCTTGTGGTAACCAACACTAAAATTAAATGATGCATCTACAAGCAAAGGCACACATAGGATTGTTGGCATACTCCAAACTAAGAAAATTACATAAGGCATCTCCTCCCCTGAAGTTTTTAGAGACACTGTGGACAATGCCTAGATTTAGGGCCTCCAGCTTCCAGGACTATGAAAGAATGCATTTCTTTTTTGTATATATTTTTATTGTAAAAATACTGTTACATAAGTAAGGTAATGTGTACATTTCCTATTGAGCATTGTTACCTCCTCCTTTGTTTTTCCCCTACCATACCTTCCCTCCCCATCTCCCCAACTCCTCCCTCCCCCCCGCCTAGAAGTTGTGAAGTTTGTTTTCAATGTAGTGTCTTGTACATCTCATTGTTACAATGGGCCAACCTGTATCCTTATTTCAGAATTTTCTTATTTCCTTTCCCATCCCCAAATTAGAAAAATGTATATACAAGATGCAGGGCACCCGAATCAAATACAGTGAAAGCAGGTGTTATACCATGGGGGAAGAACATACAAAAGAAATATACATTATAAATACATTACATTATAAATACATTAAACATACATTATAAAAACAACAGCAAGAAAGATAAAACCACTTGTGTCCCTATCTTGGAGTTCATTTCCCTTAGCATCATCTTATCTGGTCATATGTACATAGCTTTTGACCTTTTCAGCTTGTCCTTGACATATGCTAGTTATTGCAAATAAGGGAAACCATGGGACCTATGTTTTTTTGGGCCTGGCTTACTTCACTTAATATATATTTTTTTCCGAATCTTTCCATTTCCTAACAAGCGGGGCAATATCATTCTTTCTGATGGAGGCATAGAATTAATATATATATATATATATATATCCTATATATATCACGTTTTCATATATATATAGGATATATATATATATATATATCACATTTTCTTGACCCATTCATCTGCTGAGGGGCATCTGGGTTGGTTCCATATCTTAGCTATGGTAAACAATGCTGTGATAAACATAGTTGTGCTAGTAGTTTAGTATAGCCTTGTTTGTGATCATTTGGGTAAATGCCCAAAAGTGAGAAAGAATACATTTCTGTTTTAATCCATCTCATGGATTAAAACAGCCCTAAGAAATTAATACACGTCCTTAGATTGGCTTCACTTACAGTATTTTATAAGGATTTTGTGGTCTTAAATTTGTTCTTGCAATTAATAATGGTGAAAAGTAAACTTTACCCATAGTAGAGTAACTTGCAGTAAAGATATTTAAGAAAAGTAAAGAATAGGTGAACTTCCCATTTCTTCCCATCTAAATTTTCCTTATAGCCAAGGTTTACCCCCAGAAGCCTGTTTGCAAAGCCCAATACCTGTTTCTGAGTCAAAGATGTAACCGAAGTCTTAGCGGTACGTAAGCATTGCTTCTGACTGAAGCCCATAATGACCTAAATCTGCTATGATCACACAAAGAAAATAAATCATTCATCCTGAGAAAAGTCATAAGTTAAGACATCTGGTTCCCAAGAAAGAACATTCCTAGCACAGCACCTTCACCTAGAAATACCTAACATTTGTGGAAATACATGCACATGTATGTTGTGGGTAGTACATGTACATAGACAATGGCAAGATTCATGGATTTCTGACTGTAAATAGAAATGGCAGCTGCTTGTGTGTTGTGTCACTGTGGTTCTGTTTGTGATGAACTCCCCCCCTACACACACAATGGTGATTTCATAACTGTATCATCTATGACATGATAGTGGTCTTTATTCATTTAAGTATACTCTATGATGCTCAAACACAATGACAGAATCACCTGAGCACGCAGTTCTAACTTCATGTCCCTGTCCCTCTATATGTATGAGTCCATTATGGAAGTGAAATCTATTTTCCCCAGGTTGTTGAGACTTTTTTTCAGAGTGGTTGAAACCCCAGAAATGACTCCCCTCAGGTGAGCCACAGTGTACGCTCTGAAAGCAGAAGTGGCAGAATAAAGGCCTTACTGAGAGGGACATTTCCAGTGACAGGAAAGCCCTTATTAAACAGTAATTGATGGGATATAAGGTTGAAGAGAATGCCACTGAATCTCAGAGGGTTTTGTGGCATTCCCATAAATTTCTCTGATGACATTGATCCCAGGCCTGGGGCGAGCATTTACAGAGGCTGCATGGCTAGGCTTCAGTGGATTGCTATTCTTTTCCAGAAAGCTATCTATCAGCTATAAATTGTTATTGATAAATGTTGGAGTGAGCTCTGGTGTTTCTAGAGCTTATGTGGCCTGAAAAGATCCATGTATGGCACAGACCGGAAAAGGACAATCATACTGAGGAGTTTGCTCACATCTACTGGCAGGTTGATGAGCAGCAGAGCATTTCAGCCCCATAGAAGAGGAGAGATCATTCACTCAGCTACTGTCCCTCCAATAACTGTCATTGTCATGATCAGAACAAGGGCTTTGTGGATTGGCTGCTTTGGAGAATATTGGTGAAGAAGGATGCCAGAACGCAGCCACTTCAGTCTTATCAGAGTCCTAATGTCGATCTGACTCTGCCCAGAAAAAGAGATTTTTTTTCCCAAAGGAACTATACTATAGACTGAAAAATGTTTGCTGTTGTAGTTGGGACTTTAAAGGAAAATATAAAGGAAGAGAACATTGTATAGAAAAATTCTTAAAAGATCCTAGTATTTTCATTGGGAAGACATGACCTACTGTTCTGGTATAAAGTCAGGACAAGCTTTCATGTATTTTATGTAACTAAAATTCATAAGACTCTTTTAAGGCATGTGTTATTTGAGGGGTCCTGGACTTGGAACTCGGGCCCTTGTACTGGAAAGGTGATGCTCTTGACATTGAGTCATACCTTTGGCCTTGTTTTGGCTGTTTGTTTTGAGATAAGGTCTCATTTCCTGCCTGAGTGTGTGCATGAATGTCATCTGCCTGTGTGAGACTTTTACCGTGGTTAGGATAACAGATGCAGGCCACTGTGTTCAGCTCTCTTCTGAGATAGGATTGCATAAACTTCTCTTCCCTGCACCAGCCTTCACTTGATCCTTCCAAACTCAGCCTCCCAAATAACTAGAATTACAATCAGGCACCAACTTAATGTGTATTCTGAAATGATGATTGCATAGTTTCAAGAGCAGATGTACAGGTGGAAGTCAATGATCTGCACACATATAAAGCAAGTATTTGGCATAATTACACTAAACAGTTCCTTTCCTTAAATAGCTTGGGCTACTTACTGAAGCTTCAAATGTGAACCAAGCATCTGGACAATTGTTATCTGGACTAATATTCTATTTTCTATCAAATACATATTAATTTCTCAAATCCATATAAGGAGTATAATTTTTTTTAAGTGGGTAAGTTAAGAAACTCTTTATTTCTATTAATTCTATTTGCTGAAGTACCAGTTTTCTCTAAAACATTTTTCTGGGGGGGGGGGTCCTTTCCTGGACTCTGGGCCTGGGTGCTGTGCCTCAGCTCTTTGCTAGTGTTCTACCACTTGAGCCACAGTGCCACTTCTGGCTTTTTTCTTTTTGCTTATGTGGTGCTGAGGAATCGAACCAGCCTCATGCATGCAAGGCAAGCACTCCACCACTGAGCCACCTTCCCAGCCCCTTCTCTAAAACATTTTAACTCCTGCTATTGAAAATTTGAATCAGGCCACATGCCAGTGGCTCACTCCTGCAATCCTAGCTACTCAGCAGGTTGAGATCTAAGGATCAAGTTTCAAAGTCAGCCCAGGTAGGAAGGTCTGTCAAGTTGATATACAGAGGGGTTACAGTTACATATGTAAGGTAGTGAGTACAATTCTTGTTGAACATTGTTACCCCATTCCTCTTTTTTCCCACTTCCCCTCCCCTGCCAAGTTGTAAAGTTCATTTCCAGCATAGTGTCTTGTGAGTATAGCTACTGCATTGGTTCAGCCTTTGTCCTTTGTCTCACCATTTTGTTATTTCCCTTCCTTTCCTCAAACCAGATAAACATATATACAAGACTCAGGGTACCAAAATCAAATACAGTGACAACAGTAGATAAACCACAGGAAGAAAAACACAAAAGAAAAAAAAGAAATCACATAGTATATTAAAAACAACAACAACAAAGAAAAACCTCTTGTTTCCATATCTTGGAGTTCATTTCACTTAGCATCATCTTATATGTACATAGCTATTGAGTTATTGTGATCCTCTGCTAGGACTATCCTAACACATACTAATTATTACAAATGAGGAAAACCATGAAGCTATGTTTCTTTGGGTCTGGCTTACTTCACTTAATATGATTTTTTCCAATTCTTTCCATTTCTTACCATTGGGGCAATATCATTCTTTTCTGTGAGATTCTTATCTCCAATTCACCACCAAAAAGCCAGAAGTGGAGCTGTGACTGAAGTGGTGATATGCCAGTCTTGAGTAAAAAGGGGACAGTGTCCAGGCCCTGAGTTCAAACCCCAGAACTGGCACACCACACACACACACACACACACACACACACACACACACACACACACACACAATCTGAATCAGGGATTACAAAATGATGGGACTGTGTAATATAGTCACAGCTCCACTTCTGTTTCTCCACACTGTTTTAGTATTGAGACTGAAGTTTAGTATATGGCCACTATATTTCAATGTATGGTAAAGGATATTCGTTTATACACAGCACTGTCTTTGCATTGAATAAAACCTTATATGTGGCACAATATCTAACAATGGAAGGAAAGACCTGATACTCTTACCTGCTGAGAAAAATGGCTAGTAATCACTCATATTGTTCCTTAAAAATGTAATTTGTTTTGAATTTGGAATTTGACTTTCATGACATCTTAATATATCACATAATATTCTATTACTTTTAGCTTAGCTTGGCATTCAAAAAGTAATAGAGTATCTGAGATTGTCCTAATAAGCCTCTCATTTATTAAGATTAATGGAAAGGCATGCACAGCTTTGCAATTACTTATTACACCTAAATTTATGATTGCAACAAATTTGAAAGCAGAATAATCACAAGTCAAGCATCACAATTTAAAAGTGTAGAGAATAATGCATTCATGGTTGATTATACCAGAGGAGGTTCAATTCAAGAACCTCATCCTTAGAGATACCTGGATTCAAACCCCTATTCTGCCACCTAGTGCCTGTGAAAGCTAAAGCATTAGTTTTCTATTCCATAAAATGGGAATAATACTGCTTCCAGGAATGTTGGGGAAATCAAATAAGACACCTCATTTGATATGCATATTGTAGCATATATCACATAGGAAATACATAGGATTTGATATCTATTAAGTTTTGCTAATATTCATGATTTTAAAACATAATATGAAAAGTATCTCTAAGCATACAGATTTTTTTTTTTCTGTTCCGTCATGGCACCTGAACTCTGGGCCTGGGCACTGCCCCTCAGCTCTTCAGCTCAAGGCTAGCGCTCTACCACTTGGAACCACAGCGCCACTTCTGGCTTTTTCTGCTTATGTGGTACTGAGGAATCAAACCCAGGGCCTCATGCATGCAAGGCAAGCACTCTACCACTGAGCCACCTTCCCAGCCCCAGCACACAGATTAAAAAAACAAAACCCTCAAGGACAGATGGGAGACAAAACAAACATCTTACCTTCATTATTGGAAGCCACAGAGTGAGGAAAGACTTCTGCTCCTCAAAACCCTTTGATTTTAGTTGAAAACTAAACATTTTCAAAACATTTCCTTACAAATGCCAAAATAAAGCATCAATATTTTTCATCAATTCTTCCCATGAGCATTTATTTATTTATGCCACTTGAGCCATGTCTTAACTTTTTTTCTGGTTAATTGAAAATAACAGTCTCCCAGCTTTGTCTTCCCAGGCTATCTCTGAACTGTGATTCTTAGATTTCAGCCTCCTGATTAGCTAGGATTATCTTCTCTAATTTTTTTTTTTTTTGGTTGGTTGTGGGGCTTGAACCCTGGGCCTGGGCGCTGTCCCTCAGCTCTTCAGCTCAAGGCTAGCACTCTATCATTTGAGCCACAGTGCCCCTTCTAGTTTTCTGAGTGGTTTATTGGAGATAAGAGTCTCATGGACTTTTCCTGCCCTGGAAAAGCTTTGGAGGATGTTGAAAAACATATTTAGGGAAGAAATAGCTTGGTTAAAATACTGGCTGAATTATTTACCATAGCTAAGATATGGAACCAATCCAGATGCCCTTCAGTAGATGAATGGATCAAGAAAATGTGGTATATATACAATGGAATTCTATGTTTCCATCAGAAGGAATAGCATAGCCTATTCATAAAGAAAATAGAAAGAATTGGAAAAAATCATTAAGTGAAGTTAGCCAGACCCAAAGAAACATGAGCTCGATGGTTTCCCTCATTTGTAATAATTAATATAAGTCTAGGATAGTCCTAGCAGAGGATCACAATAGCTCAATGGCTATGTACATATGACCATATAAAATGATGCTAATAGAAATGAACTCCAAGATATGGAAATGAGGTTTTTTTGAGGGTTTTGTTTTTGTCTTTAATGTACTGTGTGATGTTATTTCTTTTTTCCTTTCCTTTTTTTTTAAATTCCCTTTGGTTTATCCCCTTATGTTACTGTTTTGATTTTGGTACCCTGTGTCTTGCATATATGTTTCTCTCTTTGGGGGAAGAGAAGGGAAATAACAAAATGGTGAGACAAAAGACAAAGGGTGAAACAATGCAACAACTATGCTCACAAGACACTATGTTGGTTAGTTGGGAGATGGAGTCTTAGGGATTTTTCAGCCTGGGCTGGCTTTGAACTGCAATCTTTGCCACAAAAACCATTTCTTATTTCCAATTAAAGCAACAAGGAAATCAAATAGAATAAGTAGAGCTTACCTGGTCTTTATCAAGAATTGACCAACAAACATTCTGCAATAACAAAACTCATTAGATGTGATGAGAATTTTAGCACAGATATAGTATTGGTTTCTTTCTGGTAACCCTAACAGTGCTTAAGCCAGCCCGGGCCAAAAAATCCCTAAGACTCCATCTCCCAACTAACCTGCAAAGAGCCAGGCTAGAAGCATGGCTCAAGACTCTTAACTCTAATTAACTAGCAAACACTGGAAGTGGTACTATAACTCAAACTGGTAGAGCACTAGCTTTGAGCAGAAGTACTCAGGGACAGTGTCCAGGCCTTGAGTTCAAACCTCCATGAATACTAACCGGGACAAACCATCCCAGCAATGAGCACCTAGACTCAGCCAGTCTGGGGAACAAGGGAACATGGAGAGGAATAAGAGGAGATGATGTCACATCAGCCACTTTGTACCTGCCCTTTCAAAATGAGCTGGGAGGTCAATAGAAGTGAGAAGCCTGCCCCTCTAATGTCCATACCTGCCTACCTTTTAACTGGACAGGAATTTACACTATTGCCTTTGTTACCTGACGTTCTCCCTACCTAGTTGCCAGATGTCAGAAGTAGCTAGGGACATTTCCACCAACTCCTGGAATGCAGGAGATAATTTTCTGCCCCAAATCCTTCCTTTTGCTGTTTGTTTGCTCTCTAGCTTTTGTTTTGTTTTGTTGTTTTTGCTCAACCCCTCTCTGCCTCATGAGACTTCCTCCAGACTTCATCTAAGAGACTTGCCTCCTCCAGACTTCATCTACAGACTCATGCCCACCAAGTGACAGCTGCTGCCTGCTGCCTTCTCCCAGAGGGGACCACATCTCAGCCTTTTACCCCTACTGCCGATGACCCTTGCAGGCAGGAAATAGACAGAGAGGATCTTCACCCCTCTTCATAATTATCAAAAGGCTGGAATGCAGACCTTATACAGGGACACTCCCTATCTCTTGGCTAAGTTTCCACCCAGTATCTGTTACCTAGGTAACTGGCAGACCTGGAAGCAGTCACCTTCCCCTCCTGCTAGGTCACATCCTGGGCCACCTCTGGTCACACACCTCCCATCTGACCATAGACAGTTCTCAGACCCTGAGGTCACATCCTGATCCAGTGTGGCCACACCTTTCCCCCACCTGGCCACACCTTTTCCTGTCCTTGGCCTAGATAAGTCCTGAGCTAAGGGTGGGTCATCCCTTTTCCTTTTCAGCCACGCCTCTCCACCACGTGTGGCGGGAGCAGCAGTTCAGTAAATAAACTTCTTCTCCTGCCTGGAAAAAAACAAAAACAAAAAACAAGAGACTATGTTGGAAATGAACTTTACAACTTGGGAAGGGAGGGGAATCGGTGGGGAAGGGAGTTGGTAGGGAGGGAAAATGGGAGAAAAAGAAGGGTATAACATTATTCAACAAGAAATGTACTCATTACCTTACTTATATAACTGTAACCCCTCTGTATATGACCTTTACAATAAAATTTTTAAATGTTGGGTGATAATCAAATGGGAATTACCTTTATTTTTTATATATTTTATTTTATTGTATTGTAAAGGTTCTGTATAGAGGGCTTACAGTTACATGAGTAAGGTAATGAGTACATTTCTTGTCAAACATTGTTACCAACTCCTTCATTTTTCTCCCATTATCCCTTCCCTCCTCCACTCCTGCCCTCCCTCCCACCCTGAAGTTGTAAAATTCATTTCCAACATAGTGTCTTGTGAGTATCATTGTTGCACTGGGTCATCCTCTGACCTTGTTTCACCATTTTGTTATTTCCCTTCCCTTCCCCAAATATGCAAGATGCAAGGTGCCAGAAAAAAAGACAGTGATTGCCAGGGATAAACCAATGGAAAAAGAAAAATGAAATAAAATAAAAAGAAAGAACTTGATACAGTACATTGACCTTTTAGATGACATTGAGGTACATTTCTAAAAACAGTCACCTTCTAGCTTGCATCTAAAGCCAGCTTACACCTGCTCACACTGTTCCTGTGAAGGTTGCCAATTACAGCTGGCCCCCATGTCACTAGGGGCTCCAGTCATGGACTCAACCAACCATGGATCAAAAATACTTGAAGAACTGTGTCTCAGCTGAACATTTGCAGCCTTATTTCTTGTCATTATTCTCTAAACAATGCAGTATGACAACTATTCATGTTGCTCTAGATGATATAAGTAATTTAAAGATGGTTCATGATTCTCCATGGATATGCATATAGCATAGGATATAATGCAAATAATGTCACTTTGTATAAGAGACATGAGCACAAATTGATTCTTCTATCTGAGGAGTTTTCCAAAACCAATCCATCATAGATTTCGAGTGCTGAGCATACCTCCTGAGGTTAGTCAGTGATTCTGCCTCAACTCTCAATAGCATTATTTGGACATTGTTTCTTTAATACTACTAATCACTCAGCTTTCTTAGGCTTTAGAAATTGCTATATCACTACTAGAGCTGTTTCCTTTTGATTTTGTCTTCTGTCTACTCCAGTCCTTTTCATTTGTATGTATACCTTAAGGAAAGTCAAATAAGAAATTCTCTTTCTCCTCTCTCTCTCTCTCTCTCTCTCTCTCTCTCTCTCTCTCTCTCTCTCTCTCTCTCTCTCTCTCTCCCTCTCTCTGTCAGTTGTAGGGCTTGAACTTTGGGCCTGGGTGCTGTCCCTCAGCTCTTCAGCTCAAGGCGAGTACTCTACCACTTGAGCCACAGCACCACTTCTGGTTTTCTGGTGGTTTATTGGAGGTAAGAGTCTCATGGACTTTCCTGCCTGGATGGCTTTGAACCATGATCCTCAAATCTTAGCCTCCTGAGTAGCGAGAATTACAGACATGAAGCACCAGCACCCGGCTGAAATTAATCTCTCTTGAGTTCTAATTTCCTTGGACTTCCATATCTAGCACAATGACACTAAGTGAGAGTATTCTTCTGTTAGAATTTAGGATAAGTTTATTTTTAGTGTATAGCAATGCAATTATACTGAAGAAAGAATCAATAACCATTGTCCCAACTGACTTTCAGCTATACATGAGGCAAATCTCTCAGATAAAGATACCAGAGCTGAAGAGAAAGATTCAAGTTGAAAGTTTTAAAAATTGAAAATTAAAATTTGAAATGTTACAAAAAGAACAATATTGTCAGACATTGGTGGCTTATGCCTGTAACCTAGACACACAGAAGGCTGAGATCTGAAGGTCAAGGTTTGAAGCCAGCCTAGGAAGGAAAGCCCATGAGACTTATCCCCAATTAACCAGCAAAAAGACAGAAGCGGAGCTTCTGGTACTCTATCTCTATTTCTATCTCTATCTCTATCTATCTATCTATACACATACACACACACACACATATATTGTCAAGGATCAGTCAGTCTTCGGGTAGCAGAGATTACTAGAGGCCTAGTAGGTAAAGATAACAGCTAGAAAAAGAGATATCAGGAAATTTCTGAGTGAAGTTCCATCACCTTTTACAACTACAGGTAGTTGTCATAAAAGACAAGATATAAATTATGCAAAATCTAGGACTTAGGAACAAAATAGCTCTGAAAGAATCAAAATCCATTTGCTTTAGTGTTGACCTTCTACTCTCTTTCTCCCCTCTTTTTGTCTTTAGTTGTTAGTAATTCTAGTTTGAAAATCAAGACTGTTTTATATTTGTTAGAGTAATCAAGAAAAAGAGTTTGCTCATAGTTAGGTGATAGATTAAAAGGATTGGTTGGATGCAAGGGAAGAGATGTTCAATTTAAGAGGACCCCATTAGAAACACAGATTAGGTCCAAAGGAAAGTTTGCACCCTGAGAATCTTCTTACATGACTGTAAGTTAAGTAAGGCCCATTTCATTAACAGCCACGCTGTGCCTAAAATTCTTCTGGTTCGTAAATCTGCTAAAGCCATAATGGGTCCTGAGTTTGGGTTTTACCAAGGAGTCAGTTGCTCTGTATCTTAAAAATTTTAACAAATCCAAAAGGAAACTTATTTATTGCTGCCCATTACTAATTCCCACCTTCAAACCTGTGTTTCATGTTTCTGGTAATAATGTTAAGTGGTCTTTCTGAATTTGTTTCTCCATTTGTAAAATTGCAATGTCAATCATTGACCCAACTACAGCCCAGGATTTATCGTATACAACTTGAGTCTAGATCTGCCCTCTCTTAACCATCTTATACCAATGTTTTAAAAGCAAGAATGTAGTTTAAGTACATATTGGAGTTTTTAAGGTCCCTAAATATATTCATGCTCCAACTGTCCATGGACTTTAGCATTTTGAAGCATTGGATATCTTGTAATGCTCATTTCCTTTGAAGGCACTCTCATTTTGGGTTTGTCTCCAGCTATCATAAAGTCCTGCAATTGAAAAACATGTATTTTCTTATATATATATATAATATTTTTTATGAAAAACATATATTTTCCTTTTTCAGCTCAATTGCTTTTGACGAATAAGTGTTGGTAGGCTCTACCTGCCTTCTTTTGAAAGACTTAATTATAAAGCTTAATTATAAAGTTTAATTATATTATAAAGTTTAATTCTAAAGTTTTGATGACAAAGTCCATCTTCTCTGCATCTCCACCCATCTTCTTGTTCACCCCAAATAAACCAAAATTCGTATCTCTAAGTTTATGTCTTTGTGAATCACATAGCTCTGGTTCTCTAATAAAGTTTTAAGAAATAGTTAACTAGAATCATTTCATGGGCTCTAAAGAAGGGAATTTTTTAAGTATAGAGAATATTGTTTTGTCTGGATTATGACTAAATTAATCCGTGTCTGAACACAGGTATCGCATGAAACATATGTAAAGGAGACAACTGTCTTGCATGAGCAAATGATATAATCTGATACTTTTTTAAAAAAAAAGCACAGCAAGTAAAGGAAGTTCCTTTGTCCCTTCAGAACCTTTAAACCTACACTATGCTCAGGGTACTCAGACACATACAGACAGTATTGATTTCCAGAATTTCTCTATGGAATGCCAAAAATAATAAACAAAAAATAAATCAAAAGCAACAGGCTCCTTCCATTATGTATTAAATATCCTCCCCATGAAGTTAGGACAAATAGAGATGTATATAGAGAGCAATGGAAACATAAATCTCATGTCGTAGTAATCGATTTCTGCCTTGTTCCTTTATTTCTAGTAAATAATGATCTCCAGATCTTTCATGGTGGCACTATAGCAAAAGTCAGAGCCTAGAGCCCTGGGAGTGTTTTACCTTTGACAGAGCCAACTGTGCAGCCTCGTCTCCAAAAGCATTGCACTCATTCCTTTCTTGTTGTAGAGTGAAAATGCTATTTAATAGCATGAGGAAATTTACAAATGCCATTTGCATCAGGAGACTTTTTTCTAATCATGTTTACGATCAGTAAAACAGCTTATAGTGTTCTGTATCAAAACAAAAGAATTTCTGTAGAAAATGTGATCCTTCCTTGCTTATCACTATTAAGTCACTAAAAATGAAAAATGAACATTGATACTCATGACTAGAAAAATGATAAAAAAAAATTCTTAAGTATTAACTATATTGGATTGTATTCAAGACTCAGACCAAACTGACAATTCTCAGTTTAGGAGATTAAAAGAGAAATAACCTAAACTGCCTAGATATGTGAATTTAATAAACAAAGTCCACTACCACGATTTCACACAGACCTCCATGTTCATCTCACTGCTCATTTCTCAGGAAAATTCATTGGATGATTCATGATCAAGCCAGATCATTAGATTTTAGAGCACATGGAAAGATGTCAATATATTTACAAGATAAACAATTGAGATTGAATTCTGACTCTGGCAGCTAATTATCTATATGCCTTGAAAAAAAATAATGTAACCTTTCTCTATAATGAGTTAGCCTGGAGGTAGATATGAAGAGCAATGAATAACTGTCAAGCATCTATTTAAAGTGTGTGGTTTTTATATCTTATTCTGAAACAAAGATGTTTTCTGGTACTTGGGGGAAGGGATGCCAAGAGGGAATGAATGAAGGAAAGAAACATAGAACAATAGTTAAGAAGTGATTTTGTAGTACAAAACTAAGTGTAATGTGAGCTTCTCCTTTCCTTCATGGATATTTTTATTATTACTATTGGTTGTTTTGCCATAATTGCTGTTGTTGTTCCCAAAGGTCTCTCGTGATGAAAACATATATGTCCTCAATAGCAGAACCACCATAGCTCACATATAGTTACTCCAGTGAAGCATTGTAAGCAGGATTCATGCTTCAGAATAAGCCCCTTTTATAAAGAGCTACGTTTGTCTTATACAGAGATGTAGGAACTGGGTTTTTGTCGGCCTCTGTAGGTAGATGTCAAAAATAAAATAAATGCTGAATGAGTCTCATAGAGAAATCAATTGTGTCAACTACAGATTTTCTGGGTCAGTGGGCTGCATGTAATAGAAGTAGTGACAGGTACCTAGGGTGATGACTCTTGTAGTCACCAATCAAGCCAGTCAAAACCACAGCATTGAAAAGAAACTGACACCCTCCAATCAAACACTTGAGAAGAAACTATTCTTTATGCGACAGAATCAATCTGTGATACCATTAGGGGAGAATCTTTCACATTCTTCCTTCCTTGTAAAATGTCACCCATCACTTTGGATAACTAAACCGTATGTTATAAAAACCCATGGTCTTAACAATATACCAATACAACTTGACAATTCTTACAATGTAGACTTCTTTTTAATAAGACCTCAGTAACCATGCTCCACACCACCATTTTGACATCCCCTCCCCTTTGAAAGAGGTGTCTTAGTGACAATTCAATTTGCTTTTTGAAGAATTTGCAAATCCAGGCAAAGTCAATGGGGAATGATGTGCAGCCTCTGTGTGACTTTTACATTAAGAAGATGTGAGCCCTATTGGATTAGTATCATAGAGGCAAGAACAGTAAGAACTAAAAATGACATGTTAGCTAATCATTACTTTGACAATAATTGTCACGAACAGAATCTCTTTATAGATTTTGGATATAGCCTCTGAAGCCAAAAAAAAAATAATAAAAAGATTCAGATGCTGTGTAGGCTTGAGCTAAAAGGATTTTAAAAAATTTAATCTTTAAGAGACGCTCCCAAGATGCAGGCTAAAAGAGTTTATAAAGGTCATAAAAAAATTAACTTATCTTGCTGACTGAAGCTTTTTTAATGCACTCTAAGTTACAAAGGAATCATATCTGGAGCCTTCAGGCCAATGGTCTACTATATTTTTCTCTCATTAGTAAGGACAGCAAAAATCTGCATTTGGATTTTTACCACCATAATCATCTCTACTTCATTAGTCTTTGTGATTGAATATGAGGAAAGCATCGAGCCAGGGGTGTGGGAATGTTCTATACTGGTCTCCTGGCTGACACTGTACTTCAAAAGACTGCTGGGATCCTGAGGGAGCCCCAGAGGAACCTGCTACTGGAGCTTAAAGGGGACCAAGGAAGAACCAAACTGAATTCTATAAGATCCATTGGGAAAAAAAAAAATATATATATATATAATATTAAGGCTAGGACTATTAATCAGGCAAAGCCAAATTCAGACTTGTTATAGTATGTGGCATCAGAAGCAAAATAGGGGACAGTTCTACAGACATTAGAGAGATGCACTGGAACTTACTCTAGGAGAGTAAGCACTAGAAGAATGAGTCTTTGAGAAATGTGAACAAGTAACAAACTAGCCCTGGTGGTTCCACGGAATTGTAAGGCCCTATAAAATAATATTTTATTATGATAAAATTCCAGATAAATATCAGGCATTGTTATTAACATATTGACCATCATATACTTAGAAGACAGGCAATTTCATACAACGCTTCTAAAAGACAAGATTCCTGTAAGCTATCACGAAAGTGATCTTTATGCTTTTATTGTAGACCTTCCAAAGGAGGAACATAAACTCTGACTTGGAGATTTCATTACTAGAAATTACTCTTAAAACTGAGTGAAGAGATCTATATACAAGTTGTCTGTAAAAATGAGCATGTTAGAAACAATGTAAGTGTTCATCAGAAAAGAATTCATGATGGGGCTGGGAAGGTGGCTCAGTGGTAGAGCGCTTGCCTTGCATGCATGAGGCCCTGGGTTCCATTCCTCAGCACCACATAAGCAAAAAGAAAAAAATCCTGAAGTGGCACTGTGGCTCAAGTGGCTTGAGCTGAAGAGCTGAGGGAAAGTGCCCAGGCCCAGTGTTCAGGCCCCACAACCAGACCCTCCCCCCCAAAAAAGAATTCATGAAATGAAATGTGGCTAAATAAAACACTAATAACTGGGCCTAGTAGTACATGCCTGCAATCCCACCATTTGGGAGGTTGAAAGAGGAGGCTCATGAATTCAAAGCCATCTGAATAATATACTGAGATGCCATCACAAAAAAAACCCAAAAATATTATTTAGAATTATGATTGCTATTCTAAATCTACACTTTGAACTCAGTACATATGTAAATTTCACCTAGCATAGTCAATAGGTATATTGAACAGGTTCTGAATCACCAAGAATAGTACCATCTCAGTTTATAAAAAAGAAAAAAGAGGGGAGAAAATCTTGAAGATAATTAAAAATACAAAAAATATCAATCCTGGCTGTGATTATGAAGTATTTTACTTTTGCATGTTATCATATATTGCCTTCTTTTTCCCTATATAACTACTTACAAAATAAATGTTACTTCCACTTTGGGGAAAAAAGTAAACATTCCTGCCATGAAAATCCAATTGTGTGATTGATTCACGTATTAAAAACATGGAGACCACTGGGGACATGGATGTAAATATAGATATGCCTTCCTTCACATGAATCCAGGTGCCACAAAAGATTTTCTAAACTCAGGTAACATGTCCTTTGGGTTTTTAGCATCAACAATGCTAGCTTGTGGCAGATGCTTGGTACATTGTTTGGAATGAATGGATAATAAGGATTTGATCAACAATCATTTCAAAAACTTTTAAATTTAAAAAAGACTGCCAAAATAAAATGAAATTCAATTTTTTAAAAATCTATCCACATGAATTACATTTAGAAGGAGATTATAACACTACATAGAACAGAACAGGAACAAGAGTCACACTGCTTGAATTTTTATTCCTCTCTTCTAAAACAGAAATGATCACAGCATCTGCCTCAGTTGTTGAAGTTTCAAGTAAAAGAGAGAATCCATGCAAAGTGTTTAACACATCCTTAGGTCACAGTAGACATTTTTTTTTGGTCTGAGACCAGAACTTGAACTTGGTCTTAGACAATTTTGCTCATTGTCTGGCCTCTCTACCATCTGAGCCACACCTCCAACCCCATGGTAGACTTTTAACAAAAGTGGTTATCAGTGGTTTCACTGAGATTGTTTTCCTTAGTGGTGATGCTCAGTTAATTCATTCAATTAATACATAGGCATCAGAAGAGGGAACAAATCAGCCAAATTGGTTGTTTGCCATTTTGCTCCTGTAGGGGTGTGTGTGTGTGTGTGTGTGTGTGTGTGTGTGTGTGTGTGTGTGTGTGTGTGTGTGTGTGTGTGTGTGCTTGACTTGGCTTTGCTTGGCTTCTGTATAAACCTGGCATTCTATCACTTGAGCCACAGCTCTATTTCTGGCCTCTTGCTGGCTAATTGGATAGCAGAGTCTCACCAGCTTTTCTGCCAGGACTGGCTTCAAATCTTTATCCTCAGATCTCAGCCTCCTGAGTAGTTAGGATTACCGGCATGAGGCACCAGCAGCCAGTATATGCTGTCATTCCTTGAGGCTCTCAAGATGAAAACTAACTGCTATCATTTGGCCCAACATGAGCCAATAAACACATGTGAGGCCTACTGTTATTTAAGTGCGTGTGAGACTGGTTAATCCACCTGTGGTACTTACTGCTTTCCGCCTTTCTCCTTACACCAAAGTCATTAGGGCTGGAATTTTGATTGGACTGCCTCCCTTAACCTGAATTATTTTTCAAATTAAAAAACTTCTAATAAGCCAACCCTTCACAGGGAGGTCAGATGGAGTGCTTCTCTGAAGTCAATTGCATTCCTCTTATTTGCATTCAGAACTAGATCTCCTAACAACATCTGGACATCAGAAAGTCATTTTTATTAATGAGCTAATTCAGCATAATATTCTTAACAACTCTTTTTGGTTAAAGATCTTGCTCAGGTTTTTATTCACTTCAGCTAAATTTTTGTGATAGGAGAAGAGGTCCCTAGCATCTGTCATATTTCTTACATCTTGTTCCACACAAGGGTCACTCTCTTCTACCCTTTTTAATCATGATGATTGCAGGTAAGAATTGATATGGTGCAGGACAAAGGGTCATCAAATGCATATCAATACTTTAATCAGGCTTAAATAGCTCAAGAATCACAGCTGTTTATTGCAGGTCAGAGGCAAATTTCTGGGGATGGCAAGTAGAGATGTAAGGACATTGATTTCAATATGACTTGCCCGAGTGACATTACTTAATTTGATCAAATGGTTGCTGAATTTTATTTGATACCCTGACACTTTTATAGGAACAACAGTTTGGATCAAATAACCTAGGCACAGACTAACTCAGATGAATAACCGTGCTAATAAAGTTTACTTGGTTTAATAAATTTACAAACTCAAAAACTTGTCAAATTAAATATAGCTCATTTCCTTAACTGGCTGAGAAATCTTAGGGAGAAAATGGGTTTGTACCATTGTTTAATGATAAATATATTCTGTATTTGTCACATCTGTTTCTTCTTTCCCTGATTTCTAAGAGCAATGGAAAGATTTTCAAAATGGAGTCTTCATTCCTGCTGTAGTTCCTGACTCCCTAGGATCTTCCAAAGTAGAAATCACACTCTTGAAAGCTGATAATTGGCAATTTCTACAAAAAGAGGGATCCTAAGGAGCACTATAAGGTCACACTTAGGGTGTGTGTGTGTGTGTGTATGTGTGTGTGTGTGTGCCAATAGGTTTGAACTCGGGGCTTAGGCTTTGTCCCTTAGCTTTTTAAATTTAATTTTATTGTCAGGGAACATACAGAGGGGTTACAGTTACATAAGTATGGTAGTGGGTACATTTCTTGTTGAACATTGTTACCCCCCTCCCACATCCCTTAGCTTTTTAGCTCAAGGCTAGTGCTCTAGTACTTGAGCCACACCCTCTACTTCTGGCTTTTTTTAATTTAAAAAATTTTTTTATTGTGAAGAACCTGCCCAGAGAGTTACGGTTACAGTTATATGAATAAGGTAATGAGTACATTTCCTATCGAGTGTTGTTACCCCCTCCTTTTGAACAGTGTCACCTCTTCCTTCACTTTTTTTATTATTAATAAGTTTCTTTTATTGTGAAAATACCATACAGAGGGGTTACAATTACATGAGCAAGGTAATGAGTACATTTCTTATCAAGCATTGTTGCCTCCTCCTTTGTTTCCCCTTCCCATCCCTGCCCTCCCATTTCCCCCTCTTCCCCTGGCCAAAGTTGTAAAGTTTGTTTTTCGACGTAAAGTCTTGTACATCTCATTGTTGCAATGGGTCCACCTGTATCCACCTATTTAAACAATTTTTTTCCCTTCCACTCCCCAAATTATAGCAACATCAAATACAGTGAAAACAAGGGTTATACTGTGGAGGAGGGAGATACAAAACAACAAAGAAATCATCTTATATGTTAGAAACAATAGCAAGAAAGAAAAACCATTTGAGTCCTTATTTTGGTGTTCATTTCGCCTAACAACTTACCTGACTGTTTCTGCTTGTCTCAGACATATACTAGTTATTGCAAATAAGAGAAAACATGAGACCTATGTTTCTCTGGGCCTGGCTTACTTCTCTTAATAAAATATTTTCCAAGTCTTTCTATTTCCTAACAAATGGGGCAATGTCATTCTTTCTGATGGAGGCATAGAATTCCATTGTGTATATATACCACATTTTCTAAAAAAGTAGAACGGAAGAAAGACAACCTCTTCAGTAAATGGTGCTGGCAAAATTGGTTAATCACCTGTAGAAAACTAAAGCTAGATCCTTATGTATCACCCTGAACCAGAATCAACTCCAAATGGATCAAAGACCTTGGAGCCAAAGTAGACACTCTGAAAACATTACAGGATGGAATAGGAGAAACCCTAGGTCCTGTTGGCACAGGCTGAAATTTTCTTAATAGAGACCCAGAAACACAACAAATAAAAGAAAGGTTGGACAAATAGGATTTCATGAAGTTGCAGAGCTTCTGCATGGCAAAGAACATAGCTAGCAAGATCAATAGAAAGCCCAAGGATTGGGAGAAGATCTTAACCAGCCATACAACAGACAAGGGTCTCATATCTAAAATATACCTGGAACTCAAAAAATTAAATCCCCAACAATAAATCCTCAAGGAAACAACTGCCCAATAAATAAGTAGGCTAAAGACTTACAGAGAAACGTCTCTGAAGAGGAGATAAGAATGGCCAATACACACATAAGGAAATGCTCAATCTCCTTAGCCACAAAAGAAATGCAAATCTGGCTTTTTTGAGTAGTTAATCAGAGATGAGTCTCAAGGACTTTCCTGCCTTTGGTGGCTTCAAACTATGATCCTCAGATCTCAGCCTCCTTGGGAGTCATTTCTTGCAGACTTAGGGTCACTTTTTGTTACTCATTAAAGTAGGTTTCAAACGCAGAGGATCGTGATAAAAGTACATTCCACATTGCCTGGCAGATTTTCATAACTACGGGGGAGGGGGGGTCTCTTCTGCTCTAAGCTGAAGGCAAATTCTCTGGGTCTGCTTCAAGCTTGCCATGGTGGGAGGGTATTTATTTCCAAAGTAAGAAGCCTGTGGTAACACTCAATCGCTGGCCCTTCACATTTATTATGCTAAATGATGGATGCACACTTAATCACTGGGCCTGAGAGAGGCAGAGGCGTGGGGATGTACAGGCTTTCTCAGTATGGATATTGACAGGCTGGCTTAGAGATCTGCCTGCTTGGGGTTTCAGTCAATTAGAAAACACCTTATCCATGAAGTGGACTGACTGTACTTTCAAAATAAACTTGGATTGGACTAAAGGCGCTTCTGTTCCAATACGAATCTTTAAATCACGATCAACAAAGTCAATGTATGTGAAATTAGCCGTTTACTCTATTTAGGACTAACTAAGCTCTGGCTCTCTGTAATGATTTTTAAAAAACATGAAGTGGCATAATCAGAATCATAAACTCCATGGACTTCTATGCTGATTTTATAACCATCACAAACATTTAGAAATATTTGTTTCTCCTCTTTCTCCCAGTTCCAAATAAGTCACTCAATTGTGCTCAAATTACTATGTGAAATAAGGAACCGTGAATAGCAAATGTCTTTAAGTTTCTTTTTGAGCTCAGCTAAAAGGTATTAAGCCACTGCTTTCTATTCTGTTTTATAATAGCAATAATCTTTTTAAAATAAAAGAAAAGCTAGCTGGGCACTTGTGGCTCTCACCTGTAATTCTAGCTATGTAAGAAGCTAACATATGAGAATGGTGGTTCAAAACCAGCTCAGGCAGGAAATTCCATAAGACTCTTATCTCCAATGAACCACCAGAAAACCAGAAGTATAGCTGTGGCTCCAAATGGTAGAGCACTAGCCTTGAGTAAAGGAGCTCAGGTACAGCACCCAGGCCCTGAGTTCAAGTCCCATGACTGACAAAGAGAGAAAGAGAGAAAGAGAGAGAGGGAGGGAGGAGGAGGAGAGAGAGAGAGGTATTCTGGGATTTGAATTTAGGGATTTACATTTGTTAAGTATACTCCCTACCATTTGAGCCACTCTTCAGCCCTTTTTGCTCTGGTTATTTTTGAGACAGGATCTCACTTTTGGCTCAAATTAGCTTGGACTTTGATCCTCTGATTTTCATTTCCTGCAGTAGCTAAAATGATGGGTGTGTGCCATCATGCTCAGATTTTTCTGATGAGATGAGGTCTTGAAAACATTTCCCTGGATTGGCCTCAGAATCATGATCCCGCAGATGTCTGCCTTTCAAGTGTCTAGGAGCCACCTACCTGGCTTAGAAACATTTTTGAACATCTATTTTATTTCCCCCGAATCAGTTGCCAAGTCCATGGATTGTCCTCGCTTAATGTTCTGTTCCTTGTCTGTCTATTCTTCTACTTAACTAGTCTCCTTTGTAGTAGTCTCTAGTTCTTATTCTACTTTAAATACTAGGAACATATTACTCTTCCAAAAATATAGATTAGATCAGGTCATTTCCTTGTCCCCCAACACTTAATAATTTCATTTTTCTTAATTTTCATGATCTATATTTCCTGACCCAGTATTCAGTGGTATCCCCCATCCCATACACCTTTCAAACTCATTTCTCTCTCCTGGCTTCCTTTCACTCATTCAACACATAGACTGAGTCACTATTCGTTATTCACGGTCTGTGTGAAATTTCCATACCTAGGTGTTTTTCTGAGCTGTTATCCTGGTCCCCATTTGACTGTCCCCATGTCCTGTCCCCTCTGCCTCCTCTGACTTCTCCCAATAAAAGATGATGTGTCCTCCTCCTGTCTCCTCATACCTTAGGACATTTTCATCTTGTACAATAATTATTTCTATCTCATATAATTTAAGTTTTTTTTTAACAATTCTGCAAACAGAATTTAGGTCTGATTTCTAATACCTAGCATGGTGATTGATATATTGGTTCCCTCTAATCCATAATTATGGGCACATTCCATTCACAAATGAATGAATGAATCCTAATTTACTAGCCTGAAAACATCATCCATTTATTTTCCCAGATACTTACTTTTACCTACTCAGATCTTGACGCATTCCAAATTCTAACAGATGTTCATGGACAGCTGGGAGAAATTACGCTACAGATACCAATCATCAGCCCAGCTCTAGGATCACATCTTCACCTGGTTATGTGTGCTAGACAGCTGTGCTTTCTTCGAAATGCACTTGGCTTCAGAAATCAGCTCTGTTTGTAATACTCCTACAGCCTTCCAGAATAAACAAGGCAGGCCTTGATGTGGAATAAAATATAGACAAGTCCATAATCTATTTATGTTCTAAAGGGATTTAAGCAGACTCTTTTTACATTTGTAAAAATATTTCTTATCTGAAAGCCTCAGTTTCAGATCTTAGTGATTTTACTCTTAGCAAAAAGAAAAAAAAGTTCAGATACTCTGTAAATAAGGAAAATATATAATTTAACATATGCTAGAGCCAGCAACAAGACCAAATGATGCCTATTTGGCCTTACTTTTCTTGAATTACATGTGTGTTCTGTATCCAAATGTGTATTAACTTTGATGATGGAGCTGTTTTTTAAGCTTGCCTGCTGCAAAATAGTTCTTGGCCCTTTTCTTGTAACTATGGCCAGGGGTAGAATGTTAGTGAGTATCCACGTTACCTAATCTCCTATGCTATATTTCATTCCATGCCCTTCATTTTTTTGTGTTTTTTTCTTTTCTTTTCACTTGAATACCACATGCACTTCTTCCTGTACTCTAAGTTGAATGAGGCTACATAGGGGAAGAAAATAAATATGCCTATGGTTGTCACTAGAAGATACCAGTTTATAAATAGTACTGGTTTGACTGAGCACTGGTTTTCTGAAACACAGGAAGGTCAAGAAAAACATTTTCTTTTGAAATGAAACAAGGTGGTTAAAACAAGAGCTTTAATAACCAGCTTGACACAGAGCAGTGTAATACCAGCATGAATTACACTTGGTACCAGACTTTATTGGAAGTCCTAGATTGCTTTGTTTCTGTGGCTGACATAATATTGGGTTTATATTTGTCTGCAACGGAGCTGCTTGCTATAGTCCATGCAAATCAAAGACTTGATTTATGCACCATTCGACTGGAGGGTGTAACATTAAATTTAATTTTGTGAGGAGAGCCTGAGGTGCTTTGGTAGCTGGGCCTGACATTGTGAACTAGGTAGAAGGGTGCACAAGAATTCATTACCGTTTCCAATATGCGAAATGCAACATTTGAATGAAACATTTGTCTCTTGTCAAAAAGGCGTCATGTCTGTTCTTGGTAAAATATTCCCACCTCCACCTCTCAGCACACATCTACCAGCACACATTTCTGGCCTTCATCACAGATCTTGATGAAAGATGAGAAATTGAGACCATTAAGAAAACAAAAAGGACATCAAAACCTATGTTGTTATGAAATTAACAAGTATCAATAATATTCAACACAATTGTCTTCACCTTGACTATTGGTCATTGACACAGAAAGTTGGTGTTGTGGTGGTAATTGCCTGTATTATGAATCTGTGCTTTTTTATCTTTAGCTAGATGCTCTTGGCCTATGTTCTTGCACATTACTTCCTGCTTATTTCCTATTCCCCATTGCTATTATGCAACACTTAACAGTATTCTATTTCCCAACCTCAATGTCAAATCTTTGGGCTCAACAGAAATTTTGCCATTAACTATCCCAGGAGACCCATGGTCAGCCAGCAGGACACTATTAGTGTTCACATTCTTCCATAAACAACTGGTTTCTCCATTGCTCAGGGATTATTTCTACACCCTGGAACACACAGGTAAGGCCTTTAGTAATAGTTCTGCCCTGGCCTCCTGAGGTCCACTTGTGTGCTCTAAACCCTTCAAGATGCACCTGCGCCCACATTCCATTCTCTACTTCACCATCAGCACAATATGCTTCTCTGTGAAACCCTTCCAGCAAGAGACTTGCCCTAATGTTTAAAAAAATACTGTGTTAAGTTCTACTGAGCCTATTTTTCTCACCAGCTTAAGTTTATCTTATTTAATTTGAACTTATTTGCAGCATCTGGCACAAAATCAGGCACATGGTAGGTATTCAATAGATGTTTTCAGAATGAAATTGGATTAAATGACCACTTAAAGGATAGTAGAAGGAGATATACATAAACCAGAGAGTATATCACCTCAATTTTTCCACTTTTTTGTGATGCCAGGGTTTGAACTTAGGGTCTTGAGCTCACTTGGCTTGCTTGCTTGGCCCAAACTCTCCCAGTTGAGTTTCGTCTTGCTTGCTTGACTGGCATTATACTATTTGGGTCATATCTCCAGTCTTGCTTTTTGCTGATTATTCTGGAAATGAAATCTAGCAGACTTTCCTGCCTATGCTAGCCTCAAAGTATTATCCTCCAGATCTCAGTCTTTGGAATAGCTAGGATTATAAGGTGAGCCACCAACACCTAGCTAATTCTTATTTTGTCAAAAAATTGATTAAGCACATTTTTAAAAAGTAGGATAAGCCAGATCAGAGACCTAATTTTTATCTTTAGAAAGTTTAGCTTTGAGCAGAGAAACATAAGTTAGCTCTTCCTGAAAAAATGACTTTATTACATTTGCCTTTGTTCTAATCTATGGTGTAAATACAGAGGTACAAAGTCTTAAGCATATTTTTAATTTCCCAAGGTCATGAACTTTACACAAAAATAGGACTTATTTTTCTGAAGAACCTTTTTTTAACAGATGGGACCTCTGATATATTCTGTTTACATAACCATAGACCAGGATAGCAGCATTTTTAATATTTAAATATTTAATATAAGTATTTTAGACTCAAAAGGATTAGAGGCTATACTATGTCAGCTGACCAACATTAGTTTGAAATAACATCAGCCTGTGTATGAATGTTAGATACAATGCCTATCAAAGTTCCATTGAAGCATGTCTATTTTCATTTTATGTAGTCTGCTCCTCTGACATCTGGAAGCAAACATTTATATTTTGGACTAGAAGTAGATGTGAATACACACTAGCTTCCAGCCTGCCTCTGCTCAACAAAAATGAGTATAAGAGAGGACAAAGCCCTTGACCTAAAAACACCAACAAGAAGCAATAAAATCAACATTACAATCTGTGTGGCCACTGGCCAAGAGTGATGAAATGGATTCTGGGATGTCTGTGGACTGAAGAATCCAGGTCAAAAGGGAAAGACTTCTTGAAATATTATAACTTCAAATACTCATTCCAAACAAAATAACCTATCAATTAAAATATTCCACCTTCCCATAGCCTTATTCTCTGCTTGGAAACTCTCTGCTCTCTCATACACACACACACACACACACACACACACACACATATGCACACATGCACGCACGCATACACACACACACACACATCAATTTGAACTTTATTGGAACCTACTCCCAAAAGTTATTTTTAAAATGCTTATCAAATGCTAGTGGCTCCTACTTGTAATCTTAGCTACGCAGGAGGATGAGATCTGAGGAGTGAGGTTCAAAGCCAATCCAGGCCCTCCCCCCAAAAAAATTTTTTTTGACTCTCATCTCCAATTAACCAGCAAAAAAAACCCAGAAAGGGTAGTGTAACTCAAGTGGTAGAGTACCAGCCTTGAGCAAAAAGGCTAGGCGAGAGTGAAGGACACTGAGTTCAAACCACAGTGTTAGCGCGGGCGCGCTCGCAGGTGCACTCGCACGCATGCACGCACACACACACACACACACACACACACACACACACACACACACACACACATATACAGAGGCAATCCCTGTTAAAGCAAAACCAATCAAAGAAGGGAATTAACTACATTTATATTCTGAAATTTTTCTGAAACGGCTACTGAAATAACTACACTGGACTAAAACTCAGAATTTTAGCATCAACTCTTCCATGGAGTCAACAAAGCAAGAGTTCCTTCATGTTATGCTGAAGAGGTCTGGGGACACTATTCTCTGTACAGTAGGTCCTCTTCCATACCTGTAGGTTCTGCTTCTGGGATTCAACCAACTGAAAATATTTTCTTTAAAAATTATGTTTGGGTCTGGGAACAAAACTTAGTGGTAGCACACTTATCAGACATGAATGAAGCTCTGGGTTCAATCAATACATTATTTTAAAAAGTTGTTTCTATGGGAAGGGATGGGAAGGGGAAACAAAGGAGGAAGCAACAATGCTTGATAAGAAATATACTCATCACCTTGCCCATGTCATTGGGATTTTCACAATAAAATTTTTTTTTAAAAGAAACAAAAATAAATAAATAAAAAGTTGTTTCTGTATAAGCTTTATCATTATTTCTTAAATGGCACAGAATAACAACTACTACCTAGTAGTCTGCATTAGTTATTATAAGTCATGAGAAGATCTAAAGTATATGGGAGAATGTGAGTAGGCTATATGCATATACTAGACATTTATAAAAGAGACTTGAATCAAGCATGGTAGCATGCACCTGTAACCCTAGGCACTTGTGAGGCTGAGGCAAGAGGATCCCAAGTTCCAGGCCAGCCCAGACAAAGTTAAGAAGACCCTGTCTCAGAAACAAAATAAAGACCAAAGAACTAGGACATCGTTCAAGTAGTAAAATTAGCTATCTCTACCATGGAACTTGGGTTCAAACCTTAGTACTGCAAAAATAAATAAATAATAGACTTGAACATTCAGGGATTATTTTTTAATCTGTGGGGTGCTTGAAATCCATCATTCAGTACTAAGGGATGACTGCTAAAAAGTGAAAATATCAGAGATGCATAATTTTGAAAAATAGAAAGAGACTGGACAAAAAATGAGCAGGTATATTGAGGGACCTGTCTTAATGAAAGAAACTAAGGCAAAAGTACCAGCTAGTGGGCGGGGGAAAGGTTGGGAAGGGATGGGAAGGGGAAACAAAGGAGGAGGCTACAATGCTTGATAAGAAATGCACTCATTACTTGCCCATGTAATTGTAACCCCTCTGTACAATAAAAAATAAATGAAAATTAATTTAAAGAAAGTACCAGCTAGCTAGATTCTGGAAGTTTTAGAAGCTAAATTAAGGACTCCTACTCTTTGAAACTGTCAGTAGTTTGGGACTCTGGCTCTATCAAAGCTGAACTGATTGAGTTGGTCAGGTTTGATGATGTCTAATATTTTCTAAATGGAAGATAAACATGCTTTAAGTTGACAAAACTTAGTTTGAACAAGACTTTTGTGTGTCTTCTAAGCTTTTATTCATGCCCCAGCAAGTCCCCAGATGCCCACACATGAAGCTGTATTGTTCTTCCCTCAACCATCTACCAGCCCTTAAAACAGCGACTCTGCAGTAAGAGGGCTGCCCTGGACTGGGTTCAGTTCTCAGTTGCAGACACAAGCCCAGCTCTCAGCCCTCCTGGCCTACTTCTCCTTTCCTCTTCAGCACAAACCAACTGGAGAGATCAAAAAAGTAACTTACATATACCAAAAGCCACACCCAAACCTGGCACTTGTGATTACTTTCTTCCATGTTTCATCAGAAGGAATGGGTATGGAGAAATAAATCAATGTTCAGATTGCTTCAGAAATCCCAACCATGGAGAAAACAACAGGGCAGTGCCCCAAGGTTGATATGTTTTTAAGTTAGAAAACCTAGATCTTAGTACTGGAGTGAGTGAAATGTCTGGTAAATTTTTTTCTGAGATTCAGATTTCTTTCTAGGTCTGAAAATGCAAACAATAACCTCAGTGGCTTCAGATGTTTACTTTGATGATAGGACTCAACAATGTGTACAGAAATAGAAGGGGTATATTTATACAAAATGTATTAGACAAAAAATGATATTAGATGCTCATCTTCCCTGAATTTTTTAAAATTCAAGAGTACTTAGAAGTATGAATAAAGGGGCAGGAAAAACACAGGTGATTGATAGGTAAATATCTAAAAGTACTTAAGTTTATGACAGCATGTACATATCTAAAAGTACGAAAAATATCAGAATACTGGTATGAGTTTGCCACAGGAAGTTTTTAGGACTACTGGTACATATTATTTATATAATAAATGTATATGTTATATATTATATAAACAAAGGTTTATATAATAAAAGTTTACCACTAGGGCTCAAGTGGTAGAGCACTAGCCTTGAGCAAAAGAACCACAGGGACAGTGCCCAGATCCTGAGTTCAAACCCCAGGGCTGGCACCAACAAAAAGAAAGTTTACATAATAAATGTAAATTAGTTTTATTACAACAAATTATATTTATTTTGTATTTATTATATTTACATTATCTATATGCATTCATTGATATTACCATTTATGCTATTACAAATGCAATAATCAATAAGGTATATTCATTATGATTTATAATTAATTATATAAATCATATTCATTAATGATTTATAATAATATAAATTATATGTATCATATAAACATAATTGTATTTATATAATCATTATTTTTTCCATTTTAAGAAATTATATATAATTAATTAGCCCAAAATACATTTATTAAGAGGAGAAGGGAGAGAAAATTCAATGTATATCTTGTAAAATTAAGCAAAGTGAGGGAAGGGGTGGGCTGGGAGGGATGGGTAAAAATGTTGAAAGGAGTGATATTGATCAAGATGCAACATCTTTGTATAACTACTTAAATATAATTTTTAAAATACATTTATTGTATATCTCCAAATCAGGCACTGAATATTAAGGTACTTTTCAATGGGAACACAATAGAGCAATCAAAGCAGTATTCATAACAGTGCTGATCTGTCTGAATTCAAAATCCATGCTATAAAAATGATTTTTTTTAAAAAAGTATCTGGAAGCTGTAAAGAATATTAGAGTTTATTCATTCCCAACCCTCCAATCCAAACTGGAAGAAATCTGAAAAAAAATTATTTGCATTATTAATAACAAAGATGAGGGCACCCAGCAGGTTGTTGATCATGTTGCCAAAAGATATAGCTGGCATATGAGATGACCAGGCAGAATAGTTAATTGAATTTTATAGTCTGTTCACCTTGGATCACACGAATGTGGAGCTGAACTGAACTCAATCATTCCCTGCCCTAGAAGCAACGAAGGTAGTGAAGAGGACACAGGAAAGGACTGAAGCATGAAGGACACCTGGAGATCATTCTAGACTAATTTCTTTTGTGAGTACATGAGAGAGGTAACCATTGGGCATAACTCTACATTTTATTGTGGTTGTTTTAATGGTGTGTGCTGGGGCTGAGGGGTCATGGCATTTTTAGTGAACTCAAGTAAACAATCTTTTGCTGTGCCTATAAACATCATCTCACACAGATATTATAAAGGCCTGGGGAAAACTCAAGTTGTATTAAAAATAATCAGTCATTGGAGGAATAAATACTAATTTATTTGATTAGTAATCCTAATTTGATTAGTACTTTATTATTTCCAAAACATTGCCGCAGGTTATCCCTTTCACGTACAAACAGTATGGCTACCAAAAAACCTGAGTAATTTTCCACTCGGAAAATGAAGATGCAGAAATTCTATTCTGCCTACATCCGTTTCTTCTTTTTCTGTGCACAATCCAGCCTCATTAACTCAGCCTATTAAGTTTGACAGAATCAATCATTTCATGTTAAACTGGTTTCTATTGAGACAGGGTTGGGGGTATGGGAGAGAAAATGTATGCCCTCCCCCTTTTCATATTCGGAATGGATATGGTAGTCAGCTCAAAGAAATGAGTCACATTTCCATATAAAGATTCAGGATTACCAGTGCCTTGATGAAAGCTAAATTCCCTTTCCCAAGCATAATTGCCATATAAGAATTTCTCCTCCCTTGTCCCCAGTTCTTCATTATTATGCATGCAGCACTTAGCCTACTGCAGAGAAGAAATGCATAGTCAATTTCTGAAGTTTCAAGTTTGTTAAAATGCACATAACAGTACATATTTTTAAAACCCTAGATTCTTTTCTATCTCTCACAAGCACAAGGAAACTGGGTTTGAAATTAAAGATATAAAAGGAAAAGGGAAGAAAATTGTTCTGATTCTTCCTCTGACAGGATAGAGTTGCAGAAAAATTTCAGTAAAATAAAATTATATTTTTTTAACTCAGTGAGAATGCTAAATGACCACTTCAACAGATTTGGTCACTAACATTGGAGGACTTAGTATATAAGCACCATAGCACCAACTAGAGTCCTACAAATATTAATGAAGAGTAACTATGCCAAAGGGCAAATAATTCTAAATTTCATCCTCCTCACTTTTTTTTTTTGGGGGGGGGGGGAGCCCGGTCATTGGGCCTGAACTCTGGACTTGGGTGCTGTCCCTCAGCTCTTTAGCTCAAAGCTAACGCTCTATCACTTGAGCCACAGTGCCACTTCCGGTTTTATTCTTTTTGCTTATATGGTGCTGAGGAATGGAACCCAGGGCCTCAGGCATGCAAGGCAAGCGCTCTACCACTGAGCCACCCAGCCCTCAACCTCCTCACTTTTTATGCTAACCTTGAATTCCTCCTGAACAATGAAAGCAAGTGCCTCATGCTTTGTACTCTTGAAATAACACTTGCCAGTCTAATTTTATATTGAAGTGTATAGAACCAGAAGATGTTTCTGAAGTCACAAGAATAGTACCATTCCTAGGATAAGGTGTCTGACCCAGGCCTACCAAGAATACTTACTGAAGATGGCATCCCAAAGCCAATGTCCATCATTAATGGGTCCTAAGGATGGAAACACAAACAGTAGGAGCACATTCATGAAAGAGATTTGCAGTAGAGACTCAAAGGTGAGCACTGTGGTGGCGTACATGCCTCTGATACAAATTAGGTTTGTTTCCATAATAATCACCTGAAATAATCAGCTAATAAAGAGAAACAGGCATCTTTGTGGCTCACAGTATTTTTAGACTACAGTCCATGATTGGTTGGCCTCATTTCTTTTGCATCTATGACAGGGAAACATATCACAACAGTAACATATGGTACAACTAGAACTCGGGGTACCACAATCCCCTTGTGCAGGCCCAGGCCTGAGAGCTGTCCCTGAGCTTGTTTGCTCCAGGCTAGCACTCTAGCACTTGAACCACAGCTCCACCTCTGATGGCTTTTTGCTGTTATTGTTGTTAACTGGAGATAAGAGTTTCACCAACATTCTCATCTGAGCTGGCTTTGAACTGCAGCAATTCTCAGATCTCCATTTCCTGAGTAACTAGGATTATCGGCATGAACCACAGGTGCCCAACTAATGCATGAATTTTTGAAGGATATTTCAGACCCATACTATAGCAACTACATTATCTATTAATACTTCTTTTAAGAATATTTAGCAATAAACTTTTGCTTAACTTACTAACACTGTTCTTTCCTTTCCTCTTCTCTCCCTCACTCTTTACCTACTTCCTCTCCCTCTCCCTTTCCTTCCCCCTCTCCTTCTCCCTCTCCTTCTCCCTCTGTCTCTGTCTCTGTTTCTGTCTCTGTCTCTTTCTCTCTCTCCTGCCAATGGTCTTAAAGATGTAACAAGATTTGAAACAAAATGTTGTCATAACTTTCCAGCAGATGGTGATAGAAGAAAGGCATTACTAAATTGGTGTTATGATTCTTCACACTAGTTAAAGGGATGCTAGTATTTTGTGTTCCTTTGCCAGTTTGGCTGCTTTCCCAGCCTACTTTAGTGAGGGTGAATCCTTAACAGTGTTTATTTTTCTTCATCTTGGCAAATCTGTCAGAGAAAATTCCAAAAGAGAAGGCAACCTTAAACTAATTCTCTTACTAGAAATCAACAAATCCACAGGATTCCTATTATGTAAACAACTATTTTCCAATTCCCCAAAGCCAAAGACATGCTTTTTCCTCTTGATAAATAGTCACATAAGTGATCATTTAACTAATAATTTGATCCAAGCGTAGGTCTATGTCCTGCTTTCTAGAAGATCTTAAACAGCTAGGTTTAAGCTACCCAGTTGGCAGAAGCAGAAAGACCATGAGTTCAAGGCCAGTGTGGACAAAATTAGTGATAATATATCAAAATTAAAGGGCTGGGTGGAGGTGTGTGCTTAAGCCACAGGGTAATTACTTGGCATTTGTGATGTCTTGAGTTGAAACTCAAATAGATAAATAATCGCAAAGATTCAGCTTTGAAGTGTGAAATATAATTTGGCATAATTACCCATTATTTGTGATTATGCCCTGTAGAAAAGCCTAGATAATAATTGTAAAGCTGTGTGCTCTTATGAATCAGGGATTGCTCCTCTCTGCCTGATCTTCCACTACTATGTATAACTGAGATTCGCTGCTTTCAGTAGTGACAACTTCCACCCACCATCCTACTACCATCCACATTCCCACTCCCACTTGTAATGTCTAGAAGCATCTTGGAGAGTCAAAAATTGTGGGCTGGGTAGGTAGATAGTAGGTTTGCTGCTAAATATCCTACATGGTCCAGGACAGCTACCACAACAAAGAATCTTCTGGCCCAACATAACAATAGAGCCAAAGATAGAGGGCCTGTAAATGATTCAACTTTGAAATTGTACAAAGGAACCAAGTACCTGCTTCCTTACAAAAGTTACTACATATGAAAACATATATATTCAATAGTACTACTTCTCAAAATAAATAGGCTGGAGAAGAGGTAGAAGAATTACATGACCCATAAGAACTCTTAGCTTTCAGCCCAATCCTAATGAGATGCCTAGGCACTTTGCTCAAAATGAATTGAGATAGTTGTGAAAAGAAGAATGTCTACCAAAGATTTTCAAATTCTGTCCTTTTTACAGAGACTGGTCCATGAATATGAGGATGTAGCACGTAGCTGTAGCATAGGACAACTAGATAGTACAGCCAAAACCTCATAAGCCACATTCACAAGGCTGCTAAATGATGACACGTCCAGGTGACATGGATCCCAAAGCAGCACCAAGTGGGAAAAACTCTCTACAGCCACAAAATGTGTATGGTGCCTCATTAGTGAAAAAAGAAGAAGAAAAAAGCAACAGAAGTCTATGGGCTGAGGAGAAACCATGGAATAGGCAGAAGATACTCTTGGAAATAATGGTAAGCTAATTTAAGAATGGCAGAGGACATTAAGAGTTTGCACAATCTGATACACATAGGTTCAAAAGGAAAGACTTAAAAACGGGAGCAGTTCAGTCACTGTTTGTACTTGAATATGACCCACCAGGAATCTATTCTGAGCAAGATCACTTGCTGGGGAGAAACTTTTAAAAATAGAATTTAAAATAAGCAGAAGACAAAAATAAAGATGAGGACAAAGAGAGAATCTGGGGAAAATGTCAAGAAATCTCAGAAATCAAGAAGTCTACCACTGTAAAAATTAAGCTAACAAAAGCCCGATGCCGGTGGCTCACGCCTGTAATACTAGCTACTTAGGAGGCTGAGATCTGAGGATCGTGGTTCAAAGTCAACTGGGGCAGGAAAGTCCATGAAACTCTAATCTCCAATAAACCACTCAGAAAACCGGAAGTGGAACTGTGGTTCAAGTGTTAGAGCGCTCACCTTGAGCTGAAGAACTGAGGACAGCGCCCAAGCCCATAGTTCAAGCCCCAAGACCAACCAAAAAACAAAAATTAAGCAAACAAGTAAGGTGAGCACGTTGGGCTCTCTTGTAATCCCAGGAAGCTGAGGCAGGAAGATCTTGAGTTAAAAGCAGCTAGAAAGAAAGGAAAGAGAAAGAGAAACAGCTACAAAGAAAAGAAAGAAATATCTAGAAGAAAGTAGAGAGTGGAGGAAAGAAGGAAGGAGGGAAGGAAGAAAGGAAGGGAGCAAGAGAGGAAGGAAGAGAGAAACAGAAGGAGACAGGGAGGAAGGAAGGGAAGGGAGGAAGGAGGGAAAGAAAGGAAGGAAGGAAGGGAAAGAGGGAAGGAAGGAAGAAAGAAAGAAAGAAAGAGAGAAAGAAAGAAAAGTGGAATTGAATGAATATGCAAAAATATAAAGGATTATATAAAGTTGATATGCCTATATTATTCATATTCATATTATTTACACTCCATATTATTTACATACTACACACATGGGATACACAGGTATTTCATACATATACATGTGTATCATACATGATGTTGTATGAATGTGTGTTTGTGTTTGTGTCTGATAGCTCTGTCCAATGAAAATGCCTAGGAACCAAGATCATTTGTGAATAAATAAGGATTTCTAGAACCAGGGGTGTGGTCTTGAAAATAAATCTTCATTAAAGTAAGTCAGGGATTCTTAAAGATGTGCCTGATTCCAGATCAACATCAGGGCATGTGCAAGATGATCCTGACACACCTTGACATATCAAATAGAAAGCAAGGAATCTATCACATTAGTATGGTCATAACAAAAAGTCTCAAAAATTTGTATAAGTTCCTTATGGCCAAAGATGAAGCTACTTCTACTTAAACTCCAATAAGCATAAACATGCATCGGATTGAAAACCATCAAGTACATTCCAATGAGTTTATAAGAACAAATTGATCTTGATTAAAGAAAATGACAATAGTCATTAGAAAAACAAATGACAATGAAGAGCAATCGTTTTCTTTAAAACTTTTCCAGCTAATAAACATAAACAAAATAGTAGCATTAAATAGGATGACAGAAAAATGAGGGAGGGGTAACAAGTTTAACAAGAAATGTACTCACTATCTTATATATGTAACTGTAACCCCTCTGTACAACACCTTGACAATAAAATTAAATTTAAAAAATACAATGACAGAATTACGTTTTTTTTTTTTTTGGTCGGTCATGGGACCTGAACTCTGGGCCTGGGCACTGTCCCTCAACAATTCAGCTCAAGGCAAGCCCTCTACCACTTGAGCCACAGTGCCACTTCTGGCTTTTTCTGCTTATGTGGTCCTAAGGAATCGAACCCAGGGCCTCATGCATGCAAGGCAAGCACTCTACCACTGAGCTACCTTCCCATCTCTCAGAATTACATTTTTATAACCTCCAATGGATGAAAAGATGTAAGAGCTGAAACCAACTGCTAACAATACTAAGAAACAAACAAGCCTCTCCCCAAACCTGATTTTGTGTTATAAAACTGGTGGGTCAAATGGTAAAGTTTGAGTTCAAACCCTAGTACTGGGGGGGAGAGGTGTCAAACAAGGTATTATTAAGCCATAGTATGTAGGGCGTATGCTTGAATAATGAAAACAATTCAACTACTATAAGTAATAAAATATGTAAATAATGAACTAAATAAATAAAATATATAAATAATGAAAATAATGCAGCTACTGTAAAGTACAAATGAAGAGTAGATTTGCATTGTGAGAGATTATAATTAGGACTCAAGAGTGACCTAAAGAGATTTTGCAGTGACTAAGAGAGTAGAATTTCTTGACCTCAGTGGTAGTTACCAGGGTGATTGCCTTAAAATAATTTGCTTAATTTTGCACATATTTGGGATTTTTTTTTCTTTTTTGGCAGTACTGGGATTTGAATTTAGGGCTTCACATTTACTCAGCTTGCTTGCTATTAATTAGAGTTCTTCAGAGAAACAGTCAATAAATACATATAGGAGAGGTGGAGAGAGAGAGAGAGAGAGAGAGAGAGAGAGAGAGAGAGAGAGAGAGAGAGAAAGGGAGACAGAAAATAATTGGTTCATATGACTATGGAGGCTAAATCTCATGATAGGCTATTTATAAACTGGAGAACCAGAGCAGATATATCTCACTCTCAAACAAATGGTGTCAGTTAGGAAAGCTTATGGTATAAACTCAGTTTGAGGTCAAAAATCTGAGAAAGAGTATATGAATATGTGGATATATGAATGGATAAGTAGATGATGGACAGAAAAAAAATGAACAGATGGATGAGTGGATAGATGGATGGATGGATGGATGGATGGATGGATGGATGGATGGATGGATGGATGGATATTTATGTAGATGGATGGATGGACAGATAGATGAATGGGTTGATGGATGGATGGATGGATGGATGGATGGATATGCAAAATGATAAGAACACATGGAAGTTCTGAAGCTATTTTAGGCTCTAAAACTATATGATTCTCCTTTAATATTAGTCGATTTACAAATTGATTCAGGACAAGAGATCTTGTGTTCTTCTGTCTCCCCTGAAGAACAGGGATGCTTTCTTCTTCAGTCAGGACAACCAGTAATACTGTCCTTTTGTCACATATTGGCAATCTTACTCTTTTGTTTGTTTCTGGCTAATTTGTGCCATGTAACTTCTTTCTCTTCTTTAAGGGTATGGATGTTTCCTAAGGATAAAGAATAAAGGGATACCAAAAGACTCAGACTAGACTTAGTGTAAAGACACAGTATTAATCTTCATGATGTGAAGAAATGAAGCTTAGGAGGAAAATAAATGCAAAGGATTAAAGGAGTTGATGTATATTTTCATGCATTTCCTGCAGCACTCAGGCTTAGCTGCTTCCTATCCTTTTATGCAAATACACTGATGTACACGTGTTCTTTCATGACAAACTTTACTAGTTTTGTGTAACTAACTTCATTTGGAGAACCTGTAATCAGTGCCTGGAGAAGCTCACTATATATTTAGAAGGAATTGTGCCATTTAGACTAGAACAAGAAAACCATAACAATTAGAATTGGATAAAGGCCAGATTTCCTTCAATAGGAAAAAGACTATCCTTTTGCTACCTAGAAACCCATTTTAAAATTCTCTTGCTACTGAGTTATCACATGAATCTTTCATTCGTTATAACATTTCAATCGTTTCCTTAATTTTCTTGCCTTTTCTTGATACCTGTTTAAAAATCTCCTTGCATTGGACTCCCAAGCCTATTGGAGTAATATCATGTAGCAAAATGACCAGACATAATGACTTTCCAAGGTCCTTGTACTTCCTTATTAACATTCAGTTAGCATAAGTCCTGACTTTATTATTGACTACATTGAATACACAAGACACTGACCTCTGCCATCTGCAACTAAATCTCTTCCAGCAGATCTATCCGAATGGTTTCATCTACAGAGGAAGCTAGAGGAAACAAAGCAGCAACCACTTATCTTTTCTGTCCCTAGAAATTTGAACACACATCGCAGTCCAAAAACATAATAAGAAAGAAAGAAAGAAAACCCCCTTTGCATTAATTACTGTAAAATATGGAGAGAGAGCTGGAATACATCCAAGATAAAACATTCAAAATGGCAATCCCAGATTCATCTTAAACTAAGATCACTGAATAAATAGAAATCAGAGATATCTGGTCATCTGAAAGCAAAATAATGGTGTATGTAATTTATTTCTGCTTTTTAAAATCAGCTAGTAGGACCCAAGAAATGTTTTGATGCACATTGATAAGTTTACCCTGTGTGAATATGGGAAAAAATTGTCAATTCACATTCATATTTCTACCTAGTCACGCATGCACAATCATATACAAAAAGACTGACAATACTTTCTTAGCAAAATATATGACAGTAAATGGTATACTCTGAAGCTTTGGTGCATCCTGGAAATAGAAGCCAAGAGACAAGTAGGAGATATTACACTGGATTTGATTCAGAAGACTTAGGCTTGAGTCTGCATCTGCCACAAACTGTGCAGTAAAAAGGGACTCCAACTCCCTAATCTCAATTTCCTTATCTGATAGATGAGAGATTGTAAATGATCTCATGCCAACACAAGCCATTTATGGAAAATTTATCACCATTCCTTTCTTTCCTTGCCTCTCTTAAATTGGATTATGCCTCTCTGGCATTATGGCAGCATATAGTGCCATATATCTTCACTACCAGAGGTGAAATGATTTGGTCACATGTCAATTTTCAGAGATGGTAGAAAGTAAAACCCTGCCAATATAGGCTGTTGAAAGTGACAGGTTTTCTCTTAGCCTACTTAATTGAGTTTTTCATAGGGAGATAGATGAAAAGAAGGGTATATGCAGTAAAAAAAAAAGCCATATCAAGAGAGACTGTGGTATACACAAGCATCCTGTGCTCATTATTCAGAGGATTTAGAAAGACAGACTTTTCTGCCCTTCTGAAAGATGTTCTTCTTTTGCCAATCTGCCCCAAAAGAAAACAAATATATTTCATGCTATAAATCATTTGAGAGAGTATAATTTATCGAATTTTGCCTTTAACACATCCTTTGACCTCAATCTTAGTTGTACATGCATGTAGCATTACATTTGCAGGTTAAAAAAAGTTCCAGGGAACCTAAAAACTCTTAAGAAGTTATTCTGACCTGAATTTCGAAATTCAAAATCCATAAATTATTGTTATTATTAGGGTATTTTAAAATTAACTTCAGTATACCATGCATGTCTCAGTTTCAAAAAAGAATCTTAACTCCTTCTTAGATTCATGTGAAAGAAAAAGCATAAGATTAACTTCAGACATAGCCTGTTTTTGCTTCTGTGCTCCAACATAAACATTAAACATTAAATTAGAAGTAAAATAAGAAACTTGTTTATAAGCATTTAAATGAGAGATAATAAATCACATTCATTCTTCATTGTGAAAGATTATCAGCAACTGTTTGCTTAAAACTTTAAAAAAACAAAATTTTAACGATGTATTTCCTAAAAATAATGTCTACCCTTTACAAAATTGAAAACAAGCAAAAACATACAAAACATATATCGTCACTCAGGATAACATTGTTCTCTTGTTGATGTTCATCTTCTCTGCCTTTGCTTTCTGTTGATGTAAAAACATAATAACATATTTGTTTTTCTGTACACATAATTTGACAAGTTTCACTTCTTTTTTGTTCTTGGTTTTTTGTTCTCTGGTGTGTGTGTGGAGGGAGGGAGGGGTAGGTGGGTGTGTGGGTGTGTGCAAGCACAGATGCACGTGCATGCATGTATGCGTGTGCGCACACCCAGTATTGGAGCTTGAATTTAGGGTCTGGGTGCTGCCCCTTAGCTTTTTCACACAAAGTTGGCACTCTACACCTTGAACCATACCCTTCACTGGTGACTTTTGGCTGGTGAATTAGAGATAAGAGTCTTGTGAAATTTCCTGTACAGGGTAGGCTTCAAACCACCATCCTCAGATTTCAGCCCACTACGTAGGTAGTAATACAGTCATCAGCCACTGGTACCCAGCACCAAGTTATTTTTATAGCTATTTTAAGTCAGCATGTTTCTATATACTAGTGATTTTATTTATGCACATGTTTAACATTTAAAAGTTTTCATAGCATACTTATGTATTGATATATGGGTATATTGAAGTTCAGCAACTTCCATTGTGGTTACCTTTCATTACATTGTTTTGGTATTTAATGCTTCAGTTATAACTTTATAAAAGCACTTGCTACTTTGATAACTGAGGCCTGGGAATGCCCACAGAGAGATTTTTAAAACCAGTACAGCTTAATAAAAAGATCTGCAGTTCTAATTTCCTCTTTGTTTGTTCTCAAATGTCCCTGCAGGAAGCTTAAGCCAAATAACTCTTACTAGCAAACAAGAATACACCAATCCCTCCCCAGCACTGACTTTGGCCACTCAACTCACTAATTACCATATATATATGAAGAATATGTTATTTGTGGCTTTAGTTGGTATTTCTTTATCAGTTAATTGAAATGTTCACATGATCTTTGGGTGGATAGCTATGTCTTCTTTCAAGAAAACAATATGCAACAGTGATCTACTGTGCTAAGTCCCAGTTGTAGGAATTTTCTCTATGTATTTCTTTATCATAATCATCTAAAAAGTTCTAAGAAATCAGTACTTAACAGCAAGAGGAAGGATGAGGCTAGTGTGTAATTCTAGCACTTGGACATCTGAGAGGGAGCATTCTAAGTTCAGGCCTGCCTGAGCTACCAGCCAAAACTGGGTTCTGTCAGAGAGGGAAAGAAAGGAAGGGGAAAGGAGGGAAGGAAGGAAGAGAAGAGAAATGTATTCATTTATCCATTTAAACTTATTTCATATATCATTTATAATTTATGTAGATATGGTTTCCAACAATATATTACTGATCCTCTGCAGAATCCCCAAAATATTAAACATATAAATAATGTATTTTTTCACAAATCAATTTGTTCACCAAAGAAAGTCCATTGTTTTCATCAGAATCTTAAAGACCACAATGCATTTTTGAGGAAAGAGGAAGTTCTTTTGGAAGTTCTTTTACAACTAAGAAAAATCCTCAGCCAAGTGCGAGTGGCTCACACCTGTATTCCTGGCTGCAGCATGGCTCAAGTAGTGGAGCACAAATCAAACAATAAACAAAACAAGCATGAGGTCCTGAGTTCACACTCTGCTGGAAAAAAAAATGGAAAGGAGAAAAGAAAAAGAAAGATGGGGAAAAAGAGAGGATAGAGAGAGCAAAAGGGACAGTGAGGAAAGAAGGAAGGAAGGAAGGAAGGAAGGAAGGAAGGAAGGAAGGAAGGAAGGAAGGAAGGAAGGAAGGAAGGAAGGAAGGAAGGAAGGAAGGAAGGACAATATTAGAGAAATCAAGTGAGTTTGACATGAAATCTTAAGCCATCAATGTCAAATTCCATTGTGTGAGAATTAATAATGCCCATGGCCTAACAATAAATGCCCTGAAATTCAGAAATAATCTTAAAATTTCAAGCTAGACTTCATATAGAACTAGATTAATATTTGAAAGTTTGCAAAACAAATGGGGGGTAGGAATTCTACATAAAGAGAATGGAGAATGTTCAAGGGTGGAAAATGTATGAGCCAGAGCCATGCATTCGACTACCACAGCTGATGGTGAGAATTTATACACATACATATTAGGTTGATTGTTGGCCCATTCTTGTAGGTTTGTATCCTACCACTACCATTTCTGTGTAGTTGCATTAGAAAAGTTACTTACTACCTAAGTCACAGTTCACTCACCTGGAAAATAAAGATAATTGTATTTACCATGAAGGGCTGCTGTTCAGATTTAATGAAATTGACTAAGCATTTAACCTCATTTCTCTTATATCACAGAATCCCTGAAAATATCCACCTCATCCTCTAGAAGAAAAGACACCTGAAAATACAGGTAAAGACAAAATTTGAGAGAACACGAGATTAACAGTATTTTAAAAGTCACCTAGATACCTTGCATTCCAATGAACTGAATATGTTCTCCTCACATTTTTAAGTGGATGCCAGTGATTCACACCTGCAATACTAGCTTCTCAGGAGCCTGAGATCAAAGGATCACGCTTCAAAATCAGCCTGGGAAACAACAAAATGGTGAGACAAAGGACAAAGGGCAAACCAATGCAATGACGATTCTCACAAGACAAAATGGAAATGAACTGTACAACTTAGGGGGAGGATTAGGGAGATGGAAATTGGGAGACAAATGAGGGAGGGGGTAACAAGTTTGACAAGAAAGGTTTTCACTACCTTATGTATATAACTATAACCCCTCTGTACATCACCTTGACAAATTAAATTTTAAAAACTCACACTGGGCAGAAAAGTCCATAAGGCTCCATTAACCAGCAAAAAACTGCACAAAAGGCAAGAAAGCCAGGCAAGGATAAGATACTAGTATTGATGAAAAAAATCTTAAATCTAAACCTTAATCTAAAATGTGATGTTCTCTGCAGATGAGGCTTTTGAAGCTTCTTAGGTAATAAGGATGGAACACCTATGTCCATATGCTTGAGACAGGAAAGGACTTTGTCTTTTTCTCTTTCTCTATAGGAGGATGCAATCAACGTGACACCAGAAGGAGAAAATTAGTCTGCAATTTGTATTCTAGGTTCTGTTTCCAGATTAACTGTTTTCACCAGGAAACTACACCACAAAACACTAGACCATGTGATGACCATAATAACAGAGAGTCTTGGTTTTTGTTCTTAAGACATATTTAGGAAAGCACTGTTGCTGTGAATGTAAAAATCTTTTTGAAAACAATGTTTATGTGATCTTCCAAAAGATTTGCATAAGAAATTTCCTTTAGATGAATTTATCAGGAAAGGTTTTGTCTTTTCAAAAGATTGTGCATGTTCTTCTTCAAAGATAATGAAAATATTTCATCCAGTCCAAGAACTCTTCCCATTTGCTGACTAATTTTCCTTGTTATTTCCATCCTATTTGCTGTGCATTTTCCCTTTCCCTCCTTCTTAGTTTTTCATACAGTTATGTTGAAGAAATTCAGAAGAAAACATCCTTCAGTAACTGAGATAGGAAGTTGAGAATAAGGATAAGAGATCGGGAACGGCTGGGAGAAGGTAAGTGGAAAAAGATTTTATCTTTAATTTTTTATTGTCTTTAAGTAGTTCTTTTTTTAATTAGGTTTTTTATTGTGAAAATACTGTACAAAGGGGTTACAGTTACATGAGCAAGGTAATGAGCTCATTACCTGCTCCTTTGTTTTTCCCCTACCATCCCTTCCCTCCCACATCCTCAGCTACACCCCCCAACACCCACCCCCCACCCCCACCCACCCACCCTGCCTAAATTGTAAAGTTCATTTTTCTACATAGCATCTTGTATATCTCATTGTTGCTATGGGTCAATCTATATCCCTATTTACTTATGTCTTTAAGTAGTTCTTTAAAAGAGGTGTCATACAAGGCAGTTAATGAATACAATGCATCTTGATCTGTCACCCCCTTCAACATTCTTGCCCCCTCCAACAGGCCTCTTCCCTTACTTTTCTTAATTTTGTGGTATATACAATGACTTCTTGAATGTATTCTCCCCACCCCCATGCCTTCTTCCTTTTATTCATTTACCCTTCTCCCCTTGCCCCTCCACCCCACTTTTTGTCCAAGACTGGGACTCAGACTTGACACCTAATGTTTTCACTCATTGGTTAGTGTTCTATCAGCAGAGCCAGGCCTTTACCTAGGAAAAAATATTTTAAAATGAAAAGAAAGAAAGAAATTGAAAGAAGAAAAAACAAGGAAGGAAGAAGGGAGGGAAGAAGGAAGGGAGAAAGAGTGGGAGGAAAGAAAGAAGGAAGGAAGGAAAGAAGGAAGGAAGGAAGGAAGGAAAGAAGGAAGGAAAGAAGGAAAAAAGAAGGGAAGAAAGAAAATCACTGAGAGAAAGCAAGGTATGAAGGGAAAGAAGAGATAAAAAAAAGTTAGAATCTTATTTTGTGAGCATGATTCACCATCTACATAAATGTTAACTCATTTGATGCTGCCTATCTTAGAAGATAATAAAAAATTAAACTACAGAACGATTAAAAATTTTCCCAAATCAAGCCCTATTAATGATTCTTAACAGAGGACACGAAATACATTCCCCCAGATTTCTAATTCAGTTGTCACCTCCTTGTTGCGTATGAAGAGATAAGAAACCACATGGGAGAAATTTTCTCCCATGATCCATGGTGTCAAGGGAGCAGAGAAACACCTGTGCGTTCTCTGTTGAGCATAGTGTGATATTAGCCCCAATCTGATTATCAGAAGTTTAAGTCAGTAGTTTAGCACTCAGAGACTGTGGCACTGCTAGCACACAACAGAGGGCAGGGACAAGTTGTCAGGGCAGGAAGCTTTCAGGGACAATCCTGAGGATAGGACAGGGAAAAGCAGGCAAAAACAAAAAAACAAAAATGAAACACCCAGAGTATTTTAAGTATCTGTTACAAGAGGCCTGACTTTGTTAAAGTGAATGAACATTTTATAGTAGAGATCAGTAGAATTTAACTTGCAAATCAACTGAATTCCTAAGTCAAACTAATGAGAATTTTTCTCTAATCAAAAAAAACTATAGGGCTGGGAAGGTGGCTCAGTGGTAGAGTGCTTGCCTTGAATGCATGATTCCTCAGCACCACATTGGCAGAAAAAGCCGGAAGTGGCACTGTGGCTCAAGTGGTAGAGCCCTAGCCTTGAGCTGAATTGCTGAGGGACAGCGCCCAGGTCCAGAGTTCAGGTCCCACGACCAGCCCCCCCCCCCCCCCCAAAAAAAAAACTATACTGGGAGTGACAAAAGTAAGACAAGGAATAACAAGTTTCAGGTGCCATACACTCCAGTGGCACACAAACTTGAGATAGCACATGTCAAGAAGGATTCACTTCACCCCTATGCTTCTCACAGCCAGCATAACGTAATACCAAGAGAAATCCTCCATCCTGCAAGCCCTCCTACAGAGGAAAAGGAAGAAAATGAGCATCCCACTTCTTCAGCCTGCAGAATGCTGCCTTCACCTAGTACACTTAAAAAATGTTGTAGCCAATTTGCTTGAGGGCATCTAAGAAGAAAGAGACACAGCTTTCCACCAGAGTGCAGATCTCCGTAGCTGGTCCAAAGTTTCTAACAGCAAACACACCTAAACCCTGGCTGGACTAACTTTATCTCCTGAAGAGCTTTATCTTCTGAAAACTAGTCTTTAATGTGTAGATACCAACAATTTTATGTCCACCAGAATCAAAGCGAATCATGACATCAAAAGAACAAAAGACTCAGTAGCACTCACTTGTAATCCCAGCTACTCAGGAGGCAGAGGTAAAAACACATAGGCAAAAGTATAAACCTTTAGTCTGAAAAAAAACAAACCCACCTAAAAACGAAAAAACTGCAGTGTGACTAAAGTAGTAGAATATAAAAGGGCAGCTTTTATACTCAAATGTTTGCAGATTAGATAGCCAATGGAAGATAATATCCAAGATATATGAAGAACTCGATTCAGTCAGTAGCAAAACCAGGCATAACCTAATTAAAAATGGACAAAAGATGCTGTCGAACATTTGTCCAAAGAAGACATATAAATAGTTAATAGGTAAATGAAAATATGTCTATTAAGAGCAAATCAAAAACTCAATGGGCTGTCAGCAGTTAGAAAATGCTTGTCAGGATGGTTATTTTCAAAAAAACAGAAATAACAAGTGCTGGTAGAAGATCTGGAAAATGAAAGCTCTTGAGCAATGCCATTCTGAGTGTAATTAGTACAACTACCATGGAAAACAGAATGGAAGCTCCTAAAATATTAAAAGTAGAGTTACCATACAGTCCAAAAATCTCACTTCCAGCTACATGTTCAAATAATTTGTAATCAGCATCTTAAAGAGATAAATGCACTCCTATGATAAAAATGTATAGAAAGCATAATGTGTATATATATATACATATATATATATATAATTCAGCCCTAAGAAAGAATAAAATTCTGCTATTTATACCAATATGGACCCACCTGGTAAGCATTAAAGTAAATGAAATTTTCTATACATGAGGACACATACTACATACTACTATTTTCATGCAGAATCAAGACTAAACTCAGAATCAGAGAGTAGGAAAGTAGTTGCTAGAACCTGGATGGAGAAGTCTCTCCTCTCTAGGGAGAGATATTGGTTCAAAGGTATAAAGTTTATACTAGGCAAGATGCATAACTCTTAGAATCCTCTGTGTAGCAGAGTGGCTATTTTTAATAACACTGGATTGTGTGCTTAAAGTTCTTCTGAGATCATGTTATTTTGTGTACACAAAATGACAATAATAATAAATACACAGGACAAGAAGAGACTTGTGAAGATGGTAGACATATTCATGACATAGACTGCTAATATGTCTACAGTGTATACTTATTTTCAGACTCACCAAGTTGCATTAAATACATATAGCTTTTGCATGCCAATCATACCTCAATTTTTAAAAGTAACTTAAGTACAACAAAGGAGATTCATTATCATTTGGAAAATTCTACATGGTCTAAGACATTGTGTTCAGTTTCATGCTAAAGCAAATTAAAATCGGGTATGGTTCTTGTGGAATTTCAAATCTAGTTGACTCAGGAAATTTAATACTGAGAACAAATGAAATCTAAAGTGACTCATCAAAATAGTTCCCTATTCATACAGCAAGAAGAAGCTATCTTTAGAAATTAAGGCACTGGTAATAGCTCAGTGATTACCTGGAACTGTAATCCTAGACTATAGTACTCTCCTTCAACTAGTACAAATGTCACAATAAGAACATTCTTCCCCTTCATCCCAGATGCTGACAAGTATAAATATTAATCCAAGTTTTACATGTTTGTGAAAATGATGAGCAAAACATGATTTAATTCTCAAGTACACCTAAAAAGCAAATACTAGTCAGATGCCAATGGCTCACATCTGTAACCCTAGCTACTCAGGGGGCTGAGATCTGAGGATCATGGTTTGAAGCCAGCTCACTCAGGAAAGTCTGTGAGACTCTCTTCTCCAATAAACTACTCAGAAAAAGCTGGAAGTGGCACTGTGGCTCAAGTGGTAGAGCACTAGCCTTGAGCAAAAGGAGCTAAGGGGCAGCACCCAAGCTAGGTTCAAGCACCAGGACCATCAAAAACATCCAAAACAAAATAAAAAAATAATACTAGGCTCTGTATATTTTAAATAGCAGCTTAGGTAAAGGGAATGATTTTGGTAACTTTAATCTTATAAACTAGAATGTATGGACAGGTCAGCAGGGTGATGGCAGATGACGCTTCAGTGAAAACAGGAAATGCTGTCAGCCCACGTTGCTCACATTGCTCCTCATTGATTGATGGTTCTCATTACCATTGGCTACTGCACTGTTGTCTCACCTTATATGACACAAAAACTACCTCAAGGACTATGCAAGAAGCATTATAGTGTTACAGAAAACACTTGGGGAAGAAGCAAATGGCACTTGGAGAGTTGAGAACTCACATCTATTACACTGACAAATCCAGAGGAATTGCTACTCTGAAGCCTGAGCCTCACTGACAAAAGTGTAATCCTTCTATAGAGCGGACATGTACCCCAGCAATTACGTCTTCTCAAAAACTACGTATAGGCTTTTCCTTTCTAGGTTGAGATAAAGCTAGTTCTCCTACTGGAGATTTTCCTTATCAAGAATTCTTATCTAAATATCACAAGTTCTACATCTATAATCAGTTATCTTAGTTCTACCAAGATTACTTGAATAAAACAGCCTAAGTGAAGGGGAAACAAAGGAGCAGGCAACAATGCTTGATAAGAAATGTACTCATTATCTTGCCCATGTAATTGTAACTCCTCTGTATGGCATTTTCACAATAAAAAAAAAGTTTAAGTGAAAAGTTATCTGTAGAAAACTAAAATGTTGAGCCATGTGAGGAGGAAAAAAACTCAGGAAAATTAGTAGATATAAGAGATATTTGCATATGAATGAAAATCGGTTGCCATTGCTACAAATAATTAAATACAAAACTCAAATTCCTCTCAATTGTTAATCAATAAAGCTGACAAAGAGAACTACAAATGAATAGAAATTTAGAGCAAATGACAAGAAATGTACTCATTACCTTGCTCATGTAACTGTAACCCCTTGTACAGTATTTTTACAATAAAAAAAACTTATAAAAGAAATTTAGAGCAAAAAGAAGAAAAATGACTTTATAGATAAGAAAGGAAATTCTAATTTTTAATACGTTTTGTGCATATATGTGTGTCATGCATGTGGGGGGGGGTGTATATGTGTGCTTGTGAGTTGGCACTGGGCTTTCCACTCATGACTGGCATTCTATTACTTGAATGACACCTCCCTTCTGATTTTATGTTGGTTAATTGGAGATAACAGTTGAGAGAACAATTCTCACCAGACTGGCTTTGAACCAAGATCCTCAGATCGCAGCCTCCTGAATAGTTAGGATTACAGGTGTGAGCCACAGGCGCCCAGCTGAATTTTAATCTTAATTTTAAATTGTTAGTGTGCACCCTGAATTTGGGAGTAAAAAAGTGCTGATTCCACAATAAATATCGTTGTAACAGATGACTGGCTCTGGAATGATGATATATCTTAGTAAGTGATATGAGAAACCCAGATTTTGTAACCTTCGGGAAAACTGAGGAACTGCAGATTTACTTCAGAAACTTGAAAAATGGAGTAACTTGCAACCCCAAGTGTGAGGAATATTTATCAGTACTTTGTTCCAAAGTTTCTTTGGAATGCAATTATTACTCTTTAAAGCAATACATGCAAATGCACAGAATTCTTAAGAAAGACCTAAATCACATGTTTTATATCCTTCTATAGGTTTTATATCCTATTATATTTTAGCTTTTGTAATATTTTGCATCCTTTTCCCAACCTATGATCCTTGCTCTTTCTCTAATCCTTTCCCACTCAAGAATTTATGTTGGAGGCTACCAAAAAGAAAAAAAAAATGGACAGGGAAATTAAAAATCCTTTACAAATCTCTATTAACTGTCTTAGAGAGGGAACTTGTATTTCATTGACTGTAGTTTATGCAAATAGGATCAGAAGAATTACCATATTGGAAAGAGCTGACATTTGTCCTGATATATTGAATCGTTAGCATGACAGAATCACTTAAGCTGGATTCACTAACATCAGGTTTCCTCTCATTATTGACCCCTACAGAGTAGGTTCTGACAAGTGGAACTGCTGCAAAGTTCATTAATAATGAGGAATAAATCAATTGTTCAGGAAATACTGAAAACAGATGACACTGAACTCATACATTTTGCAAGTTCAGCACAAACCCATCTCCACCAAGGACACAGAATTTGTGTCTTTTTCTGACCTACCCCTAGAACCTGCTTCAGTCTCCCCCTACTCAGAGATCCCATGAGTGTCTGGCTGCCCAATCCCTTGAGGACAGTAGGACACCAAGTGAACAGAAAAAGAAAAAAGTAACTTCAGGTCTAACAAAAACTTAGCTTTGGAGTGAAAAGTGGGGTGATAGTAACTGGGCAGAAAAATCAAGGTTTTTAGGATGATGGGACAGTTCTCAATCTTGATTGTGGTGGTAGCTGCATGATCTTTGTTTAAACTTCATAGAGCTCCTCAAAGTTAATTCAATGTTTTTAGATTGTTTGTTTGTTTGTTTGTTTTGTGGTGCTGAGGACTGAGATCAAGGTCCTGCACTTACTAGGCAAGTGCTCTTCTACTGACAGAATTCCCAAACTCACAAGTTATACTAATTCTTTTTAGTATGTATAAGTAATTATATAAAGGGGTTTCAATTCAACAGGTTAATTTATGTGTACAATGCATCCTGATCAATGTCATCCCTTCCATTATTCCATTCCTTACATTCTTTCACCTTCATCTACATCAACTCATTCACTCATTTTCATCCATTTCATTTCCATATATATACATATATATATATTGACTTTATTATGTGTTTTAAATGTACTTTTTAAATTTTGCCGACCCAAAAATAAACACATAAAATTTAAAAAAGAGTAAAACCTAATGTAAACTATGGGCTTTGAGTCGGTAATGGCGTCATTTGTTTGTCAATGTTCGTCAGTTGTTAACAAATGTGCCATCAGACAGAGTGTGGGAAGCTGGTAGTGGAGAAAGTCCAGGTGGACTCTGGGTTAATGTGAACCTAAAACTGCTCCAAAAACAATGATAAAGTTCACAAGGCAAAACAAAAGTCATGTACAAATATCAAGAGTGATGGTCATGATCTTGGGCTTTCCTCACATTAGTGGTTAATAAATCAGACCTTCTGTTTATGGCACCGTAGGCCCTCATCAACAACAGATTCTGTTATGTATGTTAAAGGGCATCTTTAGAAACAGCCAAGGGCCACTATGCAACCATGTATGTTTTCTTTTTCTTTTGCGAGGCCAATGATCCTTCTAAGATATGAAGAAACCTTTTATGGCAATGGTGGGACCCTGTGGCTGTTCATTGAAACAAGTCTTTTCAGTAAACTCTTTCTTTTGTTGCTAGCATTCCCTTACCATTTTTAGATTGTAATTATTTCAGTCACTTTGTTTTAGTTCAAATATATCTATATTCCAACAGTCTTTAGCTGTGAATGTGTCTGTATTATGCAATATAGTCAACATATCCTCATCTATGCTGTTGGAGACAGAAATAACATGGATCAAGAAAATCCCCAGAGATACCAAAATATAAGCTGATTTTACCCAATATATTCTATTTCCACTCAACCAAGCCTTAAATTACAGCTTCTTTCCTTGATTGATTTTTCCCCCCTCTTCAGGACTGCCTACTATAAATGTTAATGAGTAGTGTAATAACCAAAAGGAGACATTTTTTAAAAATGAGATCAACAGAACTGAGTCATCCAAGAGTTGGGGAGCTTCCTCCAGTCTTTTAAGAATGAATTAGCCCTGTTCTTAAACTTGACTTACCACAATTTGTTCTTCTAGTTTGTTCCTTCTTTATTATCTTTCCCTGGCTATGTATTTTTATAAAAGCAGTAATGAAAGTGCAGGAGGTGTCCAACATTATAGACAAGATTCCTTGAGAGAAAAAAATGAACAAAAAAACATTTCCACTAAACTACTCATGGAGAAAGTTTAGAGACAGTGTTTGTATAAATTCTAAATTGTCTTCTTCATGTGGGAGATGATCTCCACTGTTATCATTCCAGTTTTCAGTAGCTTATTTCCTAGGTGTCTGAACTTCCTTCAGTCAAATGATGGAAGTCTCAGAGTGTGGCCTTCTCTGGTCCTTCAAAAGCTGTGCTCTCCCCATCCTTCATATCTCCTCAAAGGAATCCTTCAAGACAAGAGTTCTTTTTCTTTGGTTTTATATCATGTTTCTTTCCTGTCTACCCCTTACTGTCGTATATAATTGTCATGCTTGTTCATTTATTGGCTCCTTTAAAAAAAATTAGCCCCTTGTCTGATGTGAATAGACACTCTGTAAGGTTGCTGACAGCTAATACTTTCATCATAGCCATTGGTCCATAGTAGAATAATCTTTTGCTGAGATAATAAATCAAAATGTAAAGATTTCACATCTATCCAGCTCTCTATCCATTATTGTTCTCAATGTTTCTCAGAATAGGAAATTAAAAATCATCTGATTTTCTTTGTCACTATCTAAAAGCAAAGTACTGGCTGATCAGGGTTTATCAACCTATATTCATTAACTGCTTTGTTAAATGGCAACTCTTTTGTACAACTACTTAAAGAAAAAATGTTAAAGTACCTAAAAGTTCAATAAATAACAGAAGAGATAAGAAATAAATAAAATCAAAGCAGTCTAACCAGCAATAAATATGGCATAAAAATCTATATAGAATATATTTAAATTTCTGTTTAATTGTAAACTTTATCTATGTGGAAAAAATGAGTAGCACCTTTTTTTATTAGAAAATCCTTACATTTTTACTTAAAATGCAGCATCTCAGAGGTTCCCTTCATATGCTGGGTGCAATATCAAAGCATTTATATGCTCTGGGATAAGTTCAGAAATCACACTAACAAGGCTGGGAAGGTGGCTCAGTGGTAGAGCGCTTGCCTTGCATGCATGAGGCCTTGGGTTCGATTACTCAGCACCACATAAGCAAAAAGAAAAAAGCTGGAAGTGGCGTTGTGGCTCAAGTGGTAGAGCGCTAGCCTTGAGCTGAAGAGCTGAGGGACAGCACCCAGGCCCAGAGTTCAGGCCCCACGACCGGACCCCCCAAAAGAAAAATGAAAAAAAAAGAAATCACACTAACAGTCTTCCTGTTCCAGTTCATTCATTTATTGAACAAATATTTCTTTTACTCTGAAATCATATACAAGAATGAGGCCAAGTACTGAGGCTATAAGATGCACAAGATATTGAGAGTGAAACCAATATATTTATGTATAACTTCTCCAAGCAATATAGGATATGTCTCATTTATCGCTTTAGATCACCAACCAGTTTTATCAGAACTTTTATTAGGCCAATAAAATAATAAATTCAAATTCTGGAGGAAATTCTTCAGCTCAGCTATCACAGCTTGTGCATAAGGTGTTCATGGTGATGACAGGAAGGTGGAAACGGTGTAGCTGTTCAGCACTTGCTGAGCAAGTAGATAAAATGGGATGGTTATACCTCAAGAGTATCTATAGATATTTGCACCAAGTGGAGATATATAGTATGGATCCCTCCTGAAAGCAAGTGATAAAGAAAATCTAAAAACAGCATGAAATTTGTATGGTACAATAAACTATGTAAATAATAACAGCACATATACAGAATAACATTTCAAATAAGCAAAGTACACACCCTACAGCCCTTCATCTGGGCACTGGTGGCTCACACCTATAATCTGAGCTACTCAGAAGGCTGAGATCTGAGGATAGAAGTTTGGAGTCAACCCAAGCAGACACATCAAGAGACCTTATCTCCAGTTAACCAGCAAAAAGCAGGAAGTAGACGTGTGGCTCAAGTGGTAGAGTGCTAGTCTTGAGTGAAAAAGTCAAGTGAGAGCATAAAGTCCTGAGTTCAAGCCCCACTACTAGCCTAAAACAAAACAAATGTATATATCTATGTAGAGATAGGTTTAAATATGTAGAGAAAATATGATAAATAAATATGTAGAGAAAATATAGATATCTAAAGATATGTAGAGAAATAGAGAAATAGACACAGATGTCTAGCTATAGTTATATCTACATCTAAATCTATATAATGAATTCAGTGGTTGCCCTTGGTAGCTAGTAGGTAACAGAGTAAGGATTTGAATCAAAGCAGGTCTACCTCTTTGCATCATACCATGAAGAATCATACAAATTGTACTGTATGAATGACACCTCTGGGACATAAGTGTTAATGATAACTCAAAATCTATTGGACTCCAAATCCAGTACTCTTCCCATTGAATAAGTTAGAATCAAGTAAGTCTTGATAATATAATCAAATATAGTAACAAATGACTTTGCGAGTCTTTGCCATAAAGCTGCTTTTCAATTCTATTAGATCTTGAATACTTAGTACTCTGATTACTCTCTTACTCAAGAAAATGGTATCAGTCTTCTCTGCTTTGCTCCATACCTGTGCTCTTGAATTGCAAATTCCATCAGGCCTCCAGAGTGGAATGAAATTTATTGAGTATTTAGGAAAACAGCTCTGTCAGATATTTCAAAGTGCTGGGGAGGTGGGGGGGGGGGAAATCTCTTCATTCTTAATAGAATAATCAAAGCATACCTCTTAAATGCTTTTCTCAGATAGCATGTAATCAATGTTAGTAGGCACTTTTATAACCTTATCATGCATTCATTTAAGAATTAGTCAAGTTCTATGTGCCAAATATTGTTTGAATGTGTTTTATTTGAATAACTTTAAGTTTAGTTAGAAAATTCTATAATTATGCAACCACGATGTATTTGAGGTGACTTCTACCATCTAATTATATTCTTTTCAGTGGTTCATCTTTCTTTGCTCTATTGATTACTTTTGTTAGCCTCTTTCCAACAAATTGCTAATACCTGTTGGAGACAGTAAACACTGCCCTCTGGGGATCAGCTACTTCTCAGCATAATCAAGAAGCAGTGACAAGAAGATGCAGTGGGGCTAAGTCCCACACTGAGTTCACAGCCAAAGTAGAGGATATGTGAGAAAATCCTCCCAAAGGCTGTAAGCCAGTAGTTGGTGGCTCCTGCCAGTAAACCTAGCTACTTAGGAGTCTGAGACCTAGAGAATCAAGGTTTGAAGCCAGCCAAGTCAGTAAAGTTTGTGAGACTCAACCCGCAGGAAAGTGGTAGAGTGCCAGTTCTGAACAATGAAACTGAGCACCCACCAGGCCCTTAGTTCAAATCCCAGTATTGGCAAAAGAAGTGCTGTCCGCTAAAAGCCCAGTTTCCTCATACTCCAAAACTTACCTGGTTCACGTAAGATACTCCACCATTCAAACACTGCTTTTGAGTTTTTCTCAGGAAATCTTGATAGTCCCTCTATCCCACTGTGTCCCCATAGGAAAACAAATAAATAAATTATAATATTTGCCTGGTGAAATACTATACTTACAGTATCTATAAAAGAAGCAGCATTTATACTATTAGTTGTAGTATTACTTCTAGTATTCTATAAAATAAGAAGTAAAATTCTTTTGAGCCTCCAGAAATTAAGAAGAGATGGGCTCAATTCTTCAGTCAATCAACATGATAACAGTTGAGTAACATCAGGGCATGCTTACAACATCTTTAACATGTGCTACATATATTTTCCAGAATCTTTCATATATTCAATTTCACTAAATATTTACAACTTTAAAGCAGGTTAATTTGTATCTCCACATTGCAAGGAAGGAAAAAGGCAAAAGTCTGGGGAAGATTCAGAATTTAAAAATATAATGCACAAATCATGAGCACTTATTAAGCCCTAAAGCCCTACCCTTATAGGTATTAACACACTTAAGCTTCTCATTACTGTTCTGATTTTACTTATAAATTGCTGAGGCACCTATATTAAATAGTGAAGCTAAGATTAAGTCCCTTGTAGTGTGGCTTCAGACTCTGAGTCCTTGAACATTACCTATTTGACCAGTACTGGCAAATATCCGGCAAAATAAAGCATGCTGGTTATCATTTCCATAATCTAAACAATGAATTCAACCAGGTTAATGATGTACCTATAAAATAACAATAACTGAAAGCTCAACTGCATGATAGCCAAGTTTAATAATCCTGGACACAATTTGAGATTCGGGTAAGAGTCTATTCATCCATTACTTCTAGAAGACTTTTCATATCTGGTTCTGCCACTGGCCACTTCCTTCATACTGACAGCCACCGCCTCCTCTAAACTTCAGACCTCTTCAATTATTGCATTTCTATGTTTGCACTCTAGGACTACAATTTTTCTATTACACATTTGTCTCTCCCATTAGAGTCACCTTGGAAGAGTTTGGAGACTTTGTCTTTTTTAACTCTACTCCTAGTAACTTGCACAATTTCTGGCACAGAGCTAGCCTTAGAGTACTGCAATTTATATGAGTGAATGAATGATACTTTCTCTCAGGAATTCTAGGTCCTTGACATAAGTGAGCTTAATTCAATACTCATATTCATAGCAATACAATTGTAAATACGATGGGAGCAGAAGGATCTGATGTAGGGACAGGCAAATTACAGGAATAGCTCCAATGCTCATAGTTCCCTGCATCCACGCCTTGTGTGTTTATTTTTGTTTGGTTGTTGGATTATTTTGTTTTTGTAATATAATTCACTATGCACCAAGGCTGATCTTGTGGCTTGCTTTGGAAAGTAGAATGGATATTTGGACCAGGAGGCAGGAGGTGGGAGAAACATAAACAGCTTCAGAAGTTGACCCCTTTCCATCAATCTTCCATGGATGGGTATTTGTTCCCCAGCTACATGGAGAATCTAGCAGCTACATAGAGAATCTAGTAGGCAGAAGTGAACTGGGCAAGAGAGTGTGGTCAGGAAACAGGAAACTTTGAGTGACTGAGATAAAGGCTGAGAAAGAAACAAACTCCTCACAATGGTGTACATGGTTTGCACTGTTGTCTGTTGTTAGTTCCAGACACCTTACCTTGTTCATAATCCCTAACAGATCTTGTCAAAAGTCCACTTTCACATAGAATTCCATGCTCTGCTTTCTTCATCTATCTAATCTAGAGGTCTCAACCTGCTGGCTAGGAGCTATATGTAGTTTATAATCATGCCTTTTTGGTTCATAGGCTTATTTTTTTAATTTAATTCTTTCTCAACATTTAAAATATTGGGTAGTTGGTCTGGTAAAAAGCCTGATTTCTGATTCCTTTGAGGAGAAAAATAGGACTATTTTGCTATTATTTCCGAAAACAAGAAATAGCTAAAATCTCTAGCATTCCTGATAGGATGAGAGCTTGAACTCAGGGCCTCATACTCTCAGCTTGCTTAAAGCTGATGCTCTTTTCATCGGTCCCTCTTTTATTTTCTCTAGTTCATCTACCACGCATGGTGGGAAGGACACACTAATATGTAAAGGACTCTCTAGAATAATATAGGCTTTAGAAGTAGTCAGAGATGAAGGGCATATTGTTGAAAATAAAGTAAAAGTGAAGAGGAAACTAACATTTATTGTTTATAGCAAATATTGTATATGTGATTGTATGTCTTATAACAATTTTATGATGTAATTGTGCTTCATAAAACTTTGTATATATTAAGACATTGACACTTCAAAGAGCTATTTGTCAAAGGCACAGCCCATAAGGACTGGAACCTGACACTGGACTTAGAATTCTAGTCTCCAGCTCCTGTGCTGTGCCCCCTATTCCACACCATACTAGGACAACAGATTGAAAAGGAAACCCTCACCTATTACAAACAGGATATGAATGGTAATCAACTATCAATTGACTAGAAATAAACGTAAGTGCCCAAGAGAATTGATATTAAACATGAGACATCATTTGTCGTACTGTAACTGAAAATAGCTAAAGTGCTGGAAAACCCCACAAAAAGTCCTTACACGTGGATGCTGTTGGTCCATTTTTGTATGCATAAAGCATGAGATTCAATGGTCAACTTTCAGAAAATTCTTCAAGTCTACTGACTTCTAACAATGATGACTGTTGGCCCTTATTGAAATCCAGTATGTCTTAAGCAACTTTCCAAGTGTATCACATAAGTTATAAATCATCGTTCTCATGACAATTTTAAAGATTTAAGGTCTTCTTTTCCTTCACAATGCAAGGAAGAAAATGAAGGGACAGAGATGTTTAAAAACCGTATCTAAAGTCACAAAGTTAAGAAGTCACATGGTGGTGTTGACATTAAAATGCTGGCTTTTTTAGTTTAGACTATGTCATCTTCATCTCTATTCCATTCCAATAGTGAGATGTCTGTTAAACTACCAAGAGGTCAGGGTAATGGCCTCCACCCATAGAGATATGTGCCACATTACAAGGAAACCAGTTTAAACTGGGATAAATTAATTTCTAGACAAGATAGTTGAGTCCAAATCATTACTGCTATGTTAGCCTTCTTTATATGTAAATGACTATGGAATTTCCAAACAAGGAATGATAAGAACTTCTCTGAGCAAGGGAAATTTACTGTCAGAAGCCTTGTATCAAAGCCTTGTAACAAGTATGGAGAAGCCAGTAAGGAAGGATGATTGATTAGATCTTTGTATTTATTGCTTCATCTTAGTTAAACCCAGGATAGAATAGCCATGGTAAAATGAGACCTCATCTCAGAATCGGAGCCCACATTTGCTAGGGTAGGAACTTGGAAAGATGGGCTTCTCTGCTTGATTATTACTTTTGGGATTTGATCAAATACTATAGTCTCTTTTGTTCCCACAGCATGTATGTCTTTCCTAGCCTTTTCCATTCTTCCATTTGAAGAATGGGAAAAGCTAATATGAAGCCAATTAGAGGTTCAGATTTGGTTTTGGCTGAGGAGGGTAAGACTGAGCGCGTGCAGACATCAAAGGGGAAGAAAATTACTACAGAATGTAATCAGTGATATCAGATGACAGGGAAGAAGGGCTGATTACAATTGACAGATAGGCAGAATCCCAACTCAGATCTGTGATTAAAAGAAAGCGATACAAATAAGAGGCTTGAATAAGAACTCTTGAGTGACGAGATTATCAAGTGTGTTTATCTTGATTTTGCTATTTGATGTCTGAAGATTATGGAAGAGAGCTTTGACTTCATTCTTGAACGTATGCATAAAATGATTCAATGGATCCAGCAAGACAGAATCTACATTTACAAGAAATTTCTTCAAAGGCTCATTTGCCCCTCTACCTTGAGGTCACAGCTAGATAGTGTGAATTAGGAACCAAATTTGCTGACCCCTTGATCTAGTACTTGCCAGCTTCTGGAGTTTCTGTTATCTGTAAGCTACCAAGTCTATGATATTTGTTTTAATATTCTTGTTAACAGCATCCACTATGACCTTGGTACCAGTAAGGAAAGATAATAAGTTGAGTGTGCTCTATTGTTGATTTACACCACAAAGGCTTCAAATATTAGGAATGAATAAATATACTTGATACATATATTAGTCCGAATAGGCTAAGCAGAGCTGATACAATAAATACAACCTGAAATGTCAGTGATTAACACAATAAATGTACTTTTGTCAGTCGTTCAAAATCTGCAGCTAAACAATCAATGAGTTTATTCTTCAATGTTCCCACAACTAAGGAAAATTAGTAGGAAAGACATGGGAGGTTGTCTAACAAACCACCTATGACACTGGTACACAGCAATAATACCCACCTGCTCTGGGCCAGAATCCAATCATAAGACCCAGCTTGGCTAAAACAGGTAGTTACTGTGCAAATAACAAGTAACACTTTCTGAACCACAATGAAAGCAGCTAAGAAACTGATTGGGAAAACTTCAGCATTGGGCTAAGGCATTTGGCTAATCAAACAGACTTGATGTTGGCCTGCATAGTATACAAAGTGCTCCTTCCTCTACCTTAACCTGGAGGGAAGTTAAAATCAAAGTCAATCAGTTAAGGAAAAGTTAGAGCTACGGACTGGCTAAAAGCCAATCAAAAGTAGATATGTCTAACCTTAGATTCCTAATCCTCCTTCCAAAGTTTAGCATGTGGTGCTGATGTCAAGGTACTAGCAGAAATTAAAATCCAACACCAATAAAGGATTTTTATGAAGAAATTATTTTCAAAGATTTGGACAGAGTTCAGGGAACCAGCAATGATAATAAGACACCAAGGCATGAAGAATGCATTTGCATATAAAGTTCATTCCTAAAGAGCAAAGAGAAGACATAAGTTCCTAGAGCCTAGGAAACATGGGAAACATGGAGGAAGAGTAGATCAATACAGATGTAGTCATAGGAGGATGCAGCCACAACCAGAAAACCTTCCTAGGACATGGATGGAGCAGAAAATAAATACCCAGACATCTTTCTCTCTCTTCTAGCCTTCTAGTCTCCTGCCATCTCCTCTGGGCTAAACCAAACAGAAGCTAGCTAGCAGGAAAGCCAGGGTAGATCAGTCTACAACCATTAGGTTCCAAGGACAATAGACACAGGAAAAGAGGAGGTGGGTGTAGAAAAAAAGAGAAAAAGCACTTCATAAGACATGAATTAGACAGATGAAAAGAGACAGTTTGGGGGGAAAAAAGGAAGATTTATCAGTTCCAATTTCAATGAGCAATAGCCTCTTTACCATAGCAGTTGGCCCAGATTCTAGATCGACTATTCAAATTTTAAAAATACAATAAAATTAATCTAAAACTAATGTACTTCTATCCAAAAGGCTCTGTGACCTTAAAGGGAGAGTCATACAGGAATGAAGTTTTTCTTAAGCCATTTGTTTATCTATCAAATCATGAAATATCTTTTCATATTTACGATGTACCACCCATGTCACTAAATTTTGAGCCTACAAAGATGAACAAAGCAAGACTCCTCTCTTGTGGTCTATCATCTGTGTGAAAGCCTGAAGTAGTATAAGCAAAAATAGAATGCTGCTAATGAGTTTGGCCAGCACCATATCATGAAGACAGACCTTGAAGGTCACAGTGATGGGTGGAGGGAATTTACTGACAAGTAATTGGAAGCCTGAGGCAAGACTTCTCACTGATCCATTTAGTATTCGAGACACTCAATTCTTCCAGGTAGTTGTGTGAAGAGTGAACTGGTGGGACACATGTGTGGAAACAGGCCATCAGTTAGGAGACTATCTTAGAGGCTACGTAAAAAGACCTTTGATTAGACAGGGGTTACAGTTGTAGAAATAGCATTGTGTAGTTTTAAAGTACATTTCAAGCAGATTTAATTTGTTATGCCTTGAAAAGACCAAGCTCAGTCTTCAGCCAGGTGTAATCGTATATAAAATGTCTAAGTCTTAAATATATTGGCTAACTGACTTCATGAATAGTCTCTAGCGTCAGTAATATGCTTTTGTGAATTCACTGGATATGTTAGATTCCTAGGGTGCTATAAAAATCTTTTCCTAAAAAAGAGCCAAGGAAACAAATAGAAAATCAGTCATGAAAACATAGGGAAGAAATATCGTAAGGAGAAGGAGTTGCAGATGAAAACATAGGGAAGAAATGTCGTAAGGAGAAGCAGTTGAAGGTGTGAAAGCCGAGGAAACGGCCTGCTAGAAATGTCTTCAGAGAAGAGAGGCAGAGAAAAACAGAGAAAGAACAGGTGGAAGAGGCAAAGATGCTGAGGAAGGGTGGAGCTGGGTCCTGTCATTGCCTGTGAGCCAGGCAAGGAGAACAGCATTTATTCTAAGTATAATCCAAAGTTCTTAGACAGCTTGAGGTAGAGGAGTGACAGGATCAACTGAGCGTTTTAAAGATTGCTCTGGCCCCTCATCAGGAACAAGCTCTAAAGGAAAGCGATTCAAATCAGTTTCAATGTTGGTGCTTTCATCTAAAAGAGATGTTGGCAGTCAGACTAAGGTGGTGGTGATATAGAGAGAGAAGTCAATTGATCTGAGCACATATTCTTGATGGACTTAGATGTGATTAGTATGGAAAAGAGAGGAATCAGAAATGACTCTCTCTCTCTTCCTCTCTCTCTCTCTGTATTTTGGCTTGATTAGGTGTGCAGTTGCTTCACATCAAGGACGTGAGATTTAGAATGACAGACCTTAGCTACCATATTTGAGCACATCTCACCATTCACCATCTGCATTCTGTCAAACATGGTTCCAAATCTATCTTTCCTCTGCCTGCCTTCTTCCCTGCAACTCCTCACAATCCTCACACCTCCAGCTGTACACACACACACACACACACACACACACACACACACAATCTGCTGGCCTTACTTCTTACACATCTCCAGTAGTTCAGGTCCACAATTCCTCCTTTTAAATTAGAATATTAGCTCTAAAAAGACAGTAGAGATTGTTCACTCTAGTCTTCCTCATTTTATGAATGGAAAACTGAGAGAACAAGAAAGAAATCTTCCTGTTCAAGGTCACCCAGCTACCAGAGCAATCCCAGGAGTAAGGCCGAAAAAAATCCTTTGAGTCTCAATCAAAATGCCTTTTCTCTTAATTCAAGCTGACTTTTAAAATTCCCTTCCCCCTCTCGTCTCTCTTCTTGAGCTGCAACTTTGTGATGAAGCAGTTGGTTCTCTCATTTGTCTCCTCAGTACCTACTTTGCCTCCCAAGATAAGGTCAAAGACTGTGTCATCATTTGGCATTACACACAGTGCTGACTATATTACATAGGCCTATTCAATACACTTAGGGGTTGGCTGATTGATTATGCTGTAGTCCTACATTTGCATACCTAACCTCTCATATTTCTAAGTCTGCAATCTGAATCTACCCAGCAACCAGGTACATCCGGTTCTTGTCTACTCTCAAAAAAATAAAATAGAAAATATTATTCATTCTGAATCTTTATTATTATCAATGTTGTTACTATATCTGTTCAGTCTATCATAAAGGAAATTGCAGTCTCTGTATTCTCTGATTTCTATTACCACTTCTGCACAAACAGTGCTGGGCCTAGGACTCAAGATTCTCTCTGTTGCTAAATCCTGGACATTTCTTTAGGGATCGATGACCTAATCCTTTTAATCAGGCTCCCAAGAAGACTTCCTCATTACATTCTCCCTCAGGAAGAGGGAGATATATAGGTGGGAGGGGAAGGAAGAAGTCTACTAAATTCTTTGTAAATATATTTGGGGCTTAAAAGCAAGAGCATCTTGTTTATGCCAAAATGCCCTGTCCACTATTTAAGGAATACAACCAGTATCTTACCCCCTTTCCACCAAATTAACATTGTTAATATAAAAATCTAGTGTTTATTTTCTCTGCTCCCATCTGACATTGTATCACCTTTTGCTTTCTCCTGAGCACACTTGACTAGCTCAGCAAACGCTGTCCCTGGGCTCCCAAGTGAAACCAGAGAGAAGAAATATTGTTCACAGACCTGTCTCACTTCAGCTGCATTCGTTATACTCATTCCAGATTATCTTTCTGAAATAAGACATCGGTCCATCTCTACTCTGTTTTTTTCTGTTGTTTCAAATTTCCCAGATCTTCTCGGACTCTAACTATTTGATAACAAATATAACTTAGACACTGTGTCACCTCATAAATATTTTCATAATTCACACTTGAACAAAGCCAGTATTACACTAGACTCATGAGACTGCATAGTTTAGGGGTTAGGAGATCTGACTTAGCTGAGCCTAACTGAGCGAAGCTTTGGTTTTATACATGTGTTAGGATATTGCGCACAATGTTTAACTTCTCCAGGCCTCATTTTCTTCACTCATTATTGAAAGGTCTAAAATTATCTCCACGCAGGGCTGCTAAACAGAAGTAAAGTCTTTAACGCATTATGAACCTTTTGGTGTCTTGCCTGGCATATAGTGACTGCTCAATATTTACCGGCTGCTCGTAGAATTACCAGTGCTATTGTTATAGTAGTGCTAGACAGAATCAAATCAAGAGCTTCTACAATGAGTTTCTAATTTAGAAGAGGAAACAAAAGAAACTCTGGGAAACTGTTGGAAATGGTGCTATGCCCCTCCCCTGTCCAGAGGTGGCATGAAAGCAGTAGATCAACAACCTGGTTTACAGATGACATTAAACATTTCAGGTACATTATCTGTGAACTTTATCTTGCCAACAAAAATAAGCAGAGGTTCTTACAAAGAGTTTAAGTCCGGTTACTAAGCAGGGTTTAGAACAGCAAATACAGATGGACAGTAATATTTACGGTCAATTTACCAGAATCAGGTATCAGATGACCTCTGACACTAGCCATCTCTTACTAAAGAGCTAATTAGCTGTAAAAATGAGGTGACAAGTCAATTGTATCAGTACAAAGGACAAATTTGTCATGTGGGATTTTGCTGGTAGTAAGGCCTGCCATTAAAGCTTCTGGGTGGCAACTTTGCCTACAAAAGCAGCTAACATAAGGGAAGAAGGATGGGAGCCAAGTGCAAAGGACACCCAGAAGCCCTCACTGCCCAGTTAGGAAGTGACCCACACAGCAACCTCGTGGCCCAGAGATACCAGGCTTCACCAGGCCCAGAGAAACATAGGTCCCATGGCTTCCCTTATTCGCAATAACTAGTATATGTCTGGGACAAGCAGAAAAGGTCAGATAAGATGAAGTTAAATAAAATGAACCCCAAGATAGGGACACAAGTGGTTTTTTTTCTTTCTTGCAATTGTTTCTAACATATTTATAAGGTACCATGTGATTTTTTTTGTTGCTTTGTATGTCCCTCCCCCACAGTATAACCCCTGTTTTCACTGTATTTGATGTTGGTATAATTTGGGAAGGGGAAGGGAAAAAACAAAATGTTTAAATAGGTATACAGGTGGACGCTATGTACACATACAGATGTACAAGACGCTATGTCAAAAAACAAACTTTACAATTTAGGCAGGAGCCGGGGGTGGGGGTGGGGTAGTTGAGGAAGTGGGAGGGGAGGGTGGGAGGGGAAAAACAAAGGAGGAGGCAACAATGCTGGTTAAGAAATGTACTCATTACCTTGCTCATACAACTGTAACCCCTCATACAGTATTTTCATAATAAAAAACGTATTAAAAAAAAAAGGCACCAGGCTTCATAACCCAGTAGATGAGAGGAAGCTTACACACACCACAGGGTTTGTTACTCAATAGCCACTAGAAACACAAACTGTGAATACCACTGAGTGTTGGTGGCTCATGCCTGTAAACCTAGCTACTCTAGAGGCTGAGAGCTGAAAATCATTCTTCTAAGTTAGCCTGGGCAGGAAAGTTCATGACACTCTTATCTCCAATTAACTACCAAAAGCCAGAAGTGGAAATGTAGCTCAAGGCTAGTACCCAGGCCCTGAGTTCAAGCCTCAAGACTGGCGCACGTGCACGCACGCGCGCGTGCGCGCGCACACACACACACACACACACACACACAGACTATGATTTCCCTTCTGCTTTGGCCAGCAGAACTAACTTTTGTTTTCTACAACGTATCTTTTTTTCTGATTCTTAAATTCATTGAAAATGTGTCGAGGAGAAATCCAACACCTATTGCTTCTCTATTCCTAAACAGTGTTAATATGTTTACATATGAGGTAGCTCTCATTTATATTAGTGAAAAAAGTTAGAATTAACTTGTATATACAACTTAAGATCTTTCTTAATTTTATATCCTATCCAAAAATGTGTATCTTACTATAATTGATCACTTGTCATTAATATGATAAAGACTATTTTAAACATTTTCCACCATATGGATATACTTAGCTTATAGTATTCCTGCATTTCTAAATTCAACTTTCAGAAATCACTCTTTCTTTAATACCAAAATAGCATTTTCCCCCCAACTGCCATAGAGAGCATTGGAAAAGTGCTAGCTTGGAATTCCCAAGGTTGCATGTTTGTTCTTAAACCTGTTCTGTCTGTCATTTGTCACTAGAGCCAATACCTGTACTACTGGCTAGCTCCTAACCATAGCATATCCTACAAAATTAAGGAAAGTGAGGGAAAGGGGAGTTGGGAGGGAGGGTTGAGAATGTTCAAAGGGGTGACATTGACCAAGACACACTATCCATAAAATGCTTTACTGAATGGCAACTCCTTTGTACAACTAATAACACTAATAAAATAATATAATTCTCCTGGTAGTTCACCACTGGGATAGAGATACAGATCACACATCGCTCTTCCTTGTAATAGTCTGGCTGAGGAGGTAGGGGCAAATTAGAAAGGCAAATGAAAATTCACTTGAAACTCAAGAAGGAAGATTCTAGCACTGATTTTTCTGAGCTACTCACTGTAGGTGAAAACTGACTCCAACCATAGTACCAGCTCTCTGGGGGGCAGTACAAGTGTAAGTTTCATTCAAAATCAGAAACCAGGCTGCTGAGACCAAAGGATCTCCCTAAAAGTCACTATGGTTTGTGGCCAAGAGCTACTAAGAAGCTGATAACCTCCGAACATCAATTGACCTCATATTAAACAACTATGATACAAGCAAAGCAACTAACCAAATAGACATTAGTAGACTGTATTTCTTTTGCCAGAAGGGAATTTCCTTCAAATAAGTATTCACCACATTTTCTTTAAATAACAAGTGTCCAATGGACCTAAATGTCTGTTTATTGTCCTTTAAGTCCCCCAAGTTCAAAGGCAGGAAATAAAAGGAGCTGACTAAAGATTAGTGGAAACTGAAGTTGAAGCACTTCTGAAATTATAATTATGAAAAAGTAATTACATTAAATTGACTCAGTGTTTTGGAAATATGCCAAATGCTTAAAAATGAATAATGTGTTTTACCTTCTCCCTCAAAACCTGTTAGCCAAAATGACAAAGAGTTTAAGTGAAGATGTTACTACTGCCAAAAATCCTGCTACCACCAACTCACAAGGCTGAACTTGAAGTCTAGTCCATTGTCTTGTTTTCAGTCTCAGTTCTAGAAAATGAAAGTGATTTTCAACTAGGTAACCAGACTTACACGGCTATTTTCCATACTCTTTTTTTTTGTATATTTTTCTATCCATTTTATGGGAAATCCTATTTCATTTTTTAAATTTTATCTTATTGTAAAGATGCTGTACAGAGGGGTTACAGTTACATGGATAAGGTAATGAGTGCATTTCTTGTCAAGCATTGTTCAAATTGCAGAGCAATATGGCTATTGCTGAAAAGTTAAGAAATATATGAAAATATAAAGCAAACAAAAATTATGGATGATGCATAGAACTTAAAATAATCACTTTTAACATTTAACTGTTCTTTATGCATTTTTACTACAAAATTAGAACCATACTATTGATATTATTTTGAAATTTGGTTTTGTTTTAACAAAACATGCTTAGAACTTTTCCATGCATTAAATACTTTAAGTGATATATTTCAGAATATACGTATATAATAAATAATTTGTAGGATATGTAGGTTATTTTCAATATTTTATTAGAAATAATGAGGTCAAGCCGGGCGCCAGTGGTTCATGCCTGTAATACTAGCTAATCAGGAGGCTGAGATTTAAGGATCGCAGTTCAAAGCCAGCCCGGGCAGGAAAGACCTTGAGACTCCTATCTCCAATAAACCATTAGAAAACCGGAAGTGGCACTGTAGCTCAAGTGGTAGAGCGCTCGCCTTGAGCTGAAGAGCTGAGGGACAGCGCCCAGACCGAGAGTTCAAGCCCCATGACCAACAAAAAAAAAAAAAAAAAAGAAAAAGAAAAAGAAAGAAAAAAAGAAATAATGAGTTCAAGGGACATAAATCTCTTAGCACATTTCTATTCCCTCGGAACATATTAAAAATCAAATTACTTATTAACTTCTGCCATATAGTCACAACTGTCATTATTATTTTTGAAATTCTTGTCCTAATTTAAATGCAAAAAAGCAAAAACAAAGGCATCTTGATGATTTGCTTTAATTCCTTGAATGTCATCATGTTTTATTTAATTGTATTTCTTCATTTGAATTTTGCATTTGTTTAAATTGTCTAGTATGTTGTATTTACAAGTAATTAGGATTTTGGTTCAGGATTGCTTTGGCTCATTTTTATTTGCTTTTAGAACTATATGTTATGATTTTTCTTTAAAAACAAAAAATATATGCCAGGTTGGTGGCTCATGCCTATAATCCTAGCTACTCAGGAGGCTGAGATCTGAGGATTAAGGTTCGAGGCCAGTTTGGACAGGAAAGTCCATAAGACCCTTATCTCCAATTAACCATATAAAATACAGAAGCAGAGCTGTAACTCAAAGTGGTAGAACACTAGCCTTAAGCACAAAAGCTCAGGGACAGCATCCAGGCCCTGCATTTAAGCTTCACAACAGACCAAAAAGCTTATTGATTGTTTTAGAGTGGAATAGTTACAGAGTAAAACAAAGCAAGGTCTGGCAACCAGAAATTATCACTCCAAGAAAAGTTCCTAATATCCTAAATTTTGCCCCCTTCTCCATAAAGCTTCAACATAAGGAAATTTCAACAAAGCAATTAAGGTCTGTGATAATATATAATTAATCATAGTGCAAGGTCCTTCCTGTCCTTCAAAACTGCAAAACTCTATAGGATAATAATTTATATATGCTGTTTAAATGGGACATTGTAACAGTTATTTTCCAAAATATTTTATTGCTGTCTTGGGGAAAAACTAACAATTCCCATGGCTTTTCCCTCCTGCAAGCACAAGTTAAGCAAAAGATTATATGAGCATCATGTGAGGCACACTACAGTGTCCCCCCACACTCCCATTCTCAGCCCAGGCAAAGTCTATTATAACTAATACAGTACCAATGAGATCTGAGCAGTAAGCCAGCCTCAAAAGAAATCTTTGGACCAGCATACCTATGTTTACCACAGCTTTATTCACCATAGCTAAGATATGGAACCTACCCAGATGCCCCTCAGTAGATGAATGGATCAAGAAAATGCGGGGATGGGGCTGGGAAGGTGGCTCAGTGGTAGAGCGCTTGCCTTGCATGCATGAGGCCCTGGGTTCGATTCCTCAGCACCACATAAGCAAAAAGAAAAAAAAGCCAGAAGTGGCTCTGTGGCTCAAGTGGTAGAGTGCTAGCCTTGAGCTGAAGAGCTGAGGGACAGTGCCCAGGCCCAGAGTTCAGGCCCCATGACTAGACCCTCTCCCCCCCCAAAAAAAGAAAATGCGGGGAATATATATAAGTATATATATTCCATATATTCCATATATATATATATATATATATATACCATATATATGGAATTCTATGCCTCCATCAGAAAGAATGACATCACCCCACTTGTTAGGAAATGGAAAGACTTGGAAAAAACTATATTAAATGAAGTAATCCAGACCCAAAGAAACATAGGTCCCATGGTTTTCCTTATTTGCAATAACTAGTATATGTCTAGGATAATATTACCAGACAAACAAAAAGGTCAAAAGCCATGTACATTTGACCATATAAGATGATGCTAAGCGAAATGAACCCCAAGATAGGGATACAAGTTGTTTTATCTTTCTTGCTGTTGTTTTTAATGTACTATATGATTTTTTAATTTCCTTTGTATGTTCTTCCCCCATGGTATAACCTCTGTTTTCACTGTATTTGATTCCAGCGCCCCTGAATCTTGTATAAACATTTTTCTGATTTGGGGAGGGGAAGGGAAATAACAAAATGCTGAAACAAGGATACAGGTTTATCCATTGTAATAATGAGACATACAAGACACTATGTTGAAAACAAACTTTACAACTTGGGGGGAGGAGGAGGCGTTGGGGAGGTGGGAGGGAAGGGATGGTAAGGGAAAACAAAGGAGGGGGTAACAATGCTTGATAGAAAAATATACTCATTACCTTACTCATGTAACTATAACCACTTTGTACAATATCTTTACAATAAAAAAATTTTAAATAAAAAACAGGATACAACTATTTCTCTCTCCTTTCCCTCAGTTCTTTTAGAAGTTTGTAAGTTATTATACAACTCTTCTCTGCCATAGGATACATAGGATAACATTTTTCTGAGCAATGTATAGGAAAGCTGTGTATCCTAAACAAATATAGCTAGTACTGAGATCTAAATGACAGACAAAGACAGAGATATGCCACTATTATTTTAAAATACCAACAAACATCAAATGAAGATTGTTTAACTTGCGTAGCTTTTGCTCATCTGAAAATGTCTCTTGATCTCTACATAGTCAAAGAATGTCCTACAGATGACGGGTAAATTTGTTTTTGTTCTTTGGTTTTGGGAGGCTTGAGGGTTTGGGGTTTTTTTTTTGTCAGTTATGGGGCTTGAACTCAGGGCCTGGTCACTATGTCTGAGATTTTTCTATTCAAGGTTAGCATTCTACCACTTGAGTCACAGCACCACTTCCAGTTCTCTGGTGGTTAAGTGGAGATAAGAGTCTCATGGACTTTCCTGAGGGTCTAAAACTCAATCCTCAGACCTCAATCCTCAGACCTCATCTTCCTGAACAGCTGGGATTACAGGCATGAGTCATCAGCGCCCAGCTATAAATTTGTAATAATATCTCATTTAGACCTTCTCAAAGACTGAGACAAAAAATAAAATTAGGATATGATCTCTGTATTTCAGACTCTCTTGGCACTACTGACCTACTGAAATGGAATCCTTTCCGGGGTGGACTGTATCACTTGGACAGGTTTCCCCCAGAAGTCAGGGGGGCTTGATTCTCCCCTTTGCTGGCTCAGAAACTAAAATCAAGGGTTGGGAGGAAGAAAGGGCCAACTCTGCTTTGTCTTGCTTTATATTCCTGCTTGCTATAAATAACATCAAATGTAGGTAGTAGAAAAATAAGAATTAGGCTGTACACCAGTGTCTCCCACCTGTAATCTGCAGTCTGAGAACTGGTAGATTAGGGATCAAAGACAACCTTGACACAAAGAGAAAAGTTCACTAGATTCTACCTCCAAAATACCATCAAAAAACAAGGCTGGAGGTGTGGTTCAAGTGGTAAAACACCAACTTAGCAAGTGCAAAGCCAAAACTACCAAAAAATAAAAAAATTAAAGTAAGAATTAAATCAGTATCTAGCAAAAGCACTGATGATACACAAGATGATATGAATGATATAAAGTAGCACAGCAAAAATTTCCCTAATAAAGGGTAATCACAGAAACAGCAGGAGAAAGGATGAACTAATGCAGCAATGATACTCACTTGACACTATGTTGGAAATGAACTTTACAACTGGGGGGGGAAGGGGTAAGCAGGAAAAAATAAACAGGGCTGGGGTAACTGTGTAAAAACAAATGTACTCATTACCTTACTTATGTAGCTGTAACCCTACTGCTCATCACCTTTTCAATAAAGATAAAAAATAATTTTAAAAATTACTTTAAAATTTTTCCCTAATAATCAAACTATATGCTCATTCTATGACTTCATAACAATTGTATATTATTTTCTTTTAAAAATGTTTAAATCATGCTTATGTTCTGCCTTTGATCCACTGCAATCTTATCCCTGCACATTACCTAAATCTTTTTTATTCTATATAAAACCTTCTTTAAGCAAAAAATAGAAGTAAAGAATTGAGACAAAAATAGTGGAAAATCAAAATAATCACTGGGTATGAAAAACAAGGAAAAGTCATCTCCAACATCAGATAATTGTCTCGAATTTCCATTGCAGGATCATGGGTAGACAGAGTCTTAATTGCCTCACCAATGTGACTTCGAATAGTGGAAAATTCAATAGGTTGGCAGGTCTTTCAGAGGGTATTTTAAGCCAGTTTCAATAGCTTCTGCAGTGAGGGGGAAAGTTAGGCGGGAGTTTCTCCAAATGCAGGTGCATTCTTCTCCAAGAAGACAGACAGAAATAGGGCACGTTTGTTGTCTAAGCCTTTTTTTCAAAAAAAAATTGTTCTGAAGGTTTTATGGCAAGAAATCTTGTGCTTTTCTCCTGCTGTTGGGCTTTCAGATGATTTTGCTACACAGAAAAGAAGCCGCTGGCATTTTTCACATTGCAACTCACAGTTGCCTGGCTGCATTATCAAAGCAGGTCCATCAGACCCTCTTGAATGGAGAAACCAAGACCCACCACAGACTGGGACTGCTGTAATGAACCGAGAGCACAGATTATGCTGGGCCCCAGTGGGCAGCTGGAAAAGATGTAAAATCCCACAGAGATGGGACCAGACTGCTGCCATAAAAAACCAACTTGTCTTAGCAGGTGCTGTATGTCCCAGCATCTGCTGGCCATATAAAACATAGTGTCTAATGGACAGTGTGGAAGTGTAGAGACACCATAAAGCGATATTTTGTTATTCTTTCTGGCATGGGTCATATCAAGGTTTGAAGCCCTCTTTTGCATTAAGTAAACTTAGTTGTGATTTTTTTTTGAAAAGCAAATAACAGAGTCCCGTGAGTTATTTCCTGAATTCAGTTTTAACACAATACCTAGAACTGATAGAGTAGACCCTGCCCCCATGTTTTAAACAAGAAAGCATTTCAAATTTGTCACCAACCAGGGCAGCCCTGGAAGGAAAATAGAGTGGTAAAGGCCCATGGTTATTTCCTCATAGAGCTGTCACTGCAGCTGCATAAGACCCGGGCTTCTAAGCCAGAACTATCAGAGCTCAAATCCTCAGCCAGGTATTTACTGGGAACACTGATTTTTCTGAAATTGTTTTCCCTCCTTCATTAAACTGGAAATAACTGGAGATAGATGGCTCACAACTATAATCCTAGCTACTAAGGAGGCTGACATCTGAGGATTGTGGTTCAAAGTCAGAGCAGGCAGGAAAGTCTATGAGATTCTTATCTCCAATGAACTACCAACAAGCCAGAAAGTGGAGCTGTGGTTCAAGTGGTAGAGCACTAGTCTTGAATGAGAAAGCTAAGGGACCTACATGCTGAATTCAAGCCCAAGTACAGGTACAAAAAAAAAGCTTTCCTCAGAACAGTAGGCAGATGAAAATAACATTAAAATAAAAACACTTCACACAGAACAGAACCTAAATGGTGAGCCTTTGATCATTCAATAAATTATAGCCTATGGCTATCATTTTTACTACTATTATTACTTGTGTGTCCCACAACAGATTTAAGGTAACCTATAAAAATAAATAAAACATGACCAATAGCCCCAAGTCAGAAGCTTTTTTTTTCTTTACTCAGTGGTTCAATCAGATTAAAATCTGTATTTCTTCCTCATAAAGTACTCATCAAATCCATAGAACCTAAAACCAAGGGCAACTCAGCAGCATTGAAAAAGACTCTTGGGAAGACTAAAAACTTCATCTTTATTTCACTTCAGGTGACAGACTCTTGCTCCTGCTTCCATGAAAATACCAGTTATCAGGAAACAGGCTCCTATAAACGTTACTGTTGGGGTACAAGTACCAAGGAACAGAATAATATGGCCTCAGTTGATTCTAAAGAATCCTGGGAAACTTCCCCTTCACTTTGCTCAACAGTCTTTACCCCATCGCCTACTGTTTTTCATGCTTCACAAGATGTACAATATCACCCGGTAATTTAATGAGACCTCAAAAAATAGCATCCCATGATAAATTTCATCTTAGAAAAGATATGCCACATCACTTCCCATGACAGACCTCTAGGGAGGTGAAACATCTTGGCATGTAAATTTACGCAAGTCTACTTTTGAATATTAATTATGTACCGCACTACCTCCTCACATAATTATTTTTGCTATAAATTTGAAGTCATTACCCTGCAAGCTGTAAGATTAGCATTTTAAAGCCCTGCTAGAGATGGGGGTTCGACCAATAAATAAACATAAACACCCTTAGCTTCCTATTGAGAGACTCCCCGCCCCACCTAAGTTTTCATGTTGAAAGTGAATGTTTATTTGGACAAAGATTTGTAAAGATCATTCCACAAAGATGGAAAGAAAGTTGTATCTTCAATGTCAAATCAAATTGAATGACGGTGGCTTCCTAGAATCCTTTGTAGGAAAATATCTAGATCAGTATTTAAGCCCAATAAGAAACAATTCTGCAGCCAAATAAAAACAGTACTCCAGGGCAGAGGAACAAAGAAGTAAAGTATAATGACAGACATTTGTTCTTCCTGCTAGCCTCATGGGGCCTACAACCACACAACTTCACAGAGTTGCTCAGGAGAATTTTAAATGCCCGAACGAAGCAATTCCAATAAACATATAAACACCCTGCTGCAATACAGGTGAGCTGGTACTGAATCATAAAATCCCTTGAAATTACTAAATGAGCATGGGAAAGCAGCAGAAGGGGAGATAAGTATATAGTAAGAGGGGAAATGGTTCACATGTCTGTAAAATGCAGTTTCTTTTACAGAGCAAAGAATATTGCAAGGTATACCTTTGGCAACTGAAGCAAAGAAAAATGATAAATTTGTACTTATAGTGTAGAAATAGCCCTGACAAGTTGTGTATCCTTTTACACCAATAGATAAGTACCCACTCACATCAACCTGGGCCAGCCAAACAATAACTGTGCTTTTAATCATAGATAATCACAAGATCTCTCCTGCTCCCTTCTATGAGCCAGCATCTGTAAAATAACTATGGAGATACATTCATGGTCTAGGGTCAGGCTGGTGGCTGTTTCTGATAATCCAAGGACCACAAAAAAATTGGGGGCAGAATCTTCTGAGTGCATACTATGAGTATCTTAGCTCATGTGATGTTTTTCTTTGTGGTGACTAGGTAGAACAAATGAAAGTGTTCCAGATTAGAGTGTAATGTGATCATTTCAGAATAATCATTGATATAAAAAAAAAAAAAAGACAGAATAGGAAGTAACACTGTGGCTCAAGTGGTAGAGTGCTAGCCTTGAACTGAAGAGCTGAGAGACAGCACCCAGGCCCAGAGTTGAAACCCCAGGACCAACAACAACAACAACAAAAACGACAGTATAGTTTTAAAATTTCTATTCTTATTCATAATATCTCCTAAAAGAATAAGATACTAAGACAATTGGGGAGCACAAATTTTTTGTTTTTTTGTTTTGTTTTTTTTGGTGGATGTGGGGCTTGATCTCTGGGCCTGGGCACTGTCCCTCAACTCTTTAGCTTAAGGCTAGCACTCTACCACTTGAGCCACAGGGCCACTTCTGGTTTTCTGGTGGTTTATTAGAGATAAGAGTCTCATAGACTTTCCTGCCTGGGCTGGCTTTGAACTGCGATCCTCAGCCTCCTGAGTAGTTAGGATTACAGGTGTGAGCCATCAGTGCCCGGCAATGGTTACATATTTTAAGATCTCATTTTATATAAAATATACAGAATAAAGCCAGGCCTAGTAGCTCATGCCTGTAATCCTAACTACTCAAGAAGTTGAAATTTGAGGATCACAGTACAAAGTCAGCTCAGAAAGACAAATCAGAGAGACATCTCCTATTAACCACCAAAAACTCAGAAGTACAAGTATGGCTCAAATCGTAGAGCACCAGCCTTAAGCAAAAAAGCCAGGCACAAAGAAGGATATTATTAGGTGAGGAACAGAAAAGCACAATGCCTATGTGTATCTAATCATTCAAAATATGTATCAAAATGAACTCCAGGAAATGAAAACAGAGGTTTTTCTTTTTTCTTTTTTTTTTTTTAAAGCCAGGCAAGAGAGCAAGGCTCTGAGTTTGAGCCCAATCATGATGCAAAAAAAAAAAAAGACAAAAAAAAGACAAATCCAAAATAAGTAAGTCTGTAGAGATAAAATAAATCAGTAGTTGCTTAGGAATTACGCTACATTCTCTTCGGGGGTAATGAAAATGATTTAGAACCCACTATAAGTGATAAGTGACAGTCCCACAATTTTGTAGATGTTCTAAATGCTCCTAAATTGTCCACTTTAAAATGATTACATTTTTATTACAGGCCAGTTTTCAGTGGCTCATACCTGTAATCCTGAAGTTTTAGGATTATGGTGCAAAGACAGACCAGGCAAGACAGTCTATGAGACTCTTACTCCAATAAACTTGCAAAAAAAGCCAGATGTGGAGCTGTGACTCAAGTAGTAGAGTGATAACCTTAGGCAAAAAAAGCTCAGGGACAGTGCCTAGGTCCTGAGTTCAAGCCCAAGGACACACACACACAAACACACACACACACATACACACACACACACAAGCATGCATGCATACATGCTCACACAATAAATATTACATAAAATTATGGATTTCAACTTAATCAGAAAATAAGTTATATAAAAATTTTGTAGAATTCAAATGTAAACTGGATATGAGATACACTGGAATTATTCATTTTCATTGATAATGGTTTGTGTCATGCAAGAGAATGACATTCTTTTATTCTTTTTTCAAAGTTGAATGCAGAAGTCTTTAGGGGTAATGTACAATGACATCTATATTGTGTTTTCTGGTGGTTAAGCAAAAATCATCCATTTCTATAGATAGCAACATGGCAAACATGTTCATGAATGTTGAATCTGAATGGTTAGATGGCTGTTCACTGTGCTACTCTTAAAATCTTTCAATATGCTTGAAATCTAGCAAATAACTATCAAGAAAACCTTTTATGTTCAATTGTTATTTCATAAGCAATACTGATCTCTTGCTTTCCTATGAATTTTTGCTTTGTCTGACTTAAACTCTGAAAATTTTATGTGTTTAGGAGATTGGTGGTGAAAGCATTCTTAAGTGACATGTGCAAACTGTGATGATCTTGGGTGACAATTCATACTGCAGTTCTCTTCTGTGGATAAGGCAACAGATTAAAAGGCACAAAAAAAAACTAGAAACGAGGACAAAATAATTACTAAATGATTGGAAAATATTATGAAACTGCCAGGCTGTACACTTATATGTTACATATAAGAGCTCCTTTAATGCTTATAAGAAACTCATTATGTAAGTCATCATCCCTAGTTTTCATCCAGGTGATGGAGGACCACAGAAACTACATATGTTGCCCGAAGTCAGAGGACAATTAAGTGCTAGAACCATAACTGAGGACAGCACCCTAGGCTTGGCCTTAGGTTGTATTTGTGGCAGAGTGAAAGACTTGAGCACCAACTGGCAGATGGTCTCACTCAGTCCCTAATAAACCAGACTTTTGACAAGAGAATAATCACTGATACATACAAACACTTTATACTAAACACTTTACATGAGTAAACTTGCTTTGTTTACATGCTAGCCCTATGGAATTAGTATTAGTACCATCTTTACTAATTTCATGAGATAACTAAAAGATAAAACAATGAGATAGATAATTAGGAGCACAATAGGAGTTGAGATAAAAAGATTGAAAATGGCAAAAAAATGCTATTAGCCCCTGAATGACTTTATTTACAGTCAGCCAAGTAAAGAGAGACTGAGCATTCCAATTAAACCAGCAGAGCAAAGGCCTAGAGGTGAGATCTGGGCCGAAGGCTGCCTATCAAAATTCTTTTAAAAGACTAAGTTAAAGCCTAACAAAATGAGTCAGAAATGGGTATCCACAAAGCGGGGAGGGGTAAGCAAGAGGAGATGGATAGAAGAATGAATGGCGAAAATTAGTAGAATGCAGGCAAGAATGTATTGTATATTCCACAGAACTGGGGTGGGTGAAAGGGGGTGAAAATATTGAAGTGAACACACAGATGAAGATGCATGGTATACCCAAATTGCTTTGCTAAATGGCAAAAAGAAATTCAATATGTAATCTAAAAATTAAGAAAAGTAAGGGAAAGGGTGAGGTCGGAGGGGTGGGTGAAAGTGTTGATCGAGAGGCACTATATTCATAGATTGCTCTGTTGAATGGCAACCCCTTTGTACAATTACCTAAAATAAATAAAAGTATATCTTTTAAAAATGCCTGGTAGCCAAACAAACAGCACAAGTGAACAGAAATGGGAAGCAACACCATTCGAAAGAGGTCATCCAGCCTATAGGAGGGGCACTACCATACACTCCAGCCAACAGAAAGTCACAAGAGAACGAGTAAACTTGGGATCAGATAGGTCAAGTGATGGCCATCAGTCATAGATAAAGTCCCAATCTACATTTTCTACTCTTTTCTTTAAAGATGTAGCCTTTCCTGGGCAAGCAGGTAGACAAGCAGTAGGTAGCCAAAACAACATTAGAAAAATTATTAGATATTGACCAAAACACGAGGGTGTGACAAAAACCCCAGTGACAAAAACACTGGGTGAATAACCATATCATGACCACAGCCAAGAGCAGATCAATTTGTGTATCCATGCACTCTAAGTCATCCCATTGTACTATGTTTCCATTTTCTTTAAAAAACAATTGGAAAAGGCACAGGGACAGGGTGGTAATTTCTAGAGTTGTAAATCCTCAGTCTATTCCAAATTGAACCGATGGTCTTTCTAGATCTCCTTAAACATAAGCATGCAGCAAAGTGACAAGAAGCTCAAGACTGCATTTGTTTTGCAGCCAGATTAGTGCTGTCTTACATTGGAGATTTTAAGAATGAAAGCTCAGAATTTCTATCCCTGATCTTTGCTAGAGTTTCACAGTTACACAGAAAGATGGAGACTGACAAAGGCTTAGATGAATTTGAAGTTAATATGGTGTTTGATCTTTTGGAAATAAATTAGTCTAACTTGTTCTGAGTTACCCTTTTTCCAAGACTCAGTAACAGTTGCCATGAATAGACTTGGAGAGCTTTGGTAGACTGGGGGCATGTCCAGCATTTAAGAGTTTAGTCTTGGAACTTCAGGAAGTCTTGGAACTTCTGCAAAATCTATGACAGTCTCCTATGCCCAGAGAGGTGCCAATACATCTATGAAGTCCCGGACTGTCCACTTTTCAATGAGAACCATTGAAGAAAAATCTCCTCTTTTCTTATCTTGAAACATATCTCTGGGTGTTATTTTATTCTATTCTGAGGCCTGAGAAGAAGGCTGACTGCTAATTCGCAGCTTCAATCCTTTGAAGTGCCATTGATATTCCAAACTTCTGTATCATAAAGGAATCTTCCACCCACCCCCAGCCACACTACAAATAAACTTGCTCCAACAAACCCGCAAGCCAGGCCCCATGCCCCAACGCCAGCCAACCTCTGAGAAAGGAGTTGGGGCAGCATAAGCTTTGCAAAGGAAAATAAAATCCTCAGCATGGAGCCTCAAGCAAGAAAAACAGTGAGCTATTTAAACCTGGCCATGTCTTTTTAAAGACTTGGGTGTTCTTCAGAAAGGGAATTTCCCTCCCACCTCCGAAGGGTCCAAACTGTTACTCATATTATTTACAGAGCTTTGAAGTGTGCCTCCAAAGTTTGAGTTCAGCTCGGAGGAATGTGGGGGTCAAATCATTTTCCCTTTCTGATGAAGGAAGGCTGTGAATTTAATACCACAATTTATTCAAAACAAGGAAATACACTGAGCCACTCTCCACTATTAATGCCCAACAGTAGACTGTTGGAACAGTATCATACTCCAAAGAGTTTGTGTGGTTTGGCCAACAACAGTAATATATTTAATGAGTCTTCTGGTTAATTCATTCGGACTAGCCTCAGCACCTGTAAAATGCAAGACACTTTGCTTCTAATAATAGGAATTGACTGAATTTATTTGAACAATGTTAAAGTCATCATCTTCTAAAAGTAAAATAATCAAAAATATATTCTAATAGTAGGTGTATATTTTATGAAAATTGGAAGTAAAATAGAACAACCAGGACATGTGGCTTTTCCTGGTAACTCTCCAGGTGACCCATCTTTTTTAAAGTGGCCTTTTGAGATTTATTATCTTAACAAGAACCACCATTTATATAGCTGCTTTCTTTATGAAGCTTGAAGAGCTTTGTTGACCTTGGAATGCCCTTCATACAGAGGAGGATGCTCTCCATGGCCTACAGAGTTGGGGAGATATGCACAAACCAGGAACAAAAAGACTCAGTTATAGGCTAAAATTAGTGTTAAATGGGCTTCCAGAACTGCTCTGCCACTTGGAACAATGAAGGAATATCTAGTGGTATGAATCCATTATACACAGGGATCTAACATTCTGGTCCTTTGTCTTGTCTGCTCTGTCACTTAAAGTCTGATCACTGTAACTAAAGAGCTAACATTCTTGTGGACTCCTCTTCCTCATCTGAAAAATGGAATTTGTAGTATGGTATAGCACTTTTTTGTCTCTTTAATCAGTTTGTAAATAGCTGATTTGGGGTTTTGGTTGAATAAACTTTGAATGGTCTGGCACTGTGTTCATAGTTTTATTTAGATTATTTCATGTAATTCTTAAATGAAACTAATCACCTAGGTAGAAGTAATTTCAGGAAGAAATGGTGGTTCTTAGAAGAGTTAAGTAACTGGTCTGATTTCATAAACCAGTCAAACTGAAGTTCACAGCAAAATTTTGCCTCAGACATGTGTGCTCTTAACCAGGACACATCTTACTGTTTTCCATCATATGACTTATAAGTACATAGTTGACCTGTAAATTAATGACTGTTGTATAACATGCTAGGGAATGGTAAAAATGCATCTTGCAGTGATTCATTAGCAAAGGGGAAGCTCTCTTTCACCTTGGGTAATCTGTGCTGGACCATATATAAGAAGGCTACAATAGTCTCACAGTGATAAGCTTTCAGGAGCTTTTTCGGTTGCATCTTTTCTTTTTGGCTCTCAACTTGCCTGGTAAGTTAGTTGTTTTTCTTGACGTTATAAAAATGTGTGACATAAATAACTAGGAAGAATTATCCATTTTGGCTCTCCCATTCTGTTGGGCATAGCATCATGACAGTGGAAACATGTGGAAGAGGAGCTTCTACACCTTATGGTGGAAGCAGAGGAAAACAACAACAACAAAATCCCTGGGAATCAACTATAACCTTCAAAGGCATACCTCCAGTAACCTACTTCCTCTACCTAGGCTCCATGTCCTAAATTCCCCAGGCTTCACAAAATGGCACCACGTGAGTCTATAAGGGACATTCCGTGTTCTAACGTAACTTCTGTCCTTGGCAGTTCCTCATTTGCTGATGCTGCTGGACTCTGACTTAAGTCACTACCTATGATCTAGTTTTGAACTTGGTCTGTAGGAGGACAGATAAATTTATGGTTTTTGAACTGAACTCAGGAACCTTTGGAAATACACAAGAACTTTCTAGGGTGTGTGTATGGGAAAGATATTTTTAAAGGAATTATTTTCAGATCCTCAACTTCCATGTATACTCTTACCTAAAGCTAATTATTTTTATTGAGGGAAAAAAACCCTACAAGATCTTACTTCTCACTTCCTCTTTCTTTTTTCCTTCCTCCACATATAGTGAAAGAGAGGAAGAGAGCAAGAAGATAAGAGGAAGGGAAGGTATAGGGGAGAGAGAGGGGAAAGAAGGGGAGGCAAGGGAGGGGGCGAAAGGGGAGGGGAGGGGAGAGAGCAGAGGAAGGAAGGCCCCAAGCTTAAGCATTAGAAATCTATTTGAGTCTGCCACTAGTTTCAAAGACCATTCATTATGCCACATTGAAAGAGAACCCAACTGACTTGTCAGAAGATCTTTAAAATATATCTATGCAATTTGTGGGCAGAGATGAGAAGGGAAAATTGGGGGAAAGTGAAGGAAGAGGTGACATTGTCTAAAAGGAATTGTACTCATTACTTTACTTAGGAAATGGTAACCCCTTTGTATAGTACCCCATTAATAACAATAAAATTATATTAAAACATCACATTTGGTTATTACTTTGGGTATGTACCACAACTTCAACCTATTGAGCAATATAAGATTTCTCTTCCCGTCTTAGTTGCAGAACAAATTTTCAACTAGAAGGGAATGATATCTACTCATATTGCTGATTCATTTTGGCAACACAATTCCACTGAACTAAAATTGAATTGCACTAGCAAAATAAATACTGCATCAGACCTCAAAAAGAAGTGTGTTTTCAATAAAATTTGTTTAGAATTATTAACCACAATACAATACATTTTTATTATACTGACCAATTGTGTATTATTGATTGTCATAAAACTACTTCAATCAATACTGTTTTAACACTTATAGCTTGAGGCTAGAGGAAAAAAATTAATTAAAATGCCAATGTATATACATAGCAGAGAATTGTGATTCAAGTATATAAAGATTTCAAGTATAAAATGTATTACATAAAGATAAAATTCCCTGAGGAAAGTGAAATGGAAAAAATGACTTCAGAGAAAAACAAATTCATGAATGTTGTGAATGCTTGCCTGTTAAAGTAGGGTTTGTGCATTTTTAAATAGGTGGTAGTTGACACTCAATCAGTACTTGGATTGAACCATTTTACTTAAACATTCAATGTTTACAATATTCTATTTGAAAGGTAAATATTCACTGAATGGTGGGACTGCACCCTTTTGATTTCTCTTTAACATTGAAAATATATAATAGTATACTCAGTCTTTCAAAATCCTTATGTGAGAAAATTTTGAAGACTGTATCTACAAAAGTACAGAGAAAGAACCACTCATACTCCTCATCTGGTAAACATATAGTAGGTGTTCAATAAAGGTACAGATGAATAGTAAAACCCTTTGTAATTAAAATCATCCCACATTTGTAAATGAAACACCATTCTACAAATACTAAGAAGGTGAAGCAAGATTTTCACACACTGGGCCTACAGAAGTAGTCACAACTAGTCTCACACATTTGGTTCAAGAGGAAGTAACATTCCCTATATATGTGATCATTAGTTTCACAGCATCTTGGAAGGTGTTCAACTTTCACTAGATTCTGACTTCAAAGTGGGTCATTAGAAGATCAGTCAATACTGAAGTATTTCCTTGAGCAAGAATTCTCACACTGGTCGGAGTTTTGTGATTCATTCTTTTAGAGTAGAATTTGGCAACCTTAATTAAAATTACAAATTACCTTTAACCTGGCAATGATATGTCTGAGACTCTTTATACTTGGAGCTATATAAGGTAACATATTGTATGAAATAGGTGGGAAAGATTGGAAACTACCCTGGTAGCATTGGCTAAATAAATTATGGCATATTGACACCATGGAATGCTCTACAGTAACCAAAAAGTGACAGCTATGAACTGCTATGTAGATCTATATGTATCTATTAAGTGAGAAACACACTCTAGGTGATTACCATGTTTATGATATATAAAACCTCTATTCTAGAAAAACAGGTATCTTTGTATCTGGTTGGATTTGCAGATGACCAGGAAGAATAAAAATACAGGATCAAGGAACACAGTGTACACAGGTTTAAGATAAAACTAAAACTTCCTTGCACATAAGTTTTGTAAAATTTTCACTTTTGAGCCATAAATTACAGCTAATTCAAAAATAAAAATACAAAAGATAACAGTTAGGTCTTGAACCAATACATTGAAGTAGCTATATCTAAGAATATTTTCTGAAACCAGATGCAATATTCAGCCTTTGGACTTGTTTTCTGTGTATGATAGCAGATGTGTATCTCTGATTTTGCAGTAACTGCTAAATTGGAACTTCATGATATGTGTTAAGACACACAACAGCTTAATTCATTTTTATTTATTTTAAGCAATTTACAGTCTTTTCTCTCTCTCTTTCTCTCTCTGAGTTTTTTCCTTGTGTTTTTCCTTTCTCATTCCAATAATCAATTGAGTCTAGTATGTTTCATTGAACATACTCAAATGTAGACCAGAACTATTTTAATGGCACATTTAGTGCCCAGTTATAATAATGTTTTTAGTCATTAAAATGTACACTAGGGAAGGCCACGACAGCAGCACTAACTAATTAAAGTCATGCAGAACTAGGATGAAGAGAAGGAGGTACAACTCCCTCATACCCTACACCAATTTGTTACCAGTCTATTGACCTCCACAAGACCTCCATTGCCTTGATCTCTCCGTTCTGTTAGTCCATCAGCCCCCTCTGGCTTTATTTCCTTCCCTACTGAGCCAGGGCCCCACAGTGTACCATTTCAACCTCTCTCTTGTCAACACCTTCAATTTCCTGGAGCCTTTGCCTTCTGCCACATACCAACTGTCAAGTCCCAACTCCACATCCCTCCAGCAATCCATCTTCTCTTTGCCTACACCAAAGTACCAAGCACCGCTGGAGAGAGTCCCACAGCCCCACAGATTAATGCCACTGCTGAGTGTTTTGCTGATCTCAACTGAATTCTCCACCTCATTTCTCACCCTGTTCCGAGTCAGCTAGTGTTCACCTTCCCTCAAAGGCTATTCTGAATCCATGCCTCATTCTCTACCCCACTCACCTCTAGGGATGACCTTGCCCTACATCCTGAGAGAAAGAAGGCTATAGAGTTTGGTTCTCCTTCCCAGACAGACTAGTGATAAGGCAGCTGTCTAGCCAGAGCTCAGGTGGAGTGCCTGGTAGATGGGCCTGTTGTCTTCAGGACCAACACTTGTCCAGAGAGAAATACCAAATTGTGGCAAAGCCACTCTCAGCCAAGGCACTGGTCCTAAGCAAATTTAAATTAAAACCTTGTGATTTATCTTATGTGCCAGATAAAGAGCATTATGAACAGAGAGCTATAGCCAGAGACGGAGAGGATGGAAAGGACTAGAAACCAAGAATCAAGGAAAGACAAAGGAGAATTTGTATTGATGGCAAGAACTGGCCAGCTTCTTAACCCAAGGCTCATTATAGTTTAAAAAAATCCAGAAAAATCTATAAACTTGCATTTCCATCAATCTCTAGCTGAATTTGAGCATTAGTTTCAAAATATTTTTGGAAAATATTCTGACATAGCTTATCATATTGATTTTTGAGTCTCAATCATAATTGCATGGATCAGATTTATTTTAAAAAATCATGACAGGACCCAATTTCAATAGTGGTGGTACCAGCGAAGGAAGGGAGGAAGGAAGGAAGGAAGGAAGGAAGGAAGGAAGGAAGGAAGGAAGGAAGGAATATAAGAAGAGGAAGGAGGAGAAGAAGGAGGAAGAGGGAGAAAGAAGGAGGAGGAGGAGGGGAGGAGGAGGAGGAGAAGGGGGAGGAGGAGGAGGAAGAAGAAGAAGAAGAAGAAGAAGAAGAAGAAGAAGAAGAAGAAGAAGAAGAAGAAGAAGAAGAAGAAGAAGAAGAAGAAGAAGAAGAAGAAGAAGAAGAAGAAGAAGAAGAAGAAGAAGAGGAAGAGGAGGAAGAGGAGGAGGAGGAGGAGAAGAAAGAGGAGGAGGAGGAGGGTGGGAGAGTTAGAGAGAGGGGGTGTGAGGGAGGGGAAGGGGGGAGGAAGGAAAGGAGGGAGGAAAAGAAAAGCAGAAATCAATGGCAGAGTTAACTTAAAAAAAATTTAAACTGGGCTGGGAAGGTGGCTCAGTGGTAGAGCGCTTGCCTTGCATGCATGAGACCCTGGGTTTGATTCCTCAGCACCACATAAGCAAAAAGAAAAAAAAAGCTGGAAGTGGCACAGTGGGTCAAGTGGTAGAGCGCTCGCCTTGAGCTGAAGAGCTGAGGGACAGCGCCCAGGCCCTGAGTTCAGGCCCCACGACCGGACCCAAAAAAAAAAAAAAAATTTAAACTGTTTGGAAATCCTGAAAAGCCCATTCTAATTTTTGGTCAAAAAATAAATTCTAAAGCCAGGTGCTGGTGGCTCATGGCTGTAATCCTAACTGCAACAAGAGAATGAGATTTGAAGGTCATACTTGGAAGCCAGGACAGGCAAGAAAGGCCATAAGATTCCTTCTTTTTTTTTTTTTTGTAAGATTGTGTGCCTTTAATTAATTTTTATTGGCAATATTTCTGTCCATGTATTTCACATTGTTTCCCCAGCTTTGAAGAGTTTTGAAAACATCTCTTCTTTTTAGGTATTTTGTTGTTGTTTTTTTCTGTTGGTTGTTTTGTTTTGTTTTTGTCTTCTGCTTTCTCTGAAGCAAATCCTTCATTATTGTTGTAGAGTTAATATACACAGGAGTTACAGTTACATGACTCATGTAATGAGTAGTGAGTGTAATTCTTTCTGAACTATGCCTTCCCTTGCGTCCCTCTCTCCTGATTCTCCCTCTTGTGCCCCCGCACAACATAGCCAGTTCACTTTCCCCATGGTGTCTGGTGAGCCTTTGCATGTGTTCATCCTTGTTGCACCTTGTATGTGTCCTCCCTCACCTTCCCAAATACAGACAAATAAGACAAAAGGAAAAAGAAACTAAAACAGCAACAATGGTGAGTAAAAATGTCTCGTTTCCTTTCGTTGTAGTTCGTCTCATAGAATATTATCATTATTATTATTTGGGGGGTCCAGTCATGGGGCCTGAACTCTGGGCCTGGGTGCTGTCCCTCAGCTCTTCAGCTCAAGGCGAGCTCTCTACCACTTGAGCTACAGCGCCACTTCCGGTTTTCTGGTGGTTTATTGGAGATAGGAGTCTCACGGTCTCTCCTGCCTGGGCTGGCTTTGAACCGAGATCCTCAGATCTCAGCCTCCTGAGTAGCTAGGATTACAGGCGTGAGCCACCAGCGCCCAGCACTTCAAAATATTTTTAATTGAATATTAGTAAATTCAAAGTTCCCTATTAAGATTATAATACATAAAATAGAAAGTATTTTGAATGCTTAAGAACATATATTTAGGGGCTGGGAAGGTGGCTCAGTGGTAGAGTGCTTGCCTTGCATGCATGAGGCCCTAGTTTTGATTCCTCAGCATCATATAAGCAGAAAAGGCCAGAAGTGGCACTGTGGCTCAAGTGGTAGAGTGCTAGCCTTGAGCTGAAGAGCTGAGGGACAGCACCCAGGCCCAAAGTTCAGACCCCAGGACTGACAAAAAAAAAAAAAAGGACATATATTTAAAAAAAAAAACATAAATTTGATTATCTAAGTAAGTACCAAGAATTTATCTAAATAGGTACAAGAATTTATCAAAAAATAGGTTGAATCAAAGGCAAGTAGAATAAGTAAAATAATAAAAATAATGAAAAGAAAATCTAAATTACAAAAATAAAGAAAATAAAGACTACCTTAATCAACAAATATTTATTGATGACCTATTGTTAGTCACTCATGTGCAAATTGCCACAGACAAAATAAAGATCAATACCATCAAAATTCCTGCTGTCACGCAACTTATATTCTAATAATTAGGAATGCATGGTAGGTAAATCATTATAGGTAGCAGGAAAGTTGGAAAAACAGTAAGAGTTCTGGGGTATACATCAGCTACTTCCCCAATGCTTAACATTTTAAATGACCACAATTTAGCTGTCAAAACTTAGAATCTGCTCAGTGTGTTATTGATAACAAACTCAAGATTTATGTAGAGTTCACCTAATTTATCCATTAATACTTTTTTGTATACTCAACTTGACAGATTCCAATCTTACATTAAAAATACCATATTCTTGTTTCCTTGTATATAGTAAAAAGTTATAAAATAGTCTAATAATTTCAACTTTCTGCTTCAATTGTGATTTTTAGTTTAATTATTTATTTCCCTGTTTTCTTCTATTTGCTCTTTTTTTAAATTAAGGTTTTTTTTATTGTGAAAATACTGTTCAGAGGGGTTACAGTTACATGAGCAAGGTAATGAGTACATTTCTTATCCAGCATTGTTGCCTCCTACCCCTATCTCTTGACATTCTTAGTGATACATGATTACATGCTGAACATTTATCTGTGAATTTTTTTTGGGGGGGGGGGGGCGGTCATGGGCCTGAACTCTGGGCCTGGACACTGTCCCTCAGCTCTTCAGCTCAAGGCTAGCACTCTACCACTTGAGCCACAGTGCCACTTCCAGCTTTTTCTGCTTATGTGATGCTGAGGAAATCTAACCCAGGGCCCCATGCATGCAAGGCAAGCACTCTACAACTGAGCCACCTTCCCAGCCCCTATCTGTGAAACTTTTTAGATTCCAGATGATACCTATCACCAAAAAGAACCTAATTTTTTTCTGAAAATGAAAGTAAAGATAATACTCTTGCTTCAGTCAAGGCTGGGTTTCTGTCACTGGCCTAGGCTATTTTCTGTTTACTTTTTTTTTTAATAAATTTTTAATTGTAAAAATACTGTAGAGGGGTTACAGTTACATGAGTAAGGTAATGAGTACATTTCCTATCAAGCATTGTTGTTCCTCCTTTGTTTTTCCCCTACCATCCCTTCCTGCTCCACCTCCCCTCTCCAACTACCACCATCCCCTCCAAGTTATAAAGTTCGGTTAGGTGTTTACCACAACCACTCCATCATTCAGTCACAAATTCCCTTCATTCCCTAGTACTCAATCAGATTTGCACTATTTTACTCACCTTTCCAGTCCCTACATAACAGCTATCGTACATTTTTCTAAGACACTTATCTATGATGTTTAATCATTGTTACAAACACACACACATACACACTGAAGAAAAAGATAAAATTTATATATATATATATATATATATATATATATATATATATATAAAGACACTAGAACACCTGTCAGCCAAGTCCAATTCCTTAAGTTCCAACACATACATAAAACACATATATACACACATATATGTATATACACATATGTATGTATATACATGTATACATGTGTACTGTATACATTAATATATGTATATACACATATATGTATATATGCATACATACATATGTACATATGAGAAAATATACAGTATTCAAAAGCAGTCAAGTAGTGTAGGATAGACTTGTTTTCTTTGTCATATATGTCTTTGTGTGTTTGACCTGGAGCTTGAACTCAGGGCCTGGATGCTATCTCTGAACTTTTATCTCAAAGTTAGTATTGTACCACTTGAGCTACCATTCTACCTTTGGATTTTGAGTGATTAATTGGAGATTAAGAGTCTCACGGACTTTCCTGCCTGGGCTAACTTTGAACTGTAATCCTTATATCCCAGCCTCCTGAGTAGGTAGGATTACAGATGTAAACCATTGGTGTCCAGCTTTTCATATTTTTTTATTTCTCAGTACAGTACCAGGATAAAAAAAATCAATGTTGGTCCTTAAATACAACTAATAAAAATATCATAAACAGAATTTAATAGCAGTGATTTATAATGTTTTTTAAATGTCATATACTACCTTACTCACTTCGTAGATAAGGAAGTTGATAACTAAGGTCATATATCGGATTGTATTGCACAAGTTATTTTCTTGTTCTTACAACATATAAATTTATATAAATAGATGGAGATAGATCTATCTGTATCTATCTATCTATGCATATATATAGTGGGTGTTTGTGTGTGTGTGTGTGTGTGTGTGTGTGTGTGTGTGTGTGTGTGTGCTTGTACTGGAGCTTGAACTTATGCTCTTAGTTGGTTACTTTTGCTCAAGGGTGGCATTCTATAACTTGAGCTACAGCTCTATATCCAGCCTTATTGTGGTTAATTAGAGGTAAGAGTCTCATGGAGATTTCTACCCAGGCTATCTTTGAGCCTGGATCCTTTTGAGTAGCTAGGATTACAGGATCTAGCCTCTTGAGTAGCCAAGATTACAGTATGACCTACCAGTACCTGGCTGTTTACAAGATATATTTCTATCTATAATCATCATATCCATTAAATTAATACCTGCTTATGAGGACAAGTTTCTATTATGACATAAAAGAAGTAAAATTAAGCAGAATTATTTTATAGAAAAAAAATTTGGAAAAAACTCTAATAAATAAAATAAATAAAAACTCTAAACTCTAATAAATGAAAATTTTGTTAATATACTATATACTATTACTTGGTTACAAACATGATAATGTATCAAAAGACATTAAAATACTATTTAACATAGCTGTATGATAATGTGGGAAATGCTTATGGAATGCACAGGAAATTAAAAGCTATAAAAACTCTCCAACATCATTTAGTTTAATTCCAACAATGCAAAAATATATCCTATGAATAAAACACAAGTAAATAGAAGTGCAATGCATTTTAGTAATTGCATCTTATCAACACAGTAATGAAAGATTTTTTTTTGGCTGTTGTATGAAAGAGGATATATAGCATTTTGGCAGAGACTGTGGGCTATGAGCTATAATGTCTGGATTTGCATGCCACATCTACCATGTGCCAGTCACCTGTACTGGGTAAATGACTTACTCTTTCAAATGGCAATAAAAATAGAACCAGTCTCCTAAGATTAAATGAAGTAATATAAATAAACTACTTAAAACAGTACCTGCCACATAATTTGTATTACGTAAGTATTAGATATTATTTACTCCTTTTACAACAGAATAAATCAACTCTTTTAAGAAGGAAAAAAGCTTGGCTATGATGAAATGTAGTTCAAAATCATGTCTGTTTTGCTTCTCTATATTTTATTGGGTTAACAACTGAGATATGGATAACATTTTTGTCTTCTTGGACTTATAAAACAGACATGTCTCTTAAACAATTATTTTAATTTTTATTTCAAATATAGTTATTCAGCATATTCTATTCATAAATGCCTTCATATTTCCACATCATTTTGTCTTAGAACAGGATTAGGACCTACTAGAGCAGTGATAGAGCTGAGAAACCATGGCGCATGCCTGTAATCCTAGCTACATGGGAGGCTCAGGTCAGGAAGATCATGGTTTCAGGCCAGGCAAAGCAGAGAAGTCCAGGAGATTCCATCTGCATAAAACAAGCTGGGCATATGGTAAGTGCCTATTATCCCCATGGTGATAGGAAGCCTAAAATGGGTAGATTAAAGGCCAGGTATGCTGGACAGAGATACTCTATCTTAAAAATCTTAATTAACAAAATAAAAGGTTGAAGCATGTCTTAGAGGTATAGCAAGTACACAGCTTTAAGTTCAACTCACAGAGATCAGTCATATGGAATAATAGATACATGGTAACAGTTCCAGAGGCCATAATATTAGCAAGTGATGTTCTATGTGTCCACGGAATAATCATGTTTCTCCCCAGCACAACTTACTGCTGCCCCAGTCTCAGTGGTTATTCCTCTCTCTCTTCCTATAACGACCAATAATGTCCTTCCCAGTTCACAAACTATTTCTCACTTAATAGGCAAAATAGCATGGTGAGGTAGATGCTGTCGTTGTAATTACTGCATTAAAAAACTGACCCAAAGGTCAGGTGAATTACCAACTGGTAAGGGGAACTGATAGGACCAGAACTTGACTTCAGGCCAGTTAACTGGTCCAAATGCATAGTCTCTTCCTCCTTTATGCCTCTCCACTCACTGCAGATTGTTTTATCCGTGCACCTGTGAGCTTTTATTAGCTGTCTTTTGTCTCTTCTTGTTAGTCTGGGAGCCTGTTCTCTTATCATCAATGAGGCAGATGTTGAATAAATGTTTTCCAATTGTACTGACCTCTGCCCAACCAACTTCAGCTGGAGTATTTTTCTCTTGTTAAAAGAAATTATTCCTTAGATCAAGGACCGTACCTGTGAGTTAAAACTAACTCTCCTGTACTTTTCAAGGCACATGATAAAGACTGTAGTTACTCACAATGTTGATCTATCACTCAAAATCACTTAGAATAGAGCTGAGCCAATGGAATCTTCAAAAGTGCATGCCCACATTTGGTAACAATTCTAAATGGAAGCCACCATTCTGATCACACAAAATAGGCTACAGTGATTATGGTTGTTTTTAGTACCAACAAATCCTGTGTCTTAATGAAATAAACCTCTTCTATTTAAGACATGGCTTTCTCTTTTTCTCATTCCTTCCCTTCATCCTACCATTCATCAGAGTGCATAGCCTTAGCCTTACTTGTCAATAGGAGCTTTGCAAATGTAATTAGTATAGGTAAGATAACGTCATTCTAAAATACTTGATACTTGATATTCTAAAATACTGATCCAATATGACTTGTATCTTTCTAAAAAGAAATACAGACACAGAGACATACAGGGAGAACACTATGTAGAGACAGAGGCAGAGATTGGAGTGAACAATCTTCAAACTAAGAAAGGCCAAGGGCTGCTAGAGCTAAATAAAATGCACATAGACAAATTTTCTCCTGAAGCCCTAAGAGTATGGCCTTGCCAACTCCTGAGATCAAACTTGTAACCTCCAGAATTGTAAAATAATAAATTTCTATTGTTCTAAACTACTCAGATCATGCTATTTTGTTATAGCAGCCATAAGAAACTAATCTAGTACCCTAGGGTGATAAATACCATCTATCTCACAGGGTCATTAAGAAGATTAAGTGACATAAAACATATGAAGAGTTGGACATTGCTGGCACTTAGCAAACAGTCAAGAAATATATATTCAAGAAATGGTAACTATAAGTACCAATATATAGTTAATGGTCGCGGAATAATAGAAATTAATATAGCTTCCCCCAGAAAGAAACATCATGCCCCTACTCCTAATCCTTTATCTTAAAAGACTGAAACGCCTACATCTCCCTACTCTCTGGTCCAGCAATGTTCAGCATGTTGAGGATTCAGAAGTTCTTGCCTGGCCATTAAAACTCAGCCTTGGAGTAACTCTGGTTGACATCACTTACATTTCTTTGTCTGAAAAAGGAGGAGGTTCCTAGTCAATAGGCATCCCTCACAACCCCCCAAAAAGATCCATCAACCTTAGCTTAGGTGACTGTCACATTGAACATTTTCAGGCAGCTTTTTCAACCTTGGAGGTTTGGGCAACCTGCCAGTAATGAAGATGTATTAATGCTTAATGCAGCTTAATGTAATAGGTGTCATGTTCATAATTTACAGAAGCTCTTTCTAAAGCATTAAATTCATTTATACTCCTTAAAAGCTACTCAATCGTGGGGGCTAAGTTAGTTTGGTAGGGTTTCTTTTTTAGGATCAAATGATATATAAATTGTTAACATATCCAAACTCATCCATTAGTGCATGTGAAAGCAATAAATGTGCCAAAGTAGCAATAACATGATCGAGGGAAGTCATTGTGGTCATTAGGGCTGAAAGGGTTTCATTTATGGCCCTGGGAAAGAGAAGGAAGGCTGTAAAATAGACCCAGGCGTTCCCACTGACCAGAAAGTCCCGCCTAATTAGGCTTCAATAAAAATAAAACAAAATGTACCTTTTAGGTGTTCAAAAGTGACAATGGATTTTTACCTTCTGTTCTATGCTGATTTGTCCTGCCAGTTTCCATCCACCATTTTGAGCAAAGAAAACAGAATGGATTAATGAGACCTTCTCATCCCAACTGTCTTGGCCTCTTGGTAAATAACTCTAAGCCAAACAGAAGGACAAGACTAATGAGGGCCTTGGCTTGTTGGACAGATCTCAGAGGTCAGTAATAGATGCAGTTATAAATTCTAGCACTAAGTCTCCCTACTAGCCTTAGGACTAATATAGGTATGAGAAGACATTATATAGCTTTTATAACAGATGAAGACAACTACTCTCATTACCCCATTATGATCTGCTAGGATCCATCATTCCTCACATACCCATGAGTCAAATTCAAAACCCCTCAAAAAAAAGAGATAAAAAGGAAATGAAAGTATTTCAGAGTATCAAGAAGCACTATGAAAGGAAAGATGGGAGACCATATGGTTGGAAATCCAAAAATTATTTTAGGTAAGTATTTTCCAGTCCTGGATATAATTAGAATTTCCTTGTCCCCATTCCAGACAATTAAATAATCTCAAAGGGTGGAGTTTGACCATCAGTATTTTTAAAGTACTTCAGGGAATTCTCATGCACAGGCAGGATTAAAAACCATTATTTCAGCTAATATTCAAGAAGAACTACAAAGACTCTAAGTAAGATGGTGTATGGTACATCAGACATGGCTTCTTACTTGGAGATTACCACAGAGCAATGTGTTACAGCATTCACTACTTGCCTTTCCCTTCACCTCAAGAACTTGACAGTATATCCAGGTATCCTCTTCAGAAGGATTCTGAAATTAAAAAGTAAGCCCTGCTTTGCAGTGGCTGGAAACATAAAGTGGCAAAGTGTAGACCCTTTTCCAAGTAAATCTTTGTTGTGGAGGTAGGACCCTGCCCTTCCTGAAGCCATGTTCTACCCTGACTCTGGCCTTCACTCACCTGGACAAATAGCTGAACTAGATTTTACAAGACTTTGCTAAGAGGAAATCTTGCTTGAGATATTGCTGTGAAGTCCTATTTTGTATATGAAAAAAAGCCAGACTTCATCTTCATGGCAAAAGAACTGGAATCAGGAGCAAAGGGTGGCATCAATGGGGCAGGGGTCTAACTAAAATCCCAGCAGCACAGGAGACGATCAGGGAGCAAGTGTATCTAACAACCTCTAATTAAGTCATGTCATGTAGTCAGATTTGACTTGGAGAAAGAAATGCCTACAGTAATTGCATTTAGTTCATCTTGTAGCATGCTACCCATCATAACTGCTAATTCAATTGTACGTTTATTCTGCCAGCTCGTTGCCATTAAGCACACATTTAATTACTTCAATAAAGGATTAATATGCAGCACACAAAAGGAGGGACAGAACCCTGTGCCAAAGCACACAGCTGCCCCAGCGTTTAGCCCAGAGATAAAACAAGAATATCATTGGGCAGCATAATCCTGCTCCAAATACATCATTATTAGATGAACATTCCAGACTTTGATTTTCATGCTTGTTATGCACCGTTCCACATGCATATACTTCCATTCACCAGAAAGAGCTGTAAGAGGCTCCAGACAGCTTTCATTGTTGTCTCAATCTCGGCCCTCCCCTCTACCCTGTCTTCCTTCATGCTTGTAAGGTTGTGCTTATCTCGTCTCTAGGCAAAGGCTTACAGTCCCTACATTACAACATCCTGAGATAAGAACCCTCGATTGACATTCTCCCTGCCCGTGCTGCAAACAAGTGACAAACCTGGCATGCATAAAAGAGAGAGGGAGAGAACAACAAAGCCAGGCTCCCCCCTCCCTGCCTCCTCCCAACTCTACCTCAAAGGACAGCCCATCAATTCTCTAGGATGTACACAATCATTATTGTAGGGGAAACAAAGGCCAGTGTCAATTGGGCAGTGTTATAAAGCAGTCTCTCAAATTAAAACCATGTACCTAACTGCATCTGATGGCAGAAGCTATTTAGCAGTGATATTTTACGGAAAGGCAATGAAAAGCAATAACTGCTTTATTTAATGTATCTGTTCAATCCAGCTGCCCTGGATAGGCCTTAATAGAAGCTGTCGATCAATGTCAGGCCCTTAGAAATAACTGCACCAGACTGCAATAAACATGAAGAAAAGATAACTAGAGCTACTGATCAGCCTCTTGTTACCTTTTCTGAGCCCAGAGATTTGTCACTTGTTTATAGTGCTCATAATAGTTGGCTCGATGATTATCATTTTGCCTGCCTTGTGCTGTGCTGGACACCTCAACATGGGGAATAAGAGAACAGGAGAGGCAACCTTGGAAGGAGAGGGAGGTTGAAGAACTATCAGATGTAAAACCAAATTGTGAAGAATAAAAGAAAGTTTGTGGAGAAGACATGAGGGTATATCTCGTAATACGACTGTCATGCATGCTGGCACCCTTGTCAAAGTATCAGTTTTGCTCCTCTCTTTAGCCCCACTTGACAGGGCTTTTCTTAAGATTAATGAAATAGAGAGTGAATGTTTTATTTCAAAGTCTTCTCTAGTAAATCCTTGTGGGACCTATAATCACACAGCCTATATCCAACCACAACTGCATTGGCCTTCTCCATCCACCCATCCATCCTGAATACAGGTGTTTCCCTGTTCTAACCTCAGCCCTCTCTGATTCATTCTACTCCCTACACTAACACAAGTTTTTCCACTCCTGTGTCTTCGCCATCTACAACAGGATTGGCCATATACAATCCATGGGTCAATCTATCCATTAGCTTGTTTTATAAATAAAGTTTTATTGGAACAGATCAATTCTTTTAGATTTTGTCTATGGGTGTCACAGCCCTAAGACAGTCCATAGGTGCAAACTGAATGGGCTGTCCTCAAAGCCTAAAATATATTTATTCTTATCCTTCATGACAACCAAGTGTAGAAGTGTATGTGTGTAATAACAAGCACACCAGATTTAAGGCCAGCCTGAGCTATGTGTCTCCAAAAAAAGGAAAACAAAATCTGATTTAAGTCATCATTTGAAGACATATATTTCCAGCTCAGATCTCTTTCCTCATCTCTCAATATGTTTCCGTCTGCCCCTCTGTCTTTTCTGGATCCTTCCATCTGACTGTCTTCATACAACTTTTTGTAATATGTCCAAATTCTAATTCATCTTGCGATGTCTCAGCTTTTGTATCTCAAGGCTGGCTTTCTGATCTGTCAAAATCACCTAGACGAAAAAACGGGAGTCATTTTTGGCATAAGCCTCATTCTGTACAGCCTCCCTCAGCAGTCCCTCTCTGAACCACCTCTCAGTCATTCCCATGATCACTGAAATGTGCCTGAAAGACAAACCTTTCTATTCAGAAATCTGACTATTCAGAAGTTCATATACTCTTAACTCTGCTTAGTTCTTAACATCTTCTTAACCTACCTTCCTGCTCCTAGCCACCAGTCTTTCAAAAGCAGAGCTGTACTTAAAATATATTACAATTATTTGTTTAGCATTCAGTATCTTCTAGGCACCATGTTCCAAGTACTTGACAAATTTGTTCATTTAATCCTCACTAAATCCTATGAGATATCAAAGTTTCTATGATCATCCCACAGACAAGTTTCATGACATACCAAACTTCGCAAGTGGCTGAAGTGAGATTTGAAGCCTTGCCTATTAAGAATATAAAGCCCCCAAAATTCTCATGACACGAATGGGAAAACATTATTTTTTTTTAATTTTTATTCTTTTTTTTTGTCAGTTGTGGGGCTTTAACTCTGGGCTTGGGCACTGTCCCTGTGCTCTTCAGCTCAAGGCTAGTGCTCTACCACTGGAGCTACAGTGACACTTCTGGTTTTTTGGTGTTTTATTGGAGATAAGAATCTTACGGATTTTCCTTCCCCGGACAGGCTTTGAACCGAGATCCTCAGATCTCAGCCTCCTGAGTAGCTAGGATTACAGGCGTGAGCCACTGACACCTGGCTATTTTTTATTCTTAAAAGATTTTTAAAAATTAAATAATATTTTAGAAATCTTGAATAATTCCCTACTTCATTTTTATGCCATTGAAGCTCTCGTTTCCTTCCTATGTATTCTCCCATCTCTCAAAACACTTGTGATATGTGCTAATCCATGAACTTGTAATGAGATTATGCAGTTTCAATTACTGTCTCTCTCTCTCTCTCTCTCTCTCTCTCTCACACACACACACACACACACACACACACACACACACATGCATGGATCATTTTATGATCTGCACTCCCACTCTAACCTTCTAAGCAGAATGAATTAGACTTTCCTGGTGTTCCTGTGATGCTCTGGTTACACTGCCAGAGAACACATCACAATATATTCTCAAGTGCACATGTCTACTTTCTCTGTAAGCTTTTAAATCTTTAGGAGAAAAACAATTTCTTACACATATTTTCGTGGTGCCCAAAACTTAGAAAGCAATGAGGAAGTGTCATTTGGAGGTGTTTTTTTCCCAGGCTAGCACCATTATAGTCTGTTTTTATGGTAGTTCCATAGCAAGCTTTTAGAAATGCAAACTGAAGCAAGTGGTTCCTGTTAAGTGAAGTCATGGCTCTTCCTTCATAAACAGAATTTTAAAGTGAATGCTCCTTGGCATTGTGTCTGAGGCCTACCACATACTCTTATACCTTAATTCTATTTTCAACTTTTCTCCTTCCCACCAACCCTCACAGACAGCATCAGCTATACTGCTGAACTCTGGGCATTTATGCAAGCTTCTCTCTGTTCCTAGGATTTCTCTGTCCTACTATGGTCCTCTTTGAAAGCCTTTGCTCATTCTTCATGACTAGGTCATGAAATCTTCCAAGTCAGTTTCCTTTATTTTTGGCCTCCATGTGATAATGCTAATTCAAGTCAGACTCAACATCACATTTACTATGTTGTACCCTTTTGATGCCCTGTTCAGCTGTTTGTTTCATTTGTTTCATTTCCACACAAAAGCATAAGTACTATTTTAATTCCTTTTCTTCAGTTGTAGGTATATCTGTCTTATGGGGAAAGACCCTTTCCCTTCTATGCCAAGAGGCTGAATTGATTTTATCCAGACAGAGAAGGTTCAATTGTCTCCATCTGACTGACTTGAGTCTCTGAAACCCATCTCTATGAATCCAAGGGTGAAATAGTACATGCAAAATCATAGTGGCATGTGGTACATGTTATAATCACTAGTATCTCTTTGTAGACAAGTGATCATTCCCTGGTATTTGGTCCTTCAGTTGAAGCCAAGTAAAAAGGAGCTGCAGGGCTATAAAAAATGTCTCTGCAAATGGAGGATGAAAGTAGAGGGTGCTTTGGTTTGTTGGAAGCATTATATGGACTATGGCCTTGCTTTGGAAAGACAAGATTTTGGAGATTCTCCTACCAGTAGTTAGTCAATGATCACTGAAGCAATTGGGTTCTCTGATGTGATGGATTGGAGTGCCCAAGGAAATGTCACTCTCAAATTGAATCTCTTTGAGTCTCCAGCACCAGCTTTCATGGTCCAAAGAAAGGCAAAGTCAGTCCCAGGAGAGGAGACCAGTGTTATATACAGTATAAAAATATCTCCTATTCACAAGTGGACTAGAATAAATTGAGTCTGGAGAAAAGACAGTTATCCTCCATACTAACAGAAAATTTGTTCTAGGACACACTCTGCCTATATGATTTCAAAATTTACAGATTTCCTAGTCCCTTGTATAAAATGCCATAGTATTTGCTTATAAATCCACATACTCCTCCCCCAGACATGCTTTAAATAATCTCTCAGATATTATACATAAGATTACTTATAACAACTACTACAGTATAAATCCTATGTGAATAGCTACTTATTATGTTGTTTGAGAATTACATTATATTGTTTTGCAAGAAGAAAATGGTCTGGACTGGCTCAATACAGACTTTTTTTTAATGTCCAACCTCCAGTTGGTTGAACCTGTGGATGTAGAACCCACCTTGGGGTGGGTGGGTTGACCATATTTCCATAACCCAGGGACTTGCCATAATTCCAAAACATGGAAAATCTATATTTTGTTGATTTCTTTGTCTTTAAGCAATTGAAGGTACATTATTGTACACTCTGTCTTGTTTTGAATATGTTAGCTATTTGTTTCATCAGTAAATATGAGTCTTTTGGTTGTCAGATCATATGAAAACACTATTGATAACATTATGGAAATCAGAGGCTAAAGAAATTACAGCAGCTCAAATTTTTAGACCTCTTAAGAAATTAAGGCAAGCTGAGTGACTATAGTTCATGCCTATAATCCTAACTACTGAAGAGGCTGAAAGCCAGCCTATCTTGAGTCAAAGCCAATCAAGGCAGAAAAGTCCATTTCCAAACTACCCAGCCAAAAGCAGAGGGAGCTATGACTCATATAGTAGAGTGCCAACTCAGAATCAAGCACAAGGCCTTACATGCAAACCCCAGTATCACCAAAAAAAGAAGGAAGAAAGGAAAGAAAGAAGGAAGGAAAGAAGGCAGAGAGGTCAAGAGTCTAACAGAAACTAGTATTCAGATATGTTTTTAAGCTCATCTGCATACATTTCATTTTCTTTTCATTTGGTTGCCATAAGGATCTATGATGAAAGCATACAGAATATTTGCTTACACTCTTTCAATTTCAAGAAAGCCTACCATGTAAACAAATATAAATTTTGTTATGTAAATTCATATGTTGAGCCACAACAGGGGTGGAATGTTCAAGGGTCATTAGGTTTACATGAGGTCACAGAGAAAATGCTCTACTGATGGGATTTATATCTTTTTAAGGATATCAGGTATCTAAGCATCCTCCAACCTGTTTGCTATTGTAGGTCTGGTGATACAATAGCCAGAAAGTGCCCTCACCAGTCATCAGATCTATCGGTACTCTGACCTCAGACAGCTTCTAGAACAGTAAGAAATAAAAGTTTGTGTTTCACATTGAGTTCCCCTATGACCCAGCAATCCCACTTTTGAGCGCTTACCCAAATGATCACAAAGGCCATACTAAAGCTACCAGCACAACTCTGTTTATCACAGCATTATTCACCATAGCTAAGATATGAAACCAAGATATGAAACCAACCCAATCAGTAGATGAATGGATCAAGAAAATGTGATATATATACATGTGTGTGTATATATATATATATATACATACATAAAACATATATATATATAAACATATATATAATGGAATTCTGTACCTCCATCAGCAAGAATGACATCACCCCATTTATTAAGAATGGAAAGACTTGGAAAAATTATATTAAGTGAAGTAAGCCAGGCCCAAAGAAATATAGATCCCATGGTTTCCCTTATTTATAATAACTAGTATATGTCTAGGATAATCTTACTAGACAAGTAGAAGAGGTCCAAAGCTATGTACATATGACCACATAAGATGATGTTAAGGGAAATGAACCCCAAGATAGGGACACAAGAGGTTTTTATCTTTGTTGCTGTTGCTGTTGTTTTTAATGTACTTATAATATACTATGTGATTTTTTTGTTTCTTTTGTATGTTCTTCCCCCATAGTATAACCTGTTTTCACCGTATTTGATTCCAGTACCTTGCATCTTTATATATTTCTCTAATTTGGTGATGGGAAGGGAAATAACAAAATGCTGAAACAAGGATACAGGTTGAACCATTGTAACAATGAGATATACAAGAAATTATGCTGAAAACAAACTTTATAACTATGGGGTGGGAGGAGAGAGGAGTTGGGGAGGTGGGGAGGGAGGGAATCGTAGGGGGAAAACAAAGGAGGGGTAACAATTCTCGATAGGAAATGTACTCATTACCTTACTCATGTAACTATAAGCCCTCTGTACAGTATCTTTACAATAAAAAATATGCATTAAAAAAGTTTGTGTTTCAGCCATCTAGTTTGTAGCATTCTGTTATAAAAGCCCATATAACTAAGACAAGTCTCAATATATTTTCCTGAAAAACTAAGCATTGTTTTTTTTTAATTTTTATTTTGATCTAATGAGAGAAAACCATTATATACCAACATTATTTTAGATCTAATATTAACTCAAATTTTCCTTCTCTGATATCTTTTCAACTTTACTCTCTAGACTGTCTTTAAAAATTTGGAACACTAGCCGGGTACCAGTGGCTCAGTAGCTATATAAGAGGGTGAGATCTGAGGATCATTGTTCAAAGCCAGCCCTGGCTAGCAAGGCTGTGAGACTCTTATCTCCAATAAACCACCAGAAAACCAGAAGTGGTGCTGTGACTCAAGTGGCAGAGCTCTCACCTTGAGCTGAAGAGCTCAGGGACAGCACCCAGGTCCAGAGTTCAAGCCCCATACTGACAAAAAAAAAAATATTGGAACACTGCATGTAAATTTAAGAGCACAGAGAGGCCATATTTTTGTTGGCTGGCAATATAACACCTACTGCAACCCCTAAATGTTTAGCCTGTGTTGCTAACTATGTGATCAATGGAATATAAGCTTAAATTAATTAGCATTTTTAATGAGGTAATACATTTAGCAAACATATCTTTATTCTCCTTTCTCTCTTCTCAACTTCCTAACTGGAATGCAGACATTTTGTCTGGAGATATGGCATCCATCTTATAGTTATAATAAAACTACATAGATTAGAAGATAGAACAGTGTATAAGAGAGCTTAGTGCCTGATAGGATGCCTGATAGGAACATTGATAGTAGCCCTAAGTATCTTACCCTGAAGCTTCTTACTCAGAAGCCACTGTTGAGTAGTCTGTAGCCTTCCACCAACTACATTTCTGGTAAGAGTAGCTTGATAACATTATAAATGGATAGGGGAACAGGCAAAATGAGAATGGAATACTTTTTACCAGCTATACATTAGACAGTGGCCTAATACCTAGAATCGAGAGATCTTAAAAACTTAAGCCTTAAAAACTAACAACCCAATTAATAAAGGGGTTAAGGAGCTAAAGGGAGATATCTCAGAAGAAGTAAAAATGGCCAATAGATACATAAAGAAATGTTCAACATCTCTGGTCATAAAGGAAAGACAAATCAAAACAACACTGAGATCCACCTCACCCCAGTTAGAATGACCATTCTCAAAAAAACTAACAGTAACAGATGCTGGCGAGGATGTGGCCAAAAGGGAACCCAAATACACTGTTGGGAAAGTAAACTTGTTCAACCACTTGTGAACGCAGTATAAGGATTCCTCAAAAAAAAAAAAAAAAAAAAAAAAAACCAACCCTAAACGTAATTTAGAAAAGAATGAAAAACAAAAACTAAACATTGAACTACCTATGATCCAGGAATTCTACTTCTGGGCCTTTATCCAAAAGATTACAAGGAGGTTACAGTAAAGCTACCAGCTCAACGGTGTTTATTGCAGCACTGTATGCAATCAGCTCAATACTCTCCAATGGACAAATGCATTCAGAAAATGTGGTATATATACAATGATATTTTAGTCATCCATTAGAAAAAATGCTAGCGTATCATTTGCAAAGAAATGGAAGATCTTGGAAAAATTATGTTAAGTGAAGTAAGTCAAGCCCAAGAGAGACAAAAGTTGCTTGTTGACCTTCACATGTGGAAGTTAGAATTAGTTACTAAACATGTAAGTAAATATGTTGAGTGCTATGCAAGTGTGTGCAAATGTACTAACTGAAACATGGTAGATTCAAGGGAGAACTCAAATAGTGTAATTCCTAAGAAAGGCAAAGTGAAAGTTCAACAAAATAAACACCAGGAAAGGTGTATTTGAATGATGTGAGGTAGAGTCAAGGGAAGAGGGGGCACACAAATGAAGAGGAGAAGCAAGGAGAATGCAGTCAAGAATTCAATGTATATCCTACAACAGTAAGATGATTGAGGGAAGGGGTGGTGGGAGGAATGAGCGACAATGATGAAGAGGGTGACACTGATCATGATGCATTGTACTCATAAACTGCTTTGTTCAATGGCAACTCCTTTGTACAACTATATAAAGATAATCAAATAATAAAACGACTAAATAAAAAAATAAAATAAGAGCTTGTCAGATAAATCTAAAAATAAGAAAAATAAACATGAACAAAATTGGAAAGCCATTTTTTTTGTTTTTTTGTTTATTTTTTATTTTTATTTTTTGTGAACATACTGTACAGAGGGGTTACAATTACATGGGCAAGATAATCAGTACATTTCTTATCAAGCATTGCAGCCTCCTCCTTTGTTTACCCTTCCCATCCCTTCCCAGCCTCCCACCCCATCCCCCCCACACCAAAGTTGTAAAGTTCGTTTTTGACATGACAACTTGTACTTCTCATAGTTGCATCGGGTCCACCTGTATCCTTAAACGACTTGTTTTTCCCCATCTCCTCCACAAATTATACTGACATCAAATATAGTGAAAGCAGGGGTTATACTGTGGGGGAAGGACATACAAAGCTACAAGGAAATAATCTTATAAATGAGTTAGAAATGAATGCATGAAAGAAAAAAACATTTAAATATATCTCTAAGGGTTCATTTTCCTAACATCACATTATCTGACCTTTCCTGCTTGACTCATACATATACTAGATATTGCAAGTAAGGGAAACCATGGGACCTATGTTTCTTTGGGCTTGGCTTACTTCACTTAATATAATTTTTTTCCAAGCCTTTCCATTTCCTAACAAATGGGGCAATGTCATTCTTTCTGATGGAGGCATAGAATTCCATTGTGTATACATATATACCACATTTTCTTGATCCATTCATCTACTGAGGGGCATCTGGGTTGGTTCTATATCTTAGCTATGGTAAATAATGCTGCAATAAACATAGTTGTGCTGGTAGCTTTAGTGTGGTCTTGTTTGTAAACATTAGGGTAAATGCCCAGAAGTGGGATTGTTGGGTCATAGGGGAGCTCTATGTGGAGTCTTTTGGGGAGGGCGGGGCGGGGGGAGGGGGGATCCAGTCGTGGGGCCTGAACTCTGGGCCTGGGCACTGTCCCTCAGCTCTTCAGCTCAAGGCTAGCGCTCTACCACTTGAGCCACAGCACCACTTCCGGATTTTTTTTCTGCTTATGTGATGCTGAGGAATGGAACCCAGGGCCTCATGCATGCAAGGCAAGCGCTCTACCACTGAGCTACCTTCCCAGCCCCCTAAGTGTAGTCTTTTGAGGAACCTCCATACTGCTTTCCAGAGTGGTTGGACGAGTTTACACTCCCATCAACAATGCAGTAGGGTTCCCTTTTGGCCACATCCCCTCCAGCAAGAACGACATGGCCCCATTTGTTAGGAAATGGAAAGACTTGGGAAAAAATCATATTAAGTGAAGTAAGCCAGTCCCAAAGAAATTTAGGTCCCATGTTTCCCTTTATTTGCAATAATTAGTATACACATAGGATAATCTTATCAGATGAGCTGAAAAGCTCAAAAGCTATGTACATATGACCATGTATGATGATGCTAAGTGAAATTAACCTCAAGATACAGACACAAGAAGTCTTTCTTTATTGTATGTACCATGTGATTTTTGGGGGTTTCCTTTTGTGTTCCTCCCCCTCTGGCATATCCCCTGTTATCACTGTACTTGATTTTGGCACCCTGTATCTTGTGTATACATTTGTCTAATCTGGGGAGGGGAAGGGGAATAACAAAATGCTGAAACAAAATGCTGACACAGGATGACCCATTGCAACAATGATATCCACAGGACAGTATATTGGAAATGAACTTTACAACTTTGGGCGGGACTAGAGGTGGAAGTGGGTGAGGGAAGGGATAGTTGAGCAACAACAAGAGAAAGGGTAACAATGATCAAGTAATGTACTCATTGCCTTACTCATGTAACTGTAACCCCTCTATACAGCATCTTTACAATAAAATAATTTTTTAAAAAAGAGCCAGGAGACAACTTATGAGCAGTTATGTTAAGGCTCTTAATTCTTGGATCTATTAGCTGAATTACCAATATCCTGCATCTGAGAGGGATTGGGAGGGTAGAGGAGAGAAGAAGAGGGGAGAGAGTTCTAGACACTGCTTGCAATTTATTTGAAGTTTGTCCAGTCCATGCACATATCCCCTAAGGTCAAAGACTGAGTCTTTGGGTTCTTTTTCTTTTTAGGAGGCAGGGGAGAGGGGTGACTAGAACTTGAGCTGATTCTTTTCCTCACACGCTGGCACTGAGCCATAGCTCTAGTACCAAAGACTGAGTCTTTGAATCTACTCTACTGCCTGTACACACATAGTCAATAAAGGCTTCTTGAATAATGAATGAATATCACTGTTACTTAGCTTACATGTTGTAATATTTTCTTTTTTCTTTTTTTTTTAGGTCCGGTCGTGGAGCCTGAACTCTGGGCCTGGGCGCTGTCCCTCAGCTCTTGAGCTCAAGGCTAGCACTCTACCACTTGAGCCACAGTGCCACTTCCGGCTTTTTTCTTTTTGCTTATGTGGTGCTGAGGAATTGAACCCAGGGCCGCAGGCATTCAAGGCAAGCGCTCTACCGCTGAGCCACCTTCCCAGCCCCACATGTTGTAATATTTTCAAGTATACATTTTCTTTTTTAAAAAAGTATTCATAAGCTGGATGCTGGTGGCTCATGCCACTCAGGAGGCTGAGATCTGAGGATCAAGGTTCAAAGCCAGCCCAGGCAGGAAAGTCCATAAGACTCTTACTTCCAATTACTTAGCAAAAAAAGCTGCAAATAGAGCTGTGACTCAAATGGCAGAGCACTAGGCTTAAGGAAAACAAAACACGTAAATTCAAGCCCTTGGACAGACAGACATACACACAATTATACATGGACAGGCACCAGTGGCTCACACCTGTAATACTAGCTATTCAGGAAGCCTAGATCTGAGGATCATAGTTTAAAATCAGCCCAGACAAGGAAAGAAAGTCCAAGAGAATCTTATTTCCAATTAACCACTAAAATAAGCCAGAAGTGGAGTTGTCATCAACTGGTAGAGCACTAGCCTTGAGCAAAAAAAGCTCAGGACAGTGCCTAAGCCCTGAGTTCATGCCCAGGACTTTGGTAAACTCACACACACACACACACACACACACACACACACACACACACACACACACACCCCAAATAGTAGTAAAGTCTGAGTTCCTGAGTTTTTTCTTCTCTTTCTTCCTTGACCTTTCTCCATAGAAACTACTCTTTCTCTCAATAGTGCTCATGTCATTCCTGTTGCAAGGCTCAATGGGGAAACCTATTATTGTAATGGAATGAATGAAGAGGACAAGAGTGCTGTGTCCTTGTCTTCAGTTCCCAGGAGCCTTTGCTACATTTCACCTGTCTCTCTGCCTTCCAGAAGTGAATAGAACAAAAAGCTGAAAGTATTTAATGAGAAAATAATCCACTATTGCCTGTACAGCATGTCCAGATCCCAGAACTGCCATAGAGATACATTTCCAACATGTTTTTCACACAGAACTGCATAAATACTAATGATGACAAGATAAAACTTCACTTGGATTCCATTTGTTTTTGTCTTGCCAAGGGGTGTGTGGAATGACTGCTAATTGCATCATTCTCTTTTGGACCAAACACAGAAATAAAGAGCTTTTTATTTATTTATTTATTTATTTTGGTGGGAGCCCGGTTGTGAGGCTTGAACCCTGGGCCTGGGCGCTGTCCCTCAGCTCTTCAGCTCAAGGCTAGCACTCTACCACTGAGCCACCTTCCCAGCCCCAAGAGCCTTTTATTTTAATGAGACATGCTCCACCTGCCGTTTATCAAGGAAGCAGAGCTAAGGTGCTCACCAGGAGCCCTCCTATCTCCAGTGGCTTTTTCACATAGATATGGCATGAGATGGTGGCATGAAAGCCACTTCTGAGAACCTGAACACCTTTTACCCAGCATGGGAACAGAGAAGTTATTTCAAGCCAGGGGGGGGGTAAGAATGACATAAGTCCTTATACTAATAATGGCTTAAGTCTTTTAGGTCAAATGATGTCTGAGCAATTTTCTCTAGCTATGAAGTTAAACTTTTGTTTTCCCCTCCTTTTATCAAAGCATTTTCGCATGAATCCAGGATCACAAGCCCCAGTTGGTACACTGGGCTCAAGGAGATGAAGGATTGGGGGAAACAGAGTGAACAAGTCCATCATGAATAAACTGAGAGAACTGAGATCCTGTGTTTGGGGCTAGGGGGCGGGGCACGTAGATCTGACATGCCCAAAGCCGCCTCTGGGGTGCACTCAGAGATAATAAGCAGTGTTCAGTTAAAGAGAAGATAGAATTTAGCAGACCTCTAGGACAAATCCATTCCAAATTGGCACCATTTAAACCCTCTGCATGGACCCCACTCAGAACTTAATCTCAGCCCAGCATGAAGCCTCATTCTGCACCTCTTGCCCAGGTGAGCTCCAGAGCCCTCTGATTTCCTTGGAGAGAGGGGTTGATGGCTGTGTAGTGGAAGGGTTGATGGCTGTGTAAAGTGGTGGGGCCATTAGCGAATAAGCTGGCAGAATCCCCATGTTCAGCCATCCCTGTTGCTCCTTGGCAGGGAGGCTTTCAATTCATAGGAGTAAAACAAAGAAAAGGAATGGCCCATTTCACACAGCAGCATACAGGTATTTTCTAGGCCACTCAACCACTTTGTCAGTAGGAAACAATTGCTTTCACAGAAGTCAAGCACTTAATCATCCACATAACCCAAAGCAGAAAGAAAGGGATGCAGGTGGTTTAATGAGGGCCAGCTGAGGAGCAACTGTGCTAAAGATCATAAAACAGCAGTTCACTGTAAGAATGGAGGAGCTCTACTCTGTAGTCAAGCCCAGGAGAGACTAGCAGGTACAGAGATAAAACCTGATCAGTACAATGGAAGCTCTGCTACTTTCTCTTGACACAGATGTCATGAGACAGGATTCAAGCAGTATGTGTAAATTCTTTGAAATGCTAGGTTTGGAATGACTAACAGCATCTGAGTTTTTCAGACGCTATGCATTAAAAACAATCCTCTAGGGTCAGTTTTTCTGGGACAGAATCCGGGTTTGCCACATCCTACCCTTTGCAACTGTCGACAACCTCTGGGTCAGTTTCCACATCTATAAAATATCTGAGCCAGGTGCCACTTGCTCACACCTGTAATCCTAACTACTCAGGAGGCTGAAATCTGAGAATCACAGTTCAAAGCCAGCCTGAGCAGGAAAGTCCATGAGACTCTTATCTCCAATTAACCACTAGAAAACTGGAAGTGGCACTGTGGCTCAAGTGGTAGAGCTAACGAGCTGAGGGACAGCGTCCAGGCCCAGAGTTCAAGCCCCACAACCAACAACAACAACAAAAAAGACATTTCCCCTGAGTTTCAATGACTTGAATTATTGTTAAACCTCAGGTAGTAAGCACTCAGAAATGTCAGTTATTATTCAAAAAATTTGATGTCATTTTCTTTGTGTTGGGAATATTCAAAATCTTCTCTAGCATTTTCAAATTATCCAGTGATTAAGACAACAATTAATTATTATTAACTACAGTTATCTTCCTATGCTATAGAACATTAGATGATATTTCTCCTCTCCAGCTGCTCCCTTGATATTGGTTAACTTCCTCTTTAGCAAGCTGAAGATTCAGCAAGAGGACTTCGATAGTTATTGCATTCATGAAGGAAAAGTTTATAATAATTATTTCTTGTTTCTACTTTTGTTCCAAATTTCTTAGCATCTAGAAAAATAGGCATCAAACTTATTTTTTTTATTGTGAAAATACCGTATAGAGGGGTTACAATTACATGGGCAAGATAATGAGTACATTTCTTATCAAGCATTGTTGCCTCCTCCTTTGTTTCCCCTTTCCATCCTTTCCCCACCCCCCCTATTTTCCCCCCCTCCCCCCGCCAAAGTTGTAAAGTTCGTTTTTCCAAGCATCAAACTTATTTAGAGTATTGAAAACAGAAATAATCATTCCTAAAATATTTTATATACACATTTACACAAGTGGATACGATGTTGTCTTATACAACAGGAAAGCCTATATGCACCATAAAGCTACCTACATCAATTTGCCACTTCTCAGAATATTACTTTTCTGAGTAAAAATAGCTTTAGATTTATTCTGCTCTGAGAGTTTGTTCTAATTCTAGCATGTGCTGTTTTAACTCTTGTAGCTTACAGAGCTTTAAAAATAATTGGTTTGAATTCTCCTCAGGTAATTTGTAAATCTCCAGATTTTAGGACCAGTTACTGATGTTTTATTTTCCTTTCCCTTGAGTGGTACCATATTTTCACACTTTTTAAGGTATTCTGTATGGTAAAATAATGTTTCTTTATGATGCCTAGATTCAGAATTTAGTCCTTTAAATCAATTTTTGAAATTGACATTAACTGTAGTACAGCCTGATTCATAAATACATAACATCAGTTTAATTATTATTTGTCTACAGGCTCTCATGAGTCTAAGGAAATTTCTTTAAAACTCCAGGAAAAAAATAAATCTATCACATGGGATGAATGGGAGGTAGGTGGAATGCAGTCCTTTTAGTATTTTGATTAGAATAATCCTTGTATAGTGAATCTTTTATTTAGACATCCTACCATTGTACTATCATCTGTGTATTTATCTCTCTATCAATTTCTTGTCACATTACTAAAATGATTTAATAATGAGTTTCCAATTGGAACAGGGAGCCTAACACATTTTAGCTCACTCCATGAGTGACCCAGTATCTATAATAACTTCACATGGGGTTTACCATGTTGTTGGGTGTTTCATACATTTTTTCAATTCTTGCCATAATCTTCTTGTATGGTAGATATCACTATACAAGTTATAGCTGTTACTATAGAATTGTAAATGAGAAGACTGAGGCTTCTGTCAACTAGATAGCAGATAAGGGATTTCCATCACTTCTCTTTGCAAAAATATGAACGAAAATGAATACCTATTCACACATGGAAACACCTTCAAAATAGCTAAAGAATTCAAGTGATAGGTTACAGCATGTAGGTGAAAAGAGAGAGGGGGAGAGACTGCAAATGGAGGATCAAAACACGACTTCACATTATCCATATCACACCTCTTCCAATCCATGCCTTTTTCAATCTTGAGCAATACATCACAGATAACCACCCTCCACATAGGGCAAGTAGTAAAAGTAAGAACCTGAGCTCATGACAGAATCCAACATAATTCAGGGCCATACCCATAGGCAGCCCCTGTAAGCTCCAGCTATAGGCCCACCATAGTCCTAGGTCAGCTCCTATTGCCCCAGCATCCAAGTCAGCACTCATAAACCCAGGCACCACTCACAAACCCAGGTTCTAGATTGGCCACTGTGAACCCAAGCTTCAAGTCCACTGCATTGTACAGCAGGCCTTCAGAGCCCCAAGGCACCAAGCTATTACCCATGAGTTCTGGATTCAGGCTTCATCCAGCCCCTGCAGTCCCAGATTCCCAGGTCAACACCCACAATCCAGGCTCCAACAGAATCAAGGTCCAGACAGAAGTGGTTCTGTAGACCCTGTAGCATTGGGTCAATTCCCATGGACCCAGCTCTTAGTCCATCATCATGGATCTAGGCTTTAGATCAGTGCCAACAAACCCTAATACCCAGATATAGAAAAAAAATCAGGATCCAGGAAAACTTCAGCATCAAGCTCACCCTATAAACTAGGCTTCAGGCCTGTTCCTATAAATCCATGCTACAGGTTTGATCCTGCATCCTCATCTTCAGGCACACAGCAATGGAATCTCTCCCCCACAATAGGAGCACACCGACATACCCAGGTCTCAGTCCGCTCCAGTAAATTGGATGAAGACTCCACCAGAAAGCCTACTAAGATCCCACTAGCTGATCCATCCAGAAGCTCTCTGGATAGCCTAAGTAGCAAAAGATATCCTCATCAGAAGCCAGTATGCAAAATATGGAAGACGTGATTCTGTGTTCTATTGTGCAGACACCAATATAAGGCCACAGGAGTCACAAATAAGTAGAAAAACATGATACTACCAAAGGAAAAAGAATAGAACACCAGTAACTGGCCCCAAAGAAATGCAGATCCACAGATTACCTGGAAAGAATTCTATAAACAATCATCTTAAAGCTCAATGAGATACACAAAAAAAAAGAATTCAAAATTTAAATCAGAAAAACCATTTATGTACAAAATTGTATAATGATTTCCATAATGAAACTTATTCCTGCATACTATAAATATATATGAAAATACAATTTTTATTTGTTAGTAAAACCAGGGAAAATGTGATTTGGGCATATGACTAGAAAAAAATCTGTGGAAAGGAATTAGTACTATACATATAGAAATAAGCATAAAAAATAAATAAGCATAAAAATTTAATGCAAATTTCACATTTAAAATAAATGGAATATTTAATAAATGATGCTTATATTAGTTACTTTTTGAGTCCCTGGGGGGAAAAATTACCTGAGAAAAACAACCTGAGGGAAGAAAGAAATTTTTTTATTCATATGCCCAAGAGTTCAGTCCTTTGTGGCAGAAGGGAAACAGAGAAGAGCATACAGGAAGCAATCAGGACCAGAAAGTCCTAAGAACAAGCCGTGACCTACTTCCTGTATAATTTACATCACTATCTTCTACTCATGCCATCACATTACTAATCCTTCAAAGGAGTAATCTATTTATTAGGTCAGACTCCTCACGATCTATCTGTGTCTAGGAACATCATCACCAACCACCCAGAGGTGTAGTTGACTAATCTCCTAGGTGTTTCTCAGTCTAATCAAATTGGCCATCAAGATTATCCATCACAATGTTAATTCAAAAGCTATCTCTCTGGATGAAATCCTTCAAAAAAACTAGGGAACTATGTCTTAAACTATTCAGCTAACAATTGGGCTTTAATGGCTCAAGTACCTTCTTTTTTTCTATTTTCTTTCCTTGTTCTTTTTTTCACTATGTAAATACAAACTCAGAGACTTCACATTTGCTCATAGCTGGTGCTGCTCTACCACTTGATCATGTCTCCAGCCTAGTTTTTGTTGATTATTTTAGAGATAAAGTCTCACAGAAATTTTTGCTCCAGGTGACTTCAAACAGAGATCTGCTGGATATCAACCTCTTGTGTAGCTAGACTACAGGCATGGGTCATCAATGCAGGAAAGATACCTTTTCTTTTCTTTCTGTTCTTTTTTTTTTTTTTTAACTTTGGATAGAATAACTTTATCATCCAAACCTAACCTCCTACTCCTACCAACAACTTCTATGGGTAGACATATTTTTACTCTTTAATTCATGTATGGCTTATTACATTTTGGCTTGGCCTTTTTTTAATAAATTAAGATTTTTAAGTAAGAAACAGGCTTATATGTACAAGTAAGCATGAGTGTAAGATAGAACAATGTTTTAATATTAACTGTAAACCTAGAAGATAAAAAATAGACATGTGTACATACATGAGTGTAATTGTGCATTTCTGAATCTTTGTTTATGATTAAATATACATGAAGAAAAATTCAATAGGACATATCCTAGCTTATTAACAGGCAAAATCAGACTTTGACTAAGTGAAATGTGATTTGGGATAAGGAAAGAAAAGATATTGGAAGACAAAAAAATATTAAAGACTGTCAGGAGATGGCGGCTCACACCTGCAATCCTAGCTACTCAGGAGGCTGAGATCTGAGGATCTTGGTTTGAAGCCAAACCAGACAAGAAAGTCTGTGAGACTCTTATCTCTAATAAACAACTCAGAAATAGCGGGAAGTGGTACTGTGGGTCCAGTGGTAGAGTGTTAGCCTTGAGCACAAAGAGGCTCAGAGACAGACCCTGAGTTTGAGCCTCAAAACTGGCAAAAACAAATACATACATACATACACACACACACACACACACACACACACACACACACACATAACTATAATCTTTAAGTACCTAAAATAATCCAGGCATGATGGTGCACACCAGTAATCTCAGCATGAAGGAAGGAGGCTGAGTCCAGCTAGGATACATAGAAAGATTCTCGCTACAAATGAAGTTCATCTGTATGTAGCAAAGATGCTTCCAGATACAGTTAACAAACAACTGGCTGAAACAATGACTATATATGTTATTTCATTTAACAAAGTGTTGAAGCAGAGTGGCTTTATTAGTAGCAGTGGTAAATTATGTTAACAAGGAAAGAAGTATCTGCTGTCTTTCTACTCTATTATCCTCAAGAAATCAGATTTGTTCTCAGCTTCCTTTCTCCAAGGCCAAATATGGCTAGTCATGATCATATTCATGTTTTAGAATTCATTTTGGAAAATGAGACAAGCTGTCTCAGAAACATACTAAAAGTTGGATGCCTCAGACAGGAGGAAGATAGCAGAGGAGAAGCTGGAGGCTAAACAAGCTCTCACATAGAAAGCAGTTTTGGTGTTCCAGTGAACAGTCCTAGGCTAGAGAATAGCACCAAGTGTGTCGTCACAGTACAGAGAGTTTGACCAGAGAGGGAAAATCCAGGCAGCTTGGTCAAGGAGACAGAACTGAGCACTTTCCAATAGCCTTGGCTGCAACGGCTGCAGCAGCGGCTGTAGCCACCATACCAAAAGAGAAAGTCCCGGATAAAGGTGCCAGACCCAGCATGCAAGTGGATTCTACTCACTACCAGCAAGAACTGACAAGGAGCAGAAATCTTCATCCTACGGATCACAGAACATTGACAATCCAGCAAACCAGGAGTCTGGCGTGAGTAGAACCCTAACATCCTCACTCCTTCTCATGGAGCTGTGGTGGGAAGGCAGCTCCTCCCCCCACCATGGGAGAAGATTTCCTTCTTTGATGCTGACAAAGGCCCATCAAGCACCTAGCTCCAACTCAGGCCTAGGAAGGAAACAATTGGAGCCATTAGCAGGTCACAGGAATCTGACTTGACCTGCCAGGCTCAGCTCCACCCAGGGGAAAGTCACCAAGCCCAGGCAGAGAAAGTTCTGCCCCCAGAGAAATGACTTTCTTCACTGGGTAAACAAAGCCAGAGGCTGCCCCTACCTATGGCAGCCTAAACAAACAATTGAAATTCAGTAAATATAAACCCTGAGAATGGCTCCAGGCTAGGCTCTGTCAGTGTCTCAGGAGCTAGCCCCTCAGGGAAAAGCTACTGATTGCTGCCTCATCACAGCAAATCCAAGCAAGAAGAAACAGACATCTCCATCTTTTGTGACACTCAAAGCAGATCTCCCTCCCACTGAACTAGCCTGGGAGGTGGATCATAAAGTCCTGGGTAAAGCAGAGCATTTTTCTGCCTGCTCAAAGAAACTGACTTAAGAAACCAATCAAGCCACAGGAAAACCATACACCACAAGCAGACCAGAGACTCCACCAAGACACTGGTTACAGACACAGTGGAGATACAAGATCTCCCCCCCCCCCCAAAAAAAAATCAAGGAACTCTTTTTCTACGTATTTATTATTATTTTTTAATTGTTTTCTATTATTTTTTCTTTTTTTTCTTTCATAATTTTTATTTTAGGAGCATATGTGTGTGTGCTTTTTAAAAAATTTCTTGTGAACTTTTGGTGCTTCTTTTTCTTTTCCTTTTTCTTTTTTTTTCCTTTTCTCTTCTTTCTTTTTTGCATGAGTTAATTACTTTCCTGCTCATCCACAGACATATACCCATCATTGATTATTACACCTCCTCCCTCATTGTGCACATACTTAATCCAGAAACTTATTACTCAATTCAAAACTTCTTAGCCTTCTTTAATAGTAATATTATCTCTTTATACCTACATAACTTTCAAGTATTCCAATTTTAAGAATTTTTATTTTTTCATTTTTCATTTTTATCTTTCCTTTTCTTCTCTCAATACCATTTCTTTATACATACATAATTTTTAAGTGTTTCATTTTTTTAATTTAAATTTCTGTTTTTCCATTTTTCCTTGTTTTTTATCTATCTCCTATCCATTTCCCTCTCTGAGATTAGGACTTGGTTAAATTCACTGTCCTTTTACCTCTCCACATCCCTCTAATCCTATTTTTCCCCACAATTCTCCCTAAAGCTAATAATTTCCTCTTTGATGTTCTTAGCCCATTAATCCATAGTTGTTTGATGTTGAATAGATGGTATCTGTTGAACTAGATTGTATTTGCAGCCATTTTGACTGTGCAACTACAGGACTCTGGTTTCTGCTTGCCTTAATATAATGTTCTAGCACAAAATTGGTGTTACTTTCATACCAAATGGGCAGAACAAGCCAGAGAAACACAAGAAAAATGACAACTCTGAGCATCTCAGTTCCTACTCAGTATAATCAGGTGGCAGAACAGTTAATGAATAATCCAGAGGATAGTTCCCAAAAAGCTCTACAAACACTACTGGTAAACATGGTGAGTGAAAAGATTGAAAACCTGCAAAGGATTCAGTGAGAGCATGATAAGGAGCGAGAGGAAGAAAACCAAAGATTAATACAGGAACTTCATGAGCATGTTGAGGCTAACCAAAAGTTACTACAGGAATCTTGTGAGCATGAGGAAGGTACTCAAAGATTAATGCAGGAATTACGTGAGCAGGCTGAAAACAGTCAAAGAGAAACACAGGAACTGCATGAGCAGGCTGAGAACCATCAAAGAGAAACACAGGAATGGTGTGAGCAGGCTGAGAACAATTAAAGAGAAATAGAGGAGTTGCAGGACCGTGAGGAAGCTAATCAAAGAGTAGTACAGGAATTGTGTGAGCAGGATGAGAATAGACAAAGATCAATAGAGACATTCATGGAATCCATAAACAGACACCTGAAGGAATCCAGGGAGACCACAAAGGAATTCCTGAATGGTGCCCATCAGAGGGAAAGGGAGTCCAAGGAAACCATAACTAATAACTAGTGATTTGAGAATAAACAGTGAACACCAAATTAAGGAAGTAAAGAACTTTATATAAGATTTAAAACAAAGCTCCAACGAAGAATTGAAAGCCATCAAAGCCAACCAATTAGAAGGAAAGGAAATAAAAAAAACAAAGTAGAAAGTCTTGACAGTAGGTTAGACCATGGAGAAGATTGAATCTCAGGGATTGAAGACAGCCTAGATATTATAGAGAAAGAACATACAACTATCCACGACAAATCCAAGAAATATGATAGATCTATTCAACATTTGGAAGACCATCAGAAGACCTAATCTGAGGATAATGGGTATAGAGAAGCACCTAGAGACAGAAGTTAAAGGGCTAGAAAATTTATTTAACAAGATCCTAGCAGAGTCTTATCAAATATGTGAACAAAATAGGCCTATTCAGATACAAGAAGCTTTTAGAACTCCAAATAGACAAGTCCAGAACAGGATATCCCACAGTCACATTATAATCCATACAGGATCAATTCAGACCAGGGAAAGGATCCTTAAAGCTGTCAAGGAGAAAAGATCAATCACCTATAAAGGAAAACCAATTAGAATCACCTCAGATTTCTCAGCACAGACAATTAAAGCAAGAAGAGCCTGGAATGATGTATGCCATGCCCTTAAGACAAACAACTATCAACCAAGAATACAGTACCCAGCTAAACTCTCCTTCATAACTGAAGGTCAAATAAAAACCTTGCATAGCAAAGAAAAACTGAAACAAAATATCTCCACCAAACCAGCCTTACAAAACATACTTAAAGATGTCCTACACATAGAACACCACAAAGAGCACAATAAAGGCCAAGAAACCACACCCAAACTGAGAATCCAAGAAACATAGGAAGAACCCTGCTGCCTCAGCCCCCAAGAAGGTAGATAACATGGCAGGAACTACCAAACACCTCTCAGTCCGAACTCTCAACATTAATGAACTAAACTCTCCAATTCAGTGATATAGGCTGTATAGTTGGATTAAAAAGCAAGATCCTTCTATCTGCTGCTTTCAAGAGTCACAGCTTGCCCATAAAAACAAATATATTCTGAAAGTGAAAGGCTAAAATAAAATCTACCAAGCAAATGGCCCCCATAAACATGCAGGAGTTGCAATCTTAATATCAGATGAAATAGACTTCAAATTAAAATTACTGGGAAGAGATACAGAAGATCAGTACATACTAATTAAGGGATCTCTCCTTCAGGAAGATATTACAATTCTAAATATCTATTCATCAAACAACAGAACACCCAAATTCATCCAAGAAACACTACTTTCCCTCAAATCTCACATTGATCCAAAGACCATAATTGTTGGGAACTTTAACGTACCACTATCCCCACTAGATAGATCAGCTCTGCAAAAACGCAACAGAGAAACCACAGATTTAAACAACTGCATAGATCAACTAGATTTAACAGACATCTACCAAATATTTCACCCAGCAGCATCAGAATACACGTTTCTCTCAGCAGCACACAGAACATTTTCCAAAATAGACCACATTTTAGGTCACAAAGCAAACTTGTCCAAATTATAAATATTGAAGTTATGCCCTGCATTCTCTCAGACCACAAGGGAATAATATTAGAACTCAACACCAAAAGCCACCAAAGAAAGCCCTGTAACACATGGAGAATGAACAACACACTGTTGGATCACCAATGAGTCATGGAAGAGATCAGAAAGGAAATTCAAATGGTCATGATATTCAACAAAAATGAACATACAAATTACCAGCTCCTCTGGGACACAGCAAAGGTAGTACTCAGAAGCAAGTTTATAGCTCTGAGTTCCTACATCAACAAATTGGAGAGATCTGAAACTAACAATTTAATGAGACATCTGAACCTCCTTGAAAAAAAGCAGCAGGATAAACCCCAATCCAGTAGACAGAAAGAAATAATTAACATTAAATCAGAATTAAATGAATTAGAATCCAAAAAAACTATAGAAAGAATCAACAAAACAAAGAGTTGGTTCTTTGAAAAAATTAACAAAATTGACAGACCCTTAGCAGAAAAGGAAGAGAACACACCCAAATAAACAAACTCAGAGATGAGAATGGAAACAACACCACAGAAACAACCAAGAGTCAGAACATTATAACGGAATACTTCTCAAACCTTTATGCTAATAAGTTTGAGAACTTGGCAGAAATGGACCTTTTTCTAGCAAATATCGGCATGCTGAAACTAAACCAAGAGGAGTTAAACCAAATTAACAGTCACGTACCAAGCATTGAAACAGCAATAAGAGACCTCCCATCTAAGAAAAGCCCAGGACCAGATGGATTTACACTGGAATTCTATAAGGCCTTCAAAGCAGAGCTCACTCCAATACTCCTCCAACATTTCAATGAAATTGAAAGAGAAAGTTCACTACTGAACTCTTTCTATGAAGCCATCATAAATCTCATCTCAGAACCAGGCAGGGACTTATCAAAGAAAGAGAACTACAGACCCATTTCTTTGATGAACATTGATGCAAAACTTCTCAACAAAATTTTGGCCAATTGACTTCAACAATTCATCCAAAAAATCACACACCTCTATCAAACAGAATTCATTTCAGGGATGCAAAGCTGGTTCAATATACACAAATCAATTAATATAATTCATCACATCAACAAGAGCAAGGATAAGAACCACATGATTATCTCAATAGATGCAGAAAAAGCATTTGACAAGATCCAACACCCCTTTATGGTGAAGGCTCTGGAAAAACTTAGGAATCCAGGGAACATTTCTCAATACAATAAAGGCTGTATATGACAAACCTACAGCTAGCATTTTACTTAATGGTAAAAAACTAAAGCCACTTCCTCTAAACTCAGAAAGGAGACAAGGATGTCCACTCTCTCCACTTCTCTTCAATTCAGTATTAGAATGCCTAGCTACAGCAATAAGACAAGATGCAAACATAAAGGGGATCCAAATAGGGAAAGCTGAAGTAAAACTCTCCCTCTTTGCAAATGACATAATCTTGTATTTAAAGAATCCCAGGGACTCCACTCTCAAATTACTCAAGCTGATTCAAAACTTTGGCAAAGTAGCAGGGTATAAAATTAACCCTCAAAAATCAATGCCTTTTCTGTATGCCAACAATGAGAAGAGCGTGGCTGAAATCAGGAAAGCAACTCAATTCATAATAGCTCCACAAAAAATAAAATACCTAGAAATGAACTTAACCAAAGAAGGGGAGACAGTAGTAGGGGTGGAGATGGGAAAAGATAGTAAGGGGAAACAAAGGAGGAGGCAACAATGCTTGATAAGAAATGTATTCATTACCTTGCCCATGTAATTGTAACCCCTCTGTACGGTATTTTCACAATTAAAAAAAAAGTGAAAACTTTAAAAATCTGAAAAAGTAAATCAAAACAGAACTTAGAAAGTGGACAAACCTCCCATGCTCTTGGATTGGAAGGATCAACATCATGAAAATGGCAATACTTCCCAAGGTTATCTACAAATTCTTTATGATGCCTATCAATATTCCAACCTCATTCTTCAAGGAAATAGAAGAGGTAATCCAAAAATTCATATGGAACAAGAAAAGACCCCAAATAGCAAAAACAATCCTTAACAGAAAGAACAGTGCTGGAGGAATATCAATACCAAATTTCAAACTCTACTACAAAGCCATAGTAATCAAAACAGCTTGGTACGGCTCAAGGACAGACCTCAGGACCAATGGAATAGAATTGAAACCCCAGAAATGAACCCATAGACCTATAGCCACCTAATCTTCGATAAGGTTGCTAGAAAACATAGAATGGAAGAAAGAAAGCCTTTTCAGTAAATGGTGCTGTCAAAATTGGTTAATCACTTGTAGAAAACTAAAGCTAGATCCTTATATATCACCCTGCGCCAGAATCAACTCCAAATGGATCAAAGATCTCAGGTCAAAGCAGACACCCTGAAAACATTACAGGACGGAATAAGAGAAACCCTAGGTCTCCTTGGCACAGGCCAATTTTTTGGCACAGGCCAAATTTTCTTAATAGAGACCCAGAAACAGAACAAATCAAAGAAAGGTTGGACAAATGGGATTGCATGAAGCTGCAGAGCTTCGGCATGGCAAAGGACATAGCTAGCAAGATCAATAGAAAGCCCACGGATTGGGAGATCTTCACTAACCATACAATGGAAAGAGTCTCATATCTAAAATATACCAGGAACTCAAAAAACTAAATCCCCCAACAACAAATCCTCAAAGAAACAACTGCCCAATAAATAAGTGGGCTAAAGAGTTAAAGAGAAACTTCTCTGAAGAGGAAAGAAGGATGGCCAATAGACACAACCTCTCTAGCCATAAATGCAAATCAAAACAACATTGAGATACCATCTCACCCCATTTAGAATGGCGAGAATCAAGAACTGTAATAAAAACAGATGCTGGAGGGGATGTGGACAGAAGGGAACTTTACTGCATTGTTGGGAGTGTAAACTTGTTCAACCGCTTTGGAAAGTAGTATGAAGATTCCTCAAAAGACTCCACATAGAGCTCCCCTATGATAGACCCAGCAATCCCACTTTTAGGCATTTTACCCAAATGATCACAAACATGACCATACTAAAGCTACCAGCACAACTATGTTTATTGCAGCATTATTTACCATAGCTAAGATATGGAACCAACCCAGATGCCCCTCAGAAGATGAATTGATCAAGAAAATGTGGTATATATACACAATGGAATTATATGCCTCCATCAGAAAGAATGACATTGTCCCATTTGTTAGGAAATGGAAAGACTTGGAAAAATTATATTAAGTGAAATAAGCCAGACCCTAAGAAACATAGTTATTTGCAATAACTAGTATATGTCTGAGATAAGCAAAAAAGTTCAGATAAGATGAAGTTAAGCAAAATGAACCCCAAGATAAGGACACAAGTGGTTTTTTTTCTTTCTTGCTATTGTTTCTATCGTATTTATAAGGTACCACATGATTTTTTTGTTTCTTTGTAGGTCCCTCCCCCCACAGTATAATCCCTGTTTTCACTGTATTTGATTTTGGTATAATTTGAAGAGTGGAAGGAAAAAAACAAATTGTTTAAATAGGGATACCCGTTGACCCATTGCAACAATCAAATGTACAAGATGTTATGTCGAAAAATGAACTTTACAATTTTTTGGAGATGTGGAGATGGGAGGGAGGGGAAGGGAGGGGAAAAACAAAGGAGGAAAGATGGTAGGGGGAAAACAAAGCAGGAGGCAACAATGCTTTATAAGAAATGTACTCATTACCTTGTTCATGTACAGTATTTTCACAATAAAAAACTTATTTAATAAAAGTTGGATGGCTGTGGCTCATGCCTGTAATCTTATTTACTCAACACTCTGAGATCTGAAAATCACAGGTTGAAACCATCCTGGGCAGCAAAGTCCATGAGACTCTTTTCTCCAATTAACCATCAAAAAGGTAGAGCTGAGATTTAGGTAGTAGAACACCAACTTTGAGGGGGAAAAAAAGCTACAAGATTGCTCCCAAGCCCTGAGTTCAAGCTCCACCACTTTTACCCTTTCCCTTGTCTCCCGAGCTCCCACCACCAAAACAAGGAAAAAAAGAATAAAGAAACCTATTTAAACATCAGTAACCAACCAGGGTCGGAAGGGCAGTGTTTGCTTTATTGACAAAATTTCTCCTTGTGGACAAGATTTCCCTCTTTGTAAGAAAGTCCCCTGAATAAAACCATCTTCTGATATATTTGCATGGAAATAGTAACTGGCACAATGGTCTGCTGCATGCAACCTAAGCCCGGATGCAGTGATATGAAAGTATATAGGACTATTTATTGTGTGAAGATGTTCAGACATTTAAAATTGCGAAAAGAAACATACGTGTTCACTGAGAGTAATCATAGCAGCTGTTAATAAATAATTTTAGAAGTGTCATATGAGTGTTTCGTTTTATAGCTTTCAGACTTCAATCCAAATGGAAGAGACTTGCCATAGAACATAGAACTCTATCGTGCAAAAAAATAAAACTAAAATTGCTCTGTGTCACTTAACTATTTAAGAGGTTAACCTTTTACTCCACCTCTAAACAAGAAGCCATTAATTTTTAAACACTATAAGTGAATTTTTTTTCCTTTCTCTCTTTTTAAATTTATTTCAGGAGGGCTTAGTGAAGTCCTATCTACCCTGCACAAGTGTGGAATTCTGCCTGGGAGACCTATTGTGTTGACTTTTAAGATAAGAGCTCTTAAGGATTTTTAAACCATCAAGCAGTACCCATCAGAACAAATAAATGAGAGATGGCTCTATTCTTTTCAGGCAGAATATGTTCTGTGACCTATCTTTTCTGTGACCTACAAGGCTTTAGGAGAAGAGCTTGCAGAGTTTTATTGGCAATGCCACTATTAGACGAACTCGCCTCGCTTCCAGGCTCTTTGGGGGTCAGCTTTAAAGCGAGCATTAAGTGAATGGCTAATGGAATTAAGGGTATAATAATAGAAGGATATAGTGAGACAATTGTATTAACAAGAAATAAATCATGTTGAATGTAAGGTAAGTGTTTTTTAATTGATTGATGGGAAGGATGCTCCACAGGTTTTGTCGGGGACTAACAGCCATTTACCTCTTCATCTACAGTAAAAAGCCAAAATGTAGGGGGGGAAAAAGATAAGAAATTATGCAGGGGAAGATAAATTATTCAGAGAAGATGGCTATTTTGTGCTGACATCACTAATGTGAAAAGGCATTAAATCTCTGACACGAGCTTCATTCCTTAGAAGCTGTGGGCTGAAATAACATTTTCTACCAGAGATAAAAACTGAAATGTCACTCCAAATGCTTTCCTAAGTGCCACGAATGGTTTCCAAGGTGCCTGGATATCTGAATATACAGCAGGTACTGGGCTTTCTTTGAAGCAAATTTTGCACTTTGAAAGCCAGAGACTTTGTCTCTATGACTTCAACAGTATACTTCCCGCCAATATTTTTCATCCAGTTGACAAAATGTATGTGCATGATATCAAGGATATAGAGAACTCTATAGATGGTGTTTAAAAGTGCTATTGTATATCTAAAAACTTGATGCCAATGCAAGCATAGTGATGCATTCCCAGTAGTCAGGAGGCTGAGGCAGGAGGATTATAAGCCTAAGGCCAGCCTGGGCTACATAGTATGACTTGTTTAAAGAAAACAATAATGCATAGACACACAACTGTGGTGCTGAATTTCATAACTAAATGTTTTTTTATTAAACTCTCACAGTTACTAAGAGCCTTTTTGAAATTGTTCCTTATATTCAGCCATACTCCTTCTCTCCAGCTGCTCTTGTCATTTATGTGGCCCATATCAGACTAGCAAAAGTGATTGTTTTACTATAAGATTCAGATATGAAGGAGAGTAAGTAGATCCAATTTGTGTATATGTGTGTGAGAGAGAGAGAAAGAGAGAGAGAGAGAGAAAGAGAGAGAGTGTGTGTATGTGTGTGTGTGTACGCACATGCACATGAAAGGGAAAGGGAGAATGAGAAATACCATTAGTTTGTCCACAATTCCTTTTCAGATCTTCCCTACCAACTCCCTTCACATAGACACATAGTCGAAGCACACTTTTTCTGTGTCTGGCTATTTCATTAGCAAGGTTTATAAACTGTCCTTGAAGAAAATGTTATCCACAACATTGCAAACAGCATATAACATGAACATATTAACAAAGAAACTCAACTTTTTTTTTCAGAATTCCAAGACTTTTCTAGTCTTTCCTTACAGGAAAAATTTATATGTTTGTAAAGTATTGTCCTTTTGTTGCTTCTTTTCTATGGTTGGAAGACAATAGGATGCCAGGTACTCCATACCTACTCTGAACTAGTCATAAAAAAAATGCCCAAGAGAGAAAACTTAGTAAATTTCTAGAAAATTAAAAGTACAGCTTACTAAAACATGTAGGACATAGCAAAGGCAGAGATAAGAGGAAAGTTTATAGCTAATAGTGCCTAACACTAAAAAGTCAGAGACAATAAAATGCTTCTTAATAAAAAAGGTAAATGTGATTGACAAATTCTTAGCCAAGTTAATTGAAAAAGAAAAGTCCAAAATTAATAAAATTAGAACTATAAAAGAACTATCACAATAATCACCAATATAATTCAGAGGACCATTAGAGAATATTTTGAAAACTTATATACTAATAAGATGAAAAGTCAAGAAAAATGAATACATTTTTAGATATATGATTTACTAAAACTGAACAAAGAATGGAAACCACTCAAACAAGCAATAAAATTGAAGAAGTAATAAAGAATCTTAGAAAAAGCCCAAGGCTAGCTAGATGAATTCACTGCTGAGTTCCAAGAACTAGCAGCAAGCCAGGCACTGATAGCTTACACCTATTATCCTAGCTACTCAAGAAGCTGAGATCTGAGAATTCTGGTTCAAAGCCAGCCCAGGCAGGAAAGTCTGTGAGTCTCTTATCTCCAATTAACCACTAAAAAGCTGGAAGTAGAGCTGTGGCTCAAGTGTTACAGTACCAGCCTCGAACAAAAAGGCCCAGGCCCTATGTTCAAGCCCCAGAGTTCAAGCCCCAGGACTGGCACATATACACATACAACCTAACACCAATCTCCTTGATCTTTCCATACAATTGAAAAGGAATTAACACTACCAAATTCATTCTATGAAGCCAGATTACCCAGATTCCAACTCAACCCAGATTCGAATTCAACAAAAAATAAAGTTATAACCCTATTTCCTTGATAAGCATTCATGTAAATGAAAGATTGCTTGGAAGGTATGAACCAATGGAAGGAGGGGGCCAAATGCAAGCATGATAGGGATGAGTACGATCAAAGTACTTGACATTCATATGAAACTAGGATAACAAAATCCATTATTTTTTTGATGAGAGTGGAATGGAGCGAAGATAACGAAGAGTAAAGTGAGGTAAAAGAATCAAAGTACATTATCTGTATGTATAGAAATATCACTTGACGATAATCAGTGGCAAATATTTATGAAATGAATGAATAATTTGATGACTAATATTGACCTCAAAACTATTTGATGCAGAGCTTAGTGTTATCAAGACAGTCTTTCTTGAATCAAATCAAAAAAAACTTTTATAACTTTTAAGGCACCTAAATCATTTTGATTTTTTAAAGTACTTTGGTCTTGAGGCATTAATTTGTAGAAAGATGTTTGAATATTATCAAATGGTTGAAACCTCTACATCAAAGGCCTGGGAAAATGTTTACTTCAGTTTGATCTAAGTTCTGCCAGTTTCTCTCCCTTATAAAGGATTACTTAGGATTATGAGCTGATCTGGTGACTTTTCAGTATTTGATTGTTACCACCAAAACTGTGGCAGTTCTTCAGTTTTTCTAGCCTTGCCTCATGTCATTTTTCTGTGAGTTATTATGTGGCTATTAATGAAATATGTCAGTCCATCGGTTCCATTTTCCATCAGGACAGTAACTCTGGCAAGCTCTGAGGTATCATTTCTAATTCTTCCTTCAAGTAATTCTTTGGGCATCATTTGAGATTCCACAAGTTTGTGGAATTAGTTATTGCCTAAAGGTCTTGATTCTTAAGTCTAAAGTCCTTCTTTGGGTTTTTTTTTTTTTTTAACTGTATTTTTTTGTCTTTTATTTTTGGTACTGGGGATCGAACCCAGGACGTTGCACTTGCTAGGCAAGCGCTTTGCCACTGAGCTACATCCCAGCCCTCTAAAGTCCTTCTTAAGATTTCTACCATGAATTATAAACACAGAGCTTTTGCTTTCAACAAAGGGAAGAATCAGAGCACAGAGCTGAAATATAGATGGAGGTGCTGGGAACTCAAGTTATATTGTTATTTGGTTGGTTTGTGGTTTAGGGTTTGAACTCAGACTTAGTAGGCAAGTATTCCACTTAAGCCACACCTCTTACCCTTGTTTTCTTCTAGTTTATTTTTCAAATAGAGGCTCAAACTTTTTCCTAGGGCCACTCCTGAACTGAAATTCTCCTGTCTCTACCTTCCATATAGAGTTAAGAAAATAATAGCGATAAATCAAGAAATTTAAAGTAATGAGAAGGCAAAATATAGTGCAGTTTGAAAGTGGGAGATACATATACAAAGGGTACTCAGATCAGCAATAATGGTCCTAATGGCTCTCTAAAGCTCACACAGGGCCACAAATATACATTCACATCTATAGCACCAACACAGGAGTGGTCTACAATTTGGTTTATCAATAAAGAAAATCTTAGCATAACAGGGGACGTTTATTCAATAGGCAGAAATATGGTTAAATGATCAAAAGACTCTCTTATTTATCTCAAACTACAAAAAATGCCATAGTTTGGATGATTTAAACAGGAATTTATTTATTTCTGGGACTTTAACTCCAAGTTCAAGGTGCCCACAGGATTGGTAAGGGCTCTCTCCTTGCTGTAGATAGCCACCCTCTGGCTCTGTCTTCACCTGGCTTTCCCCTGCTATGCTATGTGCATGTGGAGGAAATTGAAAGCAATCGCTCTGGTGTCTTTTCTTATGAGACTCATCCCATCCTCATGACATCATATAGACCTAACAACCTCTCCTTCATATCAGAGACTAGGGCTTCATCCTATAAGGTTCAGAAGGATACCATCAGTCCACTGTAGGCATGAAATTGGAAGCAAAACTGGAAAATGGCATGCCTATTTGTATTTACTGGATTTGCTTTCACCTAATTCTATTAGCCACAGTCCTCAAAAGATAGAGAAGACAGGCTGAAGTTATAGCTTACTGATAGAGCACTTGGCCTGGTATGTATAAGGTCCTACACCCAACCCCCAGCCCTACCAAAAAATTAGAAGTTTACTGGGAACTGATGGTTCATACCTCTAATCCTAGCTACTCACCAGACTGAGAGCTAAAGATTATAGTTTGAAGCCAGCTCAGGCAAGAAAGTCCTTAAGACTCTTATCTTCAATTATGATCAAAAAGTCAGAAGTGAAGCTTTGGATCAAATGGTAGAGCCTTAGCCTTGAGCAAAAAAGCTCAGGGACAGCACCCAAACCCTGAGTTCAAGCCCCAAGACCAGCACACACAAAAATAAGTTCAAGCCCTAGGACCGACACCCACATGAAAAGAAAGAATGAACCACCATACTAGTTGGGATATAAAATAAACACTAGTATGCTGTTCTTCAATGATGAAGATCTCTACATGCTTCTTAAGAGAAAAACTTTCTTTATGCTCTTCTTTTCAATTCAGTTCATATACTCACCCACAGGCTTTTATTAAATCTTTCTGGAAGCTTAGAAGAACAGGGGTGTAGAGAAAAAAAAAAATCATGCTTTATTCAGTCTGCCCCCACAGGTGTTAAGAGTTACAGAAATTCTTATCACAGTAGGGAACTACCAACGCTTTTCAGAAGTTGTTTTGCTGCCTTCTCAAACAAGAAAAAATTGTCAGGTGCCAGTGGCTCATCCTTATAATTCCCGCCACCCAGAGAGCTGAGATCTAAGGATGGCAGCTGGAAGCCAGCCCAAGCAGAAAGTCTATGAGACTTTTTTCTCCAGTTAACAACCAAAAACATAGAGGTGGCGCTGTGGCTCAAGTAGTAGAGAGCTAGTCTTAAGCTCCAAGTTCAAATCCCAGGATCAGCACCAAAAAAGAAAAAGAAAAAGTGAACACATTTGGCTTGATGGTTCCTCTCCACTTTGCAAGGTCAATGGTGCCTCCTTTGCCACCAACCATAATACTTATGTCTGGAGGGCTGGCTGCACAGGTCCATGCATCAAACTTCATAAAACTTCAATGTGGAACTGAATTCATAGAAGACAAAACATATATCTGTCAGGGTAAGGTTACATTCCAAGAAGAATATTGATTAGGGGCAATCACAGAGTTTTCCTGATCAGCTCCTCCCATAAAAAAGCTTAAAGTCTCTTAAACTTTTCTGCCAGAGCTGGCTTTGAACCAAGATCTTCCAAATCTCAGTCTTTCTAAATTCCCATTGACTTCATGATGATGAAGACTCTGTCTCTGACCAGTACAAATTTTTTTTTAATGAAATGGTTTTCTGAAACCCTATCTGAAGCATGGTAGGTAAGGGTGCTTGCGGTGGTGACACTTTGTCTTGGACATCTTGGGTTCCTAGAAGGAGCTTTCACGCTGGTGGCCAGCATGCCTTGAAGGGCAGAAGGATTCACAGCAGCACTCCAGTCTAGTTTGTTGGCACCACAGCACCAGGTTGGATGATTACATTGGAGATTCATCATTCCATCGAGCTGTAATTGGGCTTTTGCAAATCATTTTATGAATCATCCAGGTAAAATGAAACCTGAATGCTTAGGGTCAAATCCTGGCTCTCCTTATTGGCTCAGCTAGATCACCTCATTGGGTGTCAGTATGTTGAACTGTAACAATTTCATAGGGTTGGTGTGACAATGAGGCACTTGGAACAGTGTCTACCCAGCTCAGAATAAATACTGAGTAAGCATTATCTATTATGATGATGATTTCATCATGTTCAGTATATCCACAGTCTAATTTCACAAACCTCAATTTGTTAGAAGTGCCTAGATTTCAATAGGAAGCAATTATAGAATTTGGCTTTTTGTTCAATTACAATGTGAGATTTTGAGCCCAGGGCCTAACCTATACCAGGCAGGTACAATACTTCTGAGGTGCATCCCCAGCCCAGAATTCAGCATACTTAAGTTCCTATTCCCATCCTCTTACTGTATTCTAGTAACTTGTATATGTTCAACAAAATTTTACTGAAAACCCAACTTAGTTAATTTGTATACTTGACACATGATTGTCTACTGAACTCCTTTACAACATTTTGTTTTGCTATTTTTGTTATTGTTTTGGGATTTTAAGCTTTATTTTGGGTTTTGCTGGTAGTAGGGCTTGAATTTAAGACCTCACACTTGCTTAGTTTGTTTGGTTGGTTAGTACTCTACCACTTGAGCCATACCTACAGCCTAGGTTTTGCCAGTTATTTTGGAGGTGGAGTATCTTAAACTTTTCTGCTAGTGCTGGCTTTGAACCAAGATCTTCCAAATCTGAGCCCCCTGAATAGTTAGGATTAGAGATGTGAGTCACCAGTGACCAGCAGAGAGTAGTTTTTGTGTGCATATCTTACACAGGCATCATATGGCTATGTATGTATTAATAAAAATATAATAAGTTAAAATGATTCATAATCATACCCAGAATCTTCCTTCCTACTCCAAGTTCCAAGTAACACCATTAAAAGTGTGGTATCAAATATTACAGAATGTTTCCATGTTTGTACAGATACAGTTATATGATAACAGATGTTAGGTAAGCAGATAAATGATAGATAGATAGATAGATAGATAGATAGATAGATAGATAGATAGATAGAATATGAATAAATTTACAATGGGGGAACATCCTATAATATAAATATAACAATATGTGGTACATTTCATATTGTCAAGACATATTAATACATTTCATTTTTAAAACTATTTTCCCCTTAGGCCATAGACACCTCTTCATGTCAACATGCAAACACTTACCTTACCCTTTCAACAAACATATTTCATCAATGAGCTTAGCATGATTGTATATTCATAGGTATAGCAGTTAGATTTTTTTTTATTAAAAGTGATACTGCAATGCATCTACCTGTATCTAGATCTTTGTACAATTCTGTATTTACTTACAGATTTCAAGATCAAAGTACATACACTTTTTAGAATATTTTATTAAATCTTAACTTTGGAGTATATGTGATAGGAGTCAAGTAAAATACTGACATAGAGCCTGTCATTAGACATCTCTTCTCTAAAAAAGAAAGAATTAATTCCCTTCTTCCTTTACACACAGGCATGTTTTTTTCCTGGGAGAAGAAAAGGGATTAGGTTGCCTTCCTTTCTAGGATTTTCAACTAAGGTAGAAATGTCTGACCAGGCCAACCCAAACGTCATCTTTTGAAGTTAAAAACCACATGATCAGCCATATGTACAAGAGTAACAATAGAAATGGTAGCTTTGGTGATGAATGAATAGTTATTGATAAGCTCCAGGCAGAGGAGCAATTTGGTATTATGGCTCACCTTGGCATGAGAGACAGCCAAGTTGTGAGGTTAAATTGAAGTTGGTAAATACACAATTATTCAACTTATGAGTCGGTAATAAATGTGTCTCTGGGCAGTGAACCTGCCAGTCCTCAGAGTACCACTTTGCTGATTAAGGAGATAAAAAGTGGATATTGTAGAAAGGGTCATTTCAAGAGTAATGTATCCATGTTCTGTCTCTGTACTTTGCTGACAGGGAGGAGTTTAAGGGGGATGAGACCTCCTGGAATACCCAGGTGGTAACATGGAGTTGGGCAAGTCAAAGATGACTACTGCTGGGACATGAACAAGAGGCTGACGGCTGATGGCTGAGAAATGAAAATAGTGGTGAACTAAGTACATCTCAGAAAAAAACCTTATTAAATTAGCTTAATTCCTTATTGCATGATCAATAGCAATGTATTTATGTTGTACTATGGCCTTGAGTGACTTTTCATTAGGAATTTAAATGACCTTTGAAAACTACTGAGTATCAATTTAGAATACTTCCAGGACGTATGAAGCCGACCTCAGAACAAAAGAGAGAAAAAGGTGGCTCACTATTTAGGTCAGGAAGAGAATGTGAAAGAACACTGTTTGACATTGAGGGAGTAGCTTGATTTATGTACATTCTTGTGATTGCTGGATATAAAACGCAATAGTTTAAAAATATTTGTGATTCCAGTAAAAACAAAACCTGGTACCTACTGAGATCGCTGAGGTTGTGAGATTGGAAAAGATAGATATGTTGCTTTAAAATAAATGCATCCATGCATCGGTAGAATTCTGTGTCACATTCTGGCAGTGCCCATCCATGCCCCCTGAGGGTGATCTCTAGGCTCACAGATGCCAATGGGTTTTCACCCTAACAGCCAGATCCCGCCCTCAGATCCCCAGAACAGTTTGGGAGGGCCTTCCGTGTCCATCCTTATAGTTACTTGTTGCCTCAAGAACTGGCAGGTATCCACGTGCATCCTTATAGTTACTTGTTGCCTCAAGAACTGGCAGGTATAGACCACTATTTTTCAACCTCATACTCTTGGCATTTGGGCACCATAGGAGGAAAATGAGAAGACAGAAGAAGTGGAGGAGGGGGGTTCGGGGGGGAGGGGAGTGGAGGAGGAGGAGGAGGAGGAGGAATAAGAAGAGGGAGGAGGAGGAAGAGGAAGAAGAAGAAGAAAGGAGGAGGAGGAGGAGGAAGGAGAAGGAGAAGGAAAAGGAAGGAGAAGAAGAAGAGGGGAAAGGGAAGGGGAAGAGGAAGAGGAGGAGGAAGGGGAGGAGGGGGAGGAGGAAGTGGAGGAGGAGGGGGAGGAAAGAAGAAGAAAGAAGAGGAGGAGGAGGAGGAGCAGCAGCAGCAGGAGGAATGCACTTTTGTGCATTGTGGGATCTATAAAATAGTAGAAGCCTCCTGGCCTCTCCCCTCTGGGTACCAATATCACTTTTCCCCATCTACCCATTGCCAAAGGTTCCCTGGCAGACAATTCATCCCAGATTAAGAACCATGAGTATAGAAGCCTAAATAAACTCTGCAGTTTTCGGACCCTAGGGAACTGTTCTGAGATATGGCCAATGTGGTTTTAGAGGTCTTCATGGGACTTGCAGTCTGAAGAACAATGCTTGTTATCACACTCTTCCTCCTCCTCTTCCTTCTCCTCTTCTTGGAACTAGAATTTTAAACTTCCAGCACATGCTCTACCACTTGAGCCATGCTTCATCCCTCCAAAGAAGGATGGGAGGTCTTACATTGTTTTGTTCAGATTGGCCTCAGGCCACAGTCCTCTTGCTAGGTAGTTAAAATTTCAAGCATACACAACTGCACTGGGTTTATTTGTTAAGATCAGGGTCTCACTAAATTTTTTGCAGGCTCTGGTCCTTCTATTATCTGCCTTCTGAGTGGCTAGTATTGTAGACATAAGCTACTACTTCTGACCCTGCTATCATGCTTTTACTCAGCCTTCTTCCTTTCCTGACTCTACTCTTTTATTTTGAAAGATAAATTCCATTTTATTTGTTTACTTATCTATTTATTGTTAGATTTTTAAAAATTTATTGTAAAGGTGATATACACAGGGGTTACAGTTACAAAAGTGAGGTAATTAGTACATTTCCTTTTGGACCATGTCTCAGACTCCCTAATTCTCTCCCAGTTTTTCCTCTCCCAAAATCCCTCCCTCCAAAGTTGTACAATTCATTTCCAACATAGTGTCTAATGGGTTTCACTGCTTAATTAGTCCACACTTTGCCAACCTTTTCTGTGCTTTCCTTTCTCCTCCCCAAATCAGATAAACTTATGTACAAGACAAAGGGTACAGAACTCAACAGCAACAGAAGGAAATAAACCAAAGGGAAAAAAAAGAAGAAAAGAAAAAAACCTCACAAATAGTATAATTAAAAAATCTCATTTCCATTTCTTGGAGTTCATTTTAAAAAAACCTCTTGTTTCTAGTTCTTGGAGTTCATTTCAATAAAACATCATTTTACATGATCATGTGCAACTAGCTGTTGAGCCCTGGTGATCCTCTCTTAAGAATATCCTTCTTTGTTCTCACTGTGTGATGCTTAGAATACTGTTTAATTAATCATGTCCAGGTGTAATTATTTGTCATTTACTATCCATTGGGTTTACTTGTAGATTTATAGTCACAGTTGGGTGAGAATATAAACCTGTTCACCCACTCTAGGAAGTAGTATAGAGATTCTTCAAAAGAGTCTACTCTTCAATTTGATTCTCTGGTTTTTCCTGGGAACACTCCTAATAATCACAAATCTCTTTTCTGAGTCTCTACTTTTGAGAATTCCAACAAAACAGAGCATCTAACAAATGAGATGCTAACCAGATGAGCACAGTAGTAAACAGCACTATTTTTAATACTTTGCTGATCCTTTCACTCTGCTCTACCTCCTACCTTTACTTGAAGTGTTAGTTTCCATTTCATTTACTTAAACCAGGGACAAAGGGTTGGGGTACCCAAATGGTCAACTCCAATGCTTACTTTCCTGTATACTGACATCTTAATTCATTCTCTCTCCATTCCTAAACAAACATGTTCTCCTTGAGCTGAGAAGACTCCCTTTTGTTCTCCAAAGGGAGCAACAAGGTTGCTCCCTGAGCTCTTGGTCTTTAAACCTTCTTCCTCTTCTGGTGTAAATCAGCATCATCTTCACTCCATCTTTGATGTGCTCAAGGCCTTCCTCGGCTTCTCTCTCATCTAGCCTGCTTTTAACCTGAACTCCTGCTCTAATATTCACTCAGTCTATAGGCATCATCTTTTAAAACCTCTACTCTGATCATTTCACATTTACCTTTTCCCAGGATTATTTCAATAAAGACAAGAGAAAGAAAACAGAAAGCCTGAGCACTTTGGAATAAATCCAACTAGTTTGAGATATCAAATCTAGTGATAGGATTTTTTAGGAGGAAAAAGAATGCATCAGAACATGTAGCACTGGTTTTTAAACCAACATATATTAATACATTAAAATGTATTAATTTAATATATATTGATATATTTTATTAGCTATAATACTATTAATATATTATATTGATATATTAATGTATTATATTAATATATTAATACTATTATAATTAATACTATTAGTACTATCAGTACTAATAGTATCATAGTTAATAATACTAATTTAATATATTATAAGCTTATTATGAGTATATTAAAAGGTATATTAAAAAAGAACTAAATATGCTTTAGGGGAAATAGCAAAACTTGCAGTTGACTTCTTTGTGACTGTCCTAAGTAGAGAACAACAATGTAAGCACACCTTTGACTTGGCCCCTGCTTTTCTCCAAACTCTTGTTTATTCCCAAATCTTCAGAATAAGACCTTGAACATCACTAATCTGGTGCCTTCTCTTTTACAAATGGCCTTGGGATACATCTAAACATGAAGAGAAAAATAAAACCGATCCCTTTCTGATGGCCTGGTTAAACTGAATGAATAAAATCAATAAAAATGCAATTAATTTGGATTCATTTGGACTGAAGAATCAAAAGACAAAATATGGAAGCATATTTGCCAGGGTAAGTGATGTAGCTTTTGGCCAGAAATCCTGCTTCCGAAAGCATCTACCTTCGATACAGCACAGTAATAAACTCCCTGTGTCTTATACACTCATAAATCCTTGTACCAACCATGATTCCAATGGTCTCTTCTCTTCAACCCACACATAAAGCATTCCAGACACTAATTTAGAATATTAATTACCTCTTAGAAAATTGCATTGAGACTCAGCAGATACTATTCCATAACCTGTGTAATGATTTTAAAAAAAACTACCCCGGATTGTTCACCTCAAAGAGATTCCCCTTAATGTGACCCTTTTCAAAGAAATAAAATAAAATGCTTCCTTTCAAAATGATGATGCATTAGAACACGCTATCATAGACTAGAACAGCCATCTCAGTTAAATGTGACTAAATACAAATGAGAATTCATAAAGTGTTGAGGTATATGAAATACATGGGCATTGATTTTAAAGGCAAATTTATATTATATTGTAAAACTAGCTGAAGTGTATTAAAAGGTATATTAAAACACAACCAAATATGCTTCAGCGAAAGTACCAGCAAGGAAGCAGTTGTCTTTGAAAAGAATATTGTAGCCAGGTGTGGCAGCACATGCCTATAATTCCAGCACTCTGGAGTCTGAGGCAAGAATAAAAATCCAAGACCAGCCTGAGCTACATAGCAAGAAGTAGTCTCAAAGGTAGCAAAGTTACAAAACCTAATAGGTACAGCAGAGATTGAAGAAGAGGCAGAAAAAAAAAAGAAAGGAAAGGCAGTACACATTTGAAGACAATGCACCAGACATGTAGGGGAGAGAAATAAAACCCACTAAAATATTCTAAGAGGAAAGGCAAGCGCAAACCAAGAAGAGAAAGCAAAAGCCATGGGAAGGACACTAGAGGAACTAAAGCAAGGAGGTGAGTGTGGAGGGAGATGCTTGGACATAAGTATTGCTATGGTTGAATGTTTCCCTCAAAATGTGTATGTTGCAAACATAATCCCTATGCAATGGTGCTGGGAGGGTCCTCAAAAGAGGGGATTAGAATCTGAGGGCTCTGGTGTCAATGGACCAACGCCATTATTTCTAGGTAAGTTTGTTATCTCCAGAGTGGGTGGTTATAGAAGCAAGTCTGGCCATCTCTTGATCTCTCTTAAGCATTGACATCATGGAATGGGACAGCACTACAGTGCAGGTCCCTCATTTTGGATTTCCCAGCCTCCAGACTATAACAAGTGAATTTCTTTTCTTAAAAAAATACTAAGTCTGTGATATTCAGTTGTGCCAACATAAAATAGACTAGGACGATAATTGATATGGACACAGATTCATATTGAAACCTTACTCCCTGATATGATTGCATGAGGAGGTAAAGCCTTTAGTAGGCCATGAAGAGGAATGAAGTAGGGATGGGATTAGCATCCTTATCGAAGTTCTGATGAAGATGCTTCCTTCTCTACGCTAAGAAAATGTGATGAAAAGATGCGATAAGAAACTAGCCCTCACCAGACACCCAGACACCTTGATCTTAGACTTTTCAGCCTCCAGAGACATGAGAAGTAAATACTGTTTAATCATCAGTTTGTGGCATTATATTATAGTAATCTGAGCTGACTAAGACTCCTGTTGGTTGATTACCCATATAATTTGTAAGCCAGGAATAGTGGAGCATCCCTGTAATTGCAGCACTCAGGAGGATGAAACAGGAAAATCCTAACTTCAAAGCCAGCCGTGAACATTGTGAGACCCTTTCCAGAAAGGAAAGGAGAAAAGGAGAGGGTCAAAGGGAGGGCAAGAGAGAGGAGGGAATAGGGGAGAAGGAAGGGGAGGGGAGGAGAGGGCTGGTGAGGGGTCAGGAGAAGGGAGGGGAGAGAAAGGGAGAGAGGTGAGGGGAGGGGAGAGGAGGGGAGAGGAGGAGAAGGAGAGGAGAAGAGGAGAAGGGAAGAGGACAGAAAGAGGAAGAAACATGGACAAAAGTTTGGAGGAACCCTAGATATGAGATACCAAAATAACTCCAGTGTGTGTCAAGCAGGAACACTGGATAGGCCTCAGTGATTGGTCAAGTAAGTACATACTGGGTCTTTTCACATAGCAGTTCCTGGGTTGGGAGATTGGTCACAAAGTGGTATACAAGGACCCAGACTTAGAGATCCTGATTGAACCTTTGATTCCTGTAGATACGAGTTCCTATACACAGTATTTTTCCCCTATGAGGAGCCTAAATGAAAGAATTTAAGATGGATTAGGTTTAAGAAAAGACTCAAAATCACTCGGGTCCCAAGTTGTAGTAACCTCAGTGGAGTGTAATAATTCTCAAAATTTCAGGTCTCCATATAAGTACTCATACTGAGTATGCAAATAAAACTTCATAACACTTATTTTAAACTCTTACTTGAAGTTGAGTTTATTTCTGATGGTCAAGTGAAGCCATAATTCCCTTATGGAATGTTAACTACAGTACCTGAGTTCATGAATAAGCCAAAGTAGTCCAGATGCAAAAAAAAAAAAAAAATTAACTGGCAGCTAGCAGATTTCTTGTATGAAATAGTTCCAGATCTGAATTATCTTGTGAGGAAAAAGATTAATAGTTTGATTCTCTCGTGTATGATTGGCCTTTATTTCAGCATGGTTAAAAAGTCACAATAAAATTACCCTGTGGAGCTCCATAGTCAGACTTTCTCATTCGTATCACATTCCTTCCTTTTACAAATAGCAAAATTATTTTCTGAAAGCCTCTGCAGTGCCAGCTTCAGTTAAGAACTGAGGGGAAAAAAAGAAACACAATCTACATCCTGCTGCTGATATTATCTGCAACCAGAAAGCTGAGAACATCCATCGGAATTTTGCTGAGGACGCTTAAAGAGAGCTTTTGCTTTTCTTTTTCTTCTTCTTTTTTTTTTTAGTCCTCAAGTTTCCTGGCTCTGACCTGCTAAAATACTCAAAGCTCTATTTTGTCAGGAAGATGGAGATGGACAGAGACTTTCTTTTCATCTTTCATTAGTCCAACATGTATTTGTTGAGAACAGTGGTAAGTGTTATGTTGGGTGCTTCGAGGTGCAACCGGGGATGGCACACTGGCCTTTATGTTCTAGTGGGGGAGAAAGATAAGGGGATTATTAGTGACAGGGACAGGGAAGTATACTGCCTTGGACACACAAGGACATGACATCCAGCTGTGGTATCCAGGTAGCCTTCACATGAAAAATGCATCAGAGCTTGCAGAACAAGAGGAAATTACTTGGACATTTAGTGAGACAGGAGAAGATAATGTGTGGAGAGAACGTGAAATGGAAATGACTGGCTCTTGTAAGACTTCAAAGTTAATGACGTCAATGTTAATGACTTCTGATTTAATTGAAGGTAATGCAGGGAGGAATGTTTTATAGATTAGAAAAACACATATCAACTACTGTGTTTTATGTAATTACTTTAAAAATTGGTCATTTTTAACAACTTATTTCTTCCTAACTGTACACTGGCCACTGAATCTATGATCTATCCTCCTTTTCTGGTTTCTCTTCCCCTTTTCCTTGTAGTGGACATGAGCATGATACTACAGAAATCTATGAATGAACAAACAAGAAGTGCTCAATAAATACTCATTAAATAAATAATAAATACTTAGAGTTGATGAATAAATAGTAATTTATTATGTACAGAATATTTTGTTTCTTTCATTTCGGCATACAATTTCATTTTGAAAATCATTCCTTCCATGTACATGTATAAAGGGAAAACAAGATGGGTGCATGAAAGTCTCCAAGAAGAGCAAATGATAATTTAAGAAAGTTAAATTCCAGGACGTGCCAAGACTTGCAAAGTATGTTATTTTTAAAAAAAAAAAACAAACAGCTGGGGGGCTGGGAAGGTGGCTCAGTGGTAGAGCGCTTGCCTTGCATGCCTGAGGCCCTGGGTTTGATTCCTCAGCACCACATAAGCAAAAAGAAAAAAACCGGAAGTGGCACTGTGGCTCAAGTGGTAGAACGCTAGCCTTGAGCTGAAGAGCTGAGGGACAGCGCCCAGGCCCAGAGTTCAGACCCCACGACTAGACCCCCCTCCCCCCCAAAAAAACAGCTGGGAACTGGTCACTCACACATTTAATCTTAGCTACTCAGGAGACTGAGATCTAAGGATCACTGTTAGAAGTTTGCCCAAGCAAGAAGTTCTATGGGACTCTTATCTTCAATTAACCAGCAGAAAGCTAAAAGTGGAGCTATGGCTCAAGTGATAGAATAGCAGCCTTAAGAAGTCAGAGAGAGCACCTAGTCCCTGAGTTTGAGTCCTAGGACTGACACAGACATACACACACACACACACACACACACACACACACACACACACAGAGTTAATATGAGATGAGAATGTGACTCAGGTGGTAGAACATCAGTCAAACAAGCATAAGATCCCACATCCAAACCCTACAGCCAATAAAAACAAAAGAGTTAATTTCAGGGGCTGGGAAGGTGGCTTAGTGGTGGAGTGCTTGCCTTGAATGCATGAAGTCCTGGGTTCGATTCCTCAGCACCACATGAGCAGAAAAAGCCGGAAGTGGCACTGTGGCTCAAGTGGTACCTTGCTATTCTTGAGCTGAAGAGCTGAGGGACAGCGCCCAAGCCTAGAGTTCAGGCCCCACAACTGACAAAAAAAAAAGTTAATTTCAGTCTATGAACGGCAAATCCATTTTCATTTTCATTGGAGTTTGTATACAGACATCTTCTAATATCTACTTTACAGAGTATTAATTCTACCAGATATTAACAAAAGAAGATACATGATAAATTTGGAAAATTATGCCCTTCACAAAGTTGAAATTATTTATATCATTTCTTATGTTTCCTTGGAGTTTTCGAATAAGATAACGTGTGTTAGGTCTCTCCAGAGAAGTTAATATGGAGCCTCCCAAACACTTGTGATCCTTTTGATTTTCTAGAACAAGTGTCTCTCAGAACTTCTATTAATAAAAGCTTATTTTGGTTAAACCCATGTATTGGACATAGCCCTTTATGCTCTTTTTGTAAGAAAAATAGAGAAATAGCTATTAATTATATACATACTCTATACCTGTAAAAATGACATCATAAAAGTGTGGATGAGTTGACAAGAGAAAGTCAGCTAGAGGAAGATCATTACTATTCATTTGGTTGTTCATTGATTCACATATTTAGAACCATTTGTTAAAGTCATATGTACCAGGCACTGTAATAATGGTAAGCCAGACACTGGTGGCTCATGCCTATACAATCCAGAGGATCATGGTTCAAAGCCAGCCTAAGCAGAAAAGTTTGCAAAACCTCATTTCCAATTAACCAGGAAAAAAGATGGACTAGAGGTGTGGCTTAAATGATAGAGCATCACTAAGAGCAAGCAAGCCAAGTGAGACCTCAAAGCCCTGAGTTGAAGCCCTGATACCTGCACCAAAAGAAAAAAAAAGGGAAGGGAAAGGGGAGGAAAGGAAAAGAAAAAGGGAAGGGAAAGGGGAAGGAAATAAAAGGGAAAGAAAGGAAAGGGAAGGGAAGGAAGGAGGGAGGAAACAAGGAAAATATAATGGTAAGAAAAGCAAACATGAGTCTTGATATAATGTTTAATTTTATCAATAGTTTATATGGATTTATATATATTATGGATATCAAGTTTTCAAAGTGAGAAGTTATAAAAGCATATAGTATGGTGAATGATAAAACCGAGATTCAAAATCACTACATCTGGATAGAACAATAAAAAGTAATTAGATGAAATCTAATGCTGAAGAACAATTGTACAAATAAATCTTAGAACATGAAAAGAGGCCAAGTTTTATTGACAATAATGTTGATACAAATTAACAAAAAAAAAACTTAACAAAGCATTAGGAGGAATTAAGAAAAATAGTGTGTCCATAAAAAAGTTTATAGTGCTTATGATTGTTTGCTGCCAAAGCAGGCCAGAAGTAGTGTGTTTAATATCACCACCCTTTAAAGAAGCAATCATTAGCCTAGAATTTACTTGCAAAACCACTAGAGTAATTGGAATCTCAATAAACACTAAGCATGAAGAAGAATTGCAAGAATGAGGAGTACTGTATTTAAAGAAGAAAAGTGTGGATATTTAGAGTTCATGTTAACTACATTTAAATAAATCAATGAGGGAACGGATGTATTTGCATTTGACATTTCTAATCGCAATAAATAGATTTAATAATGAGTCTTTGAGCTTCAGACAAGAAAAAGTTGTAACAATCCGCATGTCCAAAACTTCAAAAAGCAGTCTTTTCTCTCACTTCCAAACCTACCCTTTACTGAAACATTCATGCAAGGTAATTATTCCAAGTCACAGGATTTTTCTCATGTTCTCCTTACTTGACATCCCTCTGCCCCTGCATTTGCTTCTAGCCACATTCTAAAGCCTGTTTAAAATTACTTCCTGCTGGAAATGGATGGAACTAGAAGAAATCGTGTTGAGTGAGGTAAGCCAAGAACAAAGAGACAAACGGCACATGGTCTCCCTGATAAACGGATGTGAAATCCAAAACATAAGGAGATATGACAAAGTAAACAAGACTCGACAAACAAAGGACCTCCACTCAGCTGGTCGAATCATTACTAAATGACCCCATGCTGCTGACCACATATAGGGTATATATGTGCACATCGGAGGGAAACTAGGAAGAGGACACAGAACCAGAGGGAAACAGTGGAAAACATACAAGAGAGGGACCCATCAGCTGCACTGGAAATTGATCAAAACGAACTAAGCAACTCAATGGCAGTGATGGGAGGGAGAGAATGAGCAGGAATAGAGGGAACAGCTGACACTAAGCAAGAGGAAAGAAATGTACATATCACCTGATGTGGAAGAAATAACTGTATTGTCAAAACTCATAGAACTCATAAAACTTTATAGACCACGATAAAGACAATTTGCCCCATGAAAGTTAGAATGCGTTTGTGACTTTAAGTATCACTGTCCCACAACACTGTGAAATTTGTGAAATTTATGTAATCACTTAATCACAATAAAAAATTGCTAAAAAATTACCCTACTCTAGATTCTCATAACATTGAACTCAGTAATGTCTAGTTTATTATTTAAATATTACCTGATAATTTCATATATATTAGTTTTGTCTTCCTTGAGTTACCAAAGCCAAGAACGTTGGGTATACTCATAGAAAATTTCTATCCCTCTAATAAGTATGAATAAATACTTCTTGACTAATGGTTTTCATTTGGGGAACAACAACAAATTGAGAATATTATCTAGCAAATCCAATGTTTGACTAAAGAGGAGACTAGGGCAAAAACTCCCTAGGGTTATCTAAGGGACATTAAATTGTTATGGGATATCACAGACATCTCTGGAGAGCGAACAGAAAGGAAATAGTAAGTTAAGCAGAGTTTTTCTCTGGAAGAGCATTTTTGTGAAGCTGATTAAGCCCTACAAAGGCATTTCTCTTCCCAGGCTCCAGAGAGGCTACATTTTCTTCTGAAGCCACAGAACCCAGTGAAGAGCCAGCCTCTGACAGCTGAGAAAGTCCTGCAGTCTCCTCTGCCTACCCTCATGGGCCCAGAGTCCAGCCACTCCTCTAATGAAATGTGTAAAAAGTAAAAATCCTTTACAACTCTCAGACCACAGGGATATGTAGTCAATACTAACTTCCCCTAAGCATCTCTCCATCACAATTATTTCTTAACTCCAAAGAGAGCAGGAACTGAGGCTACCTCTGACCTGCCCTAAAATCCATTTCTAGGTACAACTTGCCTGTCCATACTGTTCACTAAAAAAAAAAAAAAAAGAGTCCACAGGTGTCCTAGAAAGAAGCTATAGGAGAGAGAGACAGACAGACAGAGATAGAGACATACAGAGACAGAGAGACAGATAGAGATAGAGAGAGAATTTGGTGGCAGATAATCTGGGTGATGATCCTCAACTTAAATTATATTTACCTGCTTTTGCTTTTGGCCACTTTAGTTTCCTCATGTGATGGATAGGATGTCTCTTGGATTAGGAATACTTAGGAAAATCTTTTCTGTACTCTGCCTCAATACGCACCTATCAATCTGCTCCTAGGTAAAATCAACCATGAGCACTTTCTGTAGGTGGCCCCTTGACTCTAGCTATAAGTTCCTTATTGAAGTGAGTACTTCATCTCTCTTGAAACAACTCTGGCTTATTACTGGATAATTTCTCTCCAATGAAGTATATTTATGTGACCATCACATTAGCTTGTTATAACCATTGTCTATTTTCAACTACACTGCCTCTAACTAAGAAATAATGGTGGTATATTGACCAGTATAGAACCCTTCTTCATTATGAGTAACATCAGCAAGTATATCTTTCACACATTTTTGCTTTCTTCAACAGTTTTGGAATGGGTGACCTTATTCATTTAATGGTGAGTAGAATTAATTAAAGACACCATTTTTAATGCAGCAACACGTTTTGCTTAAAAAAAAAAACAATGTATCATTCACCAGTTCATTTTTCATGAATACAATTATCCCTTTTTTGCAGTTGTCATTGTTCCATATTCTTACTTTATGAGCCACTATTTTTTAAATATAAATTTTAGCCTACTGTGTAAATGTGAACAGCTGTTGAGCTTGTAGTCCAGAAAGGGCCATTCACACCCTCCAGCCAAATTGCAAGTATCGTGACTGGAAAGTCTATTACTTTTGAGCTCACAATAGTAAAAAGAGCCACTGATCCAAGAAAGAAGGATTTTACTCCTTGAAGATATAAGCTTTCCAGGTAAGCCAGGTTCTTGTGACTGTTTAAAATCTGGTTAAAAAACAACAACAACAACAACAATTACAACTTCGTGAACTTAGAATGATCTGTCAATACATTCTTTCTACACTTCTCTATTTACCTCTAGAGGTTCTCAATAAAGGAGTTAAGGTTATAGACTTTGTAGTCAGAGAAAAAGTAGATTCAAATGCTGCTTCCACATACTTACTAGGAACTGACTGACTGTTTCTCACTTACAAAAGGGAATGATAATTATCTTATAAAAATACTCATATGGAAAGTTTACCATGATTACTGCCATACAGTAAGTACAGCCAGCCTCTGTGTACACAAGTTCCATGCCTGCAAATTCCACTAATTTGAAAATAATCCACTAATTTGAAAATATTTGAGGGAAAAATTACATCTGATCTGAACATGTAGAGGATGTTTTCTAGGTATCAATCCTTAAACAATACAATATAATAACTATTTATATAGAGTTTACTTTGCGTTGGGTATGACAAGTAACACAGAGAAAATTCAAAGTATGTGGGAGTATGTGCATGGAATCTGCGCCATTTTATATGAGGATCTTGAGCATCCAAGAATTTTATCATCTGTATGAAGTCCTGTATCCAATCCTTCACAAATACCAAGAGCCCACTGTTACTTAATAAATGTCCAACAATCGTGCTATTATTTTTAGGTCTTCATATGTGCCTCCCTAACTTCAAGGTTTGTTTGTGTAAACAGTATGTTTCTATAAGGTGCTATATAAACTCTACTGTTTAACATCTGTGGTAAATGTTCCTATTGAAATACATTGCCAGTCACAGCAGTTCATTCCTGTAATCCTAGATACTCAGGAGGCTGAAACTGGGAGGACTGCCATTCAAGGCTAGCCAGGGAAAACAAGTTCACAAAATTCCACTTTAACCAATAAAAAGATGAACATGGTGGTGTGTTCCTGTCATCCCAGCTATGTATAAGAAGTATGAATAGGAAAACAGCCTGGGCAAAACATGAGACCCTATCTAAAGAAGGTATGCACATCCATCTTGAGACATCTTTTCTGGAGTTCTACTGTTTGCTCATAAAACACCTACCAGAGAGGTCATGCTATTTGAGAGATTGAAAAATGGTCAAAACTCAAGAGAAATTAGGAGAAGAACTGCTGATCTCCAGTTTAGGAACCATTAGACTCTTTAAACCTAACTCCTTTTCTCCTTGTTTCTCATTTATTTTTCCCTTTCTTAATAGTCTCCATCTCTTATGTCCATATCAGTCAATTCGGTGAATTCGGTTTAGACATTTTGCCATTTATCTTATCAACTAACATGAAATGAAGGTGAAAACAGACAAACATTAAAGCAATAAGAAGAGTGATTCTAATTTTAAAACATGGGAGCAAAAAATAAAGTGCATTGTACTATTGAAAAAGTAGGAGGGCTTGAAACTATAGAAATATTTTTCTAGTGTGTCAGGAACAAAACCGAACGCATGGCCTGAGCAGCACAGTAACCCTAAATGCCGTCTCCAAAATAGAAGCTAAGGTTAACTTTTCAGGCTTCCTTCAGTTTCCTAGCAACACAGGCCTAGGGTATGGGCTGGAATGATAACAGAAACAAGGGCTAAATGTGCAACATGGAAAGACACATGGCTGGATAAACCTCACAGCTGGCTTCAAGATGCAGATTGTATGCTACAAGGTGCCAGGGCCTCAAGAGGTCAGTAAAGCATTCCAGTGTCATCTAGATCAGTCCTGTCTCAGTCTTCTCTAGTTCCTTCTCATGCCCAAGGTCAACAAAATGTTCCTCAGAAGTGTCAAGGAACAGTTAGAGGAACAGGCAAGGAAACGATAGCTATCTGACCTTCATCCCAGAAACAGAGACCTAGGCACATCCAATGAAACACTGCTGTCCCAGCTCCTGCTCAGTTCTTGTTGTTGATGAGGGATTCCATTCTGTTTTTTCTCAGTAGTCAATGTCTTACTGCCTTTCAAAGATCTTACCAGCTCTCACTACTCCAAACTTCACTCTCTAAAGATTCTTCCTATGTTCACAGCTGCCTAGTAAACAAACACACCAGGGTAAATCCCTTAGAGATGAACCTTTTGGTGACAAAATGATTTGCTATGAGTTGGATATAGTTCGAGTGTGTCCTCAAGGGCTTCTGTGTAGGATGCTTTATTCCCAATGGTAGACTCTAGGAGATGGGCCAAGGAGACAGTGAGGTCACTGGGGATCCATCCTTGAAAGGGATTAATTCTGGTCTCAACATGAGCTAATTCCTGAAAGAGTGGACTGTTATAAAAGTGCAAGACTGCGCTTTCCCAGTGTCTCCCTTCCCTTTACCGCATCTGGAATCTCCTCTCACACATGCTTTGTCATGATACCATCATCTTTGAGCAACACCCAACGGGATCCTCACTTGATGCCAAGTAGATGAGGCCACCAACTTTGGAACACTCAGCCTTCAAATCTGTGAGCTTAAACGAACCTCTTTCCTTTATAAGTACCCAGTTTCCAATGTTGGGTTGTTACATGAAAAAACTGATTAAAATACCAAACCGAGCCATCACTGATTTTTTTTTTTAGCCTAACTCTTCTCACTTCTCTTCCTGTTCTAAAAATCCCTTCCAAACTCTGGGCATTCCTTTCTTTCTGTCCTTTCTTCTGCAACTTCTCAGTGTTCTTGCCAGAGCCCTGAATGTCTATTATTATTTTATAACAGCTCTTCCCCTTCAGTCTCCATTGTTATTACCACCATGATTTCCCTCCACTTAAGCCTCCCACAAATTAAGCAGCTACTTGTCTTAAATAAACATTCTGTAACTGTTACTTTAAATCCCTTTCCATTCCCTGCAGACAATGAAATCTTCCCAGGTGTCCCCAATGTGTAATTCACTGCTCACAAATTCCAGATTATTTGTGGTGGTGGTGGCAGCAGTAGTGAGGATGTTTGGTTTTGGTTTGGGTTTTTCGTTCTTTCTTTCTTTTCTTTTTTGGGGATTCAAAGGAGAGCACAGAAAGGGATGGAGGAAGAGTGAGCAAATGCAATCATTCTATTCAGTGTATACTATGTGGAAATGAACTATGTAACCTATTGTCAGGGATGGGAAAGGGTAACTGGAGAAAAGCAAGAGAAGGAGTGACATTGTCCAAAAGAAGAAATATACTCATTACCTGACTTATGAAATGGTAGCCTCTTTTTACACCTTAATAGTAAAATTATATTTATAAGAATAGAACATTATAACCACAAAATGGCATTTATAAAATTATACACTGTAAGTAAAATTATATTTAATAAATTATATTTATTAAAATTTTTTAATTTAAAATATATATCTCACACATCTGGCTCCATTCTTTAAGCTTGAATAGACACTATATGGCTTGACTATGTTTTACAACAACTTCTAGCAGCACAACTTAATTTTGCCATTTTATGGGTGATTCCTACCCAAACAAACTTTATAAAAATAGGAAGTTATAGATCAGTGAAAAAAATATGTTAAAAGACAATTCTATTGGAGCAGTCAAGTGACAACTCTGTCTTCATCAAATTTATTTATTGGACTATATTGGGAAAATCCTGATAGACATTGGCACAAAGTTGCAAAAGGTATAAATGTTATACTAGCTGTTTTAGCAAACTCACAATGAGACAAAATAGTACTGTTTTATTTCATCTGACTAAAAGTGGTGAAAGCTAGCATGCTTACCAAAAATATAGATTACTGAGCCCACTATGGCCTCTCTGTTTAAGCTCAGGAGACAATGCTTATCTGAAGTACCTCAGGGATCTTTGAAGACACTTTACTGTTTGACAAGTCCCAAATTAACTGATGATAGGTTAGAAGACAGCATGTTTAGATGATGGAAATACATAGAACCATGACTGGATTTGAAGATGTCAAGGAATTTTGAGGAGGAAATAAAGAAATTCTTTCTACCAGCTGTTGAGAAGGGAAGAGGTTGGAGGTCCAGTCAGTATATGGAACACTGGTTTTGTTTTAGTGTAATAATAACTAGGATTAGAAAAAGAGGCATGAACTTATTGACTGAACTCATCATATATTAAGTACCCACCATCCCATTGCCCACTGGCATCTATAAATCTATAAATGTATCATTTATAGAGAAAGCATGCATCAGGCACAGTAATGAGCAACCAAGCATTTAGGAGGTCCAAGTAAGAGACTTACGGGTTCAAGGTCAGTCTGGACTATATAGTGAGACCTTGTCTCAATAAAATGAGAGCAGTGGTGTTCACAATAATCTACAAATAATCTACAAATCCACAAATAATCTACAAATGCCCCACGGTCCTGTGTGACAAGTACTCCTTTGCCCATTGTACAGTTGAGGCTTAAAGACATCTTCACTTGACCTAGATCATACAATAAACACAATAAATGAAGTGGAAAGTCATTATTTATTTTTTTTTAATTTTATTTTATTTTATTTGTGAACATACTGTACAGAGGGGTTACAATTACATGGGCAGGATAATGCATACATTTCTTACCAAGCATTGCAGCCTCCTCCTTTGTTTACCCTTCACCTCCCTTCCCAGCCTCCCCCTTCCCCCCCAATCCCAATCCTTCTCCTTCCCCCCTCCCCCCCCCCCCACCGACATTGTAAAGCTCATTTTGGACATGACAACTTGTACTTCTCATTGTTGCAACAGGTCCACCTGTATCCTTAAACAACTGGTTTTTCCCCATCTCCTCCACAAGTTATACTGACATCAAATATAGTGAAAGCAGGGGTTATACTGTGGGGGAGGGACATACAAAGCAACAAAGAGATAATCTTATAAATGTGTTAGAAACACATGCATGAAAGAAAAAAACCTTAAAATACATAACTAAGGGTTCATTTTCCTGGCATCACATTATCTGACCTTTTCCCCTTGACTCATACATATACATATATTGCAAATAAGGGAAACCATGGGACCTATGTTTCTTTGGGCCTCGCTTACTTCACTTAATATAATTTTTTCCAAGCCTTTCCATTTCCTAACAAATGGGCCAATGTCATTCTTTCTGATGGAGGCATAGAATTCCATTGTGTATATATACCACATTTTCTTGATCCATTCATCTACTGAGGGGCATCTGGGTTGGTTCCATATCTTAGCTATGGTAAATAATGCTGCAATAAACATTGTTGTGCTGGTAGCTTTAGTGTGGTCTTGTTTGTAAACATTTGGGTAAATGCCCAAAAGTGGGATTGCTGGGTCATAGGGGAGTTCTATGTGGAGTCTTTTGAGGAACCTCCATACTGCTTTCCAAAGTGGTTGAACAAGTTTACATTCCCACCAACAATGAAGTAAGGTTCCTTTCTGTCCACATCCCCTCCAGCATCTGTTGTTGTTAGAGTTCTTGATTTTTGCCGTTCTAACTGGAGTGAGGTGATATCTCAATGTTGTTTTGATTTGCATTTCTTTTATGGCTAGGGATGTTGAACATTTCTTCATGTGTCTATTGGCCATCCTTCTTTCTTCTTCAGAGAAGTTTCTCTTTAAGTCTTTCGCCCACTTATTTATTGGGCAGTTGTTTCTTTGAGGATTTGTTGTTGGGGGGTTTAATTTTTTGAGTTCCCAGTATATTTTAGATATGAGATCCTTGTCTGTTGTATGGCTAGTAAAGATCTTCTCCCAATCCGTGGGCTTTCTATTGATCTTGCTAGCTATGTCCTTTGCCCTGCAGAAGCTCTGCAACTTTATGCAATTCCATTTGTCCAACCTTTCTTTGATTTGTTGTGTTTCCGGGTCTCTATTCAGAAAATTTCGGCCTGAGCAAAGGAGACCTAGGGTTTCTCCTATTCCATCCTGTAATGTGGAAAGTCATTATTTAAAGCCATGGGAAACCCAGAACTTTTGGTCGCTGGAGTTGGCTGGAGTGCTTATCAAAAATTCAGATTACTGACCCCACAATGGCCTCTCTGTTGAATCTCTGGGGATTATAAGCACCTCAGGGTCTTTGAAGACATTTCACTGCTTGAAAAATCCCAAATTCAGTGATGATGCGTTAGAAGACAGCATAGTTAGATGATGGAAGTAGATGTAACCACTGCTGGATTTGAAGAAGTCCAAGAATTTTGAGGCAAGATGTTTATGTACCTGAAGCACAGAAGCTGAGTAGTGGAGTATTCGGTGACATTTGAGTTTTGTAATTAAAGGACTATACACAGAGCTGAGGGGTTCAGCACTTGCCTAGCAAGGACAAAGCCCTGAGTTTAAACCCCAGTACCACCAAAACCAAAAACACATACCCACTGTGTGTGTATATATACACATCTAGATTGAGTGTGTGTATATATACATATATATATATAAATATGCAGCTAACTTTACATTTCCAATTGCTATAAATATGAAAAGAACTGCTTCCCACACAATCTTTTGCTTCATGGTATCTGCTTTATCTTTATCCTGGCTTCCAACTCCCACTGTGCTAAATATCTAGAAGAGCAGAGTAAAGAGAATCACAGGCTGATGATTCTTGGTATGTCACTTCTTCAAAAGCTCCCCAAAATGGTCCTTGGGAACAGAAAGGCTCCACTTGCCTCTTTCAGTATCTACCAATGAAAGAAGAAACATAAAATGGAGAAAAAAGAAAAGATTAAAGAGGAAAACAATGCCTAGTAGAGATTTTACCATCTGCCATATTTCACTTCTGTGCATTTATATTTCTGCCACTGAGCTCAGAGGTCTGTGGGGAATGTGTATATTTTGGACAAATTTTATAATAAAGACTGTAAATAAATCCTAAATGCTGCTAGACCTGGAAGTAGATCATTAAACTTTTATAGAATCGACATAAGCTGGGGATCTGACAAATCTCATTTTAAATGCTGAATATAGCAGCTTCCCAGCAAGGCACAAAGCTGATAGTGTGCATTTAATCTCTATTAAGGCTTCACAAACAATCCATTTTAAATAATATTGAAATTCCTTGTCACTTTTTTTTTTCTCCTGCAAACAAGTCATTACCAGAATTTGGCATGTAGGATTTCAAATTTTGACCTAATGTATAAATACAGGAATATAGAAATAACTCAGAAGATCTTTGTAACACAATTGATCTAATAACTGAACTAAATTCCCAAGAGACCCCTAGTGTTCTCTTCGTGCAAATACCAGATATCTAACTTGGTGGCCAGTTACCACTCATGGCCCTTCTCTCTCTCCCTAGGGCAAGAAATGTTCATTCTCTCCCTGAGAGATCATCTCTTCCAATAAGTGTGCTATTCCTTCTTTGTGTCCTGCCCCCAATGACACCTCATCCCATGAAAAATGACTTACAGGTTTTTCATCTTTGGAAACCATTATCACTGCCCAGCAGCCCCTGTAGAGAGAAGATGGATTGGATTACGAATCCCAACCTTGCTGCAAAACCTATTACACCTCTCAGGCCTCTTTCTCCCACTCCCACCCCCACCCCACCAAGTGCTAAGTTCCCTGGCTGGTGAGACAAAAGCTTGAGAACTTGGGTTGCATACCACAGTCAACTTTCGTGTACCACACTTCCAAGTTTTGTCCCAACTATTCTGCCCGGGACAAAGTTGCCTCTTGCTCTCCCTGGGTTTTCTTGCTATGTGTCCAGGACATATCTACTGAAATCCAGAATCTGTGAAGGTAATCCAACTGGTCATGTCCAGAAATACAAAGGTCCAGAATCAGAAGGGAAGCAGTTAAAGCAGTGGAGGCATGTTTACTAAGCCATTTGAAGTTGATAGCCTGCACGGCCTGGCTTTTTTCTCTATTTTCGTAAACCACAGTGAATTGATGGAATGACCCGGACTTGATCTTCAGGGCAATATGTCTGATGGCACCGCTGGATTGATAAATTGATTCAAAACTATTACCATGGTGAAAAAGCAATAAGGTCATAAAAATTGCATCAGCTGGCTAAGTAAATCCTGGCATTTCATGACAAGTAATGCAGAAGAATCGCAAGAGGATCTGGGCATGAGGCTGAATGAGTGAGGGAGAAATGACTTTGAAGAGCTCATCATCTCCGATCTATTCTTCCTGCCAACGATTCATGCCTTCGCATAGTGCCACTTCATTATGGGGAAATAACTGTACACTTCTAGCATATTCCTGGCCTCCCTGGCGGCCCCTGGAGGACCCTTAGCTGGTTAATACCTCATCACGGGCTTCATTGAACACTTTAATCTGCACTTGTGTGATCAATAGAATCCTGGTGTAAATTAAAAGGACAATTTCATGTAATCAAGCCTGTTAATGCTCATTTTGAAAACCATTATTTGTGGAAGGCATTTAGAAGAAAATTACAAACTGACAGGCTGATGCACTCTGAGATGATTTGAAAGCAGGCCTTTTTTTGTGACTATATACCTGCTTTGGGAATGGAAAAGCAGCTAGCTAGCAAGAGTGAATGCACAGGGGGGGGAATGAGGGGAAACAGAGCTAGAGAGGAAGAGGAAAGCGCCCAGCAGGACTGTGTGTATGCCCTGCCTGCTTGCTTGCCTTCATGCAGGGAAGAAGAAAATGAAATTTTCCAGTGTTCTATTTCTGTGGCAAATTCAATTACTGTGGGGACTTGTTCAAAGCGGTGTAACTTCCAAGAGGCAGAAATTGAAAACCTGGCAGCTAATGAAATGGCAAATGACTAGGAAGTTCAGACAGGGGCCGTCAGTCAGATCAAACACCTGGAGAAAAATAGCAGCTATCACCAATGCTTTCCTGGAGCCACTCTCTCAACTGTCCCCTCCAGGAGAGAAGAGACCTCCTTCCCTCAACATTTGCCTCAAGCTAGAATAATATGTTAGCAGTCCCAAGGCTCCCAAGGCCCCTCCACCAGCAACACAGAGCCATGGGGTATAAAGCATGCAATGCAAAAATGTAGATGTCCCATTTATTCCAGTCTCAGGAAACATATTGCAAGTAACTAATGTTTACTTAGACAACTTGCTGCAAAAATATGGTTAACTCCCTTTGGCAGTTAAGATACATGCATATCTCATACTATATTGACATGGTATCTGACAGGATAGAGTTTGGGAAGATTTTTTTTGTTGTAGACATAAGGTCTCCCTCTCTAATTCAGACTGACTTTGAGGTCATAATCTTCCTGCCTCAGCCTCCCAAGTGCTGGGAATGTAGGCATGGGCCATCATGCCTACTTAAGGAAGGTGCTTTTGTTCAGATTTTTATGGTCTTTAAGTAGTTGTTCAAAGGAGTTGCCATTCATCAAAGGCTTTTTGTTTGTTTCTTTGTTTTTTTGTTGTTTTGGGGTTTTTTGGGGGGTCCAGTCATGGGCCTGAACTCTGGGCCTGGGTGCTGTCCCTCAGCTCTTCAGCTCAAGGCTAACACTCTGCCACTTGAGCCACAGCACCACTTCCAGCTTTTTTTCTGCTTTTGTGGTACTGAGGAATCGAACCCAGGGCCTTATGCATGCAAGGCAAGTGCTCTACCACTAAGCCACTTTCCAAGCCCTGTTTCTTTGTTTTTAATGTTTTAAATTGAGCCTTCTGAGATCCTATCTAATTGGTCTAAAGTAAATCCTAGGCTTTATAGCTTTAAAAACTCTACCAGTGTTTCTAATGCTCAAGTCCTGTCTATGGGCAGGACTGTATGCTGTTGTGTTGTGTTGTGTTTGGCTGGTCTTAGGGCTTGAACTCAAAGCCTGGGTACTATCCCTGAGTTTTTTTGCTCAGGGCTAGCAATCTATCACTTGAGCCACAGCTCCACTTCCAGCTTTTTGGTGGCTAATTGGAGATGAGTGCCACAGACTTTCCTGCCTTGGCTGGCTTTGAACCACGATCTTTCTATCTCAGCCCTCTAAGTAGCTAGGATTTCAGGCATGAGCCACCAGTGCCCAGCTATGCTAAGTTTTATCATGGATGCCACTACCATACACTCAATAGTTTTTCATGTACAATATCAATATATGTTTATATACACTAGTATACCAATGATACAAGGTTATCTGAACCTTATATACCATCAATGTGACCAAAATGGCATCACATTGAGCAATACCAGGAACAGCAAACTATGAGACCCAAGATACTTTGGTTTGTAAGCATGACACACTGAATCTAATTGAGAGCACTTACCCAGAGCACACCACTGCTGTGGCTTGACTCACCCAGGCTCAAGAGTATGAAAATTCTATATTCTGTTCTCTTCCTTTCTCAGTGTTCCTCACAACACTCCAAAAAGGAAAATCATTTCAATTTGTCATGTGACAAACATTTCCAGTCAATTCTTATTGATATTGCTTTATTCAAACTATGATGCACTTCAGCTGGCCATTCTCTGAACAATTGAATATCCCCAGCTCTTTATGAAAATTGTCAGATAATCTAAGCATCGCTTATTCAGAATATGCTTGCTGTTATTTGATTTTTACCAATATTTGTATGTCAAATATGCATTTTAATATATTTAGGCATAAATATTGCTTTCCTTTATCTCCTAGATGAGATAAATTTTCCCATCCTTTTTTTGTTCTGACACTCTGAGGCTGATCAGTAGATCAGGAGCTTTCCAGATCTTTTGTGAAGATTCTTTCCCATCTCTTCCCTCACCTAACACCTTTAAATAATGCTTAATTTGATCACTTTCACTGAGTCATGTTTAATATTTTCTTACAAGTGCTAAACACATTCAGGTGAATTTGGTTATTTTATGACTCATATTCAGTCATTATTTTCAGCCCAAATATTGCTTCCAAATTTTGGTTTTAATGAATTCCAAAACCATAAATCACTAAATGTAAGATTCCCTATCCCCCAGCCCCACCCTGGACTTGCTAAAATTGTATTCATATTATAAAATTTCACTTTCTAAATGTTCAAGAAGACCTCCATTTAAAGTCTCTTCAATATTCAAAAGAATATTCTTTATGGAACAAATGTTAGACCTATTCTTCCCTTGTATCTCTCTGATGTCCAATAAATTGAATGGGTAAGATTGCAGAAGTAACTAAGCAGGAAATTTTCATTAGTGTTCTACAATCTTCCTTTTTTTCTTTTCTAACTCCTTCCTAAAACAATCTTGCCTTCCCCTCCCACTGCCTGTATGTGAGAATCATCATTCTTGCTTCTTCTTGGACAAGCAGCACACACTTAATGAATTGTTCAAAAGAGCTTTAGGGAAATATTTTCTTATCTGGTGATATAGTTTCATGGTTAAGACTTTGTCTAGCTTTTGAACTAGAAGGCCTGGATTCAAATCTCATCACCACAAAAATAAGCAAATAAACAAAAATAAGCACTCCAGATATTCCCCCAGCTCTTATGTCAACAGTTTGAAATTCGGAATATATTTACCATAGAATACAGTGTTAGGATACATTTATTAATATTTTCTTTAATTGCTATTAAAATCTTCCCATGTATAAAGCAATATATCTGCTAGAATATGTGTTCAGAACATTTTGACAGACATACTTGGTTGAATCCACAAACACAAGTCCTTCTCCCTTTTAATCATCTACCATCGAGGATAAAAAATAAAATAAAATACTTGCTTTCTCAACTACAGATCATCATAAGACATTGTTCTAGCCAATTGAAAGTAAGCACAAATTTCAAGTCTTAAAAGAACTTTTCTTAAGAAAAAGTGGGCAGTGAGATCAAGAGTTCTCTTTTCAGATCCTCTCTTTTCATCTACAACTTCCAATTGCTAATGGTGTTCATGTTTGTAGAGAGGTGATAAGAATAAAGGTAGTCCAAAGGATATTTTCACATGAGTTCTAGCAAAGCAAGGAGAAAAATGTTAAAGGTGGGAAGTTGAGGAGGAACTGGATGTCTCAATCATTCAAGAGCAAGGAATAGGAGACAAGATGGTCTACATTTTGAATGGACAAGTGTTAGACAGCTAAGGTGAGTCCCCAAAGAGATTGTCATTAATAAAAGATTTCTTCTGGGGCTGGGAAGGTGGCTCAGTGGTAGAGTGCTTGCCTTGCATGCATGAGGCCCTGGATTCGATTCCTCAGCACCACATAAGCAGAAAAAAAAAAGCTGGAAGTGGTGCTATGGCTCAAGTGGTAGCATGCTAGCCTTGAGCTGAAGAGCTGAGAGACAGCACCCAGGTCCAGAGTTCAGGCCCCACGACTGGACCCCCAACAACAACAAAAAAAGATTTCTTCTAGAAAACAGTTTGAGTTTGTGGTTTTGTTTTTCAAAACTTTGCTACTTTGAGATATTAAGAAAAGAAGAGCCCGGTGCTCATGGCTTACGCCTATAATTCTAGCTATTCAGAAAGCTGAGATGTGAGGCTCGTGTTTCAAAACCAGCCAGGACAGGAAAATTCATGAGACTCTTATCTAGAATTAACCACCAGAAAAACCCCAAGTGGAGCTGTGGCTCAAAGTGTTAGAGCACTAGCCTAAAGCAAAGAGCCCAGGATATGCTGCCCAGGACCCTAGTTCAAGCCCCACAATTGACGACAAAAACAAAAAAGAAAGAGTCAGGGAGGGAGGGAGAGAGGGAGAAAGGAGGGAAGGAAGGAAAGAAGGAAGAAAGGAAGGTAGGAAGGAAGGAAGGAAGGAAGGAAGGAAGGAAGGAAGGAAGGAAGGAAGGAAGGAAGGAAGGAAGAAGGAAGGAAGGAAGGAGGGAAAGAAGGAAGGAAGGAAGGAAGGAAGGAAGGAAGGAAGGAAGGAAGGAAGGAAGGAAGGAAGGAAGGAAGGAAGGAAAGGAGGGAGGAAGGAAGGGAGGGGGGAAGGAAGGGAGGAGGGAAGCTATGGAAGTTTATCTGGTTCCAGATGTGATTATGGAAGAAGGCCTCCAGGAAACCCTCTCTAGAGAATGGCCCCAGTCCCACTCCAATGGCTGGTGGATTAAGAAGTTAAATGTGTGCCCTCAGAAGCAGAAATGCCCATTCATAGAAGGAAACCATCAAGAATGAGGGCTGACCATACTGGGCAAGAAGATGGATGTGCAAGTTTAAACAGCGATGGTTCTGTGTTCTCACAGATGAATGAGGCCATGCTGGGAATTCCCTCCGCAGGGATCTGGCCTGACTGACAGGAGTTCTAAAATGCATATTTATCTGGTTGTGTTTGCATAGTTTATTAAAGTATTGACATCATTTTAATAAGTAAATGTTTTTAGATTGCAAAGCTTGACTCTGCATCTTTATATAATAAAGCTAAAACCTCCTTAAAGCTGAAGAAAATAAGGGCTATAGGATACTGTATTAAACTACTGTTAGTGTCGCCTTTTTTTCTTTTTTTTTATTGTGAAAATACCGTACAGAGGGCTTACAATTATATGAGCTACACAATTAGTACATTTCTTATCAAGCATTGTTGCCTCTTTTTCAACTTCTGAAACATGGTTTGTTCATTTGTTCTCATTTATAAGGAAGTTACACTATATTTCAGTAGGAAAAATGCTAAAGGAGATTTGTCATCAAAACACACCTAAGGACTCTCCACTCCACATAAGTGATCTCCCCTCAATTCCCTACCCTAATTGTATTTCTCACTCTTCTTAACCTACTCCAAAATCATATTCAGCCTGTTATTTTTTCCCTCTGAAGCAAGTGCACAACTTTTGAAAATTTATAACTAATGTATATTGCTATAAGGAAGAAAATGGGGGAAATGTCTCTTATTTCTTATTAAATAGCATAATCTTTCTGGAAAAAAAAGGTCAGATCTTTCAAATATAAATGTTGTACAATTAAAAGGCTATCAAATTTGTCACTCAGAATGTTGTGTACCTCATAAAATGTCCAATCCTGCTGTCACACCCTCTCTTTGTGCCTGGCTACCTTGAGCTAGAAGCAGTAATTACACAGCCTACCTCTTGGTGACATTCTGGACTGATACTCTGGCTGCTGCTCTGAACAGATCACAGACCAACTTGAGAAAACTAAACTCTACCTGCAAGAAGCAAGGCAACCTTGGCTGCAGGAGCCACAACTCCTGCTTCAGAAGGCCTGGACCTAATTACAGCCAGACTACCCAACCTACTCCTGTTCACATTATTCTTACTTATGCCAGAGAACTTTCCCCAAAGTCTGAACAAAAAAGTTGTACTTGGAGTCAAGTCTCTGATTGCCTCTGATTCAAGGCTTGTGGCTGGAAACCGTTCAGTGAAGCTTTCAAGCTGAGCACAAGCATGCTGTGCATCTTTTCTACCTACATTCAGTAATTTGCCTATCAGTCTTGTCAAGTTAGGGGGCCTCTCCCATGCACTACCCACTTGTTTAAACTAATAAAGGTTTCACCCTCCTATAAAATAAAAGAAAAAAAAAATAAACAATAAATGTTTCAGACCTTAATGACTTATCAAGTTCAATAACAAAAAAGAAAGAAAGAAAAAGGTTTTTGCATCAACTGTTTATATTAGCAGAATGCTGTAAGTAAAATAAATTCTGATAATAAGTGGAAAATAGTCATCTTGTTTAAAGATGCGCAAGATGCTTCTTTTTTTTGGGGGGGGGGGTCAGGTCACGAGGCCTGAACTCTGGGCCTGGACGATGCCCCTCAGCTCTTCAGCTCAAGACTAGCGCTCTACCAATTGAGCCACAGTGCCACTTCTAGCTTTTTTTCTTTTTGCTTATGGGGTGCTGAGGAATCAAACCCAGGGCCTCATGCATGCAAGGCAAGTGCTCTACCACTGAGCCACCTTCCCAGTCCCCAAACACAAGATGTTTCTATCCTTATTATAGATGATCAAGTCTAGGGCCACCTGTAAGTATTTAGAGGATTGTATGATTGCCTCCTCTGGGTGCTGGCTAGATATGGTGAATGGAATGTGGCAACAGACTTTGACTACTATCTACAGTGCACTATCTCCCTCTCCATGGTTCATTTATTCTGAAGAATACCAGCTGCCATGGTGTGAGCTGCTCTGTGAAGAGGCTGAGATAGTAGGGAACTATGTTAAAGATAACTTCAAGACCCTGAGTCAGAAGCCTCTGGCTAAGATGCATTCAAACATGTAATTCACAAAACCTGTGACAATACATGCTTGACATTTTAAAGTTACTTTGTATTATTTTTGTTTTCCTTTTTATTGTTATTGTAAAGGTGATGTACAGAGGGGTTACAGTTGCATAAGTCAGGTAAAGAGTACGTTTCTTTTTTTATTGTTTGTCAATCATGGGGCTTGAACTCTGGGCCTGGGCACTGTCCCTCAGCTCTTCAGCTCAAGGCTAGCACTCTACCACTTGAGCCAGTGTCACTTCCAGTTTCTTGGTGGTTTATTGAAGAAGAGTCTCTCCAGCTTTCCTGCCTGGACTGGTTTTGAACCATGATCCTCAGATCTCAGCCTCCTGAGTAGCTAGGATTATAGGCATGAGCCACTAGCATCCAGCTAAGAATATATTTCTTTTCGGACAATGTCACCCCTTATCTCTCTCTCCCAGTTTTATCCTCCCATCCACATCCACATTTTCAACATAGTGCCTAATGAGTACCACTGCTGCATATACTGATCCTTTGTCCCTCCATTTCTGTGCCCTTCTTACCCTCCCAAAGACATAAATGTACAAACAAAAGAAAAGAAAAACAGCAACAAAGAAAAACCATTTCCTGAAGTTCATTTAGATAAATACTATGTTATGAAAAGTTACTAACTTTTGTAACAATCAATTACACAGCAATAGATAACAAATATATTTTCTCATGGTAGTACAGAAAATTTTGAAGTAACTTAAATGTCCAGCAATAAAAAAGAAGTTCTTGAACTTTAGTGAATAATTCAATGAATATTAGGCAACCATTAAAAAATGTTTTTAATTTTTTTCTGGTATAAAGAAATAATAAGCACCCAAATAAGGAAGAGTTGAAGAGTATAGCACCACCTAAATTAAAGTTAATACCAGAAATATTCGGGAATATTTTTTATATTTTTGAAATCTTCTAAGTGTGTTACTTTTTTTATTAATGAGAAAACATTTTCTTTTTTGTTTATATTCTTTTTTATTGTAAAGATACTGTGTTTATATTCTTTTTTTTAAAAAAGCAGGCAAGCAAGCTTTTATGGGCTGAACTACTGAGGGTCTCATCATCAGAAGACAACACTAGGAGTTGGTACAGATGCTGACAGGTGCACAAAAAGGAGCCCTGGAGCCACAAGACAAAACTATGCCAAGAACATTACCGCCAACCCCACCCATCAGGCTGTGGGCTCCATTGTGAGGAAGAAAACAAAAGAAGAAACATATTACTGATTTACTTCCCTTCTTTGCATCTTAATTTCACCAGGCTCAGGTTGTACCCTCTTCTCCTCAGTTAGAAATGGATCACAGAGATGGAGAAAAAGAATCTAGATGTAAAAAGATCAAATACAAAACATTAGCAAATCAAACGAGAGAAGAATGGCAAAGTATGGCAAAGAATTGCCCAAATAAGAAAACCACAGCAGTGGAAAACCACAGTAGCCTGAGGTAACTAACTATGCTGCTTCTCCTTAGGACTATCCACCCATGTATGCTGCTGCTATTCTAAGGAACAGAGAAGAACTGCTTTCCATTCAGTGGGCTGTATAGGGGCTTTTCTGGACAGTATTAGGTGATGCTTCAAAATTCTTTTTTAAAAAATCATACCACAAATTTTAAATCAACTAGATTTTTTTTATCTACTTGTCTTATTATCTCCACGAGTGAAGTGAGATGCCATGACCTTTGAGTTAAAAATCCCCATGTTCATTCTAAAGCCTAATACCATCTGATGCCCTGTGTGGTTGCATTGTTTTTCTTCCCTCTCATTCAAAATCCTGAAATATGTTGAGAGACTTGGACACATTTTTGTTGGTGGTGCTTTCATTGTTTTCATTTGGCTTATTTGGCTGAGAGTTCCCTGAGAGTACTTTAACCTTGACTAGACCGCTGCTAAGGATCTGCCTGGAGTGACACCCAGTGGTAATAATGAGACATGACAGCTGCTTCCTGTTTCCCTAAGGCAGCGGGCTCAAAGAGCCTTTCCCCGGAATGTGTCTCCCAATGTTCTCTTTTATAACTTTATCTCAGTCTCTTTGAGCAGTACTCTTATTTACAAATAGTACCCATATTTTTAGCATTTAAGCTGGGTTTTTTTTCTGTTTAATAAAGATTTTTATTAATCCACTCTATAAAAGCTACTAGAGAAAACCCATCCTTAGCAAATGGTGGTTTTTCTTTTGGTAAAAGAAAAAGATGTGAGGCATCTTCAACATGCGAGAACAGTATCAAATACCTTCTATATTAACTTGTTCTCATTTCAAACTGGTTCTTGTTAAAGTTCACTTACAGAGAAGGGTTATGTATGTCAAGGTAGAGTTATGCGACTATCAGGATCACCCAACACCAACAGCAGTGGTAATAATCATGTTAGCACTTTTGAACATCCTTGTAAAATATTAATAAACAAAGAGAAGAAAACCATTTAAGAAGATTTAAGAAGAACAACAAAGGGGCATTGATATCTCATGTTACTAATCCTAGTTACTCAGGACACTGCGTTCTGAAGACCAAGGTTCAAAGCCAACTCAGACAGAAAAGTTCATGAGACTCTTATCTCCAGTTAACCAGCAAAAAGGCCAGAACTAAGGGCATAACTCAACAGTAGAGCATCAGTCTTGAGTTAAAAAAATCAAGCAAGAGGTCAGAAGCCTGAGTTCAAGGCGCAGTATAAACACACACACACACACACACACACACACACACACGTTTATAGCTGTGGGTTCTAGTAACATTTCGCACATGACTTTCACCATTTGTTTTCATTTACAAATGTCTTTCTAGTGACCTTAGTGAGTCTCCTCCAAAAAGTGAAATATACATTCACTTTTCCAAATACTTTCACCATCATGTCTCATCATATTCTGTTATTTTTGGACAGGGTGAGAAAGAAGAAATGCCAAATCGGCCGAAAGATGTTAAATAATGAAATACAGTCAAAAATGGGGTGAAAGAACAATTGTAAGTGAAACAGTCCATGACTTTCAACCCTGACACTTACTCTAAAGTAAGAGTATTTTGAAAACCTAAGTGATAGCGATTATTCAAAAGTCCTATACTAAGAATAATCCAAAATAGAATTTTGAAGTCATGTGTTGCCAGACCTCATGTTTGCAATGCTGCAAGGTTGAATCTGAGCTTAAGTTGTCTTTTCTGATCAGAATTACCACCATAAATGGAATAGTAACCCCTCAGAAAATTTAAAAATTCAGCTATTAATCGAGACTGAAAGTGGGTAAAAGTGAGCACATGCAGAAGCAGGAGACTGCACAACTGTTAGACATGCAGTTTTCTCAATCCCCATCAGTGCTTACTAGGTGGCTGGCCTTGAGTGACGTTTTCACTATTCCATATTTGTAAAATGTGGGTAACATTAGTGAAGTAATGTATTGAAAGTGCCAAGTAACACATTTCCATATAGTAACTTCTCACTGGCCATTATTAGTAAATTAAAAACCTAAACTGCTTAAACCTTTAAAGAAATCGATCCAGGGCAAGTGTATTTTCCCAGTTAAGAATACAAAGCTTAGCCAGACGTGGTGGCTCACAACTGTAATCCTACCTACTCAGGAGGCTGAAGTGAGAATAGGGATTCAATGCCAGCTGGTGCAACAAAGTCCATGAGGTACTTTTTTGTTGTTGTTGTTGGTCGTGGGCCTGAACTCTAGGCCTGGGCCCTGTCCCTCAGCTCTTCAGCTCAAGGCTAGGGCTCTACCACTTGAGCCACAGCACCCCTTCTGGCTTTTTCTGCTTATGTGGTGCTGAGGAATAAAACCCAGGGCCTCATGCATGTGAGGCAAGCCCTCTACCACTGAGCCACCTTCCCAGCCCTCCATGAGATTCTTACCTCATTAGCTACCCAGAACTGCCAGAAGTAGAACTATAGCTCAAAGGGTAGAGTGCTAGCCTTGAGCAAAAGAAGGAAGGCAGGCATGCAAGCAAGTAAATGTAAACCTTTTCTACGTTTGGAGACATCTTTATTTAAGTAAAAGAATACTAATAAAAAATTTCAAAACTATTTCTCTATCCAATAAAAAGGAGCCTCATCTAGAAGTGTAACACATTTGCTCTCTTCCTGAGAATAGATTCCAAAGAATAAGCTATAAGGATACATATGTGAACAGAGAATACCCCACTCTTCATCATCTACCTCAGGGTGTCTCATCAATGAGAACCGAAAGTCACAAGATTCCATTAGCCCAGAGCTATCAAGGTATTGACGAGGCCGTGGGAAGCCTGTCTTTTATTGTAAGCTGCCTAGACATGCTTTCTTGAT